>NC_090271.1:130880000-131571000 GCF_040414725.1 Anabrus simplex | reverse complement strand
TATGGTATTCAGCGCGGTACAGCACGGCCTAATGATCGTAGGAGTCTGAAATTTCGGAAATATGTTAACTAAGCAATGCGCTCGCTAATTATGCCATAACAATTATTAGTTCCAAGTTTTGCCACTATGCGAAAATATGCGTTGTAAGCAATGGTAGGGGTCACAAAAAAAAAAAAAAAAGGGGGGGGGGGCACGAAAGATCAAACACATGAAAAGGGTGATTGTGGAAGGTTTATTAGCATTTATGGTTACAAACGCTGTTCAATAGGCCTCCTAACTCTGCAACATGCTGCACCCGTAACACGGCATGGTCGACAGTTGCCCGCAGCATATCGGGTGAAATCAGAGCGACCGGGCGAGTTGGCCGTGCGGTTAGGGGCACGCGGCTGTGAGGGAGGTAGTGGGTTCGAACACCACTGTCGGCAGCCCTGAAGATGGTTTTCCATGGTTTCCCATTTTCACAGCAGGCAAATGCTGGGGTTGTACCTTAATTAAGGCCACGGCCGCTTCCTTCCCATTCCTGGACCTTTGCTATCCCATCGCCGCCATAAGTCCTATCTGTGTCGGTGTGGCGTAAAGTAAATAGCAAAAAAAAGAAGGAAAACTGAGCGACTTGTCATCGTATGCTAGACTTTAGATTAGGCAGAGACCAGACATGTCCCTGATAGACACGATCTTTCAAATATCCCCACAACCAGAAGTCACATGAATTTAGGTCGGGGGACCTCGAAGGCCACGCATCTGGAAAACGCCTAGAGATAATGGGGTCGTTACTGAAGGTTTCTCGAAGCAATTCTTTCACCTGGCGAGCGATATGTGGTGTTGCCCAATATTGCATGAAAATAACGGTGTGGCTACAGTTGCGTTCCTGCAAAGCTGGAATCACCTGTTGCACAAGGAGTACCCTATAATTTGCAGATGTCACTATACACCTCACAGGCCCGCGAGGGGTCATCTCCTCAAAGAAAAACGGACCGAGAATGAAGGAGCTTTAAAACCACACCAAACAGTCACATAAGTTGAATGCAATGGTTGTTCCTGCACAACGTTTGGAGGAGTCGAACCCCACATGCGACAGATCTGTGCATTCACTGCGCAATGCAACTCTACCGGAAGATCATTTTGACGTCACAGTTACGGAATATTGCACGTTCTGGCCGCTTACAGAGCCATATTTTCGCCTGGTGGCAAAACTTGGAACTAATAATTTTTGTGCTGTAATTCGCGAGCGCATGACTTAGTTAGCATATCTACGAAATTTCAGACTCCTGCGATCATTACAGCCCGTGGAATCTTCTTTCGAATGTTAGACTATCGCCTAGCCGAACTATTATGGGATTGCGGAACCACTGTTCGTATTTTCTTTACGTCTATCCTGTAGTTTACAGTATTCCTTCTGTAGTAGCAAGAAATGTAATAGAAACGTGTCTTTATTTGTTACTAATAAATACGTTTTGTCTGATAACAACAAAGCATATTCCTGCAAAAAGTCTGAAATACGTCTTTTATACTGACGATTAAATGTTCTTATTCTTATTGCTTGACGAACGGACACGTGATAGTGATAACTGCGTAATTAAACATTTACATTCTATTAAAATATAAAAAACAAATATAATCGTCTGCTTTTTATTAGAGTGATCAGTGCCGAAAATTTGTTCGTTCGTACGAAGTTCTATTAAATATATAGCTACATTCCAATCTAATAGGCTTTCTTCACCCGAGACATCCGCTCGCGGAAGCAGGGGGGAGACGGTGAGTAAGGATAAAACGTCTCTGTTAAACGAACAGAAATACCTGCACTTCGGAGAGGAGAGTTAGTTTCGCTTCGTCTGTGATCGTTCAAAGTCTTGATGACGAAATTCGATTGCGAATTTCATTCAATGATTATTTCAAATTCATAATCATATTTTCTTCGTCGTTTGTTTTAAATTCTAGTCACTGGGTACATTTTAAAATTTTAATTATTTCATTTCGGATCGGCCACGGTATAACACCGCACTCCTACTTACTGAAGGGAAAAGCCCCCACGGTGTGTACTTGCGGCCGTCATATTATCGTGGTACACATCCTTACGGAGTGCGTGAACCTGCGCCGTAGTCTAAAACTCCCCAGTACCGTATCCTTCATCCTACGAGATAACGAGCAGTCAGCAGACCTCGTGGTCCGTTGTTTTTTTTTGCTTTACGTCGCACTGACACAGATAGGTCTTATGGCGACGATGGGACAGGAAAGGCCTAGGAGTTGGATGGAAGCGGCCGTGGCCTTAATTATGGTACAGCCCCGTCATTTGCCTGGTGTGAAAATGGGAAACAACGGAAAACCATCTTCAAGGTTGCCGACAGTGGGACTCGAACCCACTATCTCCCGATTACTGGATACTGGCCGCACTTAAGCGACTGCAGCTATCGAGCTCGGTATCGTCCGTTTATGAGGGATGGTGGCCTGTTTTATCGTGTATAGTGTACAGTGAATTTTCTATCTGTTTTTAATTTTTATTTTATTGTTAACTACGTTTTAATCTATTCACTCAGCTTTAGCTAGTTTTTGTGTATTTTTGTGCGTATTTATCTTTTAATTTGAATGGTATATATGATTTCACTTCAAGGCAATGCTTTATTCGGTTTTAATATTTTTTCCTATCATTTTATAAGGAAATAAGGCATTGCGAATTAGATCCACTGTTTATTAAACATGCATAATAATTTTTTCTTCATAATTTGTCTTAAATTCTAATCAGTAGGTACATTTTAAATTTTTAATTATTAAATTTCGTTTCACCTCTTACCATTAGGGGCCGATGATCTAGATGTTAGGCCCATTTAAACAACCAGCATCATCATCACCACCACTCCCATCATCATCATCATTGTTATCATCAGCATAAAGAAATTTAGCGAGGAAGGAAAGAGAAGGTAAATAAATCCTTAAATTGAAGTATTTCTATTAATGCTTCTGTATGGACTTACTCATCCTTGTTTATCTGATATCTGAGCTCCTTTCGGTTCGCTGGCCATATGTCATCAGTGTGGGTTGTCTCATATCAGCATTGCCAGTAGACCTAGCCTGTCGATACAGCAAGATTTGGAGCGCGGCTGACGCTGAGTTCTGCTAGATCAGACCTCCATAACAAGCAATTAGTTTCCGTTCCATATTGCCTCTCCATTTGCGTCTAGGGCGTTTAGCATATCTGGAGTCTCGGCAGTGACAGCTCAGCTGTGATTCAAGTACCGTATCTCGATGCACTGAGAGTACTTCTGAAGTGAAGTAGATCGCATGGAGCGAATCCAAAATTAATCTTCTGTGTCTATTAGTGATACCTGATCGCCTCGCTGAATGTACAAATCGTAATTAGTTTTAAGGAAAGAGTTCAAATATTTAAAGTTTTTTTCCTACTTATTTAATGTCGCACTAACACATCGAAGGTTTTCGGCGACGTAAGGATGGGAAAGGACTAGGACTGGGAAGGTAGTAGCCGTGACTTTAATACAGCTCCAGCCTTTCCCTGGTTTGAAAATGGGAAACCACGGAAAACCATCTTCAGGGCTTCTGACAGTGGGATGGGATTAGAACACGCCGTCCGCCGATTGCAAGTTCACAGATACGCCACCCTAACCGCAGTGCCAACTCGCTCGTTTTCAAAGATATTACGAATGAAAAGGACCGTCTTACGAGGGCTGTACATAAAGTAGTCGCGATATTGATAGAACGCAATATTTAATGAACTAACAAGTACAACTGCATTGCATTCCTTCAATGTAGTCAACCGCAAAGTCTATCACGTTTCGCCAGATGTCTGAAAGCCGTTAGGGACCGTTGGCAAAGCGTTCTCTGCTGATAACAGCGACGGAGCGCCCTACACCGCGGACTACAGATACCACGTCAGGAAATCAGCAGCGTCGGAGGGGTTCCTTCAACTTCGGAAACAGGTCGAAGTCACAAGGACTCATGTCTGGTGATTACGGAGGGTGTTTCAAGACCTCATTCCGACCCGCACAAAACGCCTTGACCCATCGTGCAACCTTCCTGTACGGTAATGCATTCCTGCCACTGGCTTCGCGTGGTCCTTGATAACATTCTGATGCATTCTTGCCACGGGCAACCTTGATTTTAATCCACGAACTCTGATTACCTTATGGAAACCTGCTTTAGAGCGGTGAAAACGACACTCTTCACTTCAACGCTACACACCAACAAGACTCCCAACTGGATGCCCATCAAATGCATACTACACATCGACAACAGGGCCACCCGACCGCTCCCATATCCTATTTTCGCATGCAAGTGTCTGGACTACGTTATTTACAACTCTCGTATATAATAATAATAATCGTCGGAATCAGTTCTATAACGTTCTTCAAATTTATAGAGCCATTATTACACCTTTCCTAAGAATTTATGCAGGGGATTGCCTAGCGGAGACGGTAAGGGCGTGCTCTGTTCACGTGTGTTCTTCCTAAGCACATGTTTCCATGTACCATGAACCTAGGTTATTTTAATTTAACCTTTCATTGATCCAGACATTAAGTACTCCCAATTAATCCGGATTAAAGATGTTTTGCTGCATACTCAATTTGCAGAAGAACGCCTGACCTACTGCCAACGATCAGAATCACTCCAAGAAAACGTTCTTTTTTAATCAATTATGTCTCTTTATCTCCTTAACATCTGGAGAGTTTCCCGCTAATCTTTCTGGGAGTTTGCAAGTACTAATCCAGTTCGTCTTCAAGAAGATGTTTGAGCCCACGAAAATTATAAGCCATATCGTTGGAGAAAGAGTTTCTCGTTGAGTGTAAAAAAAAAATTATGTTACTGGTTTCAAGTTCTCCTAACCACCTTTATGTTTTCAGAGTAACCGAAGTGCCAGAATTCTGTCCCGTAGGTGTCCCTTTACGTGCCGATACATCTATCGACACTGGGTTGAGGTATGCCAGTTTGAGCACCTTCATATATCATCAGAATGAGGTGGGATCTAGCCCACTACATTGGACTCAAAAGGCCAGCGCTGCATAATCTGAGCCATTCAGCTCGGTGGTGAAGTAATGTTCACAATCTAGTAATTATACGCTACTCTTCCTGAGCCTCAATTTCGAACACCCCAGTTCGGTCCCTTGGGGGATTTTATGAATTTTCACTATGTATAGAGTTCGTTACGATATCACGTCCTGTAGCACCAAGTTTTTTTTAAAACTTTTCTGGTGTGCCTGGAATTGCCTCACAAAATTCAGTCATTTTAATTGCTATGGCTACTTGTATATCTCGCTACGCTTCGATTTCCACTGATTGTTATTAAGGTTCGGATGCTAAGAAAAAGTCATATTTCATTTCTGAGGTAATTTTACCCGAAGTCTGAGAAATAACTATGAATGATGGGTCCCTGAACCCGTTTAAAGTAAATTTATGTTGCATAGAAATGCATATTTCGGCCATTTTTATTGCTTTGGTCATATTTTGCTCTTTCTAGTGTTATACCAGGTGTATGCATAAGTCTTTTCCGGTTTCACTAAGAGATGACGCTAGCGAACAGTACGCAGCGTATGAATTTGACACATACAGTATGTCAATTTGTTCATCTACCAACCTACCAACACACACAAGTTGAGTCCGCCAAACACTAGCGTCTGTCTTGTATCGTTCGGTGATCATGTCGACGTTTGTGCCTGAAGAAGAACATTTGAGCCACGCATTGCTTTTCTTATTTAATCAAAAGAAAAAAGCTGTGGAAAGTCATCGCTTGCTGGTAGAAACATCTGGTGAACACGCTCCATAGATTAGAACATGTGAGACATGGTTTCGACAATTTAAGCGTACTGATTTCAATGTGAAGGACTATGCGTGCTTTGGACTCATACTCAAAAGCAATTGGCACAAGCATTAAATGTGTCACAAGAAACAATCTGCTGACGTTTACGAGCAATGGGGAAAATCAATAAAGTCGGTAAATGGGTCCCACACGATTTGAAAGAACGACAGATGGAAAATCGCTAAGTCACTTGTGAAATGATGTTTCAATGTAACGAAAGAAAATTATTTCTGTACGGAATTGCAACGGGTTACGAAAAATGGATTTATTTTGAAAACCGAAGCTGAGAAAAAGGTGGCTGTCACCTGGCGAAGCCGGTCCTTCAACACCAAGGCCAAATCGCTTCGACAAGACCATGCCTCGTGTCTGGTGGGACCAGAGCGATATTGTGTATTCAGAACACTTGAAGCCCGGCAAAACCGTTAATTCACAACGCTATCTCCAACAAATGATTACTTTAAATCACGCGTTGATCGAAAGACGACCGGAAAGGGCCAGAAAACATGGCAAAGTGATTTTGTTACACGACAATGCGCCGTCTCACACAGCAAAACCAGTGAAAGACACTTTGAAATCGCTTGGATCGTACATCCTTCCGCACCCGCCGTACTGCCCCAACCTGGCACCATCTATCACATCATCAATGGGGCACGCGCTCGCAGAGCAACACTTCAGCAATTTCGAGGAAGTTGTAAAATGGCTCGACGAATGGTTTGCCGCAAAAGACAAGCAGTTTTTCTGGCATGGTATTCATAACTTACCTGAAATATGGCCGAAGTGTGTAGAAGCCGATGGCCAATATTATGAGTAAACAAAAAATTAATTTCTCTTAAAAATTACGCGTCTTCTTTACCACAAAAACCGGAAAAAAAACCTAATGCGTACACCTGGTAAAATCATATTTGGTTATATTTGGAGAATTTTTGTTCAAATTGAGGCGTCGTTTTTTACAAAGTATATGTTATCTGTGTCGATTTTCAAACACAGGATTTCAAAACACCGTAGTAGATCTATTTTACTTTCCGTTCCCGAAAGAGATAGGTACCAGGTTAGAAGACACGATTCCGAGACGCTCTAAGAAGTTACGCCGACACACACACAAAAAATGCTAATGCTTCATTTTTGGTTGTTTCTTAGAAAAACAGAATGAGAACCGATACAGGATGTATAAAGTGTTATTTACCTATTGTTGCTCTGTCAGTCTATATGATTAAATGTGTCTGCTATATGATCGCTAATCACTTTTTGACGTGTTAGTAATGCTGTAATACTTGCTACCTATCCCTTAACTGGTTAAGTAATAGTTTAACTTCATTTTTGGTCATATTTAGGTAGTTCTTCGGGAATATCTGCTTGCATATTTACATCATACACTTCCGACCCCTCATTATTATTGTACCGGGCGGTACACCTCTACGACGCAAGTTCAAATCTTGCGCCAATTGAAACTCCTCTACAGGTGAAACTCTGAACTTTAAAAACGGAATCAACTCAACTGTTTATCAGAAGATTTGTTTTTGTTTCTCGTTGATCAGCAAGTGTGGACATTCTCTTATAGATGTCACTGCTTAAAAAACTATGATCATGCACCTTGATACGAAGCGAAGGAACGTTTGGAAGAATTTTTGTTTTCATAAGTTGGTTCTTTACTAAATTTCATTCTTTCATTTGTGGGTTGGCAATATTAACCTTTTCTTTCCGCCTATTTTGAAGCTAGCCAATCAATAATTTCTGTATTTGATTTCTCACCTATCACAGGTTTCTTCTTCATTTTTGACGTGTAAATTTTAACCGACCAATAAAAGGTTGTGGGTGTGGCTGTTTCATTCAGGAAAGATCTCGAATCTTCCACGAGGGTTTAAAAACTGCTGATTTTCTGGTCTCCTGGCCACTCGTACAACATCTAGCTTAGTGTGTGGATATGTAGCAGGAGGCGGGAAGCGCCTCTTTGTTCTGGAAGCAGCTCTTAAAAAAGTAATGACCGTTTAACATCTTTTCTTGTTAGCTCAGCAGTTTAACTCGCGGGGAAGTTTCGAAACCTTTAATATGTAACCAACCTTTTTAAAATGTAAATCCCATTTCAGTCTATGTAAAAACTACAAATCTCTTTAACTGTAAAGCGGGGATAGAGAGTGCTTTACCCTTTACCCTTTATCGTTTCTTCTCTTCCTTAATGTGTTAAAGTTTTCTCATACGAGTCACCTCCCTAGCTTGGGATTAGCCCCTGTGTAATCGGCCGAGCACCACTTAGGTTTTAAAAAGTGTATTTATGAGTGCAAATTCACGCCTCCAGTCCTCACTGTACTTTGGGCCAGTAACTTAACCTGTTGTTCGTCCTTCATGCGAAGGCCCTGTAGGTTGGGTACAAGGTACCCCTGTTTCTTTGAAAGTGTGCCTTGAGGGAAGTTGAAGTAAAGTTTATTGTGGCCTTTGATAGGCTTGTAAAATTGAGAGCGGGTCTGCTCTTTCTTGTATTTTGATGTGTGCCTCTAGGAGGCCTGACAGTGCTAGGTGGGAGCAAGCGCTCCATGTACTAGGGGATTTCTGCTCTTATGTAAAGTTATAATTTCTAAATTTGAGCCAAGAGCTCACCATATGTAAAGAGAGGGGTTCAAAGCCCAAGAACTGTAAATTGTACTAATATTGTGCGTCTTTTACTTGTTTCTCTGCTACTTGGTACCTGTTACTCTGTTACTTGTTGATTTTGGAAAGAAAATATAACCTTGTTAAAGTTTTAAAATCAATTTTGGATTTGTAGTTAGACCCATTCAAGCCCGCACCTTCTTTTCACCTCTGCTGATCCACCAACCCTCGGAACAATTATTATAGACAAAATTCATGTGTCTGTTTCTTTTTTCTTTTATTGCTGCAATTTTCTTTTACGTAGCACCGACACGAATAGGTCTTATGGCGACGATGAGGTAGGAAAGGGCTAGGAGTGGGAAGGAAGCGACCGTGGCCTTAATTAACGTACAGCCCCAACATTTGCTTGGTGTGGAAATGGAAAACCACTGAACACCATATTCAGGGCTTCCGACAGTGGGGTTCGAACCCACTATCTCCCGAATGCATGCTCACAGCTGCGCGACCCAAACCGCACGGCTGCTTGCTCGGTGTCTCTCCGTTACAAGGAACACTACCCAAAGCGTACATTCGTATTTTGATGAAATTAGTGCCATATTTCAAAATGATGAACATCTATGCATACTCATTTCGTCGGCAACCATCAATGCTGAATAGCAAAAATATTAAATAGCACATGCTAAGAGACATGAGAAAGTAATTTATTTAACTGATGAGGCTACATATTGTTGGCAATAATGAGAATAATTATAAATGTGACAGAAACACGAAGATTTTCGGCGCAAACCGTACATTATTTTAGAAGTATTCTTAATTTGTATAGTTATGAGCAATAGCTTTTAATGTATAGATGTCAACAGATTATTGGGCAGTTACAATGTCGTCATAATAATACGGCTAGTTTTATATTTTTCCACGATTCATATATGATCGTTTATATAAAATGAAACTATGACTCTTACTTTTATATATTCTTATTATGAATGTATTGAAATGGTAGGACAGTTTTCTTTATCCTTTTTTTAATATCTCTTCAGAATTAATGATGGACTCTCGGAAATTTGTTAGAATTACCTCTATTTTCTTGTTTGCATATGTTTCTCTCTTCTCTATGTCTTTTATATGGTATGAAAGACACCATGTGGACAATCGCATTTAACTCTTTCAAGTCCGGCCTGGTCTGGCAACCACGAACGCAAATCCGCTTATTAGAGTCAGCGTTCTTTACCTTGGCAGATGATCACGTGGGAGTAAATTCATCTTTCCCTCCCTTTCTTTACCGAAATTCTTACTAAAACGGAGTGGGAATAAAGGGATGTAAAATGCGTGTGCGTGTTACCTTGAGTGGAAAATAAAGGATTTTGAAAATACTTTCATGGACGAATCTAGATAATTCCAGGTGGTGATAACTGATGTGAAATGTTATTGAAGTTACCGCCTAATGTGATGTTTTCAAGGGATTATGTTTCATTTACATGTGGCAGCGTGTTTTTATTGGAGCTTAAAACTTACAAAGATTAAATCTGACATCTATAGAGATTATTGAGTTATGTGCGACAAATACTGTGGGAACGCTTGATGCAAGAACTAAGCTGAAATAATCTTGGAACACATAGTGCTTCTTCCTTTGGAAATAATGGAGGTAAATGTAAAATTTTCCTGTTAAGTATAGAATTCACATTAAATATCCATATACTTTATTTATGAACTTTATACATTTATCGCACCACAATTACTGATCTGTTTTCCTTATGGCATCCTGAAAAGGTGGAACAAAATACGGCATTAAAGTGTTATGCAGGCTGTAAGGTAAAACGTGAGAGGTGTATAGGAAGTGCATTTACTATAATAAGGACAGCTTTCAACGTCCTGTTATTGCCAAGAAAGACAGAAGTCAATGTTTTCCGTTTTGCTTTACGTCGCATGTGTGGCGAGTGTTTGTTAACACATACTATTTCTACTCACTGCACTCAGGTGACCATCAGACACGCAGTCAGTGTTTGTAAACATCAGGTTACATAACCAGTTCGTGTTTTTTGCTGCGATCCATTCTAGTACTCTGACCTTGGTCAGGGTGTGTTTTGTGTGTCACAATAGGCCACTTGCCCTTCGAATAAAGAGACTCACAACAAATAGAAGCAAGCCACTGTACTTTGGCGCGTGTTTTTACCTATTCTATTATCTTACAGAAAAATATTTGGTTCACAACGAAACATCACATCGAGTTCCGGTGTGTGCAAAGAGTACTGGAAACTAAGCGACCTCCAAAGTATTGTTGCCGAACGGTAAGTGACCTCGCTGTGTGGACAATAGTTCCATCTTGCTGCATCCATTTTCGTTGCAGTGACAGGTTTATGGTAACATGCAATACTGTTTGATGTTCAGAACACGTTTGTAATTTCAGTACTGTTTGTTTTGCCGTGTGCTGTAGTTGTATTGAATTAATATATACTGTACATTAAAAATTGTACAGAATATAATTTCTGGTCTTTTATCTTCTTTTTTTTTTTTGCTAGGGGATTTACGTCGCACCGACACAGATAGGTCTTATGGCGACGATGGGATAGGAAAGGACTAGGAGTTGGAAGGAAGCGGCCGTGGCCTTAATTAAGGTACAGCCCCAACATTTGCCTGGTGTGAAAATGGAAACCCACGGAAAACCATTTTCAGGGCTGCCGATAGTGGGATTCGAACCTACTATCTCCCGGATGCAAGCTCACAGCCGCGTGCCTCTATGCGCACGGCCAACTCGCCCGGTGGGTCTTTTATCGTGCGACAGATATATACCATTACTACATTTTTATAAACTTCTAAATATCTCCCAGATGTCAAAAACAGAATCAACGCTGTTCGATGAAGTGGCGCCAAGTCACAGGAGTCCCTTTCAATCGGAAGGTGTCACTGTACATGAAATCAAAAATTTACAGAACTGTCATCCGATAAGTGTCTCTGTATGGAACCAAAGGCTGGCCATTCACAAAGAGATATGAACAACAGGTGCATGCCATTGCATCTCTCTCGACTGGACCACGTCAGAAATGACGATTCTCGGATGGCATTTGGTGTGGCCCCAAGTCCTAGAACTCGTACTGGCCGTGTAAGTAACAGGTAAACACAACATGGGTAAGACGCGAGATCGCGGCCAGGTTGTCGGTGCCATATGCATGGGCTATTGCACCTTCGAAGTCGTGCAGGCAACGGGCTTTCCATGGACCTCCTTGTCCAGAGTGTACCATAAGTACGTAGATTCTGGAAAAATCACCATCGCTGGGGTCAACTGCCGTGGAGTACAACGTTGTGTTGATGACAGGGGTACCGTTGACTGACTTAGATGGTAAGGTGGGTTACAGTGTAACAGATTACTCGCGAATTCAGCGCTGGAAAACAACGAAGCGTGAGCAGCTATACGAGTACATCCGGGACCACCTCTTCGTAATGTGGTACAAAAGTCACCGTGCCACTTGGGTACCAATGCTCACCGCACGTCAAAAGGCACGAGTGACGTTGGTACAAGAACACTGCCATTGAACTCTCAAAGCATTCAAAAATATTGCCTGGAAAAATGAGTCGTGGTACCAGTTTGTACACTTACGAGTGCATCACCAAGCACTCGAGGCCATGGATTCTCTTGTCAGCATGGTACACTTCAGCCTGGAGGTGGTTAAATCATCGTATGGAAACAGTTCACGTGGGGTGAAATGGGACCCGTGGTACAACTGATAATGACCCTCACTAACGAACAAGAACCTGCTGTCAGATCGTGGCCACTAATTTGTTTATTTCCAGGCACACTGCACAAGACCTGAACGTACAGCAAGACAATGTACCGTCCAGTCGCCCTCTAATTGGGGCTGATTCGTTTATTGAGCATTCCACGGGCATGAGGATGCTTGTCTGGTCCCTATGGTTACCCGACCTCAGTCCTATTGAGCACATCTAGAATGTTGTCGTCCGAACAATCTTTGTGCATTACGAGAGGCTGTGCAGTAGTCATGAAACAGTATGACTTCCCAAGCTTACGGTATCTTGTCGCGCCACATTGCCATCGTCATCGGGGTGAAGGGGAGTTTTATATGCACCTAGCCAGGTAACTCTAATATTCAATTGCTCACCACTGTATTTCAAACATGCGAGAAGGCACTAGATTTATGTGATGAGAGCCGAAGATCACGAGAGTGACCAAAGACGTGTTGGTTCGGCACCCTGCGAGAATACGTGAGCGCGGTGGAAGTCAGTCCTGGAGACATATTAACTGGCAAGGAAAGTGCAGAATATCAGATCCTGCAATTGAATGGATAAATTACAGGAAGAAAAAGTTGTACATAACAAATATGGTATTTAAAAATGCTGTGCGTCATTCTTTTTACCGCACGTTTTATTGGCAAATTTAGAGTTTTGATGCTTTATTTCTCATTACTGACATGAAAATATTCATATATCACTCGAAGTGTGATCGTACAGAATACAAAATAATGTTTGTGCTTCAAGAAGATTAACTTGCAATTAAACATAAATTCTAAGTATAAGTTAGTATGTATGTTATAATGCCTAGGCATTTGGATACGATCCATTGCCTATGATAATGGGTGGTTTGTCATATTCATTTAAAGCGTACCTTTTGTGCATAATCTGCTCCTGTCGAATAGTGCCAAAGGATCTGCTCAAGGCTTAACGTCTCCTTCCGACGGACGAATCAGCATCAACAGAGTCATATGCTCTCACTCGCTCTATATGAGCATACGGAGAGATCAGGAAACGAAACCAGGCTTTTAGCTTTTAGCACGTAATCTAATGATGTGCCAAATCGGAGGCTTTCTGGTCCCGAGATTCTACTCAGAACTGTCAAATCAAGGGGCTTTTATTCTGTTGCGTTATCGCATCCGCTTAATGCGTTGCACTCCACAAAAAATTTCTCTGCATTAAGTATCACTTGCACGAGGCCAAAATATTTTTACTTCTTATAAACGACTGCAGTCCGCCTCTGTGGTGTAGTGGTTAGTTGTGATTAGCTGCCAGCCCCGGAGGCCCGGGTTCGATTCCCGGTTCTGCCACGAAAATTTGTAAAGTGGTACGAGGGCTGGAACGGGGTCCACTCAGCCTCGGGAGGTCAACTGAATAGAGGTGGGTTCGATTCCCACCTCAGCCATCCTGGAAGTGGTTTTCCGTGGTTTCTCACTTCTCCTCCAAGCAAATGCCGGGATGGTACCTAACTTAAGGCCACGGTCGCTTCCTCCCCTCCTCCTTGTCTATCCCTTCCAATCTTCCCATCCCTCCACAAGGCCCCTGTTCAGCATAGCAGGTGAGGCCGCCTGGGCGAGGTACTGCTCATCCTTCCCAGTTTTATCCCCCGACCCAATGTCACACGCTCCAGGACACTGCCCTTGAGGCAGTAGAGGTGGGATCCCTCGCTGAGTCCGAGGGAAAAACCAACCCTGGAGGGTAAACAGATTATGAAAGAAAGAAAGAAAGAAAGAAAGAAAGAAAGAAAGAAAGAAAGAAAGAAAGATAAACGACTGCAACTGAAACTAGTTCCCCTTTGAAGCGGACTATAGGACGAAAACACAATCAAAATAGTCACAGGTTTAATAGATCTCAGGTCATGTCCCATGATTCCGGAATCCAGTTACGATGGTAAGGATTACCTCACCGTTCCCAGGTCAAATACAATACAGTATTTCCAATATTCAGCAATTGAAACAACAATTTCATTTGCCTCCGAAAGGTCGTGATTTTTATTGGGTTCGATGAGTCTCCTGTAGACCAGAAAGAGTGCTTGGTCCTGGATGTCTCCACAATCGCACTCCATACTTCTTCTCGGATGATGTACCAGAGATCTTCTCCAGGATTTTTCTTGTTCACTTCCATGTGTAGGATATTTAGTTTATTTCCCCACCTATTGAGGCAATTGCCGGCCCCGTGGTGTAAGGGTAGCGTGCCTGCCTCTTACCCGGAGGCCCCGGGTTCGATTCCCGGCCAGGTCAGGGATTTTTACCTGGACCTGAGGGCTGGTTCGAGGTCCACTCAGCCTACGTGATTAGAATTGAGGAGCTAACTGACGGTGAGATAGCGGCCCCGGTCTAGAAAGCCAAGAATAACGGGCGAGAGGATTCGTCGTGCTGATCACACGACTCCTTGTAATCTGCAGGCCTTCGGGCTGAGCAGCGGTCGCTTGGTAGGCCAAGGCCCTTCAAGGGCTGTAGTGCCATGGGGTTTGGTTTTGTTTGGTTTATTGAGGCAATTAGTTTCTTGGGTTCCTTGGAGAGTTTCGAATTTAGTGAAGAAGCTCTTGCTGACCTCAGCCGGTAGTCTACACGTAGAGGACGAAAACATGAAAACGGGGTTTAGAAGACAGGTAGTTCCTGCGAAGTTATAAACAATGAAATATACAGTTTATACAAAAAAAAATCTTATACTTAGTTCCTCCAAATCCCAGTAGGATATCGGGCAGCGATATTATTCTAGCGAGTCCTGTCAGCTGCCAGACCTTCGAATTCATCCCAAGCAACATCCATTATTTCACGATCTTTTTGTAAAGCTTCTCCTATCTCCCATCTTCGTCTGATGATTTCTAACATCAGCGTTGACCTCGGAACGTTTTGGCGCTCACCCACAGAACATGCCACGAAAATTGCAGCATTTTATTAGCAACAACATTTTTCAGGCTACAAAAATCGCTTCCTCGCAGAAGTTCTTCATTAGAAATGTGGTCATGGTAACGTATTTTGAAGATCTGCCTCAAACACCGTAGATGAAAAAATTTGCACTTTTATGTAGACTTTACTGACCTCTTCTTGGTTTTAAATAAGTAGGCCCTAAAATACTATCGAAAGACCAACAATCGTATACAATCTTGGTTTTATGAATATGCTAACTGAAGCTGACATCCATATGAATTGCATTCTTTGGTAGACTGCAGAGATGTTTTCCAATATTACTGTTCATATCGACATTTGCGCTACCATTTTTTCAGATAATACTGACGAAGTGTGGTCAACATCGATCAGCATGCGCTGTTGTTCTGTAATTTGGTTCGTTACACGTATTTTCTCACCATTTATAGGCATGATTTTCGTTTTAGGTGTAGCTCCACACAACTGACCGTAAATAGACTATTCAGTGGATGAAATCAAGTAATATGCTACTAGGACTCCAGTTTCGTAAAGGAAATCGCGTGAATTGACCGTGCTGTTGGGGTTCCGCAGCTGTGAGCTTGCATTAGGGAGATTGCGGTTTCAAATCCCACCGCCGACATCTCTGAGGATGGTTTTCTGTGCCTTCCCGTTTTCACACCAGGCGAATGCTGGGCACGGCCGCTGCCTTCCCTTTCCTTTCCTTGCGTCACCAAAAACTGTCAATGAGTTAGTGTGACGTTAAACCGTCAAAACAAAGAAAAACGGAAAATCGCGTAGGCTGTGTATACGACATGGCCGCAAGTTTTAGACGTGAAATGAAACGGATGTTTTGGATGTAATAAATCTCGACGTAAAGCAGATTGTAAAAAAAAATCTGGAAACGAGCATACTATATCTGATGGTAGAATGGAAGACGATCCCTAGCTGATTTCATACAGTTATTTGATTCCATCGTTGTTCTACATTTTACTAATAATTAATCCCTAATATCTGCCAAAGAAGTAGTCTTCTATCGTGCAACTGATTAACTTATATTTTGCTCTAACAAACCACCAAGCAAAATATAACAAATTAAGGACAAACGTAAGAGAATCTTTATATTTAGTGCGGGCCATTTGGAATGATATCACGAGTCATTTGTTAACACCCCTAGTCCAGTCCAACGTATCGAAGTTCAATGTGCTCTCCTGTTTACTAGTAGTCCAGTTCATAGCATTCAAGTTTGACGTGGCTCTCCTGCTCTCTAGAAGTGGGATTCACGGTGTTGAAATTTGATATAACTATCCAGTTGTAAATTTAACTTGTCCTGTTTGACACAATTTTCCAGCTGTCCAGGATCCTCGACCATTGTATCCAATTTCGTCATTCATATTCTATTTTGTAGTAATTTTCTCAATTCCCTCGTTGTATCCTATCCTACACAAACATAAACTTCCGCGTATCTCATCTGTAAGGTCTAGAGAACTATAAGCTTATCCCTGTGTAAACAGATGGCGAGAGGTGGCCTGCCTCTTTCCTCCGGGATGAGCTGTAATTTGCATACAGTCCGTTTACTTTTTCTCGTTACCTTTAATTCACTTGCTGTTACATCTGTCTCATCTTCATTTGCTCTTAATCCTCAGTCTGTAATGCAGTGTCGAGTTCATATAACGTCGCCACGGTACCTCTGTATCTACTATATCTTATTTAACGTAGAACAAAGATATAGCAGAGAAAATACATGCATTTGGGTCCGCTATTGTCGCTGTTAATAACTTCGCCCGTAATATCTCGGCTCTCGCCGACAGTACCGTGGAATCTTCTGTCTGCTAGGATTTCCAGGAACTGTAAATGAAAACTTCCGCCACTTCCTTCAAGGAAAATAATTCACCCTCGTAGCTAGATGAGATCTTGCGGAATTTGGAGGCCTAGATTAGAATCCCGACGAGGTTCCAGATTCACGACTGAGGTTCGAATCTCGGTAATTGCCAGTGGAGGTCAGAATGGGGGAACTTTTATCTAAAAAATCATTCAGTGTCAAAGAAAGGCATTTACCTTCAATATCCTATCATATCAAGAGGGTTGTAGTGACTTCAGAACAATAATTATGTTATATGCCGAAGAGTCAGGCAGTTGTCAAGCAACTTGTTTCCCAACCCAAGTTATCAGGATTGATTGTCGGTGACACCAGATGATTTCTTTCAGCAGAACCATCCTATGGTGTGAAAATTAATGTATGTGGCTTTAACCCCACTCCCCTCCCCAGTTAAGTCATTAAATGAATCTGGTAGCTCCTTCAAACCCATAAAAATAAAGACGGCGTTCAAGAATTAATATCAGTACTCATCGTCCGGTTAGGGCCACCTTGCTGTGAGTTTCCTTTCCGGAGATGGGTTCGAATTCCACCGTCGGGAGCCCTGAAGATGATTTGTCGTGGTTTCCCATTTTAATACCAGGCATATGCTGGGCCTGTATCTAAATGAAAGCCACGGCCGCTACCTTCCCATTCCGAGTCCTCTCCTACCCTCCAGCGTCGATATGTTAGTGAGACGTTAAACCGCTTGCAAAAGAAAATATTGGTACTCATTTAAATACAGTTTACTGTACTTAGTAATATCGGAATGTGAGAGCTGCACTGATTCAAATCTCGGCCAATGGATGTAGGAAAATCACGTTCTTATGGTTCGAATTCCTCATGAAGTTGGAGGTCCTGTGTGTATAATCACGACATCAGCGGTCACGTAAACTACGAGTAATATTCACTAAGTAAATAGGTAAAACTGAAAATGATCATGGACAGAACTTTACAAACTTGCAAGCTATTAAAGAGAGAATGGAGGAAAAACTGCAAAATTATGTAATCTTATCAGAGGAATTTAGGAAAAGAAATGTAAAGAAGGTAAAAACAAAAAATTACATGTAGATGTCGTTGTTGTTGTTGTTGTTGTTGTTGTTTGAGGCATCAGTCCATAGACTGGTTTGATGCAGCCTTCCATGCCACCCTAGCCTGTGCTAACCTTTTCATCTCTACGTAACTATTGCATCCTACATCTGCTCTAATCTGCTTGTCATATTCAAACCTTGGTCTACCCCTACTGTTCTTACCACCTACACTTCCTTCAAAAACCAACTGCACAAGTCCTGGGTGTCTTAAGATGTTTCCTAACATTCTATCTCTTCTTCTTGTCACCATCTAACCTTCAGCATTCTTCTGTAACACCACATTTCCAAAGCTTCTATTCTCTTTCTTTCTGAGCTAGTTATCGTCCATGTTTCACTTCCATACAATGCCACGCTCCACACGAAAGTCTTCAAAAACATCTTTCTAATTCCTATATCAATGTTTGAAGTGAGCAAATTTCTTTTCTTAAGGAAGCTCTTCCTTGCTTGTGCTAGTCTGCATCTTATTTCCTCCTTACTTCTGCCATCGTTAGTTATTTTACTACCCAAGTAACATGTAGATAAGGAAGAGGTATCCTGGACTTGATAACTTAGTTAATAATACATATCCAGGAAATACCTAAAAAGGATAAAATTGTCTAAGTTTCAAAGATATATCTAAATATGGTCATAGAAAATGTACTGTAGTAGTAAATTATAGTTTAATTGTTTACGATGACAGTTCGTTAGTTGGAAAAATAACAATACTCTTGCATGTGATTGCAATGATTGCGATGGATGGATGTTATCTCCCCCCCCCCCCGTTCGTGGTCATACGTAACTGGGGGGGAGGGGATTCTGTGCATTGTCTTCGTCCATTCATAAGGTTGTATAATATGTATTGGGTATGTAACATATATTTCAAATATTATTGTAACTTTTCAGGAACTGGAATATCTTTGATTTTTTGGTAGTATGTTCGAAACGAACTCCATGTAATAATTTAGATTACAATTGACGAATACGCTCTTACCAATTGGTAGTCATCCGTGACTGGGAGAGAAGTGTATTCATTCATTCATTCATACCGAGCTCGATAGCTGCAGTCCCTTAAGTGCAGCCAGTATCCGGTAATCGGGAGATAGTGGGTGCGAGCCCCACTGTCGGCAGCCCTGAAGATGGCTTTCCGTGGTTTCCCATTTTCACACCAGGCAAATGCCGGGGCTATACATTAATTAAGGCCACGGCCGCTTCCTTCCAATTCCTAGGCCGTTCCTCTCCCATCGTCGCCATAAGACCTATCTGTGTCGGTGCGACGTAAAGCAACTAGGAAAAAAAATCATTCATTCATTCATTCATTCATTCATTCAATATTCACTAAGTTATAGCCTACTATTAGTTTCATTCCTAACATGAATGACAATGTTTAATTTATTGCATTGTTTCTGTTTCTTACTATTAGATACTGAAAAACCACCTGGCAGAGGAGAAACTACCTCAACTGTATATAGCTAAATAAACCAATAGTAGAACTATAAGTTCTGCCGCAATGGTGATACATCAGTTTAATCAAACTTTGTTGTTGCTGTTGTTGTTGTTGTCTCTTTTATCAGTTTCGTGCCTTCGTCGCCATAGTTGAAAATGTTGTAAACTTCCGTTCCCACATCAGCCAATCAAACGCTACATCCTCCCTCTTACTGAATACGCCATTTCATCATCATTACACTTTGGAATGTCATCGTATCGCCTTTGCAGTCCTCCATGACTGAATTTTCCAACTTTCAGTTGAGACTACATCACTTGCGTATGTGTTAGGCATTTGGACGAAATGGCCACTTCTTCGAAGTTGTTGTTTGATAATAATAATAATAATAATAATAATAATAATAATAATAATAATAATAATAATAATAATAATAATAATAATAATAATAATAGTATCTACCTAATTGCCTCAATGCCCTTAGGGAGCCCTTAGGGGCACTAAAGTTGAACCTTTAAGCGCACTCACGTACGCGGCAGCTGAGACTTTGAACCACATACACTGACATGTTTGTTTACGTCACTCGCTTCCCTCCATTCTCTAGACCTGAAGGTACAGCCTCGAAACATAAACAATGTTGGTAAAATTAAACTGAAGTCTCTGTATATGCTTGTATGTGTTTTAATCAAGTCTTGTAATTCCTGTACAGTTCACTTAGGAATACATATCTGAAACCTTACATTTGCAAGGTATTGGAATCTATTTTACCGACCCTATTTTCTGGCTTCGAAGCATGTCTAACCGAAGTCACATTTCAGGGTGTTTTCCATTAAATGTTGAATACAACTTTATTAATGGAATTAACTTTTTTTAATTCTTTCTTTTTACTATTAGCTTTATTGTACGTCGCACGGACGCAGATAGGTTGTCTGGTGACGATGGAATAGTGAAGGGAAAGGAGTGGGGAGATAGCGACCGTAGTCTTAATTAAGGTACATCCCCAGCATGGTGTTTCAAAAACAGGGAAAGCACGAAAAACCAACTTCAAGGCTGCCAACAATGGGGTTCGAACCCACTATCTCCCGAATGCAAGCTCACAGCTATGCGCCCGTAAGCTTACGGTCAACTCGTTCGGTAAATTCATTTTTAGCGGAAAATCATCTTGTATTTGGATGTGATATGCAGTACATGTGGGTGTGGTGAGTTCTTGTGCACTGCAGTGTCTATGGTAAGACTCAATCCTATTAGTAGTTCTAGGTTGGAAACCTAAGGGCTCAAAAGCCCATATCGCTAGTGCGCTACAAGGTTTATATTTCTTAGCCGCGTGGTACGTTTCGAATCCTCTAATTACAGGTAAACGATTTTTCGCAGTGCGCTTCGCGGATTCCCCGAATGCTTCGGATATTGGCCTCTTCCAAGATACTGTGGTTTGTTTGTCCGTCTTGCCACTTTAGTCTAACGAGAAACAGATTCCACTTCAAAGATGGTAAAGCACAATGTTCTTGACATCTTTGAAAGCGCCTCACAATGTCCACTTCGAAAGTGCAGTTTTAGCTGCTAACGCAATACCGCGACCGCCGGAAACGGGAAGATCTATAGGAGGTAGGAGTTATAGAGTATTCGGCGTAACAAACAGTACTGAAGTTACAAACATTCTCTGAACGTCAAGATACGTGATTATAGCATGCAAGGTGACGACAGAAACACGTATCCAACTGCGTCGGTACAGCATGTGTTGAAAATGTGGACCCTAAAGTCTCACGCATTGTTCATAATTTATGTCCATAAAAATCAAACCAAACCAAACCCCAAACCCAATGGCACTACAGCCCTTGAAGGGCCTTGGCCTACCAAGCGACCGCTGCTCAGCCCGAAGGCCTGCAGATTACGGGGTGTCGTGTGGTCAGCACGACGAATCCTCTCGGCCGTTATTCTTGGCTTTTTAGACCGGGGCCGCTATCTCACCGTCAGATAGCTCCTCAATTCTAATCACGTAGGCTGAGTGGACCTCGAGCCAGCCCTCAGGTCCAGGTAAAAATCCCTGACCTGGCCGGGAATCGAACCCGGGGCCTCCGGGTGAGAGGCAGGCTCGCTACCCCTACACCACGGGGCCGGCATAAAAATCAAAAGTAAGTTTATTTGCTCGTTATACAAATCTCCACGTCTCTAAGCCACATTGTTGATGATGATGATGATGCTTGTTGTTTTAAGGGGCCTAACATCGAAGGTCATCGGCCCAAGACACATTGTTACAACCATATGCAGTCTTACGATAATTTAAAATAATGTGAAGCTGATTGGGAACTGTATGGTTTTCGCTCTATAGGAGCAGAGTTAGAATATACTTAACCGTAGAACGTTTAAGGTAAGGAGGTGCAAAAAATACTCGCGGATTTCTTTTTTTCGATCTACTGTATGTTTTTTTTTTTTTTGTTTTTTACATAGAAATACAAGTCAATGCTTGCAGAACTTAAAATAGGTTTCGCAACTCCCGCCTTTTTCAGGTTGTTCCTTCAATGGCTGGGAAAAGCGATGTTACGACGACCTGCTACGTTTTAGGTTTCAAAATTTGGCAGGTATGCAAGAAATTTTTTATCCAAAAATATTTTTCATCTATGTATTAATTAAAGATGACTAAAAACAAAGTTCTCCAGTCCATTCGGCCGTTCTACTCTCCGGAATTACCTGCCGGTGAATCATCAGACATTGATAGGTCTCTACGTTCAGACAACTTTGAGTACGTAATCATAAAATCAAATCACTAAATCATCACTCCAATAATTGCAGGCGAAGTCTTACCCTAACCCGCAATACATTCTGTACTTAGCGGATTACTAAGCGACTAACACTTTCATTAATATTCTGATACATGTGATTTTCATCGTTAATAATGTGATTGCATGCAGCCATGTTTGATTACTATCTGTCAAGCCAGAGAGTGTGCACTTCCTCTGGTCATGGAATAATACTATTTCCTGCTAGATACTCTTTGATTCTCTGACCTTCCTCAGCTTCTAAATACGCTCAACAGATGGCAGAACGTCCCTAATAACCAAAGGGTGCTAAAAGAAAACACTCGACGTACGTACTGACGGGAAGGTATCAAGTCGAATAGCCTCTTGTGTGGCCATTAATAAAGCGCAGGGACAAACTCTTGAAAAAGTGGGTGTCTTCTTACCCGATCCAGTACTCAGTTACGGCCACTTGTATGTAATATTATCTCGGGCAAGATCGTTTGAAAATGTTAAGATCAAGATACGCCAGAATGGTCGATGCACCGTGAATATTTTAATGTTATGAACTACATTACGAATGAATCAATATTGTTATGTATCGGTATTAAATGTTCATAAAACTATTGAAAACAATAAGACTACGACAGGCATATCAAGGCGAGTTGTCTGACCTATTTATAACGAATGTTGTGGAGCACTAGTCCACTAGTTATCTTAAAATTATTTTGTGAATTTTAGGCCTATAAATTATTAATATTAATGTTTACTTCTCAATAACTTAGTATTTTCAAATAGAAAATATATTCCGGGTGCAAGCCCACAGCTGCGCGCCCCTAAACGCAAGGCCAACTCACCCGGTCTGGAAGAACAAAATTCGAATCTAATAATTTGCTGATTACCGAGCTCGATAGCTGCAGTCGCTTAAGGCGGCCAGTATCCAGTAATCGGGAGATAGTGGGTTCGAACCCTACTATCGGCAGCCCTGAAAATGATTTTCCATGGTTTCCCATTTTCACACCTGGCAAATGCTGGGCCTGTACCTTAAGGCCACGGCCGCTTCCTACCAATTCCTAGGTCTTTCCTATCCCATCATCGCAATAAGACATATCTGTGTCGGTGCGACGTGAAGGAAGTAGCAAAAAAAAAATTGCTGATTGTTGCTTTGAAACGTTATATTGTTTCTTCTAATTTGCATATTAGCTTCTCGCTTTGCTTATTTGTATACTAAAAATGAAATATCTAAAAGCAAAGCAAAGCAAAGTCATCTCCGCACAGGCCATGATGGCCCTTGGAGGGGTGGAAGGTAAAGGCTTCCACCATTCGTAACCTCGGCAGTTGATGGGGTAGAGTGGTTAGCTCTACGCCCGGCCGCCTTTGCTCGTAGGAATTAACCTGGGACTCATTTTTGGTATAAGCTGAGTGAACCTCAGGGCCATATGCACCTCGGGAAGTTTTACGAATTCCTGACAGGGATTCGAATCCACGTCCTTTCTGGCGAACCTAGCACGCCTTTACCGCCTCGGCTAGGCAGCCCCTAATGAAATATCTGGTAAATTTAATTCCTGATGCACTCAGTTCTTAAGAAAAGCGTGGGCAACTTTGCTCTCCCCTCACACCCACCCCGCCTTTAGACATCCATGTAACAGATCATATCCTAGTCGTCCTAGGATTAAAGTATGGTAAAGGCTAAGCTCACTCCGTAGCCGAGTTCAAATATGTGCTGTGGGTGTAGCTCCATCTCCCCCTCACCGTGGGAGCGATGAATGTAAGGATAAGCCGACACGAGAAGGTGCGTGCGTGCTACTGTAGAAAAGATAAATAAACACCGAGAGCCCAGCTGCTAATAATAACATAGAAAACTCAATGGCATGCAGTCAAGTGCGGAACGAAACGCCATACTCTCGATATGAAACGTTCGCCATTGTCGCTTATATCGAGGTATTGTGTCTTATCGATTGGCCGGCTATAGAGGCTGCAAGAGCATATGGCATTGCTCTCCACACTTCCTTTATCTCCAGTTTTCCTTTTAGAAGGATATCAAAACGATATCAATCTTCTTATTCAAAATCAAATATTAGATATATCACTTGCACTCATTGTCGATACATTCCTTCAGTTCTGATGATGATTTGTTGCCGCAATAATAATAATAATAATAATAATAATAATAATAATAATAATAATAATAATAATAATAATAATAATAAATTAGGGTACACTCCTAAATATATGTGAGCTGTGTACAACCAAACCGTTGTGATGTTTAATCTACGGCAACACAAGATCGAACGCGGGACTCCGAGTATGACAGGTAATAGCGTTAACCGTTACACTACGGATTGTATGTGTATGTATGTTGGGTATTCACCCCGAAGGCTGGTTTGATCCTCTGCAGCTCCGCCAACAGCTGTTATAAATAGCCTAGGCGTCACTGAAGAGGCGTACTAGGGAAATGAGGGGGGAGGTAGTTTCTCGTTGCTTTCTTCACTGAGCCAGAAGTTGCTATTACATGTCAGTCTGCCAAGCCCACTGAAATGCATGCACCAACCGACAATATGAACGATATTTTCACACCATTCATAACAGGGACTGGCTGCATAAGCAATGGTATTACAAGCATCACTCATACCTCAGTCACTTTCATATTGTCAAAGCCAAGGAAGAGACTGAGACAGGTCAATGAAAGTAACAAAATTGATATAGCCCATACCAGAAGACATAGTGCACTGTAAACACTATATCTCTCCAGCAAAGGCATACGGATTGTATATAATGATGATAATAATAATAATAATAATAATAATAATAATAATAATAATATAAGTAATAATAATGCCGAGCTCGATAACTGCAGTCACTTAAGCGCGGCCAGTATCCAGTATTCGGGAGATACTGGGATCGAACCCCACTAGCGGCAACTCTGAAGATGGTTTTCCGTGCTTTCCCATTTTCACACCAGGTAAATGCTGGGGCTGTACCTTAATTAAGGCCACAGCCGCTTGCTTCCGACTCCTAGCTCCTTCCTGTACCATCGCCGCCATAAGTCCTATCTGTGTCAGTGCGACGTAAAACAACTTGTGTAAAATAATAATAATAATAATAATAATAATAATAATAATAATAATAATAATAATAATAATAATAATAATAATAATAATAATAATACGCCATTCAGGTTGTCAATTTTGACGTTCCATTTTATTCTACCGGACTGCAGAGAAATGGATCACTGTTCAGCGACCTATGGCTATGTTTTAATTTCATCGCGTAAATACCACATCTGTCACTAGAGATCGAATTCTCGCTTCTTCTTTCGTTCTAATGCACCTCTTAGATGCGCATACCTAACTTTAATTGATTTCATCTTTCAGTAAATGTAGTACTCTGTAATCGGAACCGAAGTCTCAGTTATTATAACTAATTCCATTAACTTACAACACGGAAAGAAATGTGTACAAAACTGAAATAAGAACTCTTCAAATAAAGAAGATCTTTCATTTTAGTAAAAATGAAAAATAACATTCTGAAGTAGGGGCTGCCTGGCCGAAGCGGTAAAGGCGGTAAAGGGTGCTTGGTTCGCCAGGAAGGACGTGGGTTCGAATCCCCGTCAGGAAGTCGTAAAAATTTAAGAAACGAGATTTCCACTTCCGGAGGTGCACATGGCCCTGAGATTCACTCAGCCTACACCACAAATGAGTACCACGTTAATTCCTGGGGGCAAAGGCGGCCGGGCGTAGAGCTAACCACTCAACCCCATCAAGTGCCGAGATTACGGATAGTGAAAGCCTTCATCTTCTAACCCTCCTATGGAGATCTGTTACATGCCGACCTCGTACGACATGGAGTGCTGAATATATTTTTTTTTCCGCTCTTCAAAAGTCCGACTACCTTTGCCAGGTCTGAACCCACTATCTTGGTATCCCCAGGCTGCCACTCTAGCACTGATCAACAGAGGGATTCTTCTTTACGATGAGGCCTGCTAGAGACCACGTGTCAATTTGAATTCATCCTCCCTTGTTTCCCATTCCGTTTTTTCTAGTATTCCTTCATCATTACACCATGCTTTATTCTTCTCTCCTCCGATCAATTTGGATCGGCTTTCCTTTTCATTCATCCTTCGAATCCTTCCATTCTTAAAACTTTCTTTTTAAAAATCTCCCTTTCTATGGGTTCCTTTTTTCTTACTTTAATTTTTCTAAAACTTTCTTGACCGGGCAAGATGGCCGTGCGGTTAGGAGCCCACAGCTGTGAGCTTGCATCCGGGAGACAGTGGGTTCGAACCCCACTGTCGGCAACCCTAAAGATGGTTTTCCGTGGTTTCCCATTTTCACACCAGGCAAAAGATGGGGCTGTACCTTAATTAAGGCCACGGCCGCTTCCTTCCCATTCCTAGACCTTTTCTCTCCCATCGTCGCCATAAGACCTATCTGTGTCGGTGCGACGTAAAACAAATAGCAAGAGAAAAATCTTTCTTGACCTCTTGTATCCAGTTTGTTGTTGACATTTTCTCACAAAGGTACTTGAATATCTGTTTTGTCAGTCTGTTATCATCCATTCTATAGATATGTCCAAAAAATAGCAATCTCCTTCTTCTTATTGTTTCTGTTATATTTAATGTGTTCTGGTATAATTCCTTATTACTTGTTGTTTTCCACTGTTGTTTTCATTGGTCCTAAAATTTTTCTCATGATTCTTCTTTCTAGTACTTCAAGTTTATCTAAACTATACAGGTAGTTCAAAACTATACTTTCACTGCGTAAAGACTTTCTGGTTTCATCACAGTATTGTAGTGCCTTATTTTAAGAATTTTAGATAAGCATATCTTGTAAAAAAATCTTAGTAATGCCATACTCTCTTCCAATCTATGTAAAAAGCAAAGAAAAGTCACCTCCGTACAGGCCATGAAGGCCCTTGGAGGAGTGGAAGGTAAAGGCTTCCACCATTGTTCATCTCGGCACGTGATGGGGTAGAGTGGTTAGCTCTATGCCCGGTCGCCTTTGCCCCCAGGAATTAACCTGATACTCATTTTTGGTGTAGGCTGAGTGAACCTCAGGGCCATATGCACGTCCGGAAGTGGAAATCTCGTTTCTTAAATTTTACGACATCCTGACGGGGAATCGAACCCACGTCCTTCCGGGCGAACCGAGCACGCCTTTACCGCCTCGGCCAGACAGCCCCTAATCTTGTGTAGCTTTTATTATTATTATTATTATTATTATTATTATTATTATTATTATTATTATTATTATTATTATTATTATTCTTGCGTTTGTAATAATAGAATCACGTCCACAATTGCGACTCATTTCGCATCCGCGACTACACCATGTTGTGAGATAAGTGGCAGAAGAGAAAAATATCACATTTTTAGTGACATGCCTAAGTACAAGGTATGAAGAAATTTCGTAATGCAATATTTTACCTCGTTCCTGGTAAATATCCAGCTACACAGATCCTCAATCCTCAATCGGGCATTGCAGATAAAAATAAAATTAGCTGAAGTTAAATGAATAATGTTTATGCCACAGAGTTCATTTCCATGTGCCTGAAATGAGGGTCATGTACATTATTAATGGCTGGACTCTCTGACCGGTAATCCTATTAACCGATTTTCGCTATGTAGACAGCTACTCTATGGGGGCGTGTATTTCATTACTTATTTAGGCATAGTTCTGATGCTATACAAGATTAAAGAATCTCCCTTAATTTTGCAACAGTGCATTGTTATTGTGAATATGCATATTTCATGCCAGCATTTGTACTTCAGCCGCTCGACAGCGGAAGGGGAGCGTTATTAATTGAGCATTGTGAAAATGAGGGATCTTGATACCATGAAGTAATGCAGTTATATTCATAACTTCCTAATCGTTCATTCGTGAGAACGTGAGATGATTTTGCAGTCGGTTGTACACAATAATATAAATTGAAAAAAAAACATACCGTAAGTGTAAGAAATTTAAAAACATTATTTAATACTTAACTGATAAGCCTGCAGTACTATTAACTTTGCGCAAACAGAGTTCGAAGCTGACTTGACCTTAACCATCTTCTAACTGGCATTGTACATTGTTGTCAAATAAATTGTGAGAAAAAGTTAAATGTTCAGAATTTTTTTTGCATAATACGATCTCTGGTACCCTGTATAGAAAATACTATCATTTTCTAACTAAAATATGATATTGTGGTGTCAATTTTTATCGCCCTCAATATTTTAAAATAATTTGGTGCAGCTCTTTTGTGAGGAGTTGCCGCGCTATAAGGAGAGATGAATAGAAATGGGGTATGGCATTTAGTGCCAGAAGTGTCCGAGGACATGTTGAATATCATAAACTCAGGGTTCAAATGTGATCAGGGATACCACTGGAGTAATAATGAGATAAAAATATCTAAGATACTAAACTCTTATAAGCAAAATAATAACTCATTAAGTTATCGGACACAACACAAAACATGAAATATGTGCTATATATAAACGGATAATGCAGAGGACAAAGATTTACCTTCGTCAATAACATTGTCACCATACTTTGGCTGTACTAATGTTTCCAATCAATCATCACATTTTTAATTATATTCATCCGATCTTGAAGAAATACGTCTTCAAAAGAAAGAAATATTTGTCTATTTTATCTCATATAATTCTTAACTTTCATAACATTAGTTTGAATAAGTAATGTCCAACCTATTTTCAACTTATTACTCTATAATATATTCGATCCTGAGTTCTAAAGTAAACGTCCCTATTCTTAACACAAATTAGGTTTGGAATATACCTCTTTATTTGCCATTAAAATACTTACATTTCAACTGACTGACTGACTGACTGACTGACTGACTGACTGACTGACTGACTGACTGACTGACCACCGCCGAGCCAAAACTATTCGACATAAGGAAATGAAATTTTGAGGATACTTTTATATTACAGTGTATTCGATCACTAGGGAAGCGTTCTTGGATATTCCGACGGAAAGGGGGGTAAAATTGGGGGTAGTTTTTAAAACGAGTAGGCCTATATCTATATCTCAAAAACTTAACAGTTTAAAGACGTAAAAATGTATATTTGTAATCTACTTTAAAAATAAAGAAACATGTATTTTTTGTTTGCGGAAAATCCATTTAAGGCAGGTAAAAAATGTGAAAAGGAGTTGAATCCTTTTACAAGGATACTTATATCTCAAAAACTGAAGCTTTTACAGACGTTAGAATTGGTATTTAGAGTCTCCGTTAAAACTGAACATGTATTCCTTTTTTTTTTTTTTTTGGAAAATCCACTTAAGGCGTAAAGGAGTGAAGGAAGAGTAGAATTATTTTATGAGGATACTTGAGACGTGA
Organism: Anabrus simplex; assembly: GCF_040414725.1. Lineage (NCBI taxonomy): Eukaryota > Metazoa > Arthropoda > Insecta > Orthoptera > Tettigoniidae > Anabrus > Anabrus simplex. The sequence goes on along the minus strand of NC_090271.1, from coordinate 131,541,570 downwards.
AAATTTGCATTTGGAATATCCTTCAAAAGGAGAGAAGTAATTGTTTTGTTTTCTGAAAATCCACTTAGAAGGTTCCGAGGGTGGAGGTGGGGACTTATATCTCAATAACTGAAGATCCTACAGACGTGGAAATTGGTATGTGGAATCTCCGTTTAAAATAAAGAAAAATGATATTTTTCGACTTGAGAGAGGAGTGTTTTTCACATATACAGTACTTTGTTCCATGTTCCGGAGTTAGCTCTGCCAGTAGTCTGGACATCTTAGCCCCAAAGAAAGCAATACCAGAAACGTGGTTTACGAAGAGGTAGTGGGCCAAATGAAACTCAGTTTTCTGTTAATTTTTATACTTTAGAGATTTTCAGATGATGTCTTATTGCAGTACCGAGGAACGATTACTTTTTTTCAAATTACGAGATCCACGCGAGCGAAGCCGCGGGTAACTGCTAGTATATATCATCCTTCCCATTTTATATTCATTACACATTTAATGCAAGTGCAATGTTGGTTGGACCAGTTTTCATCTGGTTAGAATTGATTGAGAATATTGAGATCAGCTGTAAACTACCAATAGCCTGCACAATTGTCAAATATTCATAAGAAAACCAAAAATCACCATAGATATACACATATATATTCGTTTACGGCCACTGGAGACCACGTTAGATAACAATTACATGTTTCTGGAAGCCTTCCTCACAGCCCAGAACTTTAGCATCCTTTCTCTGGCAGCCTGTCTTCTTTCTTGCGTCCACCCACGGTTAAGTTTCGGTTCGTCATGGAATCACTGACCTAAACTTTGTTCGGTTTGAGATGTCTTCTGAATTTAGTCCCACCTGTCTGAGATCCTTTCTCACCTCCCTGAACCATTTGTCCGACACTTTAGGTCTGCTGTCTAGTATTGTGAAAATCCTTTTCGTTAGTCTCTTCTTATCCATTCTAAATCACCATATATAATTATTACAATCAGATAAAATATAAATTATGACATACTATATCAACATAGTACCGTGCGAAACGTGCCATACGTAAAATAGGTTAATTCGGAATTAATTTCTGTACACTGAAATAATGTTAACTTTAAACAACCCTCTGTCGGCAGCCCTGAACATGGCTTTCAGTGGTTTCACATTTTCACACTTGGCAAATGTTGAGCTGTACCTAACTTAAGGCCACTGCCGCTTCCTTCAAACTCCTGTCCCTTTCTTACCCCATCGTCGCTATAAGACTTATCTGTGTCGGTGCGACGTAAAGCCAATTATTTAAAAAAGTCAATGACTCGATAAAATTATACTATTGTAATTTAAATTTAAAATGCATTAATTTATTACTGTAGGTATACTAACATTTTGAGAAGCATATTTAAATCATCTTCATCATCATCATCATCATCTGTTTACCCTCCAGGGTCGGCTTTTCCCTCGGACACAGCGAGGGATCCCACCTCTACCGCCTCAAGGGCAGTGTCCTGGAGTTTCAGACCCTTGGTCGGGGATACAACTGGGGAGAATGACCAGTACCTCGCCCAGGCGGCCTCACCTGTTATGCTGAACAGGGGCCTTGTGGAGGGATGGGAAGATTGGAAGGGATAGACAAGGAAGAGGGAAGGAAGCGGCCGTGGCCTTATGTTAGGTACCATCCCGCCATTCGCCTGGAGGAGAAGTGGGGAAACCACGGAAAACCACTTCCAGGATGGCTGAGGTGGTAATCGAACCCACCTCTACTCAGTTGACCTCCCGAGGCTGAGTGGACCCCGTTCCAGCCCTCGTACCACTTTTCAAATTTCGTGGCAGAGCCGGGAATCGAACCCGGGCCTCCAGAGGTGGCAGCTAATCACGCTAACCACTACACCACAGAGGCGGACAGCATATTTAAATAAGGAACGTAATGTTCTGCGGCGGAATTAGTTTTAAAGCGTGGTTCTGATGATGTCGTCAGGGATGGTATTACTATTTTTGACGTGAGTGTAAGCGCTGCAAATTAACCTACTCACGGCCACAGTGACAACACAATTAGTGAGATAAGGCCAGCGCGACGCGGCGTGACTTGCGCGCCAAGATTTGTGGAGTAAACATGGCAGATGCTGCCGATATTCCCAACACCAGCCAGCTTTAGACATGCATCCCCCTGTTGGCAGTTAAAATGAAAGAGTAGGTAAATGTATTTCGAAAACGAGAGACGTGATATTTCTGCAGTTTAGCGGCTTACGAGAGAACGTAAGCAGGGATAGCAGACAGCGGCCATTAATTAAAATTTTGAAGTTCTGGTCTCCCTCTGGCCAGGTGGTGTTGACTTACCTGTCAGTCCTGTGGAAACCAACGGCTATTCTGTTATCTGCACCCTTCACTCCCCAATCCCAGTTAACCTTACCTAACCCACTATAGAGTTCATCTCACAATAGTCATCTAAATCCTTTCGAACCCATTTGTTCCAATAAAACAAACGTATTATACAAAGTTTCACCTTTCTTTTCATTTAAAATGTGTGTACGTCTGTTTACAATGTGGAAAATTTGGTTGAATGAGTTTTTTAAAAATTAGTTCTGTCCTTTGACAAGTAAAATTGACTATAAATTTTATTTCACACAATGTCGAATTTCATGTGTATTTGTCAAGTATTCTGCCCGAGGGCCGATCCGATATCCAACAGCTCCACCATCAGCCGACGTAGATGGTCTAGGTGTCACTGAAGAGTCATACTAGGGAAATGAGGAGCGAGGTAGTTTCCCGTTGATTTACTCACCAGGCTAGAAGTTCCCATTACATATCGGCCTGCCGAGCCCGTTGAAATGCATGAACCAACCAACCCTATGAGCAACATTTTCACACCATTCATAACGGGGACTGGGTGCACAAAGAATGGCATTACTAGCATCACACATACCTCAGTCACTGTTATGTTGTCAAAAGCCAAGGATGAGACTGAGACAGATCAATGAAGGTAACAAAATTGTTCTAGCCCACACCAGAATAAAAAGCGCACTGAAAAACACTAGGTTTCGCCAGCAAGTGCACGGTCCTCAAAATAACGTAGAAAATAAAACTTCATGATGCTGATAATGCACTGCACTTCTGTTAGCATAAATACATTTATTCCATACTGTGTCAAATTTGACTTCTTTCCACTCCCCTAAGTATAAGGAAAATAACATTTAACGTTTCAGCAGCTACTTCCCGGACGTTTTTATTGAAAAATCATCTGTGATTAGTTAAACTCTGGTTCGCTTACCAACACCTTATCTAATTGGTTCAAATTTTTTGTCGAGTATTGATTTTTTGAATTTCCCTCCATGTTTATCAATTGTTCACGTATTGTTGTATCGATTGTGTTGAACACGGCCACCTCGATCATGCATGATTTGGGTGGCGACGTGTCAAAGATATGCATAATAAAATATTACTTTAAAATAAGTACATTTGCCGTAGCGTGGAATAAAATATTGTACGCTTTAACCACTTATAGTAAGTGATAAGTTTACATTACTCGTTCGAAATGCATGTCACTCGTAAACGAAAACATCATTTTCAGTGGCTGCTGCATAAATAACTATTTCCAGTGTTTGTAAAACAGTTACTTGTGGACAAGTCAATACATCTATATATTCTTTAATGGGTGGGGCCGACTGTTTGAATGGTGGGGTGAATTGAGGTCAGCGTAACGAATCCCTTCAGCCGTTATTCTTGGATTTGTTCTCTTGTAGACTGAGTGGATCTCGAGCCAGCAGTTTGATGATATGGATGACATTGGATAAATTGAGCATAATATGTTCATATTTATTTATTTATTTATTTATTTATTTATTTATTTATTTATTTATTTATTTATTTGTTTATTTATTTATTTATTTATTTATTTATTTATTTATTTGTTTATTTATTTATTTGAGCTTGTTCCTGAGGAAAAAGTATGCCTACATTAATTTTGGGAAATTGATTTCATAATGATTAATTAGACCATTATAAAGACTATCTTTCTTGATTGTTAAGAAATTTGGGAGTTATGGTTATTCAGGATTTACATTAAATATTTCATGTCATTCGCTGCAACTTATTTAGGCCTGATTCAGGTTAAAGTTCTTACAGAATTTGATAAAACAGAGAGTGATAGTTCCTCTAGGCCCAATCATTTATACAACAAATGAGAACAAATCCAAGAATAACGGCTGAAGGGATTCGTTACGCTGACCTCGCGCTTCTTAATCAGCAGGCCTTCAAACTGAGCAGCGGTCACTTGGTAGCCCAAGGACCATCAGAGCTGTAGCACCACGAGATTTGGTTTTGTTTTAAATACATCAACTGACGCGAAAATGTTGTTCAGTCGTCATTGTTACGAACTAACTGGAGATGATTGTCGTGATTATTTTAACCTATTACAAAACCGTGTGGTTATTAGCCTCTTTTGCCCAGAAAGATAACGAAAATGACTGTCAAATGAGATAAAAGCGTGAAGGAACAATTAGGAAAAGTAAAGAATCATAAGGATGTTGAGAGGGAAAGCATAGGCCTCAAATGGTCTAATATAGTCGAGTAGGAGGAAAACAAACTCTGAAGGCCTACTATGTCCTAACCTCGTAAAACGTATCGGCAGTAGCATTTCACTGACTGCCAGTTGAGGTGTACTCTGCCTCCGTTGTTGCCACTCATCTCCGCCAGATGGCATTACAAAGACTAACCCGTCAACGAAGTACACACAACAGCTGGTATACTTGTAAGCGTGGATTGCGAATAAGGAGGTTATGATAATCTGCTCCCAGAATATGTCATGCTTTAGCCAGAATTCTAAAATTGGTTGCTAAAGGAATTATAAGAAACGAGTCGATCGTTTAGTCTTGGAAAATGAATTTAACACCTTCACTGTCCGCATTTGGAAACAGCATTGCTCTTTGTAATCTATATTTATTCGTCATTAAAAAAAGACACCGACTATAACCACCATTTGCTGTCTTTACTTTTGCCACTCTTCTTCTGTACTTTTCAAATTACAAGATGACGAGCAGTCAGCAGATATTGCCATCCATTTTATGGTGTGTAATGCCCTGTCTAATCTTTTTTTTTTAAATTATATTTATAAGTTTTATTTTATTATTAACTACGCTTTTATTGTTTTGCCTTTGTTTTAAGTATCTTTTTTGTAAATTTTAATATGGTTAAAACTTTTAAGCTGAATAAAGTAAGTTTCACTTCGAAACATTGCCTTATTCAGTTTTATTACATTCTATAGGAAAATAAGGCATTTCGAATTACATCCACTTATTATTTTAAATTCATAATAAGTTTAATCATCAGTTTTTAAACCCTAGTCAGTGTGTAAATTTAAAATTTTATTTTAGTTCGTTTCATTTCTTACCATCAGGGGCAGATTAGGTAGATATTGGTGTCCTTTAAACAACAAGCATCATCATCATCATCATCATCATCATCATTCTACAAATTTACAAATAACAACTTCCAATACATTCATTCCTCCTAGTTCCATTCCGGACTTAGGACTGGGAAAGAGTTTAACAAGTTCAAAGCTCTGTGTTTAACGTCCCACTAACTACTCTTACGGTTTTAAGAGACGCCGACAAGCCGGAATGTAGTCCCATAGGATTTATTTTAAGTGCCAGTAAATCTACCGACACAAGGCTGGCGTATGTGAGTATCTTCAAATAAGCGGACTAAGCCGGGGTCGAACCCACCAACATGAGCTCAGAAGGCCAGCGCTCTGGCAACTGAGCTACTCAGCACGGCTGTTTCAGTAAGGATCTTGAGGCCAACTGAAGAGTTGTCCGAAATGAAAGGCAGTGGAAACGGTCACAGAAGTCAAGCAATACGGGTGAGGATGTCCGACCAGGTCCCCCTCCAGTATCTGCAGGACATCTGACTCGGTAGAAGGCGTCTCTATGTGTCACGGGATTGTCCGCCTCCGTAGCGTAACGGTTAGTGTTATTAGCTGCCGTCCTCGGGGGCCCGGGTTCGATTCCCGGTACTGCCAGAAATTTAAGAATGGCAGGAGGGCTGGCATGTGGTTCAAATGGTACACGCAGCTCACCTCCAATGGGGGTGTGTCTGAAAAGAGCTGCGCCACCTCGGGATGAGGACACGAGTTTACTTTTACTTTACGGGATTGTATTAGGCCTATTATTACAACGAGATAGGATTTCTCGACTTTTTTCATTCAGGGTCGTTATTATGATTCAAATCAGAGGATCTCAGACATTTTTAAGACTGTACCACATAACCATGATTAGAAGTTTAATGTAACCTCCAGGATAAACATTTCCAAAATGACGGACTTTAAAAATATGAGTAACCTGACAAATTACTTAAGGCAGTTTTTAATATATTTAACAAGTTTTACCAGATATACATTTTGAATAATATGGTACCGTAGCTCAATGGGGAAAGCATCGGCCTCAAATCCGAAGGTTATGTATTCGGTTCCCATCGGTGTCTGGTTGGCCATGTTTTTATAACATCTCCTCGGCGTGAACCATATATTCTAACAAGCTGAAAAACTATTTCAAATCACTGAAATGTTTAAAATTAATAGTAGTTTTTACCAACAATTGCAACTAAAATATTGATTCCGTTATAAGCTAGCCAACATAAACATAGATTATCCAACCTCGAAATATCACGGCTCCCTTAAATACCTGCTAGACTGATAAACGCAGCCCGGTATCACGACTTGCGAAAGAATATCATGGGCTGTATTCCAATCGAGAACAGCAAGTTAAAGCTTCACCAACAGCATTATGACGTATTGAGTTCAAAACCAGGACGAAGAAAATATTTTTACGTGAATATATTCGCTTCCTTTGTATTTATTTTCATAGTGTCTTCTTTAAATTTTCCCTTGAAACCTGCTCTCGTGTCCCCCAAAGTCTCAGTTTCAGAAGCGCTGGGTTAAGCAAACAAAATAATTTAAAATGTGATGTTCTTAATGTAACGTTTCTGAGTGGTTATGTTGGTCAGACAGGTCTTGATTAGTCTTCATCATTTCATTCTTATTTTTATCATTTATCTGCCAACTCTAATGGAGGCAAAAGTCTCCAACAACACAAAGGCTTCAGGAAAGTAGTGTTATATTGTTGTTGCTGTTGCGGTTAGCATCACAGACCTCATCCCTGGTACTTTGTTTCCTTTGTGAAATCTAAGAACTGATTCTGAAAATTAAGTCTGTAGAAGATAATTGGAAGCCACTGGTGACAATATTTCTGATCAAGGACCGATTATTCTCCCGCCAAACTTTGTGTGTTCCCATTATCACATAGTTCTCGTCACTGGCAACATGAAAGGACGGGCGATATGAATCGCCTCAAAGAGTCGTTAATTGCTGTTAGAACATTTTGATGTTCACCAGCAATTAAGTTAATTATCTCCTAAAATGATACACCCCTTGTTCCTGAATATCATCTCAACCCCTTTATAAGGAATATTCAATGCAACCGTGACCAAATTAACGGAAAATAGGGAACCGCTTTAGAAACATCAATACATTTGCTCTTCCCACGTCGTTGTTCACGCTGAAGTCAGCCTTACGAGCAAAAAGTTTAACCCCAAATCCGTCAGGTAGTAATTATAGATTCCATAATTATACCACACCTTTCTGCTCTATAAGTACTCCTTCTGTCAAGTAATTTAAAAAAGTGTGGCTTGTTCCGTACCCTTTGGTGTCAGAGTGCAGTATAGATGTAGGTGAGAGTGCATCCGAGTGAAGCACTGTACTCTTTCTTGTCTCAGAGAAATAATATATATCCTACTGTTACTTCTACAATCATAAGAAAGACGAAGTAGTAGTTCCTTCAACATCCACCCACTAGCTTTTTTAGAGGAGCCCGGACAGCACTATAGCAATTCTCGATTTATAATATTAGTGTAAATAATAACAGTACGTTGCTCTGATAATTCTTTGCCTTCGCACTGTGTTTCGTCATCCTTTCGGTGATGCACACTAATTATTTAGTGATTTGTTTCGAAGGTAATAATTTCATGATATACAGGGTGAAGCGAAATTCGCGCACTCATGCGTAGCAGCGCGACTCCTCACATGCCAGCAATAAAAAAATGTCTCTCAAAAAAGTTCATCCTGCGAGTATATCCGGCAGAAAAAGAACGTTTAAGAGTGGCAGTCTGGCAACATTGTAACCACATGTAGGGTAACTACCTCTGTCAGCATCTGTTAGTCGTGCTGTATAGTTGGTGCAGTGGATAGAGTTTTGGGTTAGCATGCAGGAGGTCGAGGGGGTCGATCCTGGTTTGAGGCGTGTATTTTTTATTTCGTAAATGTAGTCTAGTCCGCCTCTGTGGTGTAGTGGTTAGCGTGATTAGCTGCCACCCCCAGAGGTCCGGGTTCGATTCCCGGCTCTGCCACGAAATTTGAAAAGTGGTACGAGGACTGGAACGGGGTCCACTCAGCCTCGGGAGGTCAACTGAGTAGAGGTGGGTTCGATTCCCACCTCAGCCATCCTGGAAGTGGTTTTCCGTGGTTTCCCACTTCTCCTCCAGGCAAATGCCGGGATGGTACCTAACTGAAGGCCACGGCCACTTCCCTCTTCCTTGCCTGTCCCATCCAATCTTCCCATCCCTCCACAAGGCCCCTGTTCAGCATAGCAGGTGAGGCCGCCTGGGCGAGTTACTGGTCATTCTCCTCAGTTGTATCCCCGACCCAAAGTCTGAATCTCCAGGACACTGCCCTTGAGGCGGTAGAGGTGGGATCCCTCGCTGAGTCCGAGGGAAAAACCGACCCTGTAGGGTAAACAGATTACGAACGAACGAACGAAATGTAGTCCAGGTTGTATGGTATCTGGCATCTTAATCGTCAACAGCGATTGCAGCGGGTCCTCTAGAAACCATTTGCACTTACATACTACGATCCTAGAAATGCACGAACATTCGTTTTCATTTGTCAGCTTTGAAAGACGCACTTTCCACGTCGTGGGCGTGAATTTATTCGCACCACTTCATCTACTAGATGCGTTACAACGTGTTCAGCGTTACTAAATTTTGTAAATGTAGGATACATGTGACCTAAGAAACGGTGTCTTACTGTATTACGGTATGTAATATCCGATGAAAATTAGCACATAAAAAAGTGCGTCTCAACCCAGAATCGAACCCTCGACCTCCTGCATGCTAACCCAAAACTCTACACACTGCACCAACTGCACTGCACGACTAATGTGCTGACAGAGGTAGTTACCTACATGTGGTTACATTGTTGCCAGATTGCCACTCTTCAACGTCCTTTTTCTGCCGGATGTACTTGCAGGACGAACTTTTGTGAAAGACATTTTATTATTGCTGTCATGTGAGGAGTCGCGCTGCGACGCCCGAGTGCGCGAATTTCGCTTCACCCCCTATACATTGTTCCACCACGTCTCCAACTTAATGTTCATTTTTGTATTCGTTTCAAAAGTATCCAATCTTCTTCTTTTCCTTCTTTTCCTGCCGCTTTTCCCACACCTGTGGGGTCGCGGGTGCGAACTGCGTCGCACATGTGGATTTGGCCCTGTTTTACGGCCGGATGCCCTTCCTGACGTCAACCCTCTATGGAGAGATGTAAGCACTATTGCGTGTTTCTGTGGTGGTTGGTAGTGTAGTATGTTGTCTGTATATGATGAGGAGAGTGTTGGGACGGACATATACACCCAGTCCCCGAGCCAGAAGAATTAATCAGAAGCGATTAAAATCCCCGACCCGGCCGGGAATCGAACCCGGGACCCTCAGAACCGAAGGCCAGTACGCTGACCATTCAGCCAACGAGTCGGACTTTTCAAAAGTATCCAATAAATCTGCCTATTATTACTAAATTGAGGTTTGAAAAGGTAACATTTATCTGAGTACTAAGCACCTCTGAATTTTTCATTGTGGTATATTTCAGGTTCCCTGCTTATCTACCTCTTCCATCATGGGAAAGAATAGCTTTCTCCCCCGTCGTCGGTCCTTTTGGATTATTCGAACTCTCTCTGTCGCCATCCACACCGTATTGAAGAGGCCTCTAATCCGCCGAGTGTGCAGTTCAGGTCTTCACCCTAACCCTCCAATGTATCCTTACATGGTACAGCGAAACCTGCCCGCAGCAGAAATGAGGTGTTATTGGAGATATGCCATTTCACCATGATAAGGAGATACATTAGAAAGTAACTGTACTTAATGGAAAGATAATTAAATGGCGTATGGTTTTTACTGCCGGGAGGTGTCCGAGGACTTCGACTTGCCAGGTGCAGGTCTTTTGATTTGACACCCGTAGATGAGTTGCGCGTCGTGATGAGGATGGAATGATGATACACCCAGTCCCCGTGCGAGGGGAATTAACCACTTATGGTTAAAATTCCCGTCCCTGCCGGGAATCGAACCCGCGACCCCTGTGACCAAAGGCCTGAACGCTAACCATTTAGCCATGAAGCCGGACTACCTAATGGAACCCGTCTAATACGGAGTCGTAAACCTAGTTTCATTCTACAAAGCTGACACTATTGTACAATTTTAACAATGCAGTTCTTAATTCGTAATGAAAGCTGAATTATTTGCAAGTGTAAGTTTTCGAGTTTTTTAATCATTAATAAATGTTAGCAGGAAAACGCTTATATAGTGTTGCTGCATGTTATGCCCAGAAATCAGTTCTTGTATATTTCAACAATTGATTCCGGTAATTGTTGTGAATAATTTAAGTTGAGAACAAGCAGAATAGTGAAAAGGAAATATATTGCAGTTTTATCTTACGTCACGATCATTTAAGTGTAGCTAAACATTTGTGTCACAGATTTATTTATCGTATGGCTTTTAGTGCTGGGAGTGTCCGAGGACAAGTTCGGCTCGCCTGGTGCAGGTCTTTTATTTCGATGCCCATAGGTGACCTGCGTGTCTGGATGTGGTATGATGGTAATGATGATGATGAGGTAGGTAGAGGATGAAACCCGGTGTCGGGACATAGCCTACTCCTGTCGAATAACACCAAGAGGTCTGCTCTAAGCTTCATGTCCCCATCCGACGGACAAATCACCATCATCAACGTCATATGCCCTCACTCGATATGAGCACTGCGAAGAGGTTCGGAATTTAATCCAGGCCTTTGCCACACAATGTAGTGATTTGAAATTATATACCGCCAACTCCCCCACCCTGTCCGGCTCCATGGCTAAATGGTAAGCGTGCTGGCCTTTGGTCACAGGGGTCCCGGGTTCGATTCCCGACAGGGTCGGGAATTTTAACCATGATTGGTTAATTCCCCTGGCACGTGGACTGGGTGTATGTGTCGTCTTCATCATTTCATCCTCATCACGACGCACAGGTCACCTACGGGCGTCAAATCAAAAGACCTGCACCTGCTGAGCCGAAGTCATAGGACACCTCCCGGCACTAAAAGCCATACTCCATTTCATTTCCCCTACCCTGCCGGCCAACATTCTGATGGTGAAAAGTTTTCGAACAACGGGACTCGAACCGGCTAACCACGGTGTCAGACCGTATAGACTTCAATGCCTTGACGATCATGGCCAACAGGCAGGCTGGTATCACAAAAGTGGCCCACAATGCAGCTAAGGACTACATAACATCTCAAGCTACTCTATAGAACTCAGTGGGTCGGATTATCGTTAGATGGACTTCCATGGCTCATTTTTACATAAAGTAAATTCCGTAACTGTGCCTGAATTATGAACACGGTGCTACTTTGCAAGTTCCAGCTCATTCCTAACCTACAGTCACCGAAAACCTTGCTACGGTAGTGCGATGTTAAAATAACTAGCAAGCGAAGAAATAAAACCATCGTAAAATACATTTCAACTAAGAAGCGAGTTTAGCTTTTAATGTAAATAAACAAAAACTGTAGGGCTAACTGTGTGTGTAGCTTCTCTTAATTTGAACTGTATGGCACTCGGACACTTTTGAAGGAAAACAGTCCACTAATGAGACCTCAGTATTCTACTGTGAAGATACGTGCTGTTAGTTGTTCATATTCACGATACGCACGCACTTTCCCACTCTATAAGCCGAATGGACCAGTACATACTGATGGATATCATATATGCACACATGCGACAGTGAATTAATATTCCAGGCGCAACTCCACTTCGACACTGAATTTACTGGTTTGTTAGTACAGCCCTCTCGGAAGGGCAAGTCAATTGAAGCATCATCATGCCCCACTTTCACTTATCGAGCTGTGGAAGTGATGTGGAAACCTTTTCTAGTTCTCGAGTACCACTGGGCACAAAGAAATTGTTTTATTTTCACCTTCAACTAACGTCTTCTGGCCTCACTGATTGTTCGTTTGTTGCATTTTACTTTTACTATTGCCGAGATGAGTAGCTTGGACTGTTAAGGCGCTATCATTCTGAGCCCAAGTTAGTAGGTTCGATTCTGATTCAGTGTGGTGGTATGTGAAGGTGTTCAGATACGTCAACCCCGTATGAGTAGATTTATCGACACGTAACGTAACTCCCGCGGGACAAAATTCCGGCACCTCGACATCTCTTAAAACGGTAAAATTAGTTAGTAGGAATTAATACAAATGCTATTAGAAACTAGTATTTCTTTTTACTAATATATTTTCGTCACACCGACTCAGATAGATCTTATGGCAACGATGGGATAGGGCAGTGCTAGGACTAGGAAGGGAAGTTAGTTAATTAGTTAGTTTATTATACATTTATTACATAGTAACACTTCTCTCAATTTAGAAGTTGCCTGAACGACAAAAGTGCAGGGCCTCTGATATAAACTAAGACCGTCGAAGCGGCGGTTTTACTCTCCAATTGAGGTTCTGCATTATGGGAAGCGCGCGCATAATTCTTGACCTTTTAAGCCGCCTGCACGTGTTCGACCTGGCAAGCATCAGTCGCCAGTCTCAATCTCAGCTGTTAACATGGTGAGACAGTTATTATTGCAACACCGTATTTTCGTATTTAAAAGTTCTGGTTTCATCTTAATGGTCGTGTGAACAGTCATAGTTCTCGCTATTGGTGTGCAGAAAACTGTGCTTATGAAGTGTTTGGTGTGCTGTTTGTGAAGACGAATAATTGAGCTTACTTCTTCGATACGACAGTCAATGCATCGAGGTGGTAATATGACATGTTGACGCCGTTCTTCCATCAGTTAACGGAAGAAGAAACATCGCGAGGGTGGTTTCAACAAGATTCAGCCCATGCTCATGCACTAGAAGACTCCCTTGTTACAATCTCGGAAGTGTGTTTGCAGGCAGAGTGATCAGTGCTGGCCTATTTCCACTTCGTTCTCCAGATCTAACAGTGTGTAACATTTACTTGTAGGGTAAACTGAAAGGAAAAGTGCATCAAACAAATCCTCACACATTGGAGGAACTGAAAGAAAACATTACAAATGAAATCAGAAATATTACAGTGGCAGAATGTATTCGCGTCAGCCAGGGTTACCAGATACAATGCCCAGGAAGGAAGACACTTTCAGCATCTCTTTTAACGTATGATTTCATATAAGATTGTATACACGCTTAAAGCAGGGCGGCCACGAGCGACGTAAGTTCGGCTGAAGCAGCTGCCGTAGCGCAGAGTACAAAGGCCGTGCGTTCGGTATTAGTTTATATGAAAGACCCTGCGTACTTTATATCAACAAATATAGTATAACGGAAAAATAAATAAATTCTACTGAATTTTATATAGAAACTCACGGAAGATGGCTTCTTAAAATACTTATTGACGATTTCAAGGTAGAATGTGCAATGTCTTGCAGAACGAAATTTCGAGGTATCATGCCGCTACTTCCGGTCAGCAAGCCTATGACTTCGATCATTTTTCGGTTATACGCTTCCTTGTAGAACGGAACATCGTCAAATTGACTCGCGGAGAATTCGAAGCGACGGTTGGATCGATATATCCTACAAAGTTGTCTTTATAGGCAATTATATCGATCCTTCGAGTGCTTCCATTTTCTACCAAACCATGGATCTCTTCATGTACAGTGAATCCGGATCTTCTGATTGCCTGGGCAATGGTGGTTCTTATTTATTGTTTTGATTTGATTTAATTTGATTTGATTTAATTTGATTTGATTTAATTTGATTTAATTTGATTTGATTTGATTTGATTTGATTTGATTTGATTTGATTTGATTTGATTTGATTTATTTATTTATTTATTTATTTATTTATTTATTTATTTATTTATTTATTTATTTATTTATTTATTTATTTATTTATTTATTTATTTATTTATTTATTTATTTATTTATTTATTTATTTATTTGGCTTCCTACAAGTGGCGAAGTAGCTGCCTCGCTCTTACACTTAACCACATTTACAACACACTTATCTGCAAATACATTAACCTTTAATTTAGCAGAGTTGCATTATACTCACACTGGTACTCTCACATGTATGAAAGAAATAAAATAGTGTACTGTAAATTAACCAATATGAAATAATATTGCTCAAACACAAACCCCTAAATTTACATTAATCGCATATCACTGACGACAACTTTGAAACTATAATTCCAAACTGAAAAGCAACAATCGTCTGGAAATAACTCTAAAAGAACAATCTTATAAAAATTGATAAAATGAAAGTTGGTTTCCTGAAGAAAATTAAATGCATTCCAAAGTACACACCATCACGCCTGGTATATACAGAGTGGTCGGAAACAACGTGAACCGGGTATATGAGCGTTAGAGGGTTGGTCACACTGATAAATAATAAAAAAGAAATAATTCTATATCTCGCACCGTTGTCATTCTATCAGCTGCTGAATTTAACCCATCAGACCGCTTCGCGGGAGAATTCAAATGGGCTTTACGTGCCACTGTTGCTATATCTTCACGTGACTTACGAACGACTTATCAATCATGCAGAGAAATCAGCATCCAACATAAACGCACCATTGGTTTCAGCCAGTATCACAATAGTGTACTTGCTTTGGCACAATCCTGTCAGCTCGGAGGTCTCTATTCAAACCCCTACCCTGGCGAAGATTTATTCTTCGTCTGGTACCCTCATGCCGGTCGTTAGCCACGTACAGATTTAACAACAGTGCCGCGGAAAGCCTATTTCAATTCGCCCGCGAAGTGATCTGATTGGCTAACTTCAGCAGCTGGTAAATTGAGAGCGGTACGAGATATCGAATTATTTATTTCAAATTATTTATCAGCATGACCAACACTCTAACGTTGATATAGCCGGCTCTCGTTTTTTTCCCGACCATTCTGTATAGTTGCCAAAGATTCCTTCTTCATCTAATTGTAAGACCTCATGCACGAATTTTATCTACTATCACCAGAAACATTTCAAAGCCTACTTCATTAACTACAAGCAAAGAGGAAAGAAATCTGGCAGCAGTTTTACTCTACACACGCGATGAACAGTGGAGAAAAGGATGAAAGCAAATTACAAACTGAGATTCGATTTTCAGTACACGGTTTTCACCACCGTATCTATAGAAGAGACATCTACCATGAACGCGATGGAATGTGTATGTGCAAACTCAGCAAACGACTATATGCGACAGATACAACGCAGTGCCTTGCAAAGTGTAGAATAACATCTCTAAAATTTCCTTGAAAGTTGCTCTGAAAGGTTGAAAATTGGAACTCTTGGACATGTGCTGGCTTATGCCCCAGTTGCGACTTGCTGGTGAACGCAAGACATCGCAAGATGAGAAGTGCTTTAGCCTCATCCTTGAGATCGTTTGGATGGTAAACCCATGAAGAAGTACACTGTGAATCCTCCTCTATAGGACCTTTTGGACGAGCTAATATTGTCGCAATAAACCGGCGGTGTTAGATCCAACAATTCGCTTTGAAAGGAATCAAATCAGGCATCTCAAGTCGACCAGGAGAAGAAGTCCATCTGCGAACCCTGTCTACCGTACCTCTCTGATTACTACCATGTTCCATTGAAAAACTGGTGTGATATAGGACTACTGCTTGACAGTAGGGATGCTCTGCAACAGTTGACCTGGAAATATATGAAAAGCCTCAGATTGTCTTTAAAGCGATGCCATTTAGACAAGTTAAACATTATTAAGGACAGACTTAAAATTATTCTGCATCACCATTTGTAGGCCTACTTCACGTGATAGGGAGTCAACCCCATTACTAACTATTCATACTGATACTCAACAAGGCAAGTAATTGTGTTCATGTTTCAGTTACTATTTGTAAGCTGATATATGTCTTTGAGAATAAAAAAATAAACGTCTGGATCTACCTATCTGCACTGTGCATTTCATTATTGAAATGGATAACTACAGAAAGCAATATTCAGGGCTGACAGCAATGGATTCGAACCCACCATCTCTTGAATGCAAGCTTACAACGAAATGACGCGAACCGCGCAGCCTACTCACTCGGTAGGCTGGAATACTAGTAGTGTTCAACCATAGCTCTGTATGTCTGTTACTTGTATTACGCCGATGGCACCATGTGAAATTTGGAAGATATCAGCGAAGTCAGCTCACAAGCTCAATGTCTTTCATCAACGTTGCCTCAGACGGATATCACGAAAGAAGAAGACCTGTGGAGTAGTGGTCTCCGTAGCTTGGACAAAATAGTTGCCGAAAGAAGACTGCAATTTTCGGACTATATTTTGTGGACGGTAATAACTAAAAGATCCCAAATCTTTCACTGATGTGCATACCTCGAGGTGGACACAGAGGAAGAGGAAAACCACACACCAGGCGTCCAATATTTTCGAAAAAAGTCTTTCCCGGGTCATGTCCGCACGGATAAGGCAGAACACCCAGAATTTCTTCGCGCAAGATTTCTTTAGTTTGCTAGAAATCAGCATCATGGAGTTTCCGCATTTAAATGCCTTCCAAAGCTACCGACCTCGACTAGGATCGAACCCGCATTCTTGGTAACAGAATGACAGCGTCTAACAGACTGCGCCACCGAAGGGATCTGGCTTTCCATTTAGACGGCCGAGGTTAGAATTCCAGAGAATGCTAGGATTGCATTTTCACGTGAAGTATTATGTGACCTTACGAGGGTATCCGATCTTAAACTCACGGCTAGAACACAAAATGTGCCAGTTTGGCTCTAGAAACCCCAGAAATAACTGGGATCGGCTGAAGAAAAAGTGATTTTATTAATAACACTTGTTCTCAAGAAATATGTAGATAAATTCGGTCATATTTCCTCTTAAGGCTATTATTGGTGTATTATTGGTCTTTTTTTTTTTTCAGATTATAAACAACTACATGTATGTTTGTCCAACCCTTGTCCTGTTTCTCTACGAGGTCGGTTTTTATAAACATTCACATCTAACTAAGCCAACAGGCGTAGCCGTGTTGAAACACCGGATCCCGTGAGATCTCCGAAATTAAGCAACATTAGGCGTGGTCAATATTTGGATGGGTTGCCACGCGCTGTTGGTGAGGGGTAAGCGAATGGAGGAGCGGTAAGGAACTGGCCACCCTACGCAAACTCCGGCTCAGGCACACCTCTGCGGAGGTTCGGACCTGCCTTCGGGCAGAATACACCCTTACCTTACCTTTACATCTAACTAAAATATATTTTACTTCTGACAATAAAATATATGTATGAGAGATTAAATTCCTTGTTCGCGATTGGTACTTTTCCTGTAATAAAGCCCGTTTGTGGTAACGGGAGTGCGAATATCGTGTGATAACAAATTTATCCATTTTCCTCACTTAACAGATGGATCTGGTGGTAATTAATACTGTGTTGACACGTGAATAAACGGAATGCGGTAGTAAATAATTGTTGAGTGATATTTACTGTTCGTTACAATCTATGAAATTGTGGTATGAAGTACAATAATCTGGTATATTATTTGTGGGAATAGAACCACTCTTACCCATGTAATCATTTAAATGAATGTGTGTGTGTGTTTATATGAGCATATAATTCTAGTCAAATTATCATAGTTTTCACACTGATATGATCTCTTCATTATACGATTTATAATTCACGTATTATGGCAGACAAACATAATATACACTCCATTAACATCTGCGTGCTTCTATTTTTGTTTTTCCCTTATGTTTGAGTAGAAATGTCTCTGCTATGCTCCAGTTCTTGATTACGTGATTTATGAACGCTGACCTAATTCGACACAAAATGAATGAAATCTCGTCGTTATAATAAAAGAACTTCCATTGAAATTGCCATCATTGCTGTAATCGATGTGCCATAAATAAGATAAGTTCAACAGCAATTGTATGCTTATGGAGTTGTAGCTGGCCTCAGTATTTAGGTTTATGCACTATCTAGCCGAGGCTTGGTTCACTTGGAAAGATGTGAGCTTTATTCCCCATCATGAAGTCAGAAAGATTTAGAAACGAGATTTCAACTTTTGGAGAGATCTTACTCCTCGGTTGAATAGTTACAATAGTAGCCAAATCTTCAGTCCAGAGGGTCATTGGGTCAATTCCAGGACGAACTGGGGATTTTAGACAATTCTTCTTCATTTCTCTGGTCCGAAGACTGGATGTTTGTATTCATTTGAGTGTAAGTTCATTGTATCCTGTCTTGTCAACCGTAGATAATAAGTTTAAGTGTGTTTCATTAGCATTGATAAAAATGCAAGTATTGAGGCTGGATGCATGGTCGGACAAGGCTGAAAGACAAATAAATAAATAAATAAATAAATAAATAAATAAATAAATAAATAAATAAATAAATAAATAAATAAATAAATAAATAAATAAATATCTTCTGATGCCTTACTCTGTGGTTCGCTCTACCTAACCCGGAAATGAGTACGATGATAATTTTTACGGGCTAATACGGCCAGGCATAAAGACGACCACTTGATCCCACTTAGAGCTCAGCTTACGAGTAAGTCGAAGCATTTACCTTCTACTTCTCCAAGGATCTTAATGGCCCGTACGGAGATGCGTATTCTTTAGTTACTAAGTAAAGCTTGGTACGTGCTGGCAAACACCTTTGTGTAGCTGTAGTGTCCGTACTGGAATGCGTGTATTTGTAATTCATTTTCATCACTTAGTAAGGACCAGCCCCAGTGTTCTATACTATTTGTCGGTGTCCCTCTGTTCCTTTGTAGGATCGATCCTGAGAGGGGTCTGGGTCTTTTGAGGGTATTTAAAGGCGAAAACTCTGTGTCATTACTTTTTGGAACGTTAATGAGCTCCCCCCGTGGAGTGCACTTCTTATACCTCAATTCCTCTATAGTAATAATAATAATAATAATAATAATAATAATAATAATAATAATAATAATAATAATAATAATAATAATAATAATCGTATTGCCTCAGCTAACAAGCTGCATACTTTTGCCTGCCAATTTCGACATTCCGATTGTCTTAGTGTCTTTCTACGAAATGCTACAATGCTACTGGACGGTTCCTGTCGCTGACTTTATTTTATTTTGTCGGATGACACTAAGTGCTGCCCAAACATGGAAAACTTACATCTGTCCTGACTTTAAAAACCTTCCGATTCACTCAGTACTGAGTAATCCACCAACCATGCGTCTGAAATCCAGGAAACCTATTTGGGATGATAACATTATTAAGTAGCGAGGGCCTTTCAACATCAACAAAGTCTGGAAGGAAGGGTGGAGAGATTTCTCATCATCTCGTCAAATCCAATTAGATGTTCCTTCCCAGCATGTTCCAGGAACTGATCTATCAAGAGCTACGTGGTGCCAACTAAACCGCGTACGAACTGGTCATGGTAGGTGCAAAGCAACGCTGCACAAATGGGGATGGCTAGATTCACCTGCTTGCGAACAGCGATACGGTATCGTTAGATTGTCCTTGACAAAAACAGTTTGTTTGCTGAAGGGTATTTCAGTATCCAAAAATGTAGAAGGACAAGGAACAACAAGGCGAAGATTCTTTCCTTTTTCTTTAAATCCGACACAAAATTTAACAGTACAAGAATTATAATTTTACATCGGCAGTTTAAAGAAACTTCAGTCATGTGCTCGTACGCATTATACGTGTATGAACGTAACAAAAGCAGACAAACGAGCTTGATTTTAAGCCACTAGCCAACACTTCTTAAGGAATGTGATAGGAATATTCTGAATAATATCCAGTTCATTATTTTTTTGTTTATTTCGAGGAAAAGGTGCCGGTACTACGTACCGTTTCATACCGCCACAAAGAAAGCACTGGATAAATATAACATGTCTTGTTTTTCTCCTGTGGAGGAGTGGCGAAGAAGTGGACGATCCCCAGCCTGGACCTTCTACTTCGGCTCAAACACCAGAATCTTCTTGTCGAAGAACGCCGACCGCTCTTAAATGCGACAACGTAGTAGCGTTATCCGTATTTTACTACGTGGACTTGGGGTGAGGTCCTCTTGTTATGATCCAGACTACACCGTAGCTGTAACAGTGAGAAACGTGAGACTAAAGACAACAACTGTGCTACTCGGAACAGCTTAGGGTAAAGAAAGGCATTACAAGTAAAATGTTGCATTGTAGAAAGGCAGACTAATTTATGGCGTTAAGACATGAACTCTACTCTGTACTGACCTCATCTACAATCAATATTCGTATGGGCTATTAATTAACTCTTCATATTTGCATAACGGGGTCAATCACTCTTGACTATATTGCCATTAGGGAGTAGTCAATAACGTGATATTGACCGCAATAGCGGAAAATAGGCAACTAGTAGGTTGTCCGGAAAGATCTGAGCGTGTGTGTTCGAACAGATTGGTTGTTCTGTTTGACAATATATGATGGAGGTGACAATATTGATTGAGTCTTTTAGTAGAGTTCTGTTGTGACGTGTAGGGTAGTAACTATGTGATCTTGCTGACAAGGAGCCTACTTGAGGGCGAGGTCTCAAACACAATGTCTAATTGGGACCTTCCGGAATTGTCAGAACTAATAATAACGAGAGCAAAATATTAACTGTTAATGATGCACCATGTGGATAGGAGAACGACAGGAAATGAATAACGAGAGGTGCAGAGAGCAACCTTCTATGGAATGTATTTGGTACACTTCACATAAAGGATAGTGATCACAAATGTTCGAGCTAGGAAGATCAAAGGCGAACTGCTCGGAGTTGTAAAGCTTTCAGGATGATCAACTAGGTATCGACTCTCTGCATGTTAGTATATTGTGGTGTCGACAAATAATGAATTCAATTGAATTCGAACCAGTCTGTCGTACAGTTCACCGTGAAATTGACTATCCCTTAAGGCATAGCTTCAGATAATACCGACCGAGCTCGATAGCTGCAGTCGCTTAAGTGCGGCCAGTATCCAGTATTCGGGAGATAGTGGGTTCGAGCCCCACTGTCGGCAGCCCTGAAGATGGTTTTCCGTGGTTTCCCATTTTCACACCAGCCAAATGCCGGGGATGTACCTTAATTAAGGCCATGGCCGCTTCCTTCCACTTCCTAGGCCTTTCCTCTCCCATCGTCGCCATAAGACATATCTGTGTCGGTGCGACGTAAAGCAAATAGCAAAAAAAATATATATATATACAGGGTGTTAGGTGTATACGTGCAGATATTAAGCTAGTCGGCTAAGAAAAATACATCTCATAATATATGCTATGTACTTTTTACCTTGTCCTATTAGTTTGCCCATAACTGAGCCAAATATTTCAGGACCTACTGTGTTTTGAACGGCTGTAGCAGGATACGCCGGTGATGTAATTCTGTCCACGCGTAGCGGAAGTACAGTAGCCGAGTATAGGGCTTGTTGAACCTGTTTCTTATCGCAGGCCAACACATGTTGTTGTGCACTTCCCCTAAAGGCTTGGCAAGTAGAAGAGGATGACTCACGTGCCAGGTCACTTGCTGTACTCGAAAACCGGTGTAGGGTACTCTGTGTGAAAAGTACACAGAATCCTTACAGTGACGTCGAAGATCCGTACAAGCACATACGTGCGAATCAAGTGTTGTGTATTTGTGTACGATTTTTAAGACGTCAATGGCATTACTCAGTGATCCAAGCTGACAAAATGAAAGGAAATGGTTAATAAGTAAATGAAATATGAGCGCAACATTTCTGTGCTGTTATTGCGACAGTCTACGATGAATTTCTGACAATAGACAATGCGGGTTGTCTATGCTTATTCATAAACTTTTTAGGTCATTGAAAGGACGGTGGACACTGAAAGAAAAGGCTATAAGTATTCAGTGAAATTGTTATTAATGAGACAAATTTCAAAAACCGTAGTTGCATCCATCGTGAACATTGCTCGAAGGAAAAAGACCTACTGTGGAATTGCCGCCGGGCATTTCTAATAGAAGGCTTATTCTTCTTTTTCCTAATCTGTTTACCCTCCAGGGTTGGTTTTTCATGGGACTCAGCAAGGGATCCCACCTCTACCGCCTGAAGGGTAGTGTCCTGGAGCGTGAGACATTGGATCGGGGATACAACTGGGGAGAATGACCAGTACCTCACCCAGGCGGCCTCACCTGCTATGCTGAACAGGGGCCTTGCGGGGGTATGGGAAGATTGGAAAGGATAGACAAGGAAGAGGGAAGGAAGCGGTCGTGGCCTTAAGTTAGGTACCATCCCGGCATTTGCCTGGAGAAGGGGAACTACGGGAAACAACTTTCAGGATGGCTGAGTTGGGAATCGGACCACCTCTACTCATTTGACCTCCCGAGGCTAAGTGGACCCCGTTCCAGCCCTCGTACCACTTTTCAAATTTCTTGTCAGAGCTGGAAATCGAATCCGAGCTTCGGGGGTGGCAGCTAATCACACTAACCACTGCACCACAGAGGCGGACGGAAGGCTTATTACTGAACAGTAAGTACCGATAGGTAAAATGATGACTGTAATGGACCCGTTTAATTAGAACTTCCGTAAAAATAATATTACTACTACTACTGCTACTACTACTACTGCTACTACTACTACTACTACTACTACTAATAATAATAATAATAATAATAATATCTTTACGTTCCACTAACTAATTTGCACGGTTTTCGGAGACGCTGAAATGCCAGAATTTTTTTATCGCAGTATTTTTTAATGCAAATAAATCTACAGACACGAGACTGACGTATTTGAGCACCTTCAAATACCACCGGACTGAGCCAAGACCAAGCCTCCCAAGTTGGGTTCAGAAGGCCAGCACTTTACGCAGTGCTGCACCAATCATCTTGCCGGGCTGAGTGGCTCAGACGGTTGAGGCACTGGCCTTCTGAGTCCAGTCTTGACAAGGTGCTCAATTACGTCAGCCTTGTGTCAGTAGATTTACTGGTACGTGAAGAACTCCTATGGTACTAAATTCCTGCAAATCCGCGTCTCCGAAAACCGTGAAAAGTAGTTAGTGGGACGTAAAGCCAATGACATTATTATCATCATCTTACCTGCACAGTTCATAGGGGTATCTTACCTGGAGTTCCTCATAGGTACGTTATTAGAGCTTTCAGAGGACGCTCCGTTTCGACTACGCCGAAACATGTGGTTTTTACACGATGGTCCACCACCTGATATAAGCCGCTTACTGCGTGATCATTTGGATCAGTCCTTTTGTCTATGGCGAATAGGACGACATGGACCCATCAATTGGCCCGCCAGATCTCCAATGGATATTACGGAAGACTGGATTCGGAGAAGTGATTTTCTTTTGTTAGTTGCTTTACGTCGCACCAACACAGAGAGGTCTTATGGCGACAATCGGACAAGAAAGGCCTAGGAATGGTAAGAAAGTGGTCGTGGCCTTAATTAAGGTTCAACCCCCGCAATGCCTGGTGTGAACTTGGGAAACCACGGAAAACCATCTTCAGGGCTGCCGACATTGGGGTTCGAAGCCCCAATCTCCCGGATGCGAGCTCACAGCTGTGCGCTCCTAACCGTATGGCCAACTCGCCGGGTACGGAGAAGTGAAGCCTGCAGAGTAGTCCAGGGAGGTCACTTGAACAATTGCTACGTGTTTCACATTGGTATGTCAGATGTTACACCATTTCTGCAGCGTATTGAGTTGGGAGTTCAGTTCTCAATCGATGTACTATTTTGAGTCTCGATAGTTCGATATTCTCATAAATCCGAGCAGAAAAATTGAAGTACCGGTAACAAAAATTATAAATCTAGAGTTTCAGTTCGCGATTGCCTTGTACGTGGCGCAAGCTGAACACAACACACGGAAGACGTGCTTGTTAAAACGCTAGATATTGACCTTGAACACAGCATGGCTGTTCTTCATTCTACACTGTACTGGTCTGGGTACATTGCGTGTGTGTGTCTGTTGATGTGCATGTTTGATGTTTATACACAAAACCTGTTTGTCACACTTTGTCCTCTAGTGCTAACCACAATACGAAGATACACCTGACTCATCGCAAAGAGACCTGGTTCTGGTCTTACGCATACTATCCTGTAGTAAACTACTGCGAGCGATGTAGGCACGGGTGAAGTACATTTCATCTTGTTTCCTCCTACACCACGCATATTTTACTATTTTCTTCCCTGCCTTTCAGCTCCTAATGACTTGTTAATAATAATACCGGTAATGTTATTTGCTTTACGTCCCACTAACTACTCTTACTGTTTCTGGAGGCGCTGAGGTGCTGTAATTTAGTCTCGCAGGAGTTCTTTTTACGCGCCAGTAAATCTACCGACACGAGGCTGACTTATTTGAGCATCTTCGAATACCATCGGACTGATCCAAGATCGAGCTTGCCAAGTTGGGGTCAGAAGGCCAGCGCCTCAACCGTCTGAGCCACTCTGCCCGGCAGCAAAAAATATTATTATTATTATTATTATTATTATTATTATTATTATTATTATTATTATTATTATTACCGGGCGAGTTGGCCGTGCGGTTAGAGACGCATGGCTGAGAGCTTGCATCCCGGAGATAATGGGTTCGAATCCCACTCTCGGCAGCCCAGAAGATGGTTTTCCGTGGTTTCCCACTTTCACACCAGGTAAATGCTAGGGCTGTACCTTAATTAAGGCCACGGCCGCCTCCTTCCAACTCCTAGGCCTTTGCTATCCCATCGTCCTATAAGACCTATCTGTATCGGTGCGTAGCACCGACACAGATAGGTTTTATGGCGACAGATATAACTAAGGACTAGGATCGGGAAGGAAGCAACCGTGGTCTTAATTAAGGTACAGCCCTAGCATTTGCCTGGTGTGAACATGAAAAACCACGGAAAATCATCTTTAAAGCTGCCGACAGAGGGATTCGAAGCCAGTACATCCCGAATATTGGATACTGTTCGAACTTTAACGACTGCTACTATCAAGCTCGGTGATGATTTAAGAGTGGATTTCTGCCGCTGGTTAATTGATCAAGCACTCAATGCAGAATTTCTGTCAAGTGTATTAGTGACACATGAGGCAATTTTTATAGAATGAGTGTTTAATATTTAGTATACCAAGGCAACCTCTAGCACCGGCTCTCAATTAATATCTGGATGGATGCAGTGGGAAGTCTGTCTCTTTGACCAATCGTCTTTTTATTAGCGTTATTTTGCTTTACGTCCCACATACTATTTATACCGTTTTCTGAGACGCTGAGGTGACGAAATTTCATATCGCAGGAGTTCATTTACGTGCCAGTATTTCTACGACACGAGACTGACGTATGTGTGCCCCATCAAATATCATCAGACTGAGCCAAGATTGAACCTGCCAAGTTGGAGGTCGGAAGATAAGGACCTCAACGGTCTCAGACACTCAGACCGGTACCAATCACCTTACTTGCATAAATTTGATCGGTGTAGCTTTCCTTATGGTGACGATGGGACGGGAAAGGAAGCGATCGTGGCATTCATGACGTTACAGCCCCAGCATTTGCCTGGTGTGAACATGGAAAACCACGGTAAACCACCTTTAGGGCTGCCGACAGAGGGGTTGGAACCCACTATATCCCACTCGTGAGCTGTGGAATATCCCCATTCAATAGGACAAGGCAGTTTCCAGCACCGGTTCTAATTAATATCAGGATGGGTGTAGTTGGAGGTCGGTTACATCTTTTTATTAATGTTATCTTGCTCCTGTACAGTAGATACAGTACGTTACTGGAGCTTTCAGAGGACGTGTCGCTTCGACTACGCCGAACTACGTGGATTTTACACGATGGTGCAGACATTTCCTCAACGATTGACAGGACGATGTGGAACTATCAATTGGCCAGCCCTTATTCCAGTGGATTGTTATGCCTGGGGGGACATGAGAAACAAATTATACCGAACTGAGGTAACCACTTCGGATGACCTCCGTGAACGTATGTTTAAGCACCAGAGGATATTCTGAACCACAGTGGTGTCTTGGCTCGAATGACAAGTTGCTTTACGTCGCACCGACACAGATAGGTATTATAGCGATGACGGGGCAGGTAAGGGTTAGGAGTGGGAAGGAAGCAACCATGGCCTTAATTAAGGTACAGCCCCAGCATTTGCCTCGTGTGAAAATGGGAAACCACGGAAAACCATCTTCAGGGCTACCGACAGTGGGGTACGAACCCACTATCTCCCGAATACTGGATACTGGTAGCACTTAAGCGACTGCAGCTATCGAGCTCGGTGTACCAGTAAATATACCGACACGAGGCTGACGTATTTGAGCACCTTCAAATACCACTGCACGGGGCCAGGTTCGAACATGCGAAGTTGGAGTCAAAAGGCTGGCACCTCAACCGTTTTAGCCACTCAACCAGGCAGGAAGCACGAAATGTAGGTACGTTTAATTTACTTAGTTGTATAATATGTCCATTTTTCGTTTGAAACAAAACGTTCGATGTGCTTCGATAATTCAATTCTGATTCTACTCATATGGATATCCTATGCCATGCATTTGTTCGTTGGCGCAAGGAACTGTCTTCCTTCTTCTACCTTTACGCAATGCACAACGGGGATCGTACCGCATTTCACGTCCCGGCGTGCGTATCCCAACCAATAATTATATCACACGCTCGTACAGGTCGCGCACCGGCACAGGTTTTCAGGTCATTTCCATACTCACTAGACCACAGGGCTGACGACCACAGATATCCCTATCCCCTAAAGGACGTAACAGCAAATGAACCAGTATTAACGCTGAGAATTCAATACATCTCCAGGGTCCGAAACCGATAACTAGTGTTGTCTGAAACCCCTAAGACGGAAACTAAATACTAACAACAACAAACCAGTCTGGCGATAATGTAACGTAACATGTTGTAGACTGGTAGCCTTCAGCTGTTACCGTAGGTCAGTTGCTCGCAAACATAAAACCAGTTTGGCAAGTATATTACGTAACATCTCGTGGCATGGAATAGGGAGCGCTCAGCTGTCACAGTAGTACATTTGCTCTTAAACATAAACAGAACAGAAACCAGTTTGGCAGGGATGGCGCGTGACTTGCCTGTTATCAAAGGAAAGCTATTCATTCACTAGAACAAGGCATACTACCTATTCTAAAAACATCGTACCCCTTTGCTCTCGAAAATAACTTCCGAGTATTACTAAAAGTTTGATATATAGTGGTTCGTCACATCGTTCTCTATTGCTACAATAAATATCTGCACGTATACACCTAACACCCTGTATATATATATATATATACAGGGTGTTAGGTGTATACCTGCAGATATTTCTTCTAGCAATAGAGAACGATGTGACGAACCACTATATATCAAACTTTTAGTAATTCTCGGAAGTTATTTTCGAGAGCAAAGAGATACGATGTTTTTAGAATAGGTAGTATGCCTTGTTCTTGTGAATGAATAGCTTCCCTTTGAGAACAGGCGAGTCACGCGCCATGCGTGCCAAACTGGTTTCTGTTTATGTTTACGTACAACAGCTGAACGCTACCACGAGATGTTACGTAACATCCTTGTCAAACTGGTTTTATGTTTAAGAGCAACTGAGCTACGATAACAGCTGAAGGTGGCTACTACAGTAGCGTATGCCTTGTTACGTTACATTCTCGCCAGACTGGTTTCGTAGTTGCCAGTATTCAGTTTCCGTCTTAGGGGCTTCAGACAACCCTGGTCATCGGTTTCGGACCCTGGATGTACCGAATTCTCAGTGTTAATACTGGTTCATTTGCTGTTATGTCCTTTAAGGAATTGGGATACGTGTGGTCATCAGCCCCGTGGTCTAGTGAGTATGGAAATGACCTGAAAACCTGAATCGGTGAGGGACCTGTACGAGCGTGTGATATAATTATTGGTTGGTATAGGCGCGCCGGGACGTGAAATACAGTAGATCCCCGTTGTGCATTGCGTAAAGGTACAAGAAAGATGGCAGGTCCTTACGCCAACGAAAGCAGTTATGGGATGCCCAAATGAGTAGGATCGGAATTGAATTATCGAAACACATCGAACGTTTAGTTTCAAAGGAATATTGGACATGTTATACAACTAAATAAATTAAACGTACCTACATTTCGTGCCTCCTTCCGGGCTGAGTTGCTCAGACGGTTGAGGTGCAGGCCTTTTGATTCCAACTTTACAGGTTCGGACCTGGTCCAGTCCGGTGGTATTTGAAGGTGCTCAAATACTGTAGGTCAGCCTCGTGTCGGCAGATTTTCTGATACATAAAAAGAACTCGTGCGGGACTAAATTCGGGCACCTCAGCGTCTCAGAAAACCGTAGAAGTAGTTAGTGGGACGTAAAGCACTTAACGTTATTATTATTATTATTATTATTATTATTATTATTAGGTCATTAACAGCTGAAATACGTGGAAGAAAATAGTAAAATATGCGTGGTTTAAGAGGAAACAAGATGAAATGTATGTCACGTGAGTTAGCATCGTTCGCAGTAGTTACCTACAGATTACTATGCGTAAAACGAGAACCAGGTGAAGCTCGTGGGGATGAGTCAGCTGTAATCTCGTATTGTGTATAAACATCAAACATACACATCAATAAATATAAGAAACATAAACAAGGTTACACGTTAGAGACATGTAGCTATTAACCTGAACGCCAGGCCGACGGTCGCTTTCATGAGTACAGATGAGTTATCAAATTATACACAATCTACAGATGTCGAACTTATCTAAGAAGATTCCGCCACAACTATATTACATTTTACTATGATGGTGCTAATAACAAATCGCAGCAGCTATTGGCTTTACGTCGCACCTACACAGATAGGCCTTATGGCGACGATGGGACTGGAACGGGCTAGGACAGGGAAGGAAGCGGCCGTGGCCTTAATTAAGGTACAGCACCAGCATTTGCCTGATGGGAGAATGGGAAACCACGGAAAAACATCTTTTGGGCTGCCGAGAGTGGGGTTCGAACCCACTATCTCCCGAATAATGGATACTGGCCACACTGAAATGAAATGTCGTATGGCTTTTAGTGCCGGGAGAGTCCGAGGATAAGTTCGGCTCGCCAGATGCAGGTCTTTTGATTTGACTCCCGTAGGCGACCTGCGCGTCGTGATGAGGATGAAATGATGATGAAGATGGCACATACACCCAGTTCCCGTGCCAGGAAATTTAACCAATTAAGGTTAAATTTCCGACTCTCCCGGGAATCGAACACGGTACCCCTGTGACCAAAGGCCAGCACGCTAACCATTTAGCCATGGAGCCGGACTTAAGCGACTGCAGCTATCGAGCTCGGTAAATCGCAGCAGATTACGCTACAGCGTGTTGAGATGATGTCGGTAGAATACAGTATACCTGTTAAGACATAAGGCTGCAGTAGAAGAAGAGGAAGAAGAAGGTAACGAGAGCCACATAGTCAAGCAGCACACAGCTGAACAAAGTGCACATTAGTGACACAGACATAAGAGTGGCGTGGTCGCGGGAACTACAGTCGCATTCGTAACACTCTGTTGTAGAAAAATAATGAACTAATATACAGTACGGGCTCCGTAATTCCAGGTGGACGGTAACAAGACTATCTCGAATAGAAAAGTACGGATTTACGAACGTACACGAAAACGCCTGTGAACAACATAATGTACCTATGTTAAACATTACAGTACAACAGTTTAAAAAACAAAAACATACAGATTGCATTAAAAGAAATGTTAAACTTTCTTTTGTAAATTAACAAAACACTCTAGGCAATCTTCTTAAGTTAAATGTTAACTTATAGTTCCTATTTCAGTAATGATGAATATAAAACGATTATTTTATTGAATATTTATACGTGACGACGACGACGATGATGATGATGATGATTGCTGCCTTAATGTCATCGGCCCTTAAAACGCAAAGTGTCCTCTGTTTTAACTCGTAGGGAATAAGAAATATAATATAAATTGCTGGAAGCCTTTCCCGATAGATTCATGAAGGGCGACCCGTGTTCTGTTCTGCCACACGATACACTAGCAGCATATAATGGTATTCGTGGTATTCATACACTGGCATTATTCAAATACTACTACTGATGCTACTTCTACGAAGTAACTCGCGTACTAGAAAGGACGATAATTCTCATCTCTGACAGCTGTTATTCAGGTCAAGGTCAGACAGACCGGTTTCATGTAGGGGTGGGGAACCCGTCCAGCGACATCTCCGTCGCTAAGAACAGCAGACAACCGGCATGTGACAGGTCTAGTGCTTTTGTCGAACTGCTTACGTGGAATATTCTCCCACAGTGCGATTTCAATATCATGGTCTTTTGGGAGTCCAACTCGCCGTATGCAGAAACAACCCGTGTTGACGTGTACGTAAATAAAGTTTATTACGTCAACGAAAGAATGCATGGGATAGAATTTCAAAGTGAGTAGTATCGGAATTGAAATGTCAAAACACATCGAACGTTTTACTTCATAAAGTAAGGGACATGTTATAAACATAAATTAATTAAACGTACCTTCCTTTCGTGCTTCCAACCGAAGAGAACATGTTTAAATGTAAATGAGAACCTTCTAGCTTACTGCTGATTTTGCAGTGCCTATTCAACGTATCAAAATAAACGTTGCCAGGCTGAGTGGCTCAGACGGTTCAAGCACTGGTTTCATGAACTTAGCAGGCTCGATCCTTGCTCAGTCCGCTGGTATTTGAAGGTGCTCAAATACGACCGCTTCTGATCGGTGGATTTACGGGCACGTTAAAGAATACCAGTGGGCAAAATTCCGACACCACGCGTCTCCATTGGCACGTGCAGATTTATTATTATTATTATTATTATTATTATTATTATTATTATTATTATTATTATTATTATTATTGGGCGAGTTGGCCGTGCGATTAGCTTGCATCCGTCGAAAAGCAACTAACAATATTATTATACAAACTGTGTTAGTCTATCATTACTGACTATTATGTAAATAAAAGTTAATCGCCCCACTCAAACTTCGTAGCTCGTAATCTGTCAGAAAACACTAAAGAAAATTGTGAACTTTTAACAGGTCCGAATTATTATTAATAATATAATTGCAGACATGTCTCAGAAATTACCGAAGCATGTACTTACAAATTGTTTTACGTCGCACCGACACAAATAGGTCTTACGGCGACAGTGGGAGAGAAAAGGGATACAAGTGGGAAGGAAGCGTTCGAAGTCTAATAAAGGTACAGTTCCAGCATTTCCCTGATGTGAAAATGGGAAACTACGGAAAACCATCTTCCCGGGTACCGACAGTGGAGTTCGAACTCACTATCACCAGAATACAAGCTCACAACTGCGCGCCCCTAACCGCACGATCAACTTACTCTAAGCCCCAATGCCGGTCTGCGTAGCTCGGACGATAGAGCGCTGGTCTTCTGATCCCACCTTGGCAGGTTCGAAAGCGGCTCAGTTCGGTGGTATTTGAAGGTGCTGAAATACGCCAGTCTCGTGTCTGTGGATTTACTTGCATTTACAAAAGTACTGCTTTACAAAATTCTGGCACTTCAGCGTCTTCGAAAACTGTGAAAATTAGTTAGTGGAACGTAAAGATAGTAGTAGTAGTAGTAGTAGTAGTAGTAGTAGGAACATTATTATTACGGACGTTTTAATTAAACGGGTCCGTTACATTACCTATCGGCACTTACTGTCCGGTAATTAGCCTTCTGTCCACCTCTGTGGTATAGTGGTTAGTGTGATTAGCTGCCAACCCCCGGAGGACCGTGTTCCATTCCCAGCTCCGCCACGAAATTTGAAAAGTGGTACGAGGGCTGGAACGGGGTCCACTAAGCCTCGGGAGGTCAAATGGGTAGAGATGGTTCGATTCCCACCTCAGCCATCCTGAAAGTGGTTTCCCGTGGTTTCGCACTTCTCCAGGCAAATGCCGGGATGGTACCTAACTTAAGGCCACGGCCGCTTCCTTCCCTCTTCCTTGTCTATCCCTTCCAATCTCCCCATTCCCCCGCAAGGCCTACACAAGACCCCTGTTCAGCATAGAAGGTGAGGCCGCCTGGGCGTGGTACTGGTCATTCACCCCAGTTGTATCCCCCGACCCAATGTCTCACGCTCCAGGACACTGCCCTTCAGGCGGTAGAGGTGGGATCCCTCGCTGAGTCCGAGGGAAAACGAACCCTGGAAGGTAAACAGATTAGGAAAAAGAAGAATAAGCCTTCTATTAGAAATGCCCGGCGGCAATTCCATAGTAGACCGAGCTCGATAGCTGCAGTTCCTTAACTGGGGCCAGTATCCAGTATTCGGGAGATAGCAGGTTCGAACCCCACTGTCGGCGGCCCTGAAGATGATTTTCCGTGTTTTCCCATTTTCACACCAGGCAAATGCTGGGGCTGTACCTTAATCAAGGCCACGGCCGCTTCCTTCCCACTCCTAGCCCTTTCCTGTCCCATCGTCGCCATAAGACCTATTTGTGTCGGTGCGACGTAAAGCATCTAGCAAAAGAAATCCACAGTAGCTATTGTTCCTTCGAGCAATGTTCACGCATGGTTGCAACTACGGTTTTTGAAATCTGTCTCATTAATAACAATATGACTGAATACTTACAGCCTTTTCTTTCAGTGTCCACCGTCCTTTCATTGACCTGAAAAGTTTATGAATAAGCATAGACAACTCGCATTGTCTATTGTCAGAAATTCATCGTAGACTGTCGCAATAACAGCACAAAAATTTTGCGCTCATTTTTCATTTACTTATTAACTATTTCCTTTCATTTTGTCAGGTTGGATCACTGAGTAATGCCATTGACGTCTTATAAATCACACACAACTACACAATACTTTATTCGCACGTATGTGCTGGTGCGTATCTTCGAGGTCACTGTAAGGATCCTGTGTACATTTCACACAGAGTACCCTAGACCGGTTTTCGAGTACAGCAAGTGGCCTGGCACGTGAGTCATCCTCGCCTATTTGCCAAGCCTTTAGGGGAAGTGCACAACAACATGTGTTGGCCTGCGATAAGAAACAGGTTCAACAAGCCCTAGACTCTGCTACTGTACTTCCACTACGCGTGGACAGAATGGCGTAACCGGCATATCCTGCTACGGCCGTTCAAAACACATTAGGTCCTGAAATATTTGGCTCAGTTATGGGCAAACTAATAGGACAAGATAAAAAGTACATAGCATATATTGTGAGATGTCTTTTTCTTTGCCGACTAGCTTAATATCTGCACGTATACACCTAACACCCTGTATAATAATACCGTATGTTTGTAGGCACGGAAGAAACAGACATCCAGAGGCTAAATTTATCCAGTGGTTCCAAAACCCCAGACCCCATACCGCAACAGCCGCGAAGGGCCTTGGCCTACGAAGTGACCGCTGCTCAATCCGATGGCTTACAGATTACGAGGTGTCGTGTGGTTGGCACGACGATTCCTCTCGGCCTTTATTCCTGGCTTTCTAGACCGGGACCGCTATCTCACTGTGAGTTAGCTCCCCAATTCTAATCGCGTAGGCTGAGTGGACATCAAAGCAGCCCTCAAGTCCAGGTAAAATACCTGACCTGACCGGGAATCGAACCCAGGGCCTCCGGGTAAGAGGTAGTGGTTCCAGATTGTATGAATTTTAACATCACGCGCTTTCCAAGAGGATTAGTTCGCTCTAAAAGTGTATGAGGTTTATACTTAGGACAGGAGTTGAGAAACAGCAACAATTCTGTTCACCACGTTTTATCAGTATGATTATGTACGGCATTTATTATGTTAGAAGGTATACGTAGCTGATAGTCAGGAACACTTAACTTTCAAGTAATTCGCCTTCGATCTTGGTGGCGCGAACTTTTATGATCATGGTGGCGAGCTACTGGTCATTCATTACTCATGTTTTTTTTGTTTTTTTTATTTTATTTTTTGCTATTGGCTTTACGTCGCACCGACACACATAGGTCTTATGGCGACGATGGGACCGGAAAGGGCTAGGACTGGGAAGGAAGCGGCCGTGGCCTTAATTAAGGTACAGCCCCAGCATTTGCCTCGTGTGAAAATGGGAAACCACAGAAAACCATCTTCAGGGCTGCCGACAGTGGGGTTCGAACCCACTATCTCCCGAATACTGGATACTGACCGCACTTAAGCGACTGCAGCTATCGAGCTCGGTGATGTAAGTTTTATGAACATTCTGTGGACGTCTGTAATGTCCTTTTTGTGAATTGTATGAAATATGTTCCATGTGTTATGTGGGGCAGGTGCTCAAAGAATTTGGTGTTCCATTGGTTTTTAATATCGTTATTGGAATGTTTCTATAACAACTGCGCTGCAACCATAAAGGTGGACGGCATTTTTCCAGACTTCAATGAAATTAAATACGCCTATGTTACTGACATAACCTCAGGGAAGAATTTTTAAAAATGTTATTGGATTTACGTCCCAGTAACTACTTTAGCGGTTTACGGAGACACCGAGTTGCCGGAATTTAGTCCCGCGGGAGTTCTTTTACATGCCAGTAAACCTAGCGACACGAGACTCATGCATTTGAACACCTTCAAATACCATCGAACTGAGCCGAGATCGGACCTGGCAAACTGGGGTCAGAAGGCCAGCGCCTAAGCCGTCTGAGGGAAGAATTTTTGATTGCATACCCTGTCCTAAATTTAGTTGTTTAGTCAAATGCTCCCGATTATTTCGAATATTCTAAACGAGTTATGCACATCGATAGATGGCGGTTTCGTAAGACCGAAGATGATGGACTTCTGAACGAATATTGTGCGGTGGGAATAAGAATATTGTTGTTTTGTTCCTTAAAGCATGAAACACTCCCCCACAAAGTCCGGTTCCGTGGCTAAATGGTTAGCGTGCTGGCCTTTGGTCACAGGGGTCCCGGGTTCGATTCCCGGCAGGGTCGGGAATTTTAACCTTAATTGGTTAATTTCGTTGGCACGGAGGCTGGGTGTATGTGTCGTCTTCATCATCATATCATCCTCATCACGACGCGCAGGTCGCCTACGGGAGTCAAATCAAAAGACCTGCATCTAGCGAACCGAACTTGTCCTCGGACACTCCCGGCACTAAAAGCCACACACCATTTATTTATTTACTGCCCCAAAATGACCACACGACTTTTAAGATGGATGATACTGTATCTAAAATTTCATTTAATGCAATCCTATGTTACCTGGGTCACTCTGTGTTTGAGTGGTGGAATCAGATTCAAGATCTGAACATCACGTATTCAAACATGGCACAGGTAGTCCTAATTCTGAAAACGAGAAAATAGTCTGTTTGTCACTCCATTTTGTATGATATTAGCGTGTAAAAAGATCTCTCGTGACACATTTGGCCTATGTGGACATGGCCAGAATTAATATGCGTTTATAAGGTTGTTCAATTAAAATATAGTCCGACTCGTTAGCTGAATGGTCAGCGTACTGGCCTTCGATTCATAGGGTCCCTGGTTCGATTCCCGGCCGGGTCGGGGATTTTAACCTTAATTGGTTAATTCCAATGGCCCGGGGGCTGGGTGTTTGTGCTGTTCCCAACATTCCTGCAACTCACAAACCACACATAACACTATCTTCCACCACAATAACTTGCAGTTACCTACACATGGCAGATGCCACGCACCCTCATCGGAGAGTCTGCCTTACAAGGGCTGCACTCGGCTAGAAATAGCCACACGAAATTTAAAAAAAATTGAAATATAGACTGATGTCTAGAAACTTACGCTGTATAGGTGGTCGTAAAAAACATGAACCGGTGGTATAAGCATTAGAGGGTTGGTCGATCTGATAAATAATTTTAAAAAACATCGATATCTCGCACCAATGTCATTTTATCAGCTGCTGAAATTAGCCAATCAAATAATTTCGGGCCTTGGGAGGTGGTAAGGTCTGCCTGGACGAGGCAGTCAAGGCGTGCTCGGTTCACCCGGAAGGACGTGGGTCCGAATCCCCATCAGGAAGTCGTAAAAGTTAAGGAACGAGATTTCCACTTCCGGAGGTGCACTTGGCCCTGAGGTTCACTCAGCCTACACCAAAAATGAGTACCAGGTTAATTTCTGGGGGCAAAGGTGGCCGGACGTAGAGCTAACGACTCTACTCCATCACGTGCTGAGGTTACGGTTAGTGGAAGCCTTTACCTTCCACTTCTCCAAGGGCCTTCATGGCCTGCACGGAGATGACTTCGCTTTGCTTTGCTTGCAAGGTGATGTTGCTAAATCTGTACGTGGCTTAAGACCGGCATGAGAGCACCGGTCGAAGAATAAAACTTCGCCATGGGAGGGGTTCGAACTCAGACCTCCGAGCTGACCGGATCGCGCCAATGAAAGTATGTTACGGCGATATTGGCTGTGCTTGTGTTTGATGCTGATTTCTCGACATGGCTCTCAAGCTAAGTCACATGCAGATTTAGCAACAGTGCCGCGCAACGCTCATTTGAATTCACCCGCGAAACGATCTCATTGGCTAACTTCACCACCTGACAAAATGTCAATGGTACGAGATAAAGAATCATATTTTTCAAATTATGTATCAGCATGACCAACACTGTAATGCTCATATACACGATTCACGTTGTTTCCGACCACCCTGTATGTACTAGACAATACACAGTGTAACGATAAGATAGGCCAAACTTTCAGGCAGGCAGGCAAGCAGACTTCCGGTAATTTTTGACGGGGGGGGGGGCATGATTAACCTGAACACAGGCATATGAAATGAGGAACAGCTATTTATGCAAACTTTCCTGTATAATAACAGTATTCACAAACAGTAAAAAAAGAGAACAATAATACAGCTTGCTGCTCGATTCCCACCTCAGCCATCCTGGAAGTGGTTTTCCGTGGTTTCCTACTTCTCCTCCAGGCAAGTGCCGGGTTGGTAGTTAACTTAAGGCCATGGCCGCTTCTTTCTTTCTTCCTTGTCTATTCCTTCCAATCTCCCCGTCCCCAACAAGGCCTCTGTTCAGCATAGCAGGTGAGGCCGCCTGGGGAAGATACTGTTCATTCTCCCCAGTTGTATCCCCCGACCCAGAGCCTGAAGCTCCAGGACACTGCCCTTGAGGCGGTAGAGGTGCGATCCCTCGCTGAGTCCGAGGGAAAACCAACCCTGGATGGAAAACAGATTAAGAAAGGAATAAAGAAACAGAAAAATAGAACTTGATTCATAAATACAGTAAATATTTTGAAGTACGAAGCTATCAAAACTGATCACAACTTTTAAAAAAATAGAACTTGCTTCATTACATTTTTTAAATAAATATTTTTCTATCGTGCTGTGTATCATGCATTTCATGATATGAAATGTGAAAGGTCTACCACTAGCTGTACCGCCTGAACAGTCTCCATTGGGAAATGTAGTTCTTTGAAGGAATGCCCGCTTTCTAATCTCATTTCTTGGTGTAAAACTACCTACCACCTTCTCCAGATTTTAACGCCTTAGCAGACTCCGAAGACAACCAAACTCTAAGTTTAAAGGGGACTTAACATCTAGAAGGAGAATTTTTGTGTGGGAAAAATGGCACTCTGCCCCCCCCCCCCCCTAAAAATAAAGGGTGCCATCGCTTTCAGGACTCATTCCTGACACGTAGAAGAAGAACATATGTTATCTGGACATGGGTGCGAAAGCGCCTTTTTTTTATGTTAGAACTCATTTTCTACAACTCTACATGAATGAAATCATGGGAAACGCACAGGTAAAGATCACACCAGCAAATCAGATGAAACTCTTCCTTATTTGAAACGCCGTCCGTTAACACTGATACATACAATCATCAGCCCGTCGTGGCAGATATCAGCACATCCGTGATTCAATGCGACGGCGTGTTCATGCAGGCATTTTGAACACTTCATGTAACATGTGATACACTGGCTTGATCTGTTCCTGTGTGTTTCCCATTATTACATTAATGTAGAATTGTAGAAAATTAGATCTGACATGGAAATAAAGCGTTTCCGGACCCATGCCCATAAAATAATCTTTTTTCTTTCACGTGTGAGCATTGTGTCCTGATAGTTTGGCCTACCTAACTGTTACACACCCTGTATAAGCTATAACAGAAGATCAGAATACTGATGGTATTTTGAGATAGTCTACAGAAAATCATTCACACCGTTGAGACATCTGTCTCAATGCTGAACAACTTTATCTCTACAATACACAATGAACAACGCTCGTTGTTGGTTGAACCACACTTCCTCAACAATAGGATGTACCTACTCTTCAGGACTTTCTTAAGAATACAAATACGTGACTGCCGAAAGGGGGATACAGTAGATCTTGGCTGTGAGGCGGATGATCCATAAGAACCCAGCGACTGTCTGTTGTTGCATTGGCAGCGTGTTGATGTGCAAGCACTCTTTGTGACAGTTTTCGAGCCAAAGAATCTTATTTCCAAACAAACTGAATCATGTAACGTTGTATTCGTTTGGACACGACCATTAAGCACGGATGTTGCCTCAACTTTAATCTACTTAGCGGACCCATAACTCAGATTGATCACATTCTGAGCGGTTACTAAAGAACCCGAAATTTGCATTGCTGCATCTCGTGGTTGTCCCGTCAATGTCGCCAGCTCTGTGTTTCAAATGGACTGTCCTTAAATATATCCTGTTAACTCTAGCATGTTATATACCGAGCAAGTGGCTGTGCGGTTTGGGTCACTAGCCATCAGCTTGCATTCGAGAGATAGCGGGTTCCAACCCCACCGTCGGCAGCCCTGAAGATGGTTTTCCGTGCTTTCCCATTTTCACACCAGGCAAATGCTGGGGCTGTACCTTAATTATTCCCACGGTCGTTTCTTTCCCACTCCTAGTCCTTTCCTACCCCATCGTCGCCACAAGATCTATCTGTGTTGGTGCGGCATAAAACATATTGTAAAGAAAAGTTATAAAATATATTGATATACGTACGCGGGTATATGGAAAAACGTCCATGTTCTTCAGATACAGGCGTTGAACATTTTCAAAAACAGTTTTTACTACATCTTCTATTTTTTAAAGCGGCGAAATACGTTAAAATCATTGCTTTGACCATCTGATTTTTTCTAAACATTCCGCTGAAGTTTGTTATTAGACTTACTCACCATGTACTGCTATTGATTTTTTCTACACGACGTATTCTGTGTTTAACATAAAAGAGTCTCATTTTATCAGGCCGAGAAGCTGGACGACCACTTGTGCTCTGCTGAATGGTATTGTTTAACTTAACAGATTTTAAATGGAAATTTTTATTGCGAGAACACTTCAACTAGCTCTTTATGGCTTGCGAGCGAGAGAACTTTATGGTTTTGTTGTCAGATAATACTCTTAATTAACTAGCAGATCAATGTGGAATCTTCTTTCTTCTCTATCTGTTTGTCTCTCACCATTGAACGCAGGAATGTACAAAATGAAACTTCAGCACGAGTTTACTATTTGAAAGTTTGCTTTTCTACAAAGTGCTCCTTGCGCTTTACAAAGGTGAAAAATGAGAGTATCCTCCTAATTCAATACAATAAATATTCCGTCATTAGACGGAGTAAACAAATTCAAACATGTTTCGGCTCGTTCGAGCCATCTTCAGTGCAAAAAGAGGGGAGTTTGAAATAATTTACATAATATAAGTTGAAAAAAAAATGCTAAATAAAACATAATGAAGGAGCAAATGAAAAAACAAACAAAAGAGAACCTAGACGGAAACAAAATTAGCACAAATATACAATATTTACATCAATATGCGGAGCAAAAAACAACTCACTGCGACAAAATTTAGCGAAAAGGTGTTAATTTAAACTAATAATTGAAACTAAAACCTACGTTAACCTAAGAAAACAAAGGAATGAAAAAACAAGTGATGCAGATAGAAATGAACAATAGTAGCACATGGTGAGGTTGTGGACCTCATAGTTTACAAAATATTGTTTATTAACAATAACAAAACAGGTTGAAATCACTGTCGAAAATCATCCTTGTAGAAACCCATCACATTAAATTGGTCAGGTGGGGAGCGGGAGCAAACATTTTTGAGAAACCAAGCCGGATATAACGTGCAAGCGAAAAGCCTGTGACAAGGAAAGAACACCAATGAAATTTAAAGCTTTAGAAACAGCAGCATTCTCAATATCTTCTCAATCTAGCGGTCCCTTTCTTGATTATTGTTCCATAATGTTGACTGGTGTCTTGCCTTATTATAAAGGGTCGGAAGGGCCGCGATATAAAATTGAGAAGCTGTGTTAGGTAGAAGACGATGCATAGTAAACTGTAAGTGATCTAGTGGAAACCGTCAATGAATCTAATATCTTGTAATGCTCCTTGTGAAGTTTCAAGTTCACTGGTACATGACATAACAACCACTATTTTAGTAAACGGTAACCGGTGGGCTTCAGAGGGCGTCTGCATTTTAAACAATAATTGATAGGTAGAAATAAACGTATAGCACAAATTAAATTCGAAGTACAGTGACATTTAATGGTACCGAACATATGTAGACATGAATTCATTAATTCCAGGTGACGTAGAAACTGAAAACTTAATACCCCAAGGCCATTAGGAAATTAAGAAATTCCAACATTCTACGCGTGGATCGATATGGAGAGAGATGATTCGATATTGAGGTTCAGAATCAGAATAGTATAAGAACGAAGCATTTCTTTTCACCGGGCGAGTTGGCCGTACGGTTAGAGGCGCGCAGCTGTGAGCTTGCATCCGGGAGATAGTGGGTTCGAATCCATCGTTGGCGGCCCTGAAGATGGTTTTCCGTGGTTTCCCATTTTCACACCAGGCAAATGCTGGGACTGTGCCGTAATTAGGCCACGACTGCTTCCTTCCAACTCCTTGGCCTTTCTTATCCCATCGTCGCCACAAGACCTATCTGTACCGAGCTCGATAGCTGCAGTCGCTTAAGTGCGGCCAGTATCCAGTAATCGGGAGATCGTGGGTTCGAGCCCCACTGTCGGCAGCCCTGAAGATGGTTTTCCGTGGTTTTCCATTTTCACACCAGGCAAATGCCGGGGCTGTACCTTAATTAAGGCCACGGCCGCTTCCTTCCACTTCCTAGGCCTTTCCAATCCCATCGTCGCCATAAGACATATCTATGTCGGTGCGACGTAAAGCAAATAGCAAAAAAAAAAAAAAAAAAAAAAAGACCTATCTGTGTCGGAGCGACGTAAAGCAACTAGCATTTCTTTTCACGCACTGAGACAAGTTATTCTGAAAGCTACGATCTATTATGTTTTCTGGACTTATAAGCTTCCCCAAAGTCCAAATTGATTTTTAACGTCAAACTCGAGAAATTTTCCAGATATTAAGGAGGTAAAAAATTCTTCGTGTCCTCACCCTGAGGAGGTGTAGCTCTTTTTTAGGTATACTCCCAATTGAGGTGAGCTGCATGTACCATTATTACTGCCTACCAGCCCACCTGTCATTCTTAAATTTCTGGCAGTACTAGCAATTGAAGCCGGGCTCCCCGAAGACGGCAGTTAAAGTGCTAACCCTTACGCTACTAAGGCGGACATCAAGAAGGTAATCTATACACAATCAGGCTACGTCTGGCCTGAGTGGCTGTTTACTGATGTTGTCCGTCTTCATTCTGTCCAGTTCTGAAATAATAGTTGTGCTATTATTGACCCCACTTCCACCGTTTGCGTCAATGTAATGCATTTTATTTCCATATATTTTACAAATTTCACGCCATAATCTTCAACTGTTCGTGGTAATACTGAATTTCGCATATTTCTATTGATATTTAGCTCTTGAGGAAATGTCTCTATCACTGACGCCGATTTTCCAAACTTGGTGAATATTGAAATGATGATTACGATGGAAACAATGCAAGAGATGGGTGGATAACGATTCTGAGTTTCAATCTGGAAGTTCTGAAACTGAATTAGACAAGCAATACTGTACTGTGTCGCTTGCAGTCGTCCAGTGTGCCAAAAATGCCGTTCCGTTCCTTGCCGCGAGTGTCCAGAGAACAGATTGTGAAGTACTTTCACTAATTGCGAAAACAAATAAAAGTCGAAAAGTGTTCCTAATTTCTATATTTTTAAACTCCAATAGGGTTTGATATCGATCTCTCAGTATTAATTTTGGAAACACTTGTCTCTTTAAAGATTAAAATAAGTATCTTTTAGGATCTTTCAATTCCTTCTCGAGGTTGGTGGAAGAGTATAATTCTGTCCATTAATCATGCCATATTTGTTAACACATTCACATGGGCCATGTAATATCTTCTGAGATTGTCGCTGTGAATGTTTCCTTGATCTTTACACCCACATTTAGAATATGTACATTTTTATGAGTACTTTTATTTGGATGCCAGTTTTGATCCAACCTCACCATATATGTACATGAAGTTTCACCTCGCCATTTGAGGGTTAAATGGACATGCAATGTAGGTCGCACCCGTGACCCTATAAGTGTGGAAAAAGCGGCAGAAGAAATTTTCATGATATTTTTCGTTTTGATATAATTCCGTATAATAATCAGTTTTCATGTAGTTGTTTGACGTATTTTTTGTTATTGTGTTTATGTTTAAATTTAACATTCAGATACGATTATTTCACGTGAAAACGTGGCTTTGAATGCGATTTTTCCTTACACTTTAGATTATTAACTTTGTAACCCACAATATTGGATTAACATATTTCATTCCTATTTCAACCTTAAGTCTTGCATTAGTATTATGATGCATTTCTGTCCAAATTCGACGCCAAGGGAAGAGAAACCCGCGATCAGCCATGTTTCTAACCAGCTTCCTCATAAATAGAATCACCATGATTCCCCAACGCGTAAACAGATGTTTCTGATTTATCACCAAGAAAAAATGGAAAATAATTATCCCTTCCTCAAGATTATAAGAATTGTTTTTATCATTATAATTATTAATATTGTTATTATTATCCCAAACTCGCGATAACAGATGAAAAATGGCATTGTGTGAATCAGATGCGTAATGTTATAGGCAGCTTATCATGGAGAAATGGTCGTCGGAGAATAATATGGACCGTGAAAGTTCTTTTTGGGGATCATTGTAAATAACTAGGTGTTAATATAAGGAAAGATCTTCACTGGGGTAATCACATAAATATGACTGTAAATAAAAAGTACATATCACTGCACATGGTTATGAGTGTATTTAGGGGTTGTAGTATGGATGTAAAGGAGAGGGCATTTAAGTCTCTGGTAAGACACCAAATAGAGTATGGTTCCAGTGTATGGGGGGACCCTCACCAAGATTACTTAATTCGAGAACTGGAAAAAATCCAAAGAAAAGCAGCTCGATTCGTTCTGGGTGATTTCTGACAAAAGAGTAGCGATACAAAAATGTTGCAAAGTTTCGGCTGGGAAGACTTGGGTGAAAGGAGACGAGCTTCTCGACTAAATGGTATGTTCCGAGCTGTCAGTGGAGAGATGGCGTGGAATGACATCAGTAGACGAATAAGTTTGAGTGGTGTCTTTAAAAGTAGGAAAGATCACAATATGAAAATAAAGTTCCAATTCAAGACGACAAACTGGGGCAAATAATCGTTTATAGGAAGGGGAGTTAGGGATTGGAACAACTTGCCAAGGGATATGTTCAATAAATTTCCAAGTTCTTTGCAATCGTTTAAGGAAACGGAATCTGCCACCCGGGCAACTGTCCTAAGTGCAGATCAGGATTGATTGATTGATTGATTGATTGATTGATTGATTGATTGATTGATTGATTGATTGATTGATTGATTGATTGATTGATTGATTGATTGATTGATTGATTGATTGATTGATTGATTGATTGATTGATTCCTGTGAACGTAATATAAAAATATATTCACACTTTAAAATTAATCAATAGTCATAGTATTTTTGCTGTAAATAAACATAACCGTTGTACCTTTCATCGTAAAGGAACCTAAGCAGGCATCGCCACTGAGACAGTTCTGTATTTCAAGGTACTTGTTAATAATAATAATAATAATAATAATAATAATAATAATAATAATAATAATAATAGTAGGAGCCACCCTGTACAGGCTATATAAAATGGCGCAATATCAGGCACAACCAAAACAGTACAGATTGAAAGGACCTCTTAGCAGAGCATGTATGCTTGGTTCTAAACGGCTACTCTTAAAACTTATTAATTAGCAAGACAGGAGCTCAACTTTGTGTGTATAATCGACAAATTGAAAAGCGTGCAACTAAAACGCAGTATCCAAAGCAATTATGCAAATATCCTCCGACAATTAGCTTAAGTCTATCTCTGCTCTTGAAAGTTAAAATGAACGGAAGTGTTAGAGACACGGAAGTTTCTAAAGTGGCTCTGTTTGATTAGTCCAGAAAGTCAACATTTGTCCCCTCAAGCTCGCAACTCCACTAATGTATGGCTGTGCTGAATTCATCAGTGTAATCT
Organism: Anabrus simplex; assembly: GCF_040414725.1. Taxonomy (NCBI): domain Eukaryota; kingdom Metazoa; phylum Arthropoda; class Insecta; order Orthoptera; family Tettigoniidae; genus Anabrus; species Anabrus simplex. Next base: position 131,497,094 of record NC_090271.1, on the reverse strand, counting down.
GTTCGACGAAATGGCACCGAAACCCGTAACTCATCGCAGACGAGTAGAATTTGTTCGAACTGTAATTACGTTCTGTACGCAAGGATCTGCAATCATATCCAGGCGTTACGAGAGGCCTTGTCTGTAGCTTTTCTGACACGTCACAGAACTCCATGAAAATCTACATGTTTCCAGTCATTCGACTGGATCAGGAAAGGAATGAATGAAGTCCCATCTAGCAGCGAGGATGGGAATTGTGCCAGCTGCCGAAGCCTGTCGCACTGCTATGGGGCAATGATCACCGACTGACAGATGAAATGAAATGATATTTGAAAGTGTTGCTGGAATGAAAGATGACTTGGGAAACCGGAGTACCCGAAGAAAAACTTGTCCCGCCTCCCCTTTGTCCCGCACAAATCTCACGTGGAGTGACCGGGATTTGAACCACGGAACCCAGCGGTGAGAGGCCGGCGCTCTGCCGCCTGAGTCACGGAGGCTCTCTTCACAGAACTCCTTACAAGCACAAAATTCTAGACCTCCCAATTTGCTTAAAATCAATAATAGTTGTGGACCGGAAATAATACTAATAATAATAATTACAATCACTTTCATCATCATCAGATACAAAATAAAAATCAGTATTAAGTGAGATACTTCATAGTGAGTCAACTCAGATTAGATTCGTGAAGTTAAAAGTTCACCCAAGTATACTGTATAACATTCACTGACGTACAGAATAACAGCTAATACTGCTTGTTGGGAAGTTTTTAATTAAAGGTCTTTTCCCACAGGAAAATATTAGTAATTATTAAATCGTTTGGTTCCATTTCAGGACACATTAGTAACTATTGCACTACTTAAAAAGCCATTATTTTGGCTGTGTGCCCCTAAACCCCTCTCTTCGCAAACTTGCTTTGTGATCTTGTTCACTTTCAAAGCTCTGACATTGAAATCATTTAACACTGATCCTAACCATTGTCGCCTTGGTCTTCTGCTTCCCTTGCCGTCCATGTCCGAGCCTATTATTCTCCTAGGGAACCTAACCTCGCCTCACCTGAGCCCACCACCGAAGCTGGTTCAAACACGCAGCTCCATCTTTCGAATATCCTGACTTACAAAGGGAGTGTATAGAGTATGTACTGTAGTGTGGTGGACAGTATTTTGTAGAGTTTTTGCAAGGTTAATGTACATGATTATAAAATCAATACCTATTTGGAAATCGTCTCGTACGTCTTTCGATTTTCGTGATTTTAGTATTTCAGTCTTCGAACACAAGTCGTAAGCAGTTATGTTAGCAAAATATCTTCTTTCATAGTTTCTCTCCTCAAGTTGATAAATAAACTAATGCACGGCTGTGCTGAACTCATCAGTATAGTATCCTTAATAGTTCATATTTAAAAAAATGAATTTTGTAGATCATAAATATATAAAAATAGGAAAATTGAAAATTTCACGATTTTCACATGATGGATGCTATTTTAAGAGGCCAAACATCGAGGTCATCGACTCGTTGCACTCGACTTTACTAGAGTACTGTAGTATTTAATGCGGTATTGATACGTTCCTATAACACACATCGTATCAAAAGTAACAAACAATTCAAAAGAATTACGAATTATCAACGAAAATATGTTAATAAAATACAAAGAAAAGATGATTTCATGGTAACCTTACATTGGGAACTAGTGCCTTGACCACTGTACCAATGTGAGATAACGCTTCCCTGAACACTGGCTTACACGACGGCTTAAAACTGGTCTTTGAAAGCTGAAGTGCTAAAATCTCGAAAATTGAAGCCCATTCGAATTTTAAGTACGTATTTTGTACCATAAGTTTCTTCGATATCATAACAAGCATAGTTTAGTATAAACATGGTATTCCTTAGTTAAAACTGAGAGATTTGGTAGCATACGACACATACTTTTGTGAGAAAGACGTGGATGAATATTTTTCATTGATTTCTCGTTATGGAGTATGTCTTATTCCATGAATGGCTTGTATTTATTACTCTTCACATTGTAATTCAGTTGTATAGCTTCCCTGCTGTCAAGCTTCCTACTACGAGTACTAACATTGGTTGAATAAAGAGTTGCGGAAGTTTTACGACGCATGGACACTCGGCCGGACAAAAGAAGTAGGGAGTCTTTCAAGAAGAAGATCGTTCGTTTTTTTCCTGTTTCATTCACTCTGCGACCTGTGAGACTCTGAGTAAGTCCAGCTGTTGTCACGTCTCACAAAAATGGTTTGCTGTCATCACTGTGGTAGTTTCGCCCCTTCTCTCCTGGCTCGCCGCTAGAGGGGGCCGAGATCGATGCAGCTCCTCAACTTTCATGTGGACGCCAACAGCATCATTTGTTCTCGTGTTATGACAAGGAACGAGCGAATAGTGAAACGAGGGACACGGCACGATGCGGCGCGACGCGTCGCGCGGACCCTCTCCAGCCGTGTGACCATGTATTGACTGGTATGGCGCTGCGCGGCGTCGCATGAGGCGCGGGAAACGAAGGGTGGAGGGATTTCATCCGGCTTGCCAACAGGCAGAGATTGCGGCCGTTGAGTGCCTGGGATGGAAGAGAGTCATATCTTGCACTCTCGCTATACGGTACACAGATTTGATCGCGACATTTTTCTCTCCATCAGCCATGATACGAGATGTATATATCGTATGGGGTTTTCACAGTATTCACCAAGGTAATAAAAAATATTTAACTCATATGTATCCATGACATCACCTCTTTGTGATTTCCGTATTGGTCAGAAGTCATGCTTTCCTTGTCCGCTTGATAACAGTATAAATGTGGCAACACAATTTTGAAAGGAAACTTGCTATCAAAAACGAAAAGAATATTTCCAAATTCCTTAATTTTGAATGAAGTATGCTTATTCGATGATTGGTGGTAGTTGTTATCATTGTTTTAATAGGAAGTAAAGCTGGGCAACCATCCCCTATTAACAATACTCATTGGGAAAAATTGGAAGGGCTCCAACACTTCGAAAAATGAAGGTATGATTTACTAGAATATGGATGGTATTAGTAATGGTAAAACAAAATTTAAGCTCCTCAGCATTAAAATTGCATTTTTGAAACGCGATAGAAAACGAAAACAAGCACAGTTCGTGAAGTATTGGGATGGACCATGCCACATTGAATGCACAAATAAATTCATAAACTATTCAGTCCATCGAACACGAATATAACTCATAGAACACGGTAAAATACCTGTAAAAATTATAAAATTATAAGTGGAATGATATGTTTCATTCTACAAGAACATCCTGAAATTCTAACAAATCCCTTTAAGCCATGCATCTATATAACGAATTGTATCTACAAAATTTACTTTTATAGTGCTACATTCGCATTTGACACACTGAAAATCTTGTAAGGTTTTTAACTCAGTCGACAGCGAGAAATGAATTGCTTAATTCTTAAGAAATCTTGGTATTTTTTTAGATGTATTTTTACAGTGTGTTTTACGTCACACTGACACACATAGGTCTTATGACAACGAAAGGGTAGGAAAGGGCTAGGAGTGAGAAGAAGTGGCCCTGGCCTTAATTAAGGTGCAGCCCAGCATTTGTTTAGTGTAAAAAATTGGGAAGCCACGGAAAACAATTTTCAGGGCTGCCGACAGTGGGGGTCGAACTACCTATTTCCTCAATACAAGCTCTCAACTTCACGATCCTAACCACACGGCCAACTCGCTCGGTTAATCTTTGTATAATGTAAATCTTGAGATGCATCAAGATTATGGTAAACTATTGTCTGATCGGTGTTCTTGTATGGAGTAGGGTCATGGCCCAAAAATGATTAAAGACTTTGGAGCCCACTTTAATTGAACAAAAGTGAATACGTTTGAGGGCTTTCCAAAAGACTTAAGTCTCCTTTTTTTTTTTGCTAGGGGCTTTACGTCGCACCGACACAGATAGGTCTTATGGCGACGATGGGATAGGAAAGGCCTAGGAGTTGGAAGGAAGCGGCCGTGGCCTTAATTAAGGTACAGCCCCAGCATTTGCCTGGTGTGAAAATGGGAAACCACAAGTCTCCTTTTAAGAATATAAAAAAGCACATGAAGAAAACTGCTTATGACTGGGATATTTTATGTTGATTTTTATGCTGACTAAAACGTCCAGGAACACAGTAAGCAAAAGACCTGTGTACTAATTGGTGTATGCCTGATAGCCTATCTTGGGGCCGATGAACTAGATGTTAGGTCCCGTAAAACAACAAGCATCATCATCATCACCATCATCATCATCATCATCATCATTATCATCAAGTGTCGATAGCTATCTTAGAGAGATGTCTCCAGTATAGGGATAGCGCGTCGACATCGTACCCGAAGGCCATGAGTTCGATTCCCACTCAGTTCAGGGACTTTAATTCTTGACTGAAGACTGCATCGGCCTTCACTTATCCTCGTGCGACCAACTGAAGAGCTCTCTAACCACGTTACATGCTAGTATAGATTTGTGTGTGTGTGTGAAGGAAAAGCCGTACCTTCTTCTTCTTCTTCTTCTTCTTAATCGGTTTACCCTGCAGGGTCGGTTTTTCCCTCGGACTCAGTGAGGGATCCCACCTCCACCGCCTCAAGGGCAGTGTCCTGGATCTTCAGACTCTGGGTCGGGGGATACAACTGGGGAGGATGGTCAGTACCTCGTCCAGGTGGCCTCACCTGCTATGCTGAACAGGGGTCTTGTGGGGGGTGGGAAGTTTGGAGCGAATAGACAAGGAAGAGGGAAGGAAGCGGCCGTGGCCTTAAGTCAGATACTATCCCGGCATTTGCCTGGAGGAGAAGTGTCAAACCACGGAAAACCACTTCCAGGATGGCTGAGGAGGGAATCGAACCCCCCTCTACTCAGTTGACCTCCCGAGGCTGAGTGCACCCCGTTCCAGCCCTTGTATCACTTTTCGAATTTCGTGGCAGAGCGGGAATCGAACCCGGTCCTCCGGGGGTGGCAGCTAATCACACTAACCCCTACATTACTGAGGCGGACAAAAGCCGTATCACTCAGTATTTTGGTGTGTTAAGACCACTTGTGATTACATTCTTCTGCACGTTTCTATTGCCAGGCATGCTACGAACTGTTGAGCGAGCCATAGAATGTCGAGGATTGTTAAGTCAGGTGTACAGTTGATGAATGATAATGTCTGTCCGATTAGTCAACCGATCTCCTGAAAAAAAGTCTGCTAGGTACTGTAGAACTGGAAGTATCACAATATAGCCTCACCCTTAACTTGGTGACTATCATTCGGTTACCATTTCAAAAATATACTGTCCAGTGTCCACAATATTAAACAGGGCTAATGTCGTATTACGAAGTCTCTCTTTTCTAATAAATATACTATTAACAGAATTATATTCAATCTTAATAAATTATTTATTTTATAGAATAATTGTTGTATTCAGAGGTTATATCAGAATAGAAAATACTTCGAGGTCTACAATTAATAAACACAAATATTTTCTCTAAAATAAAGAACTTCAAAGAAATAATAGGATTGTGTAATGTGATTTTACTTCATATTTTTTAGAGCTATTACACTTAATTTATAGTATGTATTTAAAACTGTTTATATAAACAACACCCGAGATCTAGTGGCCATAAAGGGTACTAAGACTAATTTACACCATCGTGCCAGGGCGTGCGCTCTCCCTTATCGTGCTAAATAAAAAATGCCGTGTGGCCTCCGGAGAGGCTTGGTGCAAGTCCTTTGATCTGACACCCGTAGGTGACCTGCGCGTCTTGATGAGTATGAAATGATGATGAAGACGTCACATACACCCAGCCATGGGAATTAACCAATTATGGTTAAAATTCTCGACTCCTCCGTGAATCTAACCCGGGACCCCTGTGACCAAAGGCCAGCACTCTAACCACTTAGCCATGGAGCTGGTCATCGTGCTAAATAAGAACGATTTAAATAGGCTATCTGGTAAAAAAATAACGTAGAAACTGGGAACTATATTATCAAGTTACCTACAAAATAATATGTACGTTGCTTTTAATTTATTTTCAGGTTTATTTAACATTGAAAGTGGTGAATGTTTCTCCTTTTCTCCTGCTGGGAGCACTTTAACGTGGGCTTATACGTACTAGATTTAGAAGAATTACACTTAAGAAAATGGAAATTACATTTGTGTTGATTTTCAAGATATGGAACGATGCCATGTAGGTATGTAAACGATCAAAGTTTCAGACCCATTGGATTGTTGCTGCAGGTCTCCCCACGTGATTAGTCGCGGAGGAATCAACTCCTGGTGTAGCGTAGTTGACTTTCAGTCTGTGCAGTGAAGTGTTCCCGTCAAACATGCCTCGACGACAGAGAAGAGCACGCTATCAACAACTGTCGCCGTTTGAGAGGGCTCGGATAATTGGGCTGTGTGAGGCTGGATTATCGCTAAGGACTGTCGCTGCACGTGTTGGCCGATAGGCATCTACGGTGCAACGTGTATGGCAGCAGTGGTTAAATGAAGGTACCCACACTCGTAGACCTGACACAGGCTCAGCGCGACAGACAACTGTGAGAGAGGATCGACGCATCATTCGGATGGCCCGGATGGAACCCCATGCAACAGCAGCGCAAATTATGGCAGGTGTGGCACCCCACGTTACACAACAAACAGTGCAGCTGGCTTACGAGCCCGTGTCCCTGCTGAAGGTGTTCCATTGACCCCACAACAGCGACGTGTAAGGCTGGCTTGGTGTCGTAAAAGATCGTCGTGCGTCGAATCTCGCTTCTGTCTTGCCCGCAGTGATCGCCGGAATCGTGTGCGCCGACGTACCGGGGAGAGGGACCGCCCAGATCTTATTGTCGAGAAGCACACAGGGCCAACACCAAGCATTACGGTCTGAGGAGCTATTGGCTTTAATGTGAAATCACAATTAGTGCTTGTTGAGGGCACTATGACTGCTCGACAGTATGTTGATAGGGTACTCAATCCAGTGGTTGTACCTATGATGGCGAACATTGCTAATGGGTTGTTTCAGCAGGACAATGCCCGGGTTCACACTACACGCATCTCCAGAGAAGCCCTCCACGACATCACAACCTTAGAATGGCCCACCAGATCCCCGGACCTCAGTCCTATTGAGCATGTGTTGGACATGATGGGTTGACAACTGGCCAACTGTCCTCAGCCACCCACAACTCTGGAACAACGGACCAGTGCAATGCAGCAAGCATGTGCCACAATTCCTCAGGAAGTGATCCATGGCCTTATTGACTCCATGCCTCGACGAATTCATCAATGTATTGCAGCTCGTGGTGGGCACATCCTGTATTGATTGTTGTCCAAACTTGTGGTCAGAGCGACCTGAAAGTGTAATCATCGAATCACAACCGAACACTCGCCCTGCATGTTCAATTGCAGCAATGTAGCATCACTCCTTATGGGTGTTGCAATTTCCATTTTCTTCAGTGTATTATGAATTATTATCTAACGCTGTTCTTGAACTTTTAAATAACAAGATATGTCACACTAAATAATTTATTTAATTACGTTTCTTCCAGTACCGTTGCACAAGTTTCAAAACAGGCCTCAACAATGATTAGATACTAGCTGTAATACCCGGCGTGGGTTGGCCGGACAAGATTTTAATGTTTACCTTTAAGATTTTTATTACCAGTTAGTTATGTGTGAAGTGTATTTTTATAGAATTCCTTTTGGATAAGTTGATTGATTTTTTATGGTTAATATGTAGTCTTGGAGTCATTTAGATTTGTTTGATTTCAAGTTTTAGATTATTTAATTTTCGAGTAAAACTTTGTCCTTGTGGAAGCTCGAATTTACTGGGAAGTATTTGATCCTTTCAAAAATGTAATAAGTGATAACTATATGTAGGCCTGTTCACCCGCCACGCTATTGATATGATGTAGAGGTTTTCAGCTGTCATTGAGACTGTCACCAATCAGCCTTATGACCCCAAAAGCAGTGGATTCAACACTAATTTCGGACATTTTAGACTATTGACTTTGAAGCCCCTCTCAGCACCCCGTCTTGTTGGAGGCTGAACGTGGACTTAAAGGGTATCCAGAGCGTCATAATTCGTCTCAGCGGCGCATAAACAATGCATTCGGCATTAATATCGGTTATATTCACATGTAATCCCCTCCCATTCCCCACCCCGAGCGGTGTTTGGGATGTTTCATCTCCATAGTATTCTTTTTCCAGATGGTACGCCCTAAGTCATATGTGTACCAGGTTTCGTTCAGAGCTGTTGTGGAACATACCCACATACATCCATATTCTCGGTTATTTTTGCATTCATTTTTATCCTTTCTAAACCTCCATACTGCTTGCGGTTGAGCCACCTCTTCCTATTCGTTTGTCTGTTTTACTTTTGAAAATTCGATAATTACCATAGTCTAGTGTGTTTTCATCCGTAAGGCGTGTTTCCTAAAGAGCTAGTATCTGTTTCCTTCGTCGATCTAGGTCTGATGTTAAGGTGTGTTGTTTGCCTGGTTATAGTAACGTGTTAATGTTGAAGTTCCCGATGTATGTGGGTTTCTTTGATGATAGTTTGCCAGAGAACTCCGACTTTCTCTGTGATCGTGGCAGCCCAGGTCCCCCGGAATCCGAAAACCTGGTTGCCATCCATGGACAAAAGCATAATTGATTCGATAAAAGAAGTCACTCCCATAAGTAGTAGAGTAATGACTATGCGCGTAAATTTGCGAACAAAAAATGCAGAGTAATTAATGTACAAGCCCCTACGAACATTGAAAATAAGAAGGACTTGCAGAAAGTAGAACAATTCTGGTCTAATCTCGAAAAAATCTTGTCAGCAGTCCCCAGAGAAGATACAAAGATATTGCTAGGTGATTTCAATGCACAGATTGGTAGGGAAAAAGAATACCAAAATACCGTAGGTAAATACCCTGCTCATAAATTCATCAACAAGAATGGAATGAGACTTATTGAGCTGTGTCAGCAGAACAACCTGGAGGTAATGTCCACCTCTCTGAGGAAGCACCCTCGAAAACAGAAGACCTGGAGATCATCATTACAATCTCTTGGAGAATATCATATCGACCATGTAGCCATCACACATCCTTTACAGAAAGAAATTCATGATGTGCAAGTTCGAAAAGGAGCTAATATTGATTCTGACCACTATTTAGTGAGTATCAAAGTGAAATTTACCCCGAAAAGAATCCACTACAAGAAACCTCATCTTCAGAAATTCGACACGGAAAAGATAAAGGAATCGTCGCCATAAGACCTATCTGTGTCGGTGCGACGTTAAGCAACTAGCGAAAAAAAAGATAAAGGGAACTAACATAAAAGAAGAATGTGAAAAGGAAAAGGCGGACATCTGGCAACAGTTCCATGACAAGATCATTACAAGAACTAAAGAGACGATTCCATTGAAGAAGAATACGAAACACCCTTGGTGGGACACTGTGAAGAAGCACTGGAAAATCGGAAGAGAACCTTTCAGAAATATAACTATAAGAAGTCACTCGAGACTCAACAACATTATCTTCAGACAAGGAAGGAAGTGTCAAAAGTAATCAGGCAAACGAAGAGGAGATACATGAAGGACCAACTGAAATCTATAGAAAAAGATTTCCGAGATCACAATATGCGAGACTTCTACAGGACTTTCGCAGGAAGAATCCGTGGATAAACCCCACAGAATTCATCCTTCCGAAAACAAGACGGAAAACTCGCGCTTTCTAACCAGGATAATTGTAATGAGTTGGTTCGATATTTCTCTGAATCACTCGATTGCCAGGAGCCAACATTACGATGGCCCGAAGAAACTCCTGTACACGTAAACCCTGAATCTCCACCACCTACCAAAGAAAAAATCCAGAGACACATCTTCAAACTCAAAAATAACAGGGCGTGTGGAGAAGATGGCATAATTGCAGAACTCTTAAAGAATATAGGCCCAAATACACTTGAGGAGCTCACACTAATAATCGTGGACATCTGGAAAAAAGACAAGCTACCTGAAAAATGGAAATGTGCACTTATCCATCCGGTACACAAGAAAAGTGACAAAACCGATGTAAGTAACTACAGAGGGATTTCTCTCGTTCAAGTCACCTACATGATTCTCTCCGGTGTCTTCTTCAAAGAGTACAAGGACAGCTTGAACACAAAATTGGAGAATATCAAGCCGGTTTCCGACCTGGGTGGTCCTGTGTTGAACAAATTTTTAACTTGAAGAAACTTGAAATATAGAGCAACCCGAAGCTCTCCGATTATTTGTAGTTTCGTCGACTTCAAAAACGCGTACGATTCGGTCGATCGACAGTCTCTTTTTAACATCTTAGAAGACAAGGGCTTGACCAAAACACATTAAGACTCGTCAAAGGAACACTCACGGACACGAAGTCAAAAGTGAAATTCATGGGTGAAGTATCGGAGCCATTTGCCATTAAGACCGGCATGCGACAGAGTGACGGATTGTCACCACTGATTTTCAACCTTGTTCTCGACAAAGTCATTCGAGAATGGGAGAATGAATTGAAAGTTCAGAAGCACTGGAAACCCATTCAGCTTGGCCAAATGAACGATAACATAAAGGTCAGTTGTTTAGCTTTCGCAGACGACCTAGCGATACTAACAGACAGTGATATTTCAGTGATCAAACAGATTGAAGTCCTCAAGGAATGGGCTGAGAAAACTGGACTACAAATCTCACTCAAGAAGACCAAGTTTATTTTCACTAAATTCGGCATTCAGGAATTACAAACAAAATATGGGCAGATCAAACGAGTTCCATACTATAAATATCTCGGTGAGATCCTAGAGCCAACAGGGCTGGAAAAGGAAGCACAGAAAGTTCGATTACAAAAACTCAAGAGGGCATATTGGAGAACCCGTGACATCTACAACAAGAAATGCATGTCCATACTTCCCCCATTATTCGTGGCCTGCTCAACTGGAGAGCGAGAGTCTCAGGGATGGATCGTTCGCTGACTGGCTTTGCTAATTTTTGAAGGCTGGGAAAGAGACAAGGACTAGCGACAATCCTTAAAAAAGGATGTAAACAACAGGTTTTGACATTTATTTACAACTAGCACTCAGTGACAATTAACAAATTAACATTAAATTAATCTTGATGGTAATTTAAAATTAAAAATCTGCTCAGCCAGTCCCCTTAGATACAGCATTTAATTTCTCCGACTCTTTTGAAGTAAGTAAGTATACAAAATTATATTAGCCTACTTTTGGCTCAACGAAACAATTTTTTTTTTTGGAGGACCTCCTCTTAATAATACGGTAATTATTTACAAGTTGTAAACAAACAAATCTCAATGAGCTTTCTGGCTCATATATGATCTTAAGCATTTAAATTATCAGATCCATTCATGTCAACATCCATTCCTTCCAAATGAAATTTTTAATTCCTTAAGTAACTGAAATAAACTATGGCGCCAAGATTTTACAAGAAAAAAAATATTCAATCACGTTGTTTTACTGGCGGATAATCTTATATTGCATCATCACATTCCTCAAACATGAGATCTATTGAACTAGACTTAATAATTTATTCGGAAAAGACATGTTAAATATATCTTTGTCAGGCCTATTTCCATCTAATTGTACTCGTACAATAATTATTTCCACGAAACTTCCTTCAATACTTTACTGAACAACACGTGAAGTTAACCTTTAACATCTGACGCCTTGAGAAAAATTAACATTACAAGCTTTACAATAACAGTGAACTTTGTCCAGACGCATGAAATAATCCCTTATTATTCATTGGTGTCGGATACGTTGAACTTATCTCAACTTAATTTTAAAATAAAATTTACTAAAGATTTAATTTCCAATAAATCAAAATCAACTCAAACAACGATGTTGATAATCTGCGCCCAACATGATGAACACGTGGCCACGTCAAAATCACATTTCAAAGAAATATCAAAAGTCACTGAAATTGCTACAACACACACACAACATTCACACAAAGACACACGAGAATTATTTACATTATTTACAACGAATTCTAGACTTTGAATTTTATATTTCGATTTTTAACCCTAGGCCCTTGAAATATATGACGGTATTGGTAAAAAATCCATTTACGACTCTCAGAAATGTGATGAAATCTGAGTGATCACTTAGTCAAAGATGACGAAAATTTCACAACGTTTGTCATAACATCAGTGGTTGATATCTGGAAGAATTGTCGTCTACAGATATGCGCATAGTACAAGTCAAACATTAGCATTCGCATTCATGGTTCATGAGTCACGACATAATTATTACTCACATCTACATTTATCAATCAACACGTGCTTCACATTTGAAGAAATTACGTTTTACCACACGCGTACTCTTCAAATAAAGATTCAATAAATGAATTCAATAATTTAATAAATACAGTAAACGATCCGTCGGGATTCTGCCATATTCCAGGATCATATTTATCCTAATTGAGCACACATTAACATTTTACAACAATATCAAGCAATATTTAAACTAATGACCCTTATTCATTCATTTAACCCGAGCTGGAATTATTATTATTATTATTATTATTATTATTATTATTATTATTATTATTATTATTATTATTATTATTATTATTATTATTAGATGTGCTAGATATTAAATTTACGTAAGCCAGAGTTCGACAATAAGCCAGATGACACTAACACGCGTTAAATCCAACAAGAAGAAAATTTACATTGAAATTCTGCGTAACAAACATGCCGTAAATCTGTCCCACATGGTTTCCACACTGAAAATATTTTCAAAATTAAATTATTCTCTATCGATAAGTACAATGATTTTTAAATAACATTGGACTACTAAATGGGACATTTAAAGTAATCACAGAAAAGACACACGCATCCTAGCTACTCTAATAGAATCCAATAATCACTCACACACAACGAGACAATACTACAATTTCCCATGTGAAAGAAGGATGAAAATATTAACTACTTCTGCAAATCTAGAAGAAATACTACCACTAATGAATAAGTAAGCATTATTTCTACAAAGATGAACAGATAAAACATTAGAAAAGGGTACTTAAATGTATGATGAAACTGGATGTCTCTCGGTGATCTGGAATTACTGGATCACATGTTGTTGGTTATCTGTTTCCGTTGTCATCTCCCCATGTCATATGTCGCCTACATTTTAATACACCATCGCAGCAGCGAAGTCCATGCAGAAATACTGTAGGTTTCCTCTTCAGATCATTAAAACATCTTGACGAACTCCAATAACCGCGTGGCGATCCTCTTCTGTCTTTTAGTACGGTGAAGGCTGAAACTAACACAAAATTATTGGAGATGTTCCACACACAAATACGTCGAGTTTAGAGATGAACAACACGTAATTTAGCCTGCGAAAATCTGCCAGACTCGTTGACTATTGTATTATAAGAAGGTAGTTGATTTGTACTGCCGTCGAGTAGAAATATTGCAGAGTCCAGTGACAGAGTGCCTGCGTCGTAAAATCCCAGAAGAATGCAAGTAAGAGCAGGTAAGTAAGAGAGCGAATAATTAAGAAAGCGTATCTTTTGAAAACTTGAATATTTAAACATTTCTCAGGGTGGGTGTGTCTCCATATCGACTCGTAATTGCCCGTTGTCTTACATCTGATAGGTAATTACAATTCTCGAAAGTACTCTCACCCGAAGATTCTGGCACGCATAATTCACCTTGCGGTGGCCTTGAAAGTTTCCACTGGGTCATGTGACACAGCTGACTGGTCGATCAGAAAATCAATACTTCGTTCTCGGCTGGTGAGAACCTGTTCCGTACAAATGAACACGTCTCTGTAACCCAGGGCTGGAAATATATCAACCGTGCTAATGAAGTAATAGCCTCTTACTTGAATACACAATAAAATGTTTATTGTAGGCCGAATTTGAAGGGGACAATACATACAAAAGTCAAACATTATAATACGGTGATTAAACCTGAAGTGCTGTACGCAAGTGAAATCTTGGTACTTAATAATGAAGGCGATCTGGAAAACATTTTGAAGGAGGAAAGGAAGATCTTGAGGAAAATTCTGGGCCAAGAGAAAAAAGAAGAAGGGTATAGACTCAAATCACGCAAAGCTACGGAAGGACTGTCCAACTTTGCCGCAGACGTCGGGAAACGAAGACTGAAATTCTGTGGACACGTTCACAGACTATCGTCTTCAAGGCTAACCCACAAGATTTTGACATATACTGAAAAACTGAAGAACGTATCATGGATACAAGATGTTAAAAATGATCTGGAAAAGGCCCTGATAGAACCATCAGAAAAACTGGACAGAAACATTTACCGTCACAAGATAAATAGTTGGATAGTAAAGCCAGAGAATGAAGTCCCTAAAAGGTCAGCGACTAAGTGGTCAGAAGAAAGGAAACAGGCACACAGTGAAAGAATGAAAGCAATATGGTCTGTTAGAAAGGCGAATCATAAATGTAGTGCGTGATCCAACAGGGTCCATACGCAAATAATAATAATAATAATAATAATAATAATAATAATAATAATAATAATAATAATAATAATAATAATAATAATAATAATGTCTTCAGAAACATTTTCATTTGATGCCATTTAATCTGTATGCGTGTCAGTTTTGACATACTGTTTTTACTCTTCCAAATATTTTTTTTGCTATGGGCTTTACGTCGCACCGACACAGATAGGTCTTATGGCGACGATGGGATAGGAAAGGCCTAGGAGTTGGAAGGAAGCGGCCGTGGCCTTAATTAAGGTACAGCCCCAGCATTTGCCTGGTGTGAAAATGGGAAACCACGGAAAACCATTTTCAGGGCTGCCGATAGTGGGTTTCGAACCTACTATCTCCCGGATGCAAGCTCACAGCCGCGCGCCTCTACGCGCACGGCCAACTCGCCCGGTCTTCCAAATAATTAAGGCCACGGCCGCTTCCTTCCCACTCCTAGCCCTTTCCTGTCCCATCGTCGCCATAATACCTATCTGTGTCGGTGCGACGTAAAGCAAATAGCAAAATTACTCTTCCAAATAACAGAGGTACCGGAATTCAGTTCGGTGTGTTTAGCTGGACAAATACATCACCAGAGTTTTTGGTATAAATTAGGCCAACATTATACCATATACCAAACCAAACCCCATGGCACTACAGCCCTTGAAGGGCCTGGGCCTACCAAGCGACCGCTGCTCAGCCCGAAAGCCTGCATATCACGAGGTGTCGTGTGGTCAACACGACGAATCCTCTCGGCCGTTATTCTTGGCTTTCTAGACCGGGGCCGTTATCTCACCGTCAGATAGCTCCTCAATTCTAATCACGTAGGCTGAGTGTACCTCGAACCAGCCCTCAGGTCCAGGTAAAAATCCCTGACCTGGCCGGGAATCGAACCCGGGGCCTCCGGGTAAGAGGCAGGCACGCTACCCCTACACCACGGGGTCCGGCATTATACCATATACAGACATGAATTAACTTTTCGCCTCATTCCTAAACTTCGACTAGACTTATCTCTGCTGGGTTTGAAACCGCGATCGAGGAATGTGGAGGTTGATGCTCAACCACTGATCTACATAGTGTTAAAAGAATAATTACATCCATCCCTCAGTGCCACGCTAATCTCATAAGATGTAGGCTACGTACGCTTTTGGAAGTGGAAAGACGCTGAATTTGATTAACCTCCAGAAATATTCAACAAGACATCCAGAATCATCAAAATCAATGGCGAAAAACTCAATATCACTGAAAATACTATGTGGTTCAGTAATGATGTACTCCTTGTTAGTTCATAACTGTAAAGGCATCGGATTTAAAAATACCAATAACAAATACTTTGTAAGCACGATCATCCATTTAATAATACACATTCCGATCAAACAAACTCTGTTATCAATGTATACTTTTTTAGAAAAAACAGAATAAATGACTACTATATAACGCAGAAGATTAAAATACACCATTTGATTTTAAAGCTGAGCTGCAGCATAACTGGCACTTTACCGGCGCGGCTTAGCAGTAAGCCGTCATTAGCGGGCAAGGATACGCAAGCAATAATACAAAACGTCAAAGGGGATACGCCTAATTAAAACGTACCAGTGTCCGTGATTACTATTTACATGGCCCTCATAATACACCAAGATGAGTATATGTTTGCGTAGCGGTGCACTATCAGTAGCAATATGTTGAATTGGTGGTCCGTAAACCAATGACACAATATTAAATGCAATACCTGTGAAACACGTATCTCGAAGGGCGAACAGTATAGTGTATTTCAAAATTAAACCTTACATTAAAATGTTCTCCCCATAACCAAATCAAACCAAACCCCATGGCACTACAGCCCTTGAAGAGCCTTGGCCTACCAAGCGACCGCTGCTCAGCCCGAAGGCCTGCAGATTACGAGGTGTCGTGTGGTCAGCACGACGAATCCTCTCGGCCGTTATTCTTTGCTTTCTAGACTCCGACCGCCATCTCACCGTCAGATAACTCCTCAATTCTAATCACGTAAGCTGAGTGGACCTCGAACCAGCCCTCAGGTCCAGGTAAAAATTCCTGAACTGACCGGGAATCGAATCCGGGGCCTGCGGGTAATAGGCAAGCACGTTACCACTACACCACGGGGCCGGCGATATGTTATTGTTTTTAAGTGCCAGCAAATCTACTGACACGAGGCTGACGTATTTGAGCACCTGAGCCAGGATCGAACCTGCCATGTTGAGGTCACAAGACCAGCACCTCAACCGTCAGAACCACACAGCCCGGCGTTTTCCCCCCATGGTAGCGGAAATAATGTTAATGAAGTCTCATCTACTGGATGAAAGATGAATACTATCCTTAGAGAAAAATATTTTCCTTTCTCTTCATCTTCTTCATCTTAGCGTTTGTTCTGTTAGTGCAGGGTCCACCGGCTAGATCTTGAATCACCACTTTGTACTGTTTAAGACGTCAACTGGATGTAAGCAGGTCTTCCTTAGGTGTAAGTTTGTGGTGTCTTCGCAGCGTTGTTTCGGTCTACCCTGCAGTCGATGACCATCAACTGTCAAGTTGCACGTGATACTGGCTACGGTAGAAGGTGCTGCTCGTAAGATATGGCCGTATCACCGGAGTTGTCTTCCTCGAACTTCTTAGGGAAAATATTATTTTCTAATAGTAGTATTGGCATTTGTTTATTCCCAACAATTACTGCGATAGATGCTTAAATACAATATACTATACAGTAGCTTCAAGTGCGCTAGTGCGGCGTTTGGTAGTCTACTTAAAGGGATCTTCGACGATTGTTATCGCAATGTCCAGACCAAAGTAGGGCCTATACCAAGCATGTTAAGGTTAAACGCACCCCCATCAAGCTGCGTGCAGGGAGTCTTTACTCCCGTGCGGTCTCGGCTGACACACTCTGACTCGAGAGGAGAAATTCGAAGGAGATGCGTTAGGGGTGCACAGTATTCCTTCCTTAATTGCGAACAAAGTGCGCCACCTCTAAATGATAAATGTCCTTCACCAATATTTCATTAATAAGGCACCGTAAGTGTTTAATTTACATGAAATAATATATACGTTATTGATATATACAAGAAAAATATGATTGTAGGCTACTTAAATACTACATACATTAACCAAATATTAAACTAAAAATCAATTTTTGACATGTTCAAGATGCGTTAAATTAATAAATTAACAGTGTTCTCGTTGGAAAAATAAAGGTGTGATGCAATAACTTAAAACCATTCCTGTGAGCACTTCTCTACAACGTGGGCGTCGTGGTTGCACTTCCTCTGAAAAAAAAAAAGAAGAAGAAGTTGCCTGAAAGTGACCCATTTACCATATTTTCACTGATTTCCTGAGCCTTGCTGATATTTGCTGGCAATAAATCGGTCAGTATTAGGCTTGATAGTGTTGGCAGACACTATTTCCATTACCGCATTGAGATGTATGTCTGTTAGCAGAGTTCACATTTGTAAGTATTTCCAAAGATTGACAGGATTTCTGCCGCAACCTTTCGGACTTGTGGGAAGCGTAATGGGACAAGTGTTCGTTAAAGTCAAGAACTTCCCTTTCTTTTAACTCTTGCTTCAGCCATGCGTCACATATGAACTCTATAAGTTCATGGTGTAAATTCTGGGATGCGTCTTCCGGTTGAACACGAAACGGTACGGAAGAGAGTCCGTTGTTGTCTGTGGAATCATTTGAAACAGCTTCTCGGACTCCTCGCTGTTTGCCAACCGGCATCTCTTGACTGTTTTCCTTTTTATGTTTTTCACCAGACTGCCCACAATGCCTGAACTGGTTTTGCACGACCTTCCTCCATTTAAGGACTTCATGCCTCTATCATTCCGTAGGCCGATTACAGGTTACATTTAGTTGGGTTTTTTTTATTGTGCACGGGTTGGTAACGGAATTTATTTGTTTTGATTGCTGGGAATTTCTACGTCATATCCGACTATATCACAGCCGATGGAAATGCTAGTGCGTGCTTCAGCAATGGAGAATTGTAATGCTATAACACCATCTGAACACTATAGCATGACACACGTATCCCCATACATATTCTTCATACGATGGTTAAACATCGACCTCGCTAACTCCATTTCCCACTACAAACTAAATAACTGTTACTGAGTTATTCTGTACACCTAGTCACTTCGATTCCGCAAGTACAAACAGCATACTAACACTATTAGGTCATGTTACGCACATGTAGTACGTGTTGAAGAGATGTTAAGTACAGAACAAAAATGGCCAGCCGGACACCAGTGGAATCCGAACCCACAACCTCCCGATTGCTCCACCAGTTGAGCTATGGTGGCCTAGGCCATCTTTGTTCTGTTTGAAAGGATCTGAGCTACAGGTCTGGCACTGCTGCTAGCACATTGTAGAGTGCGTTTAAGTCGCCCGTTGTGGGGCATGTCAATGAATATTGAATTTTCACAACCGCATTGTAATCGAAAAAGACTTTCAACGTATTAGGTCATGTTACGTACATGAAGTACGTGTTGAAAAGATGTTAAGTACAGAACAAAAATGGCCAGCCTGACCCAGTGGGATCCGAACCCACAACCTCCCACTGGTGTCCGGCTGGCCATTTTTGTTCTGTACTTAACATCTTTTCAACACGTACTACGTGTACGTAACATGAACTAATGCGTTGAAAGTCTGTTTCGATTACAATGCGGTCGTGAAAATTCAATATTCAGCATACTAACACTTTCTGACTATACCAGATTTCTTCCTCACATAGTTAACCATCCACCGATGCATTCAGAATGTTCTCTTTCTTCGAATAACGATGTTCGTACTAAATTATCAGTTTAATTTGCGTAAGATTTATATATAGAGTAAAATGGTAAGAATGTCGAGCAAACATGAACATCTTGGAAGAAGCCAATACCACAAACATTGAGACACAATTATGAATATACAGTACCTCAACTTCGATGAGTCGACCACGTCTTCCAAAGCAAGCTGATGTATTCTCAATAGAAGTATTGACAATGAAACATAGAGAACAGCAGAAAAAGGTACAAGGACCGTCTAAAGTCTATCGTGAAGGTGTGTATATAGACATCAGCTTCTGGGAGGATGAAGCGTGTGTTCGGCCTACGTGGTGACGTACTTTTCACGATGGCCCGCAGCATTTTCAATAGCAAAATTGTATTTGCATCCCAAGAATATGGATATACGGGAAATATTCTTGAAATGAAAAGTCTCCTCGTTGTAATTCGATTGATTACAGCTTGCTCGCTGTTGATGCACTTACAGATACAGACCAGCAGCACTACAGGCTATTCGACCCACGGTACGTTTTAACGACAAAACTGACATACGTCTCACTTACGACTCATAACATAGATCCATAACCAGCAGCACTTACTTACTTATGTAGTGAATCCTTTTCTACCTTGCACCGAACGAGTTGGCCGCGTGGTCAGGGGCAGGTAAATATGAGCTTGCATTCTCGCGGCGGTGGGTTCAAATCCCACCGTCGGCAGCCCTGAAGATGGTTTTCATTTGAAAACCAGACAAATGCTGAGATTGTACCTTAATTACGGCCACTACAGCTTCCTTCCCACTCCTAACCTTTTCCTATCCCATCGTCACCATAAGACCTATCTGTGTCGGTGTTACGTAAAGCAGAATTGTAAAGAAAAACTCTTTGTAGAAATCTACCTTTAATTTGATGTTAATATTTGATGATTAGAGTATTTCTTAATGGATGAACAACATTTTCCATTTGTGATAATACCATTGCCAATTGTACGGCTAAAGAGTCAGTGTTCATGATTCTTCTGCCCTTTGAAGAAACCAACAGCTTCAGTACTTCGTAATAAATGTAAACAGTCTTATATGAATGAGTTCAGCCCTTTTTAATGGTTTCAATGGATCTCATAAAGGGATTTTGTCTTTCAAAATAAATTTCGTTTCACAAAATTAAAAAAGGGGTATGTTCTCATTGACGCGTTGAAATTGTCTTGCAGTCCCTTTAAGAAGAAGTGGTGTGGGTGAGTGTTACGGGGCAGCAGGTGTCACTGGTAAAAAAGAGAAAGGAAAGCTCCACTGATGTTTTAATATCCCTACTGTGATAATAATTAAAAATATGAGTGGAAAACTTCTCATGGAGACCAACTTTTTAATTATTATTAATATCTCAACAGAGTTAAAAATGTGGTCAACGTTCTTCTCCACAGTAGATACACAGTAGTAATATTAAACATTTTAAATGGCCTCCCCTTTTAATAATTCATGTCATGTTTATTCTGTACATGTGCGTGTACATAAATTTTCATTCTAGACTATTATGCCTTTTAGTGTTCAGTCCTCAAGTCGCTCCTCTACTAGCACCGAGGTCACTCCAACGCCTCCCTCCCTTATCATTAAATGAGGATAAGCTGCAACTATTGTATAGCCAAAATAAATCTCTTTCTATAAGGGTTGCCCAAATGAAACTGAGAATTAAGTGCGAGCGTCGTTATTCGAAGAAAGAGAAAATTGTGCATACGTCGGTGGGTGTGCACGTATAACAGGAAGAAATCTAGTGTCGTCGAAGGTGTTAGTGTGCTGTTTGTACGTCCGTAAGCAAAGTACCTACCTGCTGTTTTGCCGAGAATTCATCCGGAATCAGCCAGCATCGGTTATTCAGTTTATGGTGGAAGATGCTATTAGTGAAGACGACATTTGCCGTCGTATGAAGGATTTTCTTTTTGGCTGATGTTTCATGTCGCACTAACATATCGAAGATTTTCGGTGACGCAAGGATGGAAAATAGCTAAGATTGGGAAGGTAGTGACAGTGGCCGTAATATGAAAGATATTCAGGGGAATGAGTAGGCAGAATTTCACTTACTGCAGTACTTCTTTCAACGCAGACGCCTAAACGCGATTGCACTGTCATTTATTTATTTCTCGCGGTGGACGTGTTCGAGCGATGCACAAGACTGCCAACTTTTGAACTTACGAACTAGTGTTACATTGTGAGGTGAAAGCATGCGGCCTATTGGCAAAACCATTGGTCTGCAATGTTTAGGTCCGGCTAGTAACAAAACCATTGGTCTGCAATGTTTAGGTCCAGCTAGTAACAAAACCATTGGTCTGCAATGTTTAGGTCCGGCTAGTAACAAAACCATTGGTCTGCAATGTTTAGGTCCGGCTAGTAACAAAACCATTGGTCTGCAATGTTTAGGTCCGGCTAGTAACAAAACCATTGGTCTGCAATGTTTAGGTCCGGCTAGTAACAAAACCATTGGTCTGCAATGTTTAGGTCCGGCTAGTAACAAAACCATTGGTCAGGATTGGTTAGGTCCGGTTAGTGACAAAAACACTGGACTGTGATCAAGCAAATGGCCACGAAAGTACTTTATGCCTCTAGCACTCCGTACACCGACTACAGATTACATTTAGTTGTGTTTTTAATTGTGCATGGGTTGGTAACGGAATGTATTTGTCTTGATTGCTCGGAATGACGTCATATCCGACTATATCACAGCCGATGGAAAATGCTAGTGCGTGCTTCAGCAATGGAGAATTATTGTAATGCTATGAATCATAGGCTGCATTTACTGAATTTCTACCAATGAGTTTGTATCTCATTCTACCGGGCGAGTTGGCCGTGCGATTAGGGTCGCGCAGCTGTGGGCTTGCATCCAGGAGATATTGGGTTCGAACCCCACTGTCAGCAGCCCTGGATATGGTTTTACGTGGCTTGTCATTTTCACACCAGGCAAATGCTGGGGCTGTACCTTAATTAAGCCGCGGCCGCTTCCTCCCCACTCCTAGGCCTTTCCTATCCCAACGTCACCATAAGACCTATCTGTGTCGGTGCGACGTAAACAAATAACAAAAAAAAGGATCTCATTCTAAATTGTTCATATGGCATTGGGAATTTCAACATCGACATCGACGAGTAAGGACGTGCTAGAACCAGATCAGGCACAGTGTAGAGCCTGATGAGAAAATAAGAAATACAAATTGAATCAAGGGATGCCGGTTCGCAAGCAATGGTGAGCACGAGACATTGTTGAAGAATGATTCCGTCGACAACCACGGACATTGTTCGCTCGGAGTATCTGTTTCCAAGTGGATCGTTGGGATACTTGCTTGAAAAATAAATACGATGGCATTTAGGTCGATTTGTCACACATACATCACTTTACTTCCTATATGTTCACATGTTCCAAACAATAAACCATAACAAACACCAAATCGATAAGTGTCCCCGTGGTCGCCATATCACGCATTTCAATACGAGAGCCTCTGGCGAGAGTCACGTCTTATGACAGGCAGAAGATACCATGGATGTATTCTGACACCAAACCCCAACATCCCCCAACAGATGATGCATTCGGTAGCCGTTATTTTCTTATTCCAAAGTTAACAGGTTCGATCCCAGTTTAGACTGATGCTACTTTAGAGTGTTTATATGACGCAACTTCGTGTTGTTTGCCTCCGACATATTAAAGACCTCCTGGAAGAAGACAATGCTATACCCAAGAACTAGGAAAGATGTGTTTGAAGCACTGGAAACAGATGGAACCCGGTAACAAGATCCATTTCAATGAAATCTAGAGGCGACGAGAATCACGAAATCACGAGAGACGAGTGGAATCAATAGCAAACGAAAGTGAATGGATATTGTCACAGACTTCGACTGAAAAGTGGCATAAGAGAATGTGTCTGCTGCTGATCATAATGACAATAATTAACCAATAATAATAATAATAATAATAATAATAATAATAATAATAATAATAATAATAATAATAATTATGCGTGTACCCTGGACGGAAAGAAGAACCAATATTTCCATCCTGAACGAACTGAGCATCAAGAAACATCTATCTTCCCGTGTGAGTGAGTATTACTTCCAGTTCCTTGGTGCCATTTTCAGAAGAGGAGAGAACTTGGAAAAGACCTTTTTTTTAGGACAAAGTTTAAGGCAGTAGACCACGGGGAAGAACAGCAAGAAGATGGTTAGATCAGGCGAAGAAGATCACTGGAGATCACTGGCCCACCTCTTCAGGAAAGCTGAAAACCACTCTGGACAGAGGCATCTCGTAAAGGATGCAATGCAGAAATGATATAATTATGAGGTCCCGATGCTTAGTAATGAGCAAAACAACTAATGATGAATAAATAATGGTTCATGGTGTGGGTTAGTGTAGTCACGTCCTAGTTCGTGAACCAAGGGCAACGGCTGAGTGGCCAAGTAAGCGGTCCTAAGAGTCGGGATACCAGTTGCTACAGAATGGTATTGGGCATTTCGAACATATTCTGAGTCATAGCTCTCCTTATGCAACTTGGACTACAATCCATCGGTGATCCTTAACCCGTTAGAGGACAGATCCTCACGGGGACAGGCGATGATTCCTTGGAAACAACTCGGTGAACGAACTGGAATTCTATGGGGAGCTATCAATATTAATGGGGCGAATGGAAGAAAAGTAGAACTGGCTGTGTCAGGAAATAGGATGTGCCTGTATGTGTCAGGTAACAACAGCTAACAACTTGGTGGAATTATGAAGTGAGAGCAGCTTGTAAACTTAAAAAGAAGGCGTATCAAAAGTAATGAAATGGCGTATGGCTTTTAGTGCCGGGATGTGTCCGAGGACTTCGGCTTGCCAGGTGCAAGCTTATTTGATACCTGTAGGTGACTTGCGCGTCGTGATGAGAATGAAATGATGATGAAGATAACACATACACCCAGCCCCCGTGCCAGGGGAATTAACCAATTATGGTTAAAATTCCCAACCCTGCTTGGAATCGAACCCGGGACCCCTGTGACCAAAGGCCAGCACGCTAACCATTTATCCATGGAGCCGGTCCGTGTCAGAAATGGCTCGACGACGTCGATCGAAGCAGATAGGGTTTTGTACGTAGATGAAACAAACAGAGCGAAACAAATAGTTGTTGAATCCAATTAGTGTGAAGATTTCGGTAATAACATGGTAAGGCTAGATCAGGCGGTGGGGTAACCTTTCTGGACAATAATAATCTTGGAAAGGGCCAGAAAAAGGAAATGAATAGTATTTTGGGTAATCAGTTAACTCATAACATATCCCAGGGAATCACTGGACATGCAGAAAGAATGCTTTGAAAACCTTCTCAACGTAATAGGAAAACTTCCTGGTCACGTCGCAAACAATGGGAGAGGAGGGCAGTGATGTTCACGAAATTACGTTTGAGGGGAAGTGGAAAGGATGGTAAATAAACTGCATTGTCATAAAGCAGAAGGAAGAGATGAAATTAGATCTGAAATGGTGAAATATAGTGGGAAGCCAGGCATGAAATTGTATCACAGAGTAATGAGATTAGCAAGGAATGTTAGTAGGGTACCTTATGATTGCAGTAATTGCACCTATGTATAAGCAAGGGAACTGGAAGGATTGTAACAACTATCGAGGTACTTCATTGACCAGTGTACCAAGCAAGGTGTTCACTGGTATTTTGGAAGGTAGGATGCGATCAGTAGATGAGAGTAAGTTGGATGGAAACCATGTGGTTTGAGACCGCAGAGAGGCCGTTGGGACCAGATTTCCAGTATGCGCCAGGTAATTGAAAAATGCTACGAGAGGAACTGACAGTTCTGTTGGGTTTTTTTTTTCTTTTCTTTTTCGTAGATCTATAGAAGGCATACGACAGAGTACTGAGGGAAAAGATGTTCACCATACTGGAATATGGGATGATGAGGGATGATTATTAAAAGTAATCAAAGGCATGTATGTTGACATTTGGGTTGCGGTGAGAATTTAAGGTAGAGTTCTTGGTTCAAGGTACTTACATGGATAAAATAAGGCTGCAGTCTTTCATCTTTGTAAGCAGTTTAATCTATGCCGACGATTTGGTCTTAATTGTAAATTGTGCTGAAAACCTGCAGTGTAATATCTTGGAACTTGAAAATAGGTGGAATGAGTATGATATGAAAATTAGACTTTTTTTATTTTGCTAGTTGCTCTACGTCAAAAAAATTAGACTTCCCAAAACTAAAGTGATGTCAGTAGGTAAGAAAACTAAGAGAACTGAATGTCAGGTTAGGAATACAAAGCTTCAGCAAGTAGAGAATTTCAAGTATTTAGGATGTGTATTTATCAGGATGGTAATATAGTAAGTGAGATTGAATCAAGGTGCAGCTAAGCTAGTACAGTGAACTTCGCGGTTGCGATCAACGGTATTCTGTAAGAAGGAAGTCAGCTCCCGGACGAAACTGTCTTTACACTGGTCTGATTTCAGACCAACGTTGCTTTGCGGGAGTGAAAGCTGGGTGGACTAAGGATATATTATTCATAAGTTAGAGGAAACGAACATTAAAGTAGTGAAAATGATCGCCAGTATAAACAGATGGGAACAATGGCAGGAGGAATGAGGAGATAAAGGCTGCGTTAAGAATGAACTCGATTTATGAAGCTGTACGCATAAGCCGGCTTCGGTAGTGGTTCATGTGAGGCAAATGGAGGAGGATATACCATCTGTCAGAATAATGGACTCTGTTACGGAGGGTAAGAGAAGTAGAGAGGGACCAAGACGACGTTAGGGTCGGCTTTCTAATAATTTGACGATAAGAGGTATGAAACTAAATGAGGCCGCAGAACTAGAACTAGTTACATAAAGAGGATTATTGTACAAGATGCTTTACGTCGCACCGACATAGATAGATCTTATGGCGGCGATGGGACCGGAAAGGGCTGGGAATGGGAAGGAAGCGGCCATGGCCTTAATTAAAATACAGCCCCAGCATTTGCCTGGCGTGAAAATGGGAAACCACGGAAAACCATCTTTAGGGCTGCCGACAGTGGAGTTCGAACCCACTATCTCCCGAATACTTGATACTGGCCGCACTTAAGCGACTGCAGCTGTCGAGCTCTGTAAATATTATTGTAGAGTTTAGTAAATTCACAGAGACTTTCTGACTGAACGTTGAAATCCATAACGGTCTATACTGAAGATGTATGTATGTATGTATGTATGTATGTATGTATGTATGTATGTATGTATGTATGTATGTATGTATGTATGTATGTATGTACCTATAATGATAACAATAATCATATGACCTCAGCTATCGAGTGTAGGCATTAGATGTTGCACCATTTAGACTGCCTGCGTGACCATTTCGGCGTTCCAATTAACACTACCAGATGGCAAAGAAACAGACCTTTGTTGGCCGATTCGTGGTGGGTTACTCAATGAATTATTTCTTTGCTTAAACATGAAATGTATTGTCAGAAATATATTATGAAGACATCCTACGACATGGATCGCCGAACTATCTTATCTCTGTTGGGCTTGAACCTGTGGTCTAGGAATCGAGAAGCTGGCTCTCTACCACTGAACCACATAGTTAGCTATGATGACGATGATTATGGGTGATGATGATGATGATGATGATGATGATGACGACGATGACGACGACGACAATGATGTACTGTAGCTGGTCTTACACCTTAAAGCCCAATTTAAAGGATCTACATTTTCTGTTAAGGTTTACCTCTTATCCTCTTAGGCTTAGAACCCTCTTCACCACAAGTCAGTGGATTTCATCTCATTAGCCAGCTGAAGTGAAGCCTAGGGTGAATCTTCTGTAAGTCGCAGGGGCAGTTTAATTGAAGATGGAAACAAAGTATTAGCAACTACTGTACCTAGGCCACATGACGGCAACATAGTATCCTTAGAGCTTTATGGGCAATGGAAAGCAAGACTGTTTAAGTACGTGACTTTATATGTGATGTTTTAACATTCAGTATTCTAACCCAGTTATCGACAGTCCATTTTCACACAAGGCAAATGCTGAAACTGTACTGTATTTACATTAAGACCTCGATCACTTCCTTTCCGGTCCTTACCCCTCCTAAAGTCGCCAAACGTAGCCTACTTGTCTAGGTTGGTGCGACTTAAAACCACTAACGATGAACATTAACCCTAAAACATGCGAATCAAATCACATTCATATCGCGCTTTTTCAGGTAGTATGTATGGAAAATGCATTGATAAGGCTGTTTAACTAAGTCAATAAACAACAGATATTCCACAGATAACCGTCTGACAACTTAGGAATAGTGCTATGTGTACATACCTTGTCAAGTTTACGCGATATGCATAAATAAATCTACTTCAGATACTATACATAATAAGACCAATTTCAAAGTTGTTAATCTTCTTTTTTCTCCGTGATGCCCAATTAAAGAGCGCGTTTGAACTTGTTACCTTGGTCTGGCGTCTTCTTCTTCTTCTTCTTCTTCTTCTTCCAAAATTTCTTCATGAATTCACTGTGATGTTTTTTTCGTTCTTCTGGCCACTGTTTCCCAGTGGTAATCAGCTTTTCCACAAATGTGTGAATTGCAACCAGAATTCCAAAGAGTTTACGATGTTTTATGGCATCGTCTGTAGAGAAACTAAGAAAAGCCATTATGATCTCAGTTTCAATTATGGTGAAATCCTGACATTCACCTCCCCGCGGTAGAGATGGGGAAACGACTGTTTATGACATATTTGTTATATGCAGGCGGCTAACGAATGAAGGGATCGAGTATATTCCGGTATAAGAAGATCCCCTCTACCAAGTGCCAACAGTCTCCGTGAGGGTGGATGAGCGAGTAGAGGTTAGGGCACTCGATTGTCCCTGGGACAGGAAATGGTCCCAAAAGGCGGAAGAACCTACAACTGGTCAACGGCATTAGGATGCGGAAGGCAACGGAAAACTACTGCATTACAGATCTTGAAGGATATCCCTTTAAGTTCATATGGCATGGCTGTATTTACGTAAAATTAATATCCGGAGTTTCTATTCCCTCATTCAGATCACCGGGAGGGGGGGAGGAACGCTTTGAACGCTGCTATGACTAGAAAGCCCGGCAGTTTTGGAAAGATCAAAGTGTACGACAACAAAGTTCGAATTGAAGGATATCCGAAGATGGCACAACTGCACTTTAGAATATGCTTTCCATGCTGCAACATCACGTTCGGTGTTGGCTATGTGGACCGCCAACCTCCGCTAGGAGAAGGCGCCTCAAGAAGAAGAAGAAGAAGAAGTTGATTTTGACTTTCTTTGAATTGATTATAATTAATAGTTTTTAGTAAATCTACGTTATTATTATTATTATTATTATTATTATTATTATTATTATTATTATTATTATTATTATTATTATTATTATTTATATTGAGTATTCAGCTCAAAGGCTGGTTTGATCCTCAACAGCTCCACCATCAGCTGCCATGTCACTGAAGAGGCGTACTAGGGAAATAAGTGATGTATTTTTCCATTTGCTTTCCTCACTGAGACAGAACTTGCTATTACACATCATTATGCAAAACTCACTGAAATACATGCTTCAACAGACCGTATGAACGACAATTTCACATCAGTTTAACAAGAACTGGCTTTATATAATCATATATATTATTTCAGTTGTAAACATCCCTCTTTCTCAACCAATACAAAGCCTACAGTGAATAAGGTATCAGTGGATAGGATTTTTACCAACTTCTGGCATAGCATAGCCCTACTCATGGTTCGTAAAAAAATACTGTTTGTTTAAAATTTAGGTTGCTTAATGTCTGAAATCATGCCGAAGAAAACTCTTGAAATAGTCAGTGAGAGACGTCGTTCTAAAAATATTTTAAATTCATTTACCGAAAATAACAAACAAAAATGTCCAGATTGTTCCATTCTGACATCAAATATTGTATACAAAGAGATATTGTAAACTGTAAATACGTTCACATTAATAAACTCTCTTTGCTAGTTTGTGTATACATTTCGCTGAGTATTTCATGATGATGCTTGGTATTTAAAGGGGCCTAACATCTAGGTCATTGGCCCACTGAGTATTTCATTTCAACAACCCAAAAACAGACTGAGTCAATTTTAGGGGTCAGATAAAGGTTGAATGGCGAATGTTTCGCACGGGTTTACTGGTTATTATTATTATTATTATTATTATTATTATTATTATTATTATTATTATTATTATTATTATTATTATTATTTAATCGTTTTTAAAATTGTTTTACGTCACACCGACACATATAGGTCTTATGGCGACGATGGGACAGGAAAGGGCTAGAAGTGGGAAGGAAGTGGGGAAACCACGGAAAACCATCTTCAGGGCTGCCGACAGTGAGGTTCGAACCCACTATCTCCCGAATAATGGATACTGGTCACACTTAAGCGATTGCAGCTATCGAGCTCGGTATTATTTATTCGCTAGGGCCACCGCTGAACACGTTAAGTCTTGTTACATTTGGCAGTGAGCTTTTCTTTCTTTTGAGCCCAGAATTCCCTCATTCTTTCTGACTGGGCCTGCTTACGTTCCTCTGTCCAAGGGATACCATGTCTTCTTTTCGGCTGTTCGTCTCGGTTCAGCCCGTTCATCACTATCTTTTTTCCTGAAAAGACCTCTGTCAAAGGTGTTCTACAATTTGATCTGTAGCACTTGAAGGTCTTCTTTGGCGTTTCTAAACCAAGGCATCGTGGTTTTAGGTTTTGAATCTCACAGGTGAAGGATCTGTTCGGTCAACCTGTTCCCGTCCATTCGATTGAGATGACTGTAAAATTGTACCCGTCTTTTGCGGACGGAGTCTGTAATTTTCTGTATTTTGTTGTAGACTTCTTTAATGGAATTATTTGGTGTATTATTATGATTATCGAAACTGCTTTTTTACATAGGACTCTCTGAATGCCTGACCGCTCAGACCTTCCCTTTTTAGTTGCACATAGAGAATTCAAAGTTCCCCATTCCCTGACGAACACCAAAATTATCTGTTAAATAAATTACTTTGTTACTGTATTTACGGCTTGTCGCATTGTTCAGGAATTAGAAAGCGGTCAATAATGAAAATAATTAACCGTAAGCATGCAGTTCTCGCTACCAGTTCCGACATTAGGTCGATTGGTACGTATCCACCCTAAGTAAACTGTTCGTGAAATCGTAGCCACGCCCTGCAGATTGCAACACGGGAGACGTCTACCGCGTCGTTAGCATGTTTACCAACCGTGTGTTCAACGGCGTACGGCACTGTTTTGAATATACTGATTTACTACCCTTCACATCAAACAGATTTTGTTAGCAAGTGTTTTGTACTACTACAGAGAGTCTTCGGCTCTATACATCAGTGATACGAAATATATTTTAATACATACTTATAAATACAGTCGCTCAAAGTGCGAACGAGCGCGTGCTGTTGTTTGAGTTCCTCGCCGAAACAATTGAACCCTACAAAAATGTTTGTTGTTTGTATCCACAGGCTTTGTCTCTATGTGGGAGGTGAATTATATTTTGACAAAAATTAAGTATGCTATAATATTAAGTACGAAGAATATATAGTACCATCAGTGGCGACTCGTCATATTAGAAAATTGTTTGTTCACAAAATGTAATAGTAATAATAACGTATTAAGTAAAATGCGCGTTACTCGCCTAACTGCGCTGTTAATATCTAAAGGTATCGCTTTTATTATTATTATTATTATTATTATTATTATTATTATTATTATTATTATTATTATTATTATTGCGTTCTGGCCTTCTAAGGACCACGTTACATTTTCAATTCTCCCTCCTTAGTTGTTCTTTCCTTTTCTTCCAGTATTCTTTCATTGTTTCACTATGCTTCATTTTTCCTGTCTTCAGTCCAATTTGTGCCTGTTTTCTTTTCCTTCCTCCCTTGGAAACCTTCCATTTGTAAGACTTTCTTCCTAAAAATATTTCTCATCGGGCGAGTTGGCCGTGCGGTTAGGGGCGTGCGGCTGTGAGCTTGCATCCGGGAGATAGTGGGTTCGAATTCCACTGTCGGCAATACTGATGATGGTTTTCCGTGGTTTCCCATTTACACACCAGGCAAATGATGGGGCTGTACCTTAATTAAGGCCACGGCCACTTCCTTCCAACTCCTAGGCCTTTCCTCTGCTACCGTCGCCATAAGACCTATCTGTGTCGGTGCGACGTAAAGCCACTAGCAAAAAAAAAAAAAAAAAAAAAAGAATATTCTTTTCCAATCATTCTTCTTCTAGTATGTTGTTCCTTTCCAGGTCTTTCTTGAATTCTTGAATCCAGGTGGTGGTTGATTTCTTTTCCCAAAGATACTCGAAGATTCGTTTAGTTAGTCTATTGTAATCCATTCTGTAAATGTGTCCAAGAAATAGCAATCTCATTTTTCTTATAGTTTCTGATATGTTTTCTATGTTCTGGTAAATTTCATTGTTACTTTTTAATTTCCAAAATTCTGCAATTCTTAGAGGACCTAATATTTTCCTTATAATTCTTCTTTCTAATATTTCTAATTTATCAAGCTTGTAATTCAGTGTTAGAGATTCGCTGGCATACAGGCATTCTTGTTTCACTACTGTGTTGTAGTGCTTTATTTTAAGTTTTGTTGATAAGCACTTTTTTGTTATTATTATTATTATTATTATTATTATTATTATTATTATTATTATTATTATTATTATTATTATTATTATTATTATTTTTCGAAGCAAAATCCTTGCTTGTTCATTTTCCCAATCTTACCTCCAGATTGTTGTCCCACTTACAACCAAGGAAACGGTCTGTGTATTTTATGTTTTGCACTTGTTCTTGAGATGCGCCACAGCTGCTTTAAAGTTAACAAGCGATGAGTTTCGGTTATAAATTTCATCCTTTTCGTGTTTGGATGAAACACTGCTGATGCGCTCTGTTCTCTGAGCAAGTCTACTAGTGTCCACAGATCGTCTGCACTTGTTGCAAGCAGAGCTCTGTCGTCTGCATATCTCAAATTGTTTATGATGGTTCCGTTTAAGGCTATAACCTCTTCTTATCCTTCCAAATCTGCGTCGAGAAATTATTCAACTTTATAGCAATTTCTATCACCTATGTAATGATTCTAGGTGTCAAGTGTGTCCCGTTGCAAGTACATTCGAAGGGCTTAGTGGAACAACGGCCTACCCCTCATTCTGACCGAAATTTAACGAATTAAACGTAGTCCATCTACTGTCATTATAGTAAGAGATAGCCCCATTTTAACATTAAATGCCGGGCTGAGTGGCTCAGACGGTTGAGGCGCTGGCCTTCTGTCCCCAGCTTGGCTCAGTCCGGTGGTATTTGAAGGTGCTCAAATACGTCAGCCTCGTGTCGGTAGATTTACTGGCACGTAAAAAACTCCTGCGGGACAAAATTCCGGCACCTCGGCGTCTCCGAAAACCGTAAAAGTAGTTAGTGGGACGTAAAGCAAATAACATTATTATTATTATTATTATTATTATTATTATTATTATTATTATTATTATTATTATTATTATTTATCATTAAATATTAATATATAAAAGGTCTTGTATGTGATTTCAAATTTCTTGAGTGGAAAAGAGATCTTGTTTCTGGTTGGCCAATGGGAGAGCAGCTTATTTATAGCTGAAATTTCCAAGTAACGTAGCAGATGTTATAAGAAGAAGAAGAAGATGATGATGATGATGATGAAGAAGAAGAAGAAGAATGGCGTGTGGCCTTCGAAGCGGCCTGGTACAGGGCTTTCGAGTTGACTCCGTATAGTGACCTGCGTGTCTGTGAGGATGGGCACACATCCCCAGCCCTTGAGCCATTGGAATTAACCAATGAATGTTAAGGTGCGGTTGTAAATGAAGAAAACATTCCGTTTGAAAGCAAAAAAAGTCGTAAAATATACACAGAATATTGGTAGATAATAGCAGGAAGAAGGCATGTGACAGTGGACAAGAATACATTATACTCAATGGCAAAGTTATGCTATGCTAACATCCAGCGCTTCAAGACTGAATGGTGTGGTTACAAGCATATTCCAGAAGATGAGAATAAATAACCCTTTCATGAACTGGATAACTTAGGGGATCGTAATATTCAAAATGTACAGTGGCTTGTACGATTATCTGCTTCTAGAAACGTAAAGGGAAGCCACCAATACTAGGAAGTGCAGCTATAGAACTGAAGAACCCCAATCGGAGGCCCGTCAAAGCTACTAAACTACGTGGCATACAGTCAATATTAAAGTTCGTACCGGCAGTGCATCACAATATTTATTTCAATGTGTTGGAAATAAAGTAGAAGAGAATGATGACCATGATCTTATTTAAGTAATTCATTCATGTCTTTGAAAGCTTGTTTCCCTCTTATGCTGTCAAATGCTGTAACCCATAAGTTGAGTGAAATTTTCGCGTAATGCAAGTTAACATATCACGCTCAACATTTGCAGGAAGTTGGTCCAATACTACCTAATACAATACCTTAATTATGTTGCGGTTAATAATTGTTTTAAATATAAAGTTACAGAAAGTGTAATAGAATACTAAATATCTCAATAATCCACTGTTGAGGGATACTCCCTTATTTCACTAATCACTTCATTTGCTTCATTATACATATCATTTTCAGCCATATTATTTCATACTAGGTTTAATACCTGGCGCGGCTCGGAAACGTTATTGATTGTTCACTTTTAGGTATTTTCTGACCTTTTAATTATGTCTGAAGCGATTTTCTTAGATTTCGTTACTGTGCCGTTGACTAAGAACTATTTTGTAGTTCGAGAGCTTTTTGTGTGTTTACTTTCAAGTTTTCGTTAGACATTTTCCTCGTTAATAAACTAATATCGGTCAGTTTTGACTATTTTCACCCTTCTCACCCTCCATGCCAATGGGGCCTGAACTTGGACTTAAACGACATGCGGAATGTCACTGTCCAGCTTAGCGATCCCGAAACCTATGGATTCGACACTAAGTTTTAATTATTTTTATATTCCATCCCCTCCCACCTCCACGCCTAGGGGTAGCTTGTCCCCACAGTGCTTTGCTCCCGACAGTTATATGTGTAGCAGAATCACTCCATGGCCTAGCGTACATTTACCCACGTGCCTACTTCGAACACCAGGCCGGTATTCTACTGTAGAATCCTTGAGCTGACGTTGCCATGGTTACGGATGGTCATTTCTTCATCCGATTTCTAGAGCGGGGTATTGTGATGCTAATATCTCGATAACTATTGGATTTAGCTCCTTTAAACTTGGTTTTCGGGACCCGTAGTGCCTTGCCGAATTTTGTTTTTCGCGTCGTGAGGCGTAGAATGAACTTTGTCTCGTACTTGTGCGACAAATTCGATATTACACCTATATTAGTCCATGTTAACGTACCAAGGGGTCTAAATCTAGGGAATGGAAAGGGAGAATAAAATTTCTTGTAGATAAGGTTACCCGCAGGGTTCTGACAGGTAAGTACACACAGTTTAGTTCAGACTGGTGGAACGGTATGGGTTTGTATAAGGAACGGGCAGACAGACAGACATTCTGCTTTATATATGTAGATAAAGGGTTTGGGACACACCCCAAATCCTCCAAACCAAATTCTTGATGGAGCTATGAATCGAATGTAGGTTATTGGAGAGAGAAGTTGACTTTAGACTACAGAGGCAGATGAACAACAAAGGTGGTATCTCGTAATTTAGATCCAATGCATGTTTTAGAAAGTAACATTAACGAGCGTAACCATTTTTTCCTAAATATATATGATCCTCTCATCTCGTATTTCTCATCTAATTACCAATCAGTAAATCAGTCAACAAAATCCTGACAAAGTAACTTTATTTTAAGCCTGTAAAACCTCAGAGAGGTGTAGTTACGTATAATAAGGGGAAGTAAAGCTGATGAAACGCATGTTATTGGATTTTTAAAATCCTCCTCTCGAGAGGAAGTATGTGACGGAAGATGAAACTAAGTAAAAGCCGTGTCAGCCAATTATGAAGAGAAAGGAGGCATTATCGTATGCCTCGACAGTGGGGCGCTGTAAAGTTGGGACGCTGAGCGCCTGAACGTGGCTGGTAACAAGGTAAAGATGACCGTGTTACGTAGCTGCAGACGCATGCCCCAATTAATGGCTGTTTTATGGCGACTGTCGTGGCTCTGGTAATGGTGCGGTTCCCTGCATAGGGAACATCTTAGTCCACCAGGTGAGGTTAATTGCAACCAGAGTACACGTGTCGTGACCCCTGTCGAGTCTACAGGGAGAACATCAAGTATTCTTTATTATACAGGGTGTTAGGTGTATACGTGCAGATATTAAGCTAGTCGGCTAAGAAAAATACATCTCATAATATATGCTATGTACTTTTTACCTTGTCCTATTAGTTTGCCCATAACTGAGCCAAATATTTCAGGACCTAATGTGTTTTGAACGGCCGTAGCAGGATACGCCGGTGATTTCATTCTGTCCACGCGTAGCGGAAGTACAGTAGCCGAGTATAGGGCTTGTTGAACCTGTTTCTTATCGCAGGCCAACACATGTTGTTGTGCACTTCCCCTGAAGGCTTGGCAAGTAGAAGAGGATGACTCACGTGCCAGGTCACTTGCTGTACTCGAAAACCGGTGTAGGGTACTCTGTGTGAAAAGTACACAGAATCCTTACAGTGACGTCGAAGATCCGTACAAGCACATACGTGCGAATCAAGTGTTGTGTATTTGTGTGCGATTTTTAAGACGTCAATGGCATTACTCAGTGATCCAAGCTGACAAAATGAAAGGAAATGGTTAATAAGTAAATGAAATATGGGCGTAACATATCTGTGCTGTTATTGCGACAGTCTACGATGAATTTCTGGCAATAGATAATGCGGGTTGTCTATGATTATTCATAAACTTTTTAGGTCATTGAAAGGACGGTGGACACTGAAAGAAAAGGCTATAAGTATTCAGTGAAATTTTTATTAATGAGACAAATTTCAAAAACCGTAGTTGCATCAGCGTGAACATTGCTCGAAGGAAAAAGACCTACTGTGGAATTGCCGCCGGGCATTTCTATTAGAAGGCTTATTCTTCTTTTTCCTAATCTGTTTACCTTCCAGGGTTGGTTTTTCATGGGACTCAGCAAGGAATCCTACCTCTACCGCCTCAAGGGTAGTGTCCTGGAGCGTGAGACATTGGATTGAGGATACAACTGGGGAGAATGACCAGTACCTCACCCAGGCGGCCTCACCTGCTATGCTGAACAGGGGCCTTGCGGGGGTATGGGAAGATTAGAAAGGATAGACAAGGAAGAGGGAAGGAAGCGGCCGTGGCCTTAAGTTAGATACCATCCCGACATTTGCCTGGAGAAGGGGGGAACTACGGGAAACAACTTTCAGGATGGCTGAGGTGGGAATCGGACCACCTCTACTCATTTGACCTCCCGAGGCTAAGTGGACCCAGTTCCAGCCCTCGTACCACTTTTCAAATTTCTTGTCAGAGCTGGAAATCGAACCCGAGCTTCGGGGGTGGCAGCTAATCACACTAACCACTGCACCACAGAGGCGGACGGAAGGCTTATTACTGAACAGTAAGTACCGATAGGTAAAATGATGACTGTAATGGACCCGTTTAATTAGAACTTCGGTAAAAATAATATTACTACTACTACTACTAATAATAATAATAATAATAATAATAATAATAATAATAATAATAATAATAATATCTTTACGTTACGTTTCACGGTTTTTGGAGACGCTGAAATGCCAGAATTTTTTGATCGCAGTATTTTTTAATGCAAATAAATCTACAGACACGAGACTGACGTATTTGAGCACCTTCAAATACCACCGGACTGAGCCAAGACCAAGCCTCCCAAGTTGGGTTCAGAAGGCCAGCACTTTACGCAGTGCTGCACCAATCATCTTGCCGGGCTGAGTGGCTCAGACGGTTGAGGCACTGGCCTTCTGAGTCCAGTCTTGACAAGGTGCTCAAATACGTCAGCCATGTGTCAGTAGATTTACTGGTACGTGAAGAACTCCTATAGTACTAAATTCCTGCAAATCCGCGTCTCCGAAAACCGTGAAAAGTAGTTAGTGGGACGTAAAGCCAATGACATTATTATCATCATCTTACCTGCACAGTTCATAGGGGTATCTTACCTGGAGTTCCTCATAGGTACGTTATTAGAGCTTTCAGAGGACGCTCCGTTTCGACTACGCCGAAACATGTGGTTTTTACACGATGGTCCACCACCTGATATAAGCCGCTTACTGCGTGATCATTTGGATCAGTCCTTTGGTCTATGGCGAATAGGACGACATGGACCCATCAATTGGCCCGCCAGATCTCCAATAGATATTACGGAAGACTTGATTCGGAGAAGTGATTTTCTTTTGTTAGTTGCTTTACGTCGCACCAACACAGAGAGGTCTTATGGCGACAATCGGACAAGGAAGGCCTAGGAATGGTAAGAAAGTGATCGTGGCCTTAATTAAGGTTCAACCCCCGCAATGCCTGGTGTGAACTTGGGAAACCACGGAAAACCATCTTCAGGGCTGCCGACATTGGGGTTCGAAGCCCCAATCTCCCGGATGCGAGCTCACAGCTGTGCGCTCCTAACCGCATGGCCAACTCGCCGGGTACGGAGAAGTGAAGCCTGCAGAGTAGTCTTGTACGTGGCGCAAGCTGAACACAACACACGGAAGACGTGCTTGTTAAAACGCTAGATATTGACCTTGAACACAGCATGGCAGTCCTTCATTCAACACTGTACTGGTTTGGGTACATTGCGTGTGTATGTTTGATGTTTATACACAAAACCTGTTTGTCACACTTTGTCCTCTAGTGCTAACCACAATACGAAGATACACCTGACTCATCGCAAAGAGACCTGGTTCTGGTCTTATGCATACTATCCTGTAGTAAACTACTGCGAGCGATGTAGGCACGGGTGAAGTACATTTCATCTTGTTTCTTCCTACACCACGGAAATTTTACTATTTTCTTCCCTGCCTTTCAGCTCCTAATGACTTGTTAATAATAATACCGGTAATGTTATTTGCTTTACGTCCCACTAACTACTCTTACTGTTTCTGGAGGCGCTGAGGTGCTGTAATTTAGTCCCGCAGGAGTTCTTTTTACGCGCCAGTAAATCTACCGACACGAGGCTGACTTATTTGAGCATCTTCGAATACCATCGGACTGAGCCAAGATCGAGCCTGCCAAGTTGGGGTCAGAAGCCCAGCGCCTCAACCGTCTGAGCCACTCTGCCCGGCAGCAAAAATATTATTATTATTATTATTATTATTACCGGGCGAGTTGGCCGTGCGGTTAGAGACGCATGGCTGAGAGCTTGCATCCCGGAGATAATGGGTTCGAATCCCACTCTCGGCAGCCCAGAAGATGGTTTCTGTGGTTTCCCATTTTCACACCAGGAAAATGCTAGGGCTGTACCTTAATTAAGGCCACGGCCGCCTCCTTCCAACTCCTAGGCCTTTGCAATCCCATCGTCCTATAAGACCTATCTGTATCGGTGCGTCGCACCGACACAGGTAGGTTTTATGGCGACAGATATAACTAAGGACTAGGATCGGGAAGGAAGCAACCGTGGTCTTAATTAAGGTACAGCCCTAGCATTTGCCTGATGTGAACATGAAAAACCACGGAAAATCATCTTTAAAGCTGCCGACAGAGGGATTCGAAGCCAGTACATCCCGAATATTGGATACTGTTCGAACTTTCGCGACTGCTACTATCAAGCTTGGTGATGATTTAAGAGTGGATTTCTGCCGCTGGTTAATTGATCAAGCACTCAATCCAGAATTTCTGTCAAGTGTATTAGTGACACATGAGGCAATTTTTATAGAAGGAGTGTTTAATATTTAGTATACCAAGGCAACCTCTAGCACCGGCTCTCAATTAATATCTGGATGGATGCAGTGGGAAGTCTGTCTCTTTGACCAATCGTCTTTTTATTAGCGTTATTTTGCTTTACGTCCCAAATACTATTTATACCGTTTTCTGAGACGCTGAGGTGACGAAATTTCATATCGCAGGAGTTCATTTACGTGCCAGTATTTCTACGACACGAGACTGACGGAAGTGTGCCCCATCAAATATCATCAGACTGAGCCAAGATTGAACCTGCCAAGTTGGAGGTCGGAAGATAAGGACCTCAACGGTCTCAGACACTCAGACCGGTACCAATCACCTTACTTGCATAAATTTGATCGGTGTAGCTTTCCTTATGGTGACGATGGGACGGGAAAGGGCTAGTATCGGAAAGGAAGCGATCGTGGCATTCATGACGTTACAGCCCCAGCATTTGCCTGGTGTGAACATGGAAAACCACGGTAAACCACCATTAGGGCTGCCGACAGAGGGGTTGGAACCCACTATATCCCACTCATGAGCTGTGGAATATCCCCATTCAATAGGACAAGGCAGTTTCCAGCACCGCTTCTAATTAATATCAGGATGGGTGTAGTTGGAGGTCGGTTACATATTTTTATTAATGTTTTCTTGCTCCTGTACAGTAGATACAGTACGTTACTGGAGCTTTCAGAGGACGTGTCGCTTCGACTACGCCGAACCACGTGGATTTTACACGATGGTGCAGACATTTCCTCAACGGTACACAGGACGATGTGGAACTATCAATTGGCCAGCCCTTATTCCAGTGGATTGTTATGCCTGGGGGGACATGAGAAACAAAGTATACCGAACTGAGGTAACCACTTCGGATGACCTCCGTGAACGTATGTTTAAGCACCAGAGGATATTCAGAACCACAGTGGTGTCTTGGCTCGAATGACAAGTTGCTTTACGTCGCACCGACACAGATAGGTATTATAGCGATGACGGGGCAGGTAAGGGTTAGGAGTGGGAAGGAAGCAACCATGGCCTTAATTAAGGTACAGCCCCAGCATTTGCCTCGTGTGAAAATGGGAAACCACGGAAAACCATCTTCAGGGCTACCGACAGTGGGGTACGAACCCACTATCTCCCGAATACTGGATACTGGTAGCACTTAAGCGACTGCAGCTATCGAGCTCGGTGTACCAGTAAATATACCGACACGAGGCTGACGTATTTGAGCACTTTCAAATACCACTGCACGGGGCCAGGTTCGAACATGCGAAGTTGGAGTCAAAAGGCTGGCACCTCAACCGTTTTAGCCACTCAGCCAGGCAGGAAGCACGAAATGTAGGTACGTTTAATTTACTTAGTTGTATAATATGTCCATTTTTCGTTTGAAACAAAACGTTCGATGTGCTTCGATAATTCAATTCTGATTCTACTCATATGGATATCCTATGCCATGCATTTGTTCGTTGGCGCAAGGAACTGTCTTCCTTCTTCTACCTTTACGCAATGCACAACGGGGATCGTACCGCATTTCATGTCCCGGCGTGCGTATCCCAACCAATAATTATATCACACGCTCGTACAGGTCGCGCACCGACAAGGTTTTCAGGTCATTTCCATACTCACTAGACCACAGGGCTGACGACCACAGATATCCCTATCCCCTAAAGGACGTAACAGCAAATGAACCAGTATTAACGCTGAGAATCCAATACATCTCCAGGGTCCGAAACCGATAACTAGTGTTGTCTGAAACCCCTAAGACGGAAACTAAATACTAACAACAACAAACCAGTCTGGCGATAATGTAACATAACATGTTGTAGACTGGTAGCCTTCAGCTGTTACCGTAGGTCAGTTGCTCGTAAACAAAACCAGTTTGGCAAGTATATTACGTAACATCTCGTGGCATGGAATAGGGAGCGCTCAGCTGTCACAGTAGTACATTTGCTCTTAAACATAAACAGAACAGAAACCAGTTTGGCAGGGATGGCGCGTGACTTGCCTGTTATCAAAGGAAAGCTATTCATTCAAAAGAACAAGGCATACTACCTATTCTAAAAACATCGTACCCCTTTGCTCTCGAAAATAACTTCCGAGGATTACTAAAAGTTTGATATATAGTGGTTCATCACATCGTTCTCTATTGCTACAATAAATAAATGCACGTATACACCTAACACCCTGTATATCAGGATAATGTGTCTTACACATAAGATAAAAATAAACAGTTTTACAGATAGTTTAAGATAAGGATACCCTTACGGCACCAGCAGTCGAGTAGTTACTTACAACTTCCTTCTTCCCAAATTCAGTTGTTCGATTACAATCTGGGCTGAATGGTCTTCCGCGAGCAAGCTCGTAGGTTTACGTGACTTGATGTGTTCATGGTGACAGAACCTCCAATTTGACGTTTAATCCAAACTTTTTAAATTTTATTTTTACAATTTGCTTTACATCGCACCGACAAAGGTAGGAAGTGACCGAGACCTTAATTAAGGTACAGCTCCGACATTTTCCTGCTGTGAAAATGGGAAACCACGAAAAACCACCTTTAGGGCTGCCGACAGTGGAGTTCGAACCCACTATCTTCCGAATGCAAGCTCAGAGCTGCGCGAGTCTAACCGCACGGCCAACTCGCTGGGTAATCCGAAATACAAGGACAGGACATTTTATTTCAAAAAGTCCCAGATGCACTGGTCGGGATTCGAACCATGGCCGCTTTAGTGAGAAGGAACCCCTTGGCTCTCATGCTGCAGTTGGCTTTGAAATAATTTTTAAAAGGATTAGCTAATTAACTGAAGAGAATATGCCACCTGGGGAACAACCCTAAATGCTGTTCAGTGGTGATTGATTGATTGATTGATTGATTGATTGATTGATTGATTGATTGATTGATTGATTGATTGATTGATTGATTGATTGATTGATTGATTGATTGATTGATTGATTGATTGATTGATTGATTGATTGATTGATTGATTTTAATTTGTTTAATCGATGGTATACACTCAGGCAGACCGGTCCACTGTGAAGTGTTAGGCCGAGTACAATCGCAGCATTGTCCAACCGAGTCTAAACCAGTTTATGCAGGCCTTTACATAAAGTACAGTAGTTCCCAATGTTGGCAGCCCTGAAGATAATTTTCTCTGGTTTCCCATTTTTACACTAAGCAAATGTTGGTGCTGTACATTCATAAAGACCGCGTTCACTCTCCTGTCCCATCGTCTCCGTAAGACCTGTCTGTATCGGTGCAATGTAAATCAAATGACTATTATATACACGACAAGATAAGTCCTGCAATATTCAGTGAAAAACTGTTCTTATTCACGATGACAAAATCATGGCTGGTTCAGAAACCCGCTTTGCCTCCACAGGTAAGAAATTTAAATAATGGCATAATAATTGAAAATATGTACCCACCGTTTACGATTCATCCTTTTACGATCGGCTGACTCCATTAGTTCCCTAACGGGTATATATTTTACTACCTCGTCTACGACGGTTCAAAATAGGATGTGCTAATTATTTAGTCATCATCTCCACTTTTGTCTGGCTCCATACCGAAATGGTTAGCGTACTGGCCTTTGGTCCACGAAGTTCCGGGTTCGATTGCCGGCTGGGCCGGGGATTTAAACTTTCATTCGTTAATTGCGATGGCTCGGGGACTGGATGTGCGTTTCATTCTCATAATTAGAATCCATCCTAAGAAGGATTCCATCTTCAGAGACGCGCAGGTAGCCTGTAAGGCGTCAGCTTGAAAGACCTGCAGCAGACCTCTACGAAGGCCACTAGCCATTATTATGTATCTCCACTTTACGAAAACATTCCATCCTCCCAATCTCCATCCCCTCCCCCTTTCATACATTCGTAGTTCAATTCACATACCGCAAGTGCATTGTCTTAAGCTTCTTGGGATAATACATAATGTAGTTCTGAAATAGTCCACCGACTCACTCT
Organism: Anabrus simplex; assembly: GCF_040414725.1. Lineage (NCBI taxonomy): Eukaryota > Metazoa > Arthropoda > Insecta > Orthoptera > Tettigoniidae > Anabrus > Anabrus simplex. The sequence goes on along the minus strand of NC_090271.1, from coordinate 131,454,148 downwards.
TTTATCATGTTAAATGAACCACATTTGGCGGAATTATATCTTTTTCAAATCAATGTAGGTAGACCTAGATCTAAATTTTCTGACACAAGGCTCAGGAAGACTCTTGTAGCGAAGAACCAGTGCCAAATTTTACCACTACCTCAATCCGTGCTATGGTACAGTATTTCAAATACACTGTTTTTCGCTTTACTCTTTAATATACATTTGTCCCACACGCAGTTTGACAATAGCCCTAAACTTGCGTAGTTCCATTTTGTTATTGTGATTATTTAGCAAATAAATACTATATGAAATAAGTAGTAATGATAATAATAATAAGAAAAAAGAAGAAGAAGAAAAGTGCATAAATGACCTATACAAAAAACAAAATTATCCGCATAGGAAATATATTGTTTTATTTTTTTATTAAAACCTTTTGATAATAATGTTATTGGCTTTACGTCCTACTAACTACTTTTACGGTTTTCGGAGACGCCGATGTGCCGGAATTTAGTCCCGTAGGAGTTCATTTACGTGCCATTAAATCTGTCGACACGAGACTGAGCACTTTCAAATACCACCGGACTGAGCCAGGATCGAACCTGCCAAGCTGGGTTCATAAGGCCAGCGCCTCAAACGTCCGAGCCAATCAGCCCGGCGATTAAAACCGTTCGGGTGGTACTCTACAAATATGTCGACTTCATCAGAATATTTAATACAACTAAAGCATGATATTACAGCAAAGAAGGTGTATATAAAGGTATTTCATTTCTCTATTATGATGTGAATTTATATATATACTAGCGAATGTACCCGTGCTTCGCTACGGTATTCTACATTGTATTCGAATATCGAAGTAAATAGTGTACATGCAGTAAATAAGATAGTTTTAAAAGTGCATGTCTCTTAGCGTTATCCGAGAAAGAGCATGGGGAGGTCCCCGTACGTTGTTTCCAATGTAAAGTGTTTGTTATGGATTTATGATATAACGGCAGGCTCACTTGCCTACTGCCATTCACAATCGAGTTGGGAAGTTTACATTATAATTGCAGGCCCCATTGCCTACTACGCGGACAGAATCGATTTGGGGAGTTTTCGTTAAAATGGCAGCCCCCTTTCCTACTTCCAGACAGATTACAGTTGAGGAGTTTTTATTATAATGGCAGGCAATTACCCTAGTATCACTCGAAATTGAGTTATGCAGTTATCATTATAATGCCAGGCCCATTTTCCTACTTCCAGCCAGCTTACTGCCAGTCACACCAAGTTGGTGAGTTTCCATCAAAATAGCAGGCCACTATGCCTAATGCCAGTCACATTGTAGATGAGGACATTTCTTTATAATGGGGGGCACCCTTGCCTACTGCCAAACACAATCGGGTAGGGGAGTTTTAAACAAAACTGCATGCTCACTTGCCTTCTGCAAGTCAAATCGAGAAGTGAACTATTCATTACAATTGTAGGCCTTCCTTACTAATGACAGTTACACAGGAGTTGGAGAAGGAACCCTTTCATACTGCCAGTCAAAGTCGGTGTGGGGAGTACTGATTACAATAGCAGACCCACCCTTTCTCTATCGCTACAAATCGATATCACTGAATATATATAGATCGACATACGAAAGTATATATGTGTTTACAATATTGAAGACCTTCATTTACAGATTAACTGCTACTAAACGTACGTCATATTGACAAAGGATTATACCATAAGACACGGCGGATTTAGTGGCCTAAATGGCTGGTCCTATGATATGTCATCTATTCTTGGGTCAGATTGAGTTAGAAACGTGGAACAGGGTAACGTTTTTGTAAGATTATCTCACATTACATTACTTTTCGGATAATTATGTGATAGCTACATACATAGCATTTGGCTCACATATGGCTACTGGGTGAGCAAATTTTCGTGAAGAGTTTGATGATTCTGTATTTCATATAAGTAATCGAAAGTATGAATTATGCATGTGAAATTTCCAAATTGACTTAACATCGATTAACAGAGAAAAATCAAACGTAAAAGGGATACAGATACGGCAAAAAGTCAGAAGACCAAGGTTGTAGATCATTCCAAATTGAACGGAGATTGTACAATCTGTTACGTGATAGGAATTTCCGAAGGTCTGCACCATCATTAAAATTGCCTGCATATTTCGATATTCTTCGGGGATAAAAATGAAAAATTCAATGATCTTGGATGTTTTCCGTTCGTTACAGGCTAAACCGTATAATTTTGTCAAATTTCAATTATCTTCTTTTTCTTCTGGCAGATTATGCCGCAAGCTGGATTTTGGGCGAGGCGGTTAAAAATTAGGACTTTCAGAAAACTAAACCAAAAATTATGCAGATGGTCATTATTACCCCTTAAACGGAAAGCTGTACGAAATTTTCGCCAAAATAGTCAGTGTAGAGGCACACAGTCGTTACGATTTGATTTATATAGATAAGGAATCTGCTCCATGTAAAACACCTTTTAGGCTATGTCCGCTGGACTTAACCTGCAAAAGTGACCATTCATGATATCTCCCTTATTAATCCTCCTGACGCAAAAATGCACATGAAAAAAAGGTTTAGAGGTGGAATTCCATCACGTTTGGTCGATTTCCAGTCAGGTTGGTCTTGTTCTGTATATATTGTGGAAGAGTAAAATCACCATTTCGGTTCCCTATAAACCGCCAGTCCATTCCGGAACATGAAATGTTATTTACGTTTAAAACCTACATTTGGACAGGTGGATGCTAAATATTAATTTTGGTTCGAATGTCTTCAGTAGTTTTCAAGTTGTAAGGAATACGCTTTACACGCACCCGCTCGTGAGTTAAGTCCGATGGGACTTGTACAGAAAAACGGTCCGTTAATGATATCTCCCTTATTAATCCTCGTATCGAAATGATGCACATGAGAAAAAAGGTTTATAAATTAATTTCTACCAAGGCAGGTAGATTTAAATTAACGTTGGTTGTGTATATTTTGTGGAAGTGCAAAATCACTGTTTCGGTTTCGTATAAACCCCCAGTCAGTTCAGGGATTTAGAAACAATATTTGCCCTAAAACCTATCAAGGACAGGTGTATTCTAAATATGAGTCTTGGTGGAAATACATCCAGTAGTTTGTAGCACTCGCGTACATACGGCGTAATTAAGGAAGAAAATAATACAATTAAGAAAGTTGAAAGTAATAGAAAATGGATTATAACTGAGGACAGCCGGATAACGACAAATATGTAAATGCCAAGTTAATGTATTGGAAAATCAAATGCCCCTCAATAAATTATGCTAGTGTGAGTTGTGGATATAATAAAGCGGTAACAGAGGAGAAATGTTGGTCCAGTGATTCCTAGATAAACAAATAATAAGAAGATGACTAATGGTGTTATTACTTAATCTATTCGAGGGCGGTTATAACATCCAACGATATTCCGCCAATATCCCGCAGATAAGTCGATTGACGCCTCTCTTGCCGTCTACCCAAGGAACAACCACGAATTTAAAAGCATGATGAGGAAAATGGCAATACGTTACTTCCCTGCTGGCATGCAGTCAGAGACGTTGCCATGGTAATCTGTAGGTTCGTTGTCGGTCTGTCGGTCACTCAATGCATAGCATGATACCAGCGCAAAATTGTAAATTTCTCCGTCATGTGAAGGGTAAGGTAAATTATGAACATAACGAAAGTTGTTTATAATGAAGAGACGTTTCACGTACGGTAAACGAAGTTTACAGAAAATCAATAGTATAAGAGAAACCCCCCGTCTATTCAAAGATTTTAAAATTATATGTATACTGAAACCTTCCCCGGTATGATTATACTCTAAATATGAAGTTTGGTTGAGATCTATCCAGCCGTTTCAACGTGATGGTGGAAGAACCATTCTGGTTTTCCTATAAACCCCCCGTCTGTTCAGAGATTTTAAAATGATATGCATATCGAAACCTTCCCCGGGATGAGTATACTCCAAATATGAAGTTTGGTTGAGATCTATCCAGCCGTTTCGACGTGATGGTGGAAAACCATTCAGGTTTTCCTATAAACCCCCCGTCTATTCAAATATTTTAAACTGATATGCATATCGAAACCTTTCCCGGGATGAGTATACTCTAAATATGAAATTTGGTTGAGATATAGCCAGCCGTTTTGACGTGATGTTGGAACAGACAAACAGACACGAAACGTAAAAACCACCGATTCGGTCTTGAGTTGACCTAAAACGGATAAATATCTGAAAAATTGGCAAAACAAACGAAATTACAGACAGCGGACCCCCTACAATTTTATTTATCTAGATATATACTTTTAAGCAAGTTCACTTAGAAGCAATAATTTATTCCAAACCGATAATTTTCTCGCGAAATACATCTGTTGATTGATTGAACTTCCTGATACTCTTATATGGGATTGGGCATTAGAAAGATGAGATTAACAGCCATTTAAACTATCGACAAGTGGCTGTGCTGTTTGAGTCACATAGCTATCAGCTTCCATTCGGGAGATATTGGGTCCGAACCCCACTGTTGGCAACCATGAAAATGGTTTTCTGTGGTTTCCCATATTCACACTAGGCAAATGCTGGGGCTCGACCTTAATTAAAGCCACGGTCGCTTCCTTCCCACTCTTATCCCTTCCCTATCTTATCGTCGCCATAAAACCTATCTGCGTCGGTGTGGCGTAAACCAGATTCTAAAAAAAGTCATTGAAACTCGTTTTAGAAACGTAAAATACATGTTTAAGTTGCTAAAATATAGAAAAAATGCCGCGTACCAGTTAGTTTGGAAATCTCTATGCGTATCTAGCTCTTCACTCCAGTGACCAATCCGGTATAAGATAACCAGGAACTTCAACCAATCAACAGCTATATAACGTCATACAATTATCATTCTTCTATTATCACTTTCGTATTATCCCACAAACCTATAGTATAAACATGTGTATGGCTTCGTTAATCAAATATCCTACTTTAGTAATACGTTTACGTAACCATACTACTGTGATGAAGTTGGCAGTTGACATGTTTGGATTCTGTGACCAAAGAGTTTAAATGCAAAGTAAAACATTTGAAAGTTTTTTATAATAGGTTATGAATACCAATGTGTAGTGGTTAGCGTGATTAGCTGCCACCCCCGGAGGTTCGGGTTTGATTCCCGGCTCTGCCACGAAATTTGAAAAGTGGTACGAGGGTTGGAAGCGGGTCCACTCAGCCTCGGGAGGTCAACTGAGTAGAGGTGGGTTCGATTCCCACTTCAGCCATCCTGGAAGTGGTTTTCCGTGGTTTCCCTCTTCTCCTCCAGGCAAATGGCGGGATGGTACCTAACTTAAGGCCACGGCCGCTTCCTTCCCTCTTCCTTGTCTATTCCTTCCAATCTTCCTATCCCCCCGCAAGGCTCATGTTCAGCATAGCAGGTGAGGCCGCCTGGGCGAGGTACTGGTCATTCTCCCCAGTTGTATCCCCGACCCAAAGTCTGAAGCTCCAGGACACTGCCCTTGAGGCGGTAGAGGTGGGATCCATCGCTGAGTCCGAGGGAAAGACCGACCCTGGAGGGTAAAGAGATTAAGAAGAAGAAGAAGAAGATGAATACCAATGTATTAATTTTTTTTAATACATATACAATTTTACTATCACTACTTATTTAATTGTGTAGTTTTTCGCTAAATAGTCAAAATAAATACAACTTGAGTTTCAGATTCTCTTTAAGTAAATTCTGGGCGTCCCATTATATTACTACTGCCAATGTGTTCCTTCCTATCGTTCATGTTTGTACTGGAAATTTTCAGCCGAAGATAATAACATGTCCGCCTCTGTGGTGTAGTGGTTACTGTGATTATCTGCCACCCCCGGAGGCCCGGGTTCGATCCCGGCTCTGCCACGAAATTTGAAAAGTGGTACGAGGCCTGGAACGGGGTCCACTCAGCCTCGGAAGGTCAACTGAGTAGATGTGGGTTCGATTCCCACTTCAGCCATCCTGGAAGTGGTTTCCGTGGTTTCCCACTTCTCCTCCAGGCAAATGCCGGGATGGTACCTAACTTAAGGCCACGGCCGCTTCATTCCCTCTTCCTTGTCTATCCCTTCCAATCTTCCCATCCCCCACCAAGGCCACTGTTCAGCATAGCAGGTGAGGCCGCCTGGACGAGGTACTGGTCATCCTCCCCAGTTGTATCCCCGACCCAGAGTCTGACTCCAGGACAATGCCCTTGAGGCGGTGGAGGTGGGATCCCTCGCTGAGTCCGAGGGAAAAGCCAACCCTGGAGGATAAGCAGATTGAGAAGAAGAAGATAATAACATAATGTATACAGAATACATATAGTAAACATATCCACAAAATAAGAAAAACTGTACGTAGAAGCCCTCGAGATAGAAGATATATTTTAGAGATCGTTACTTATTTTTATCAGATAAAATCTGCAAAATATTTGATGACTAGCGCCAGAATATACCGGCATAAATCGTGCTGGAAAGATTGTGGGCCCAGAAATGAATAAAATAAAAGTGTTTAGATTTAATTTCCGCACGCATATTAATAATTATTTTCTTACAGAAGTTGTGTGATAAATATTAAAGGATGACAACCTCGGTTTTTAGTTGTTTGGACTCAAAACATTCCCTTGTTAGTTCAGTGGCATGAAGTGAAATTTTTGATTTAATAGTACAGCTCTCTACTACTGAAGTTTTCCCATCAGCAAGGTAGAAAGACAAAGAGTAGGGTGCTCTGGTAATGATGACGAAGAACAAGAAAGATCAAGATTTACGTTGCGCAATAATTGTCTACTACGTAGGGGACTCAACCCTCCTTCACTTCTTGGCCCGAGTGGGGGAGAGTTAGCAATATAAGGTATCCCAGCCTTGAGGGTGCAATCTTAGTACTAGTGTTACTTTCACCGACAACTGCGTCCAGAGATGGAAAAAACCCTAAGTCTGTATCATAGATAATATCGATTGTGTTCGTAATAAACTCAAAACTCTGACTGTCCACTACATTGAATACAACTAAGTCAACTCATTATTGAAGATTGTCATACATGACTCGCAATGCGGTATACTGGTAGTCCGCTCACAATCTAAGTTCAAGGTTGCGTGATCGAATCTCAGCGCTGCCACTTGGAACTTCAGAATACTCATAGATGGTATAACTGTATCAGTAGGTTTAATAGCGTATTCAATAATTCCTTTCCAGGGCAAAACTTTGGCATTCCGTCCCCTTGAAATATTAAAGGATGAAACTCAGTTTTCAGAGCCGAGATGAGTGGTTCAGATGGTTGAGGCGCTGGCTTTCTGACCCCAACGTGGCAGGTTGGATCCTGGCTCAGTCCGGTGATATTTGAAAGTGCTCAAATACGTCAGCCTCGTGTCGATAGATTTATTGGCATGTAAAAGAACTGCGGGACCAAATTGCGGTTCCACGGCGTCTCCGAAAACCGTAAAAGTACTTCGTTGTGCGTAAAACCAGTAACATTATTATTATTATTATTATTATTATTATTATTATTATTATTAGTTTTCAGAATAAACATAAACAACAACTTGTTGTATGGTAAGAAATTAGGAAACCACGGAAAGCCCTCTTCAGGTGTGCCGACGGAGGGATAGGTTTGGTTTTGTTTGTTATTTGCTTTACGTCGCACTGACACAGATAGGTCTTATGGTGACGATGGGACAGGAAGGGTCTAGGAGTGGGAAGGAAGCCTGCTATGGCCTGGTGTGAAAATGCAAACCACGGAAAACCATCTTAAGTGCTGCCGACAGTGGGATTCGAACCCAAGATCTCTCGAATACAGGATACTGGCTGCACTTAAGCGACTGCAGCTATCGAGCTCGGTAAGGAGGGATAGGAACTCACCATTTCCCGAATGCTATGGGCTTTACGTCGCACCGACACAGATAGGTCTTATGGCGATGATGGGATAGGAAAGGCCTAGGAGTTGGAAGGAAGCGGCCGTGGCCTTAATTAAGGTACAGCCCCAGCATTTGCCTGGTGTGAAAATGGGAAACCACGGAAAACCATTTTCAGGGCTGCCGATAGTGGGATTCGAACCTACTATCTCCCGGATGCAAGCTCACAGCCGCGCGCCTCTACGCGCACGGCCAACTCGCCCGGTTTTTTCCGAATGCAAGTTTACAGCCAAGCAACTAGTACTCTATAGCTAATTCGCTCGGTCTTATTATTATTATTATTATTATTATTATTATTATTATTATTATTATTATTATTATTATTATTATGCTTACAAGCATATGAGCATTTTCAGGTCCTTGTGAATGTTTATTTGCATGCAGTTAAGCAGTCACTTCTACTACCAAGCTTCCTCACAATTCAATATTTTTAAAAATACAATTTCATCTGTGACTCATGTCGATGAACCCAATATATGTCTCCTACTAAAAAATTAGATTCGTTGTCTTGATAACCAACTTCATCACATTCTAACGCTTTTGAAATTCGTGGATGAATTCAATTGTAACCAACAGAGGTACACCAAAGGCGGCATTCTATAGAGGAACTCCTCCCCTCCAGCTAAAAATAGGGCTTCATTTTTGTGCTATTAAAGTGAAGAACGAAGACTGCCCAAGGAATTCATTAAGTGCTCTAAGTTAAGGCGAAGAAATCATGCTAATAAGTCCTTGCACATATTAGGGGTATTGCTTGCGTCCACTGAAAGAAATTCTGGCTTTGAAATAAGTGGTGCTTTAAGGCCAGGTAGTCTGCATAGGTCAAACGTTTACTACATTTTCAGTCAACTGAATCTGTCATTGTTATATTTTTACGTTCATAAATATTTATTATAGACTGTTATACCTTTCAGCGTTCGGTCAGAAACCTAGTCTAACAAATGTCATGGTCTCCCTGTGCTTCTATTACTCTACAAGGCCGAGTGCATTATTCTCCCAGGTAATCTATTCTCCAATCTTATATGATTGATTATTGTAAGACAGTCTTAAATGTAACTATTATTTTTAAAGTTGTTCATAGTGCTGATGATGCCCGTTAAGAAGGGCGAAACATGTTCACGATTTTTCAATTATTTATAATCATTTAACCACAATAGTGGTAATTGTAAGTATTGACTAGGTTGACATTAAACAAATATTTTTTTTAATTATATGTAATCTATTCTCCTCCATTCACCTCACATGATTCACCCATCCAAGCCGATTTATACACATTTTATCTATCGAATTAGTTTTTAAATAGCCTTTATCTCTTCATTCCGAGTGCTCCCCCGCCACTGTTTCTATCTCCATGTCCGTTACTTCTAACTTATGAACAAGATATATACCCTACAGACTCAACCCAGCGTTCACTCTCTTACTCGTTTGGTAAAGTAGATCTTAAAACAGGCCGATGTGGAGATAATTTAATCTGAGCGTTCACTTCTTTCCTACAGAGCACTGTTGACCCCAGCTAGGAACTCACACCATCATACGTATTATGCTGCCGTTCTGGGAGAATACACATCCCAAATACTTGAAATGATTTACCTGTTCAAGTTTTGTATTTCTTAAATGAAATTTAATCCTCTTTCATTTTTCCCCAACGGACATCACTTCAGTGGTGAAAATACTAATTTTGGTGGGTTCGAATCCCACTGTCGGCAGTCCAGCTGATGGTTTTCCGTGGTTTCCCATTTTCACAGTCGAATGCTGGGACTGAACCGTAATTAAACCCACGGCCACTTCATTCCCATTTTTAGCCATTTCCTATCCTTACGTCACCGAATACCTGCCATGTGTTAGTGCGCCGTTAAACCACTAGCAAAAAATAATCTAATTTTCTTATCATAGTCACTACACATTTAAGCATGCCTTTCAGGTATCCATGTAGACCTATGAAGGGTGAAATATTGCAGCTGTGTCTAAGGCTTGGATCACATTGGAGGCACGCTTGTGCAAGTAATTTGGTGGCGCGCGCGTACGCAGGCTGGCGTGAACAGCAATGTGCTCACACTAAATGCAAGCAGGTGCAAGTTAATTATTATGAACAGGTCAGTCGAAATGGAGATGTCAGACGATGAGGACATTGTTTTGGAAAATAATGTTTTAAAGTTTTTATTTTTAGATGAGCAGGAAATCGGGGAAGAGTGGGTGAATGAGTATTTTTTGGACAGAGAGGAAGATGGAAAGTATGCACGAATATTCAATGATTTGCTTAGACAACCTGATAAGTTTCTTGAATACTTCAGAATGATACCAGACACTTTCTACTATATATTGGACAAAATCACACCTAGAATAAGGAGGCAATCTAATTTCCGAAAGTGTTTATCACCTGAAGAGCTCCAAAACATCACACTGTCACTGCTTCGATGGTCAGAAATCAACTGAGATCACGCACGCTTGCAACTACAAAACAAATAATTTTGTTTCGAAGTTGGGTCGGATCACGCTTGCGCACGCGCGCGCCTCCAAATTACTTGCACAAGCGTGCCTCCAATGTGATCGAAGCCTAACCTGTGTAACTGCTTGGTTCAAACTCATTTTACAACTAATTCTCACTGTAGCCCAAGAGTAAACATAAATGACTGCAACTACCCGTCATGAATTAATAACCTACGCCATCTAGTGGAGATAAGTGGCAGCAGAAATACGCCTCGAATAACAAACATTCTCAGTTAGTACAATGTTATAGGTGATCTATTTTAAGGGTTACTAGGCAATGTTAGGGCTTTCGAGGTCGTTCTATTTCCGTTAACCTCCATCTCTCCGGTCGTTTTCAAACGTTTTGCGTCTCATTTCGGTAAGATCCATTCCCGTCTGAAATACAGTCTACCGCCGCCAATCGGAGAGCTGCGTGTTCGGTTCTTAAAAAATTGATCGGGCTAAAATAAATTAAAAATCTCAGGATAAAATAAATACCATGGGTATATGAACGGGAAACAGTATCATATTTCCGAGATAAAACACAAAATAAGGGGGTAAGATGGATTCATTGACTAATAAACATTATTGAAATTCGAGATAAACAAAAAAATGGACAATAATAAAATATGGCTCAAATAAATGCCAAAAAATTTATATGTGCCGGGCACATAATTAACATAAATTTACACCAATATACAAAGGACGGGCAATGTCCCGTTTCAAAATGAAAACATTTACAAAATAAACGCAACGACCTGGTGAAGAAATTCACACTTCGCTTCGACTTACGCAGTTAAATTCATTTTTAACGTATCCTGACGGATATCATTTAAATTATAATTACAGGACATACCACGACAGAATAAAATTATGCTAAATCCGATCCATAATAAAACTATATGTACATCACTTATCATCAAATCAATATTTCAGGGACCTTAGCTTACATCTACACTGAATTTACTTAACAGACCGTTCTGTTATAAATTGGATGGCTTAAAAGCCTACCTCCCAATATAATGATTTTCGGACTCATATTTAAGAATAAATCCTTTTCAACGCTGGCCATGACATAATCAACAACAATCCAAGTAACACAAATTAATACAAAATACACTCTCGGAGAAAACCTGTAATGACATGCAATAAAAAATGATATCATCTGTGTATTCAATATCTAAAACATAAACAATAAGATACTAGACTCCTTCATATAAAAAGAACACCGAACTCCAGGCTCAGCTATCCGTCTGTTGATCTTTCACTAAGCACGCTGTAATATAAATCACGGAACACTTCTAATGCGCCAGCTATGAAACACCTTACTTCGCCAGAAAAGACTCTAACTAATTGGTTTGGTAAATCTTGCCTGAGAAATTTTAATATATTTGAAAACATAAATTACGCTGCCATTCACTTCTCTGTTCATTTAATTAACACAAGGCCTCGAACTCACACTTTGGCACCCATACACATTCCTATGGCCTTAACTACATATTCCAATATAACACGGCTTACAGATATGATACTCAACACATCTGGCCTAACACTTTGGGGTCCGTGAGTTCGATTCTCACAATCATAATGAACACTTGAGGCAAATCAAACCTCTCTCTTTTCATGCAGCTGACACCATTATATCTTTCCGATATTCACTTCCAGGCACGACCGTCCTGTAATGACACACATTGTAATCTCAGTTTCAGGCTAATCTTGCCTTTTTCTCGTAAAAACATAACTCAATACCAATTAGCTAGTTCTATCTGCGGATCTAGAACATATTAGTTCGACGGTGCACTTTTACGTTGGTCATCACTGCCATGTACTCCTATAAACGTGCTACATGCAGGAAAAAAATACCTTGCTAAATTTTATTCCCAGACCAAACTTTAGGCTGTGTAGCCTTCATACTAAAAGAGTCTACATCTTGTACCAAAATGGAATACACAGTTACCTTTAGACATATATATCCTCATCTACACCTAATCATTTCCCTCTTTCCCATCTTATAAAAAGGAAATAAAGTAAAATATAAAAATCAGGGTTCCAAACATGCATTTCCCTGAAACATGACACTAATCTATAAAAATACAACATAGCTCAGTCACAACAAGACTGACATTTATATTTACATTACATTACACTGGGATAGAATTAGCCTAATTCCTTCTATCTAAGCATGCTTATAATTAAAATGAACTTAACTGGTAGCGTCTCAGTTTCTTCATGATTCCAGGCCACAGCGTCCAGCAAATTACGCCATTATTGCACCAAACTGCATGGCGTTATCAAATACTCTGCAAGTCCTTTCTTCTCTCTTCATCATTATGTAATAGTGCTTCGCACACACCATTTAATTGTACCGATACGATGACGATGGTTCGTACAAGTTCTTCGCGAAACCGAACGCGTACCGGACACGGTATTTGCACAAACCGTATGCAAATTACACATACACGAGTACGGAAATATCGACAGTAACTATCGTTTTATTGATATTATCCCGTGTCACCACCGCACTTTCACATACGTGACACCTGATATTATTTATATAGCAAAGGTAATTGCTCTGTTATTATACTATGTACACTCGTAACTGCAATCTATCACTTGCATTCATGTAATGCATATTTTCATAAAGGAAAACGTTTCAGCTTCACAAATTGACTACTTATATGTTCAAACTGGTCACTAAAAAAAAGTTACTTTCCTATACCACTGGCTTAATATCAAAAACACCGACCCGCGCGGTTCACACTTCAAAAGCAGAGTGACTTTCCATTTCCAGAGGCTACTATATACACCAAGCTCCCGGTATTAGTCATATCTTAGGGGATTCCACTGGCGTGATGACGTTACTGCTCACCCCCTACTCTGCAAAGCGCTGATTCAATAAAAATATGTTAATTACTTTATTAATTCAAATTAAGTATTGCAACTGTCTACAGGTAGTTCTTTTAATGTTTAACTGGCTTCTATTTCATATTAAAACCGTGGAGTATAGCTTTATAACAAATTGCCTAATAAAATAAAGAGTAGTGCAGCACTGTAAATTTAGAAGTTGGTAATACTCACTTAATTTGTTTTGTAAATCCCTTCATTCTGCCATATCGCTTCCAGGGCTGTGATTGGTCCTTTTATAATCGGCCGCTCTCAAACACTCTCGTGCATCCCCGATTGACTCATACGGAATACCCGAGTTATTCACTGTCGCTATGCATAGATAAGAAGCTATTACTGATGTCACGCGATGACGGAATACTGCATTACGCAACTTCTAGGTCGCATCATGACTCCTGCTTGTATTAGATGCACAATGTTACACCATATTATATAATTAATATTTGGGGCATATATGATATGGCACAATACTTATTATCTTTCTGACGTAGAGCTGCTAATGACAACGTGGTTTGGTACTGTATAGAACATTCACTACAATTAATTAAGAACGGAAAAAAGAAGTCATGTCCGCCTCTGTGGTGTAGTGGCTGCCAACCCCCGCCCCCCCCCCGGAGGTCCGGGTTCGATTCCCGGCTCTGCCACGAAATTTGAAAACTGCTACGGAATCCACTCAGCCTCGGGAGGTCAACTGAGTAGAGGTGAGTTCGATTGCCACCTCAGCCATCCTGGAAGTGGTTTTCCGTGGTTTCCCCACTTCTCCTCCAGGCAAATGCCGGGATGGTACCTAACGTAAGGCCGTGGCCCCTTCATTCCCCTTTCCTCGCCTGTCCCATCCAATCCCCCCATCCCTCCACAAGGCCCCTGTTCAGCATAGCAGGTGAGGCCGCCTGGGCGAGGTACTGGTCATTCTCCCCAGTTGTATCCCCCGACCCAAAGTATGAAGCTCCGGGACACTGACCTTGAGGCGGTAGAGGTGGAATCCCTCGCTGAGTCCGAGGGAAAAACCGAGCCTGGAGGGTAATAAGATTAAGAAAGAAAGAAAGAAAAAAGAAAGAAAGAGAAGTAGTAATAATAATAACAAAATTACCGGTATGATTGGCAGACCATGAAATGCTCATTAAGAACCCTTGCGTAGTTCTTAAAGGAAGTGTAATACGAGAAATAATAATAATAATAATAATAATAATAATAATAATAATAATAATAATAGCAACAACAATGAAAATACATTTTTAAATATTTCCCCCTGTTCACCCTACTTACTTAATAGCCATCAACACAACATTTACACATTTTACATAACCCACAGGAGGTGATCTTTGACTTTAAAGTCTGGAATATGGGTTAGGATATTCTTATCTGTAGTAAAATATCTGAATGAAAGAGCAACGGTTTCTTCAAACGCCTCGCATTGTATGCTGAAGTGAAAACAATGCAGGACTCCTAGTCCTTTCCTACCATGTCGTCGCCATAAGACCTATCTGTGTCGGTGTGACGTAAAATAAATTGTAAAAATAAAACAAGTTCCGAAATACACATATCTTGGTAATGTCGTTAGCGATCAATGAGATAATTCGTATAAAGTGGTCTCGCGTTGGAAAAGCCAGAACTGTGTTCAACAAAATGGGAAAACTTTTTAAAAGCCGTGAGTTACCATTAGACATAGAAATGAGACTTCTTCGCTATGTGTTTTCTGTTCTCTATTACGGTGTTGACATGGATTTTGACAATATCAATATTCGTCTCCAGCGAACACCTCTCTCTCCGCGCATCATTCCTTGCAGAATTTCTTGCAGTATAAGGTATATGCTTCTATTTCTGATGATGTGGCCGAGACATTGAAGCCCTCTCTTTTTGATAGTTGTCAGTACTTCTTTATTCTTTCTCATCCTTCGAAGGGTCTCTGCATTTGTGTCAAGATTTGTTCGTGACACTCTTAGCATCTTTTGGTAGAGCCACATCCAAAAGTCCTCTGATATGATATTGAATATTGAGAGAGAGTATCCAACAGATAGCGCCCCTGTTAGGGAACCTAACCTATCGGCCTCCTAATCAGTTCATATGATTATTTATGGCAAAGAATCTTAGACTTTTGCTATGTTGTATTACTAGCCAGCAGGCTGTGCATGGTATGGTTATCTGTTTGATTTCCTGTCCTTTACTCTATAGAAATTTTAATCATTTTACTATTACAGTTAAATATTTTCATTCCTCCCCTGAAGGGGAAGGAGATGTGCGGTGAAGGTGAAAGGGTTGGCGGCCGTGGCCAATACTAGGAATTGTCCTAGCATTCACCCTAGACCGGGCGAGTTGGCCGTGCGCGTAGAGGCGCGCGGCTGTGAGCTTGCATCCGGGAGATAGTAGGTTCGAATCCCACTATCGGCAGCCCTGAAAATGGTTTTCCGTGGTTTCCCATTTTCACACCAGGCAAATGCTGGGGCTGTACCTTAATTAAGGCCACGGCCGCTTCCTTCCAACTCCTAAGCCTTTCCTATCCCATCGTCGCCATAAGACCTATCTGTGTCGGTGCGACGTAAAGCCCCTAGCAAACAAAAAAAAAAGCATTCACCCTAGTGCAGAAGAATGGAAAACCAAGGAAAACCATTCTCAGGACAGCCGACGGTGGGGACCAGCCACTCTCCGTCTCCCGAATACAAAGGCGTACAGCCACAGTACAGACGTGGCCACCCCTCCTCTGCTCGGTTGGCCGGTCGGAGTGCAGAGCTGTCGGACTACGGACCAGCCGTGGCCGTGTGGTTCGGGCTGCGCAGCTGTTAGCTCGCGTCTGGAAGATAGTGGGTTCGAACCCCACTGTCGGCAGCCCTGAAGATGGTTTTCTGTGGTTTCCCATTTTCACACCAGACAAATGCTGGGGATGTACCTTAATTAAGGCCACGGCCGCTCCCTTCCCATTCCTAGGCCTTTCCTGCCCCCATCGTCTGACTTGGAATGAACTTTTCTGTAGCCTATAAAAGCCAATGCAGCAGGATTGATTTAAAAATCTGACACATTATTCAGCATTTTTTTTTATTTCCTAGTATAATAAATATAATCTTTTGTAGATCATCAATGGATTATTGTCCATCAATCATCCACAGATATATTACATTATACATGTTTGAATGCCTTGGCGGGTATTCGTAATTAAATCCACGTCTCAAGTTGTCGTTCACATGTGATGAAGCCTATTCTCAATGTATAGAATATTACTAATGTTCGAATGGAGCGAAGTGTTGCTGCGGGATGGAAGTGAGAGATTAATTCTGTGTTATTGACAGCCAATACTCGGGATTAACTCTCAGCTCAACTGTTTTCTGCCTCGATGTTAAAAGAAAATAAAAATAGAGAGAAAACCTAAGATTAATCGTGCAGTGTGAGAGAGAAGGAGACTGAATTAAATGTTGATACAGCTTGCTAGTTATCTGGAGGACTCTGATGTATCGCTCGATCTATCCCCCAGCTCTGCATGCAAGATTTATTACTATTACTATTATCATTAGCAGCCTCAGTGAATTAATGGTAGAATGTTCAACTCACGATTCCAAGTTCGCGGGTTCGATTCTGGCAGTGATGGTCAATTTTTAAAGAGTGGTGAAAAATCATGTTGTTATGTTTCAAGGTTAGTATATAAGAGGTTGCCCAGAACAGGGGTTTCTGCGTTCGGAGGGCTTCGGCTACGCTCGATTATGACGCCAGCCAGTTACCCACCGCCAAGGTTAGTAACCTTGACCGCCAGTCTCGCTAAAAGTCTGTGCGGTAATACTGTATGTGAGTATTGTGTGAGTTTCTTTAATATGTGCAAGTGAGTTGCAGTTTTGATTTTATAGTTTCATGGTGCTTTCTATGACTAGTCCTGCTTTCTTATGCCAGTGTTATTTTGTGTTTGACTTGAATTGTTTTGTCTCGGGTTGGATATAAACATGCCTGGTACGAGATGTACGATTGCTGTGTGCAATGACAGCTGAGTGAAAAGCAGGAAAGATCCCTCCAAAAGTCATATCAATTATTTCAGTTCCCAAAAAATGAGGAACTAAGGAAGAAATGGATCCAAATATGTAGGCTTGATGAAAAGTGAAGTGAAACGCATATTCGTACAACAGTAGGCTATGTATTGTTCGGAGTCCTGGGTTCGAAGTCTGTCATACGGTGGTCTTACAGAGCCGACAGCTGAGTGGTCACAAACTGTACGAGATATGGAGAAATGTTTCTCTTTTTATCACGGACTTACAGTCCGAAGAGGGTTGGTAGTAATACAGAACCTTGTTTCTTTAATATGTACAAGTGGTTCTAATTTAAGTAGTGATCTCGTAGCCACTTTTGTGAAAATGAGGACGTATGCTCGTATAAAATGTTTAAACAAACATGAGGGAAAAGGAAAAAGTGGAAACAAACATGTCAACGTTATGGAGGTGAAAGTCAAGAAGATAAAGAAAATTAAAGAAAGTTAAAGTAAGATTCACTTTATCATGATAGAACTGTTTGTTCGTTCTTTTGTTCGCTTACTTGTTTATTGGTCATATTTAATGCTCAGTTTTGTTTAACTCAGAATACTGGATTTCAGTAGCGTAGTGTGGCCACTAAAATCATATTAGCAATAACCACGGTCTTGTGGCACGATTAGCTCTTGCATTGTATATTATTGTATTTATGAAGTCAGTTTGAGCAGGTTTAGGGGACACACGAGGTAATTGTTTGGATAAAACATATCGCAAACACTAAATTCCTTTGGAAAGCTCTCCAGCGATCAGTGACCAGGTATCTGTGTAACGTCACGCTTCAATAGCCAATGACCGCAAGCCAGCCGTTGTGGCTAACCTGTTATATACTAATCTCGGGTATGTTTAAGATCTCCGATGGCACACTCGGTTTCATCTGGAATTAAACTAAGTCACAGGAGCCGTCCAGTAGAATTTGTACTTCAAAAATTCGGGAAATTTTAAATTTATTTATTTATTTATTTATTTATTTATTTATTTATTTATTTATTTATTTATTTATTTATTTATTTATTTATTTATTTATTTATTTATTTTCACTTCTAAACCGGCTTTAGTGGTACGGTCATGTCTTGCGAATGGAGGAGGATATGTTACCAAGGAGACATTATGTTCGACCATGAAATGTAAGAAGTGTACAGGCAGACCGATGTGACGATGATTAGACTCAGCTTTTAATGGTTTAATGATAAGAGCTGTGGAGCTAAACGAGGCAAGAAATAGTTAGAAACGGAGGATTGTGGAGACGCTTAGTTATTCACAGGGGCTTGCAGACTGAATGCTGTATGGCATAACAATCTATAACGAAGGTATATGTATGTATGTGTGTGTGTACGTATGTATGTATGTATGTATGTATGTATGTATGTATGTATGTATGTATGTATGTATGTATGTATGTATGTATGTATGTATTGCACCCGTAACCCTAAGTATTAAAATGTAGAGTATGTATGTCAATGGTGGCCGATAATTATCCTATTGATGGTGCCAGAAAAGTCCAAATTTATAAGGAAATTTTTCAAAGTTGCAAGTACAGACAGTGGATGCTTATCAGTGCTATAAGTTATGTGGAATTGTATTATTTAATTGTGCTATTTTACAAGACCATTCTCTTAATAAAGTACCAATTGAAGTGATTTTAGAAATTGAGAAACTAATATAAATTTTACTTTAATCCGCATGTATTTTTTTTTAAATTCCTGTTTTAAGATAATTATTGATCAAATGTATAACCTCTCAGAGAAAAATAATTACGAAGAAAACATATGCAGGGCCTACTCACCGAAAGTGTTTGTTTCAAAACTTCGAACGAATCCTTCAAATGAACCAATAAGAACGGTACTGAAAGTAACACGTGCTTGTCTCGCATTGGAATAAATAAGCATGGGTACTGCCAACACAAGCAGTTGGTCACACTTTTGGTTGCCACGAAAATAAAATTATCAAAATGCCATACCTTCATCTTGAAAGCTCCAAGGCTACTTTACACACATACAGTATATAAATTTGCACCCGATATAATTATATCCAAAAGACATTTAACGACGCTGTTCAAATACATATGAAATAAACGGCAGGAAAGTTAGCAAATATGATATTTTGAGCTTGCTTTCTGGTAGGTAAAGGTAACCATGTCGCCACCTTTCATTAATAAATATATTGCAAAAATCCAAGATTGTTACATTTTTTTACAACTTGCTTTACGTCGCACCGACACAGATAGGTCTTATGGCGACGATGGGACAGGCAAGGACTAGGAGTAGAAAGGAAGCGGCCGTGGCCTAAATTAAGGTACAGCCCCAGCATTTTCATGGTGTGAAAGTGGGAAACCACGGAAAACCATCTTCAGGGCTGCCGACAGTGGGGCTCGAACCCACTATATCCCGAATACGGTATACTGACCGCACTTAAGCGACTGCAGCTATCGATCTCGGTGATTGTTACATTACAGATAGAAGAACATGTATTCCTATCGCTAACACGAGTTTTTTAAGTCATTAAATGTCTCTTTTAACACGGAAAGGCAAAGGAATTTTTGTCTTTAAAAGATACAGTACATAATTTTCGCCAGGTGCAGTGATTGGTAACGCTGGATATTATCTACGTTGTGCTTGCCATATCGTCGTTGCGCCTCCGAAAACCACTAGGTATGTGTAATATTTCAGCTTATAACTTTGACCGGTAAGTTTCCCTCTCTTAAGGTGCAATATTGTGCGAATTTGGTCAAAGACTTCTCGCTCTTCATAATACAGTCGAACCTCGAAGTAACTTCAGTCTCCCATCCGTTTATCCTATTCTTCACGCGTATTTATCTCTCTACTAGTCAAAATTCAGTTACACGAATTTCTCGATTTGTCTAAGCAAACTTGTCCTCCCCTGAAGCAAAAAATACTTTGTAAGTCGAATTTTCTACTACAGTAACTGTGCAATACAGCATTTGTGGTTTGTGAGGAAGAGTTAACAAGTAAAGGTTACAGTGATGCTGGGGGCTAATATGACTGGAATCGAAAGCCTAAAACTCCTAGTGATCGGAAAATAGGCGAAGCCTTTCTATTTCTTGGGTGTAAATACATTAACGGTCACGTATGAAAGCAACACCGGAAGACGTGGATGAGAAGCTCCATTTACGAATCTTGGCTGCATGGTATTGACGAGAAGTTTCAACGTCCTTTCCGTAGACAAATGCCCTGCTCATCCCAAGATGCTCGTTTAGAAGTGCGCGTGATTTTCTTGCCACCGAACTTAACATCCAAACTACAGCCCATGGACCAACATGTGATTAAAAACTTTAAGCATTTCCATAGGAAGAGCGCTGTTCAGAGAATTCTGAGAAAAATTGAATCCGAGGAGTCAATAACAATATTAACCTACTACAGTCGATAAGAATGCTGAGTAAATCGTGGACTGATGTGAAACAGGAAACAATTCAACTGCTTCCGCAAAGCAGGACTTTTGAAAGGTGACTTAGAAGCTTCAGAACACGAAGAGCGGGAGAAGTTACCCCTATTCTTGAAGAATGGTTGGAGTATCAGCAGCTTGTTAACGGCGAAGCTAATTTTGTGACTTACATAAACGTTATAGTGGCCGAACCTCCTACGGGTACCGTCAATGCTGCTGCCGAGAAAGAAGAAGAAGAAGAAGAAGAAGAAGAAGAAGAAGAAGAAGAAGAAGGTTCCCAGCAGGAAGAGTTGGAGCTGCCTTCTCCCGTACCGCCAGCAGACCGGGCTTTAAGTGCAGTGGCTATTCTTTGATTTTACATACAGAGTTAATCGAATGTAAATGATCAAATGTTTTCACAGAAATAAATGGTGTTGAAAAGTATGTGCAAGTAAAGAAGGTTTACAGTAAAATGACAGAAGAAACTAAAGATTTTTTTTTTTTTTTTGCAAAAGTGTTAACGGAGGTGTATTTCGTGTTTCACTACTGTATGTCCTGTAATCTGTCTTCTAATAAGTCACTATAATAAGAGTTATAATTAAAGTGATGCCTTAAAATATGAGTTTGTTTGTATATTTTTAATTACCGGTACTGTTAAAAATACTGTATTCAGTATAAGTCCGTAGATACATATAACTCAATAATGTGATACACAAGCTCCAAAACGGTATTACCGTGCTCGATAGCTGCAGTCGCTTAAGTGCGACCAGTAGGCTATCCAGTATTCGGGAGATAGTAGGTTCGAGACCCACTGTCGGCAGCCCTGAAAATGGTTTTCCGTGGTTTCCCATTTTCACACCAGGCAAATGCTGGGGCTGTTAATTAAGGCCACGGCCGCTTCCTTTCCACTCCTAGCTCTTTCCTGTCCCATCGTCGCCATAAGACCTATCTGTGTCGGTGCGGCGTAAAGCAACTAGCAAAAAACGGTATTATCTAATATCTCGAAATTACGATAACTCGAAATAATATTTAGCTCCCGAAGTGATTCGAGATATCGAGGTTCCACTGTATATGTGCTTCGGGTCAGTATTACTTCAAAAATATTATCACATAGCGGTTTTCGCAGGCGCAACGACGATATGCTGTTGCGCTTGATACATACTGCACTCTATACTGCTAATAATAAGAGTTGGTGTAAGACATTTCTTAGAGGGAGGTCCGTTTACTGCCTGCCGAGGCGGAATAAAGGGAGTGGCTGTGTGGTTGCCATGGAAACGAGGGTGGGGCGACTGCGGTTGCCATGGAGATAAAACTTCAGGACAGCTCGTCTTGTGCACCCAGTCACTCGGGTTCACTTGCTGGGAGTTGCCAAACCTGATAAGAACCTGATTGTTTGTATAAGAGTGATCGCAAATGGGCCGACACCGCCTGGCCAGGTAGTCCACAACAGATCACAGCGGTCAGAATGAGGGAGGGAACAAGTGTGCCGGAAGCGAGGGGTAAGAGCATGTAGAAAGGAATGCTGGAATGTGGCAACATCGTGAAATGGCACATGCAATGCTCCTCCCTCCAACCTTACCTGTCAGACGCCAACTTTAGTTAAGTCTAGTATAGTGAGCAGAATTGAAGTGTTGCGTCACGCGGCCATTGGCCCAGACTCAACCCTTAACAACACACACAAACCTAAGCCAAACAGTCTTCCACACTTCTATTCATTGTCTTTGTGCACGAACATTGGGCGTGGTCAGGAGTTGGATGGGTTGCCACGCGCTGTTGGTGGGGGGTAAGGGAATGGAGGAGCGGAAAGGAACTGGCCACCCTACCGCACGTAAACTCCGGCTCAGGAACACCTCTGCGGAGGTTCGGACCTGCCTTCGGGCAGAATAACCCTTACCTCACTTTTGTGCACGGAGGTAGTGCCGTGAGATCTGGGACACACACACACACACGCACACACACACTCAGACAAGTTCCTATAGAGCGCACATCGGTTTCCGCGCTCGTTGAAATTCAGACAGAATAAGATAATGCATACATTTTCCTTGAAATTTAAATTTAATATTAACTGTTCTTGAGAGGAAAAAATTATCTGACAATGAGAAGAACATGCAGATCATGCTCAACAAATTAACATCTATCTTAAAAGACTTCCAACTTAACATTAATGTATGTATGTATTGTACCAGGAAGGCCTAGGTCCTGGTCCATGTTAATTGAAAGAAATGTTATTTCCAGCATTAAAGATCCGACCGACGTACGAACATCCATGTAAAGAATGTTCCAGTATGTGCCAGACCCTACGAGTGCGCTAGGCGGAGTCAAGTGACGTCACCTGTCGCTCGAAGCTCACCTCCCCTAGAGATATTTCTCGAAAGAATTTTTCTTTTAACAGCTTTTTAACGCCTTAACCAATTTCAACGGGACAAACGCTGAATTATAGCAAACATCATAAAAGTTAATCCCTGTAAATTTCAAATTAATTCATCAAACGGTTGTTGAGTTATTATAATTTAAAGTCTCAACGAAATTACGTAATCACGATCACATGGTCGAGAGAGCCGCCACCCCTCCCTGCGCTGGTATCTATATATGTCAAGGCCAGACAGCCCGCAAACCAGTACAGTACAAGGACAAGCAGACAGCTGTGTGAGTGAGACAGTGAAGAGACCGGCCCGCGTACAGTATGTTCGCGCAGTCACGGTAGAAGTACTTTCCGTCGTATTTCCGGAACGCGAAATTCTATCACCGATAGAATTGTTAAAGGACGTCGCACTGCAGTTAGTATATCGCGTCGCGATTACAATATAATCCTAAAGACATTTAAGACTGTAACGCGAGTGAACTTATTGGAGTACAAATATTAACTATTTCATTACGTGTGGACTTAGGTAACTTCAAGTAACATTGAACTTCTACAGAGCCTAATATTTAGAATCACCAGAACTCATTTCTTCTCGAGTATTGCATTATATTTCTTTATTCACGTCACATCAATATAAGACTCACAGTAGTAATTTGAGTGAAAAAGTAAGAACTTTTCTACGTTAATATAACATTATAATAACAGGATTAGCAGAAAATAATCCCTAGTAACTTAATGACTGTGTTCAAAGACTGTGCTTATCGACTTGCTTTCTTTTTTTCAAATGTGAACTGTCTGATTATGAACGTTTCAATAACGACTGTAAATAGTATTTCGTACAGAAAGGACTGTGATTCTTCATACGCCATAAATAGTGTTCAACAGTGTCAGTGATAACTACTCGCACTAAGTGAATTTTCGTGTGCGAAAATCACCCGAAGAAGCTACAACTCAACGTGATCCAGTTCCAGCTGTCATCACCTCATCGGGAACGTCAACATCGCCGATCCTGATTCTACATGGAACATTCCAGATGTCCATCCTTCGACATTTTGTAGCAACAGTTCTTGTCATAAGTGAGTAACAAACTGACTAAACTTTTTCATTTATTTTGAACAGTGAAACTTCAGTGTCGCGTGTGAACAATTTTCATAATTTCTCAAAAGTAATAAATTTAATTTCAGTTTCATTTCTCGTAGAAAGACTGTAGGCTTTCAAGAGTGCTATATATCGAGATTGACGAACTGAGAACTGAAAACTTTTAATAATTTCTCATATCCATTTACAATTATAAAAGTGTGCTTAGGTTTAAAAAGACTTTAGGTGGAAATTCTCACATAGGAAAGACTTTGAAACCAATGATATTTATGCCATTTTTTTTCAAGAAGATTATTTTCAACATTTAATTTCAATACAAAATTTGAGTCAACAATCATACCGCAGGGTGAAAAATTAATAAATTGTTTTAAAAAAAATTATTTACCATCTATTATTCGCTCTGCGAGACTATCCTTCTCTGTATCGGCTCCAAAACCAAGTTCCACTCCCTGAGGTCCTACTCATGCCCTTTGCCCACAACTTTTCCTGGTACAGTATGTATGTTCAGTCCTTCAGCGTTAACGCTGGTAGGATCCTCAACAGCTCCGCCATCAGCTGTCATAGATAGCCTAGGCATCACTGAAGAGCCACACTAGGGAAATGAGAAGTAAGGTAGTTTCCCGTTGCTTTCCTCACCGAGCTAGAGTTGCTATTATATATCAGTCTGCCAAGCCCACTGAAATGCATACACCAACCGACCCTATGAGCAACATTTTCACACCATTCATAGCAGGGAGTGGCTGCATAAGGATTGGCATTACTAGCATCGCTCATACCTCAGTCACTTTCATATTGTCAAAGCCAAGGATAAGACAGAGACAGATATATGAAAGTAACAAAATTGCTCTAGCCTATACCAGAAGACATAGTGCACTGTAAACACTAGGTCCTGCCAGCAAAGGCATACATTAATGTAAATAAAACTAATGTTATGGTTGTAAGCAAATATAAAATCAAGCCAGAGGCACATCTCAAAATTGGAAATGTTTTAATGAAACAGGTGCACAAATTCTGCTAATTAGGATAAGTTATTAGCGATGACAACAGATGCACTGTGGAAATAAAAAGAAGAATTTCACTGTGTAAGAAAGCCTTTGAGGAGAAGAAGCAGCTCTTAATTAATAATTCCTTAGATACTGAACAAAAGAAATTGTTTATCAAAACATTCATTTGGAGTGTGCTGCTGTATGGCTGTGAAGGATGGACTCTCTTGAAGGAGGAAGTGAAACGACTAGAGGCAGTGAAACGACTAGAGGCAGTGGAAATGTGGCTATGGAGGAAGATGACAAGAAGTAGCTGGATTGAGAAGAAAACTAATGAAGCAGTGCTTAGAGAAATAAACACCCGGAGACATTTAATAACAACGATAAAAAGGAGAAAAGCGTCAGTTTTTTGGTCACATTCTGCGGCATAATGACTTCGTAAAGAACTTGTTTGAAGGCAAGTTGATGGGAAAGAAAGGCAGAGGGAAACCACGGAAGAAGATCATTGAAGAAGTAGTTGAGATGATGGGATGCCAAAGTTATGGAGAGGTGAAAAGGATCGCAGAGAGAAGAGATCATTGGTTGCAGCGAGAATGCAAAGCCTTTAGATAATGATGATGTTGATGATGATGATGATGATCTCTTCATCACGTTTGGTGGTGTCATGGTTTGTTTAGGGTTTGTATGTTCCGGTTAAACAAAGTCACCGGGCGAGTTGGCCCCGTGCGTGTAGAGGCGCGCGGCTGTGAGCTTGCATCCGGGAGATAGTAGGTTCGAATCCCACTATCGGCAGCCCTGAAAATGGTTTTCCGTGGTTTCCCATTTTCACACCAGGCAAATGCTGGGGCTATACCTTAATTAAGGCCACGGCCGCTTCCTTCCAACTCCTAGGCCTTTCCTATCCCATCGTCGCCATAAGACCTATCTGTGTCGGTGCGACGTAAAGCCCCTAGCAAAAAAAAAAGTCAACTTTCCTACTCATGAGGCTCCATCACAACTGTTGGTTTCCTTGTTACTTTACCCAAGGGTGTTTAGGTGGCTCTAGACAATTGGCAGCCAGGTATGCCTGGTACTCTTTTATTACTGGCCATGGAAGGGTACTTCTGGAGCCCACAGTCGTCGGGTCACCACCTTAGTCGTGGTTCAGTTAGCTTTAGTTCATTGGCCTCAATTTGAAATTTCCTCTAGAATACTTATTACAAACTTTGTTTCGACCAGCATCTCAGTTGTGCACAGTTTGTGTTCATGTGCAGTACTTAATGTCAAATGGTTGTAGTGCCAAAATCTTAAGTTTTCCTGACTGCAGGTACCAATCGAAATGAATCAATCAGTACGTGGTAATGTGAATAGTAAACTAAAGGATACATGATTAACGAAGAAGGAAAGTAGACATCTAGAACTGATCGACTAAAAGTCTGAAATTTGTAAATCTTCCCCGGAACATCATTAGTTTTCACTTTCATGGCAAAACATTTTGCAAGATAACAGGATATGAGACATTTTTTCTGAAGCCTGACAGTTCTCAACTGTGTTTCATTTAATTTTAGATGGTGATAGCTTTTCAAATTCACCATTATGGACATACGGCTATTCAAATCCAATATATATGCTAAGGTACGCTGCTGCCAGAAACACGAACACTTAAATAGCCGATTCTACTGGGAGCAGTACAATAGGATTGACTGGTGAATTCCCTCATTCATTGGCAGAAGTGTTATACGTCTTTTTACCTCACAACTTTGCTTTCTGTTATTTCACATTAGATCAGAGACTTGGCACGTAGTTGTGAACAGTAATGGAGATTTTTCTGATGAAACTGTATATTCGTAGTATTTGTACTGGCATATGAGTGTGATTCATACAGCGAACACCATTATATTTATTCTTTGTTTACTTGGTCTGCAATAAAATGTTGCAAAATTATGAAAATCTGACCTCTTCTTGTCATTTCTATCCTTTCAAGATTAAATTGAGCACTCTGTTCTCGAGTTTCTTGTTCAGAAACTGATCATGTCTTGTGAGATTCTTTTATGCCCTATTCTAAGAACTCATATTACACAAATCCTCGTCTAAAGTGGTTACAGCAAGTCCAAATGGTACCAGAACACCTACACTGCAAGCGTGAAGGTTAGAAGCAGATGACGTAACAATGGCAGGTTCAGTGACTAGAGACAACGCATAGCAGTGCAGCAGGTACGATCATGTTGGCGACCACATGACAATGTCCGAATGTAAGACTACTCTCTTCCAAATGTTTAATTCAATAAAGGCATTCACCATTTGTATATTACGATAAATTACAAATTCTTAAATATTCCCATTCGGAAATAGCTACTCATTTAGGAGAATCGTGAAAAATTTATGGAAAATCTTACTATAATATTGTTTCTCTTCTTCTTCATGTGCCATGTCCTCGCAGAACGTTGGCGATCAGTAGCAAGATCTGTTGTTTGTTCATAGCTGTTCTGAACAGAGTAAGCCTTGTCACCCCAAACCACTGGCTCAAGTTGCCGAGCCATGATGTCCTACTTCTCCCCGGACCACGTTTTCCGTTAATTTTCCCTTGGAGTATTACATGCAGAAGGTGTTATTTAGAGTTCCGCATCATATGACCAAAGTATTCTAGCTTCCTTCTCTTGATGGTAGTGAGAATTTCTGGTTCTTTGTTCATACGGTGCAAAACGTCTATATTGGTCATTTTAGCTGTCCAAGGTATCTTCAGCATCCTTCGGTACGTCCACATTTCAAATGCTTGCAATCTCTTGCACATGGTCTCAGTTAGTGTCCATACCTCAACGCCGTATAACAGAATGCTGAAAACGTAGCTAATTATGAGACTGTATCTTCACGGTAACCCTCATACAAGGGCAACTATCCTTTCTGAATTCTCTCTCTCTCAATTAGTTCGAGTAGCGTACAGTAACTGTGAGATTCTTCGTTTTTTTTTTCACTACGTTGACGAAGGAAGCAAGAAACACACGCTAATTATTTATTGACGTGCTCAACAAGTATTGATCCGCAACAGACTGCAAGAGTCAGTTCATTTGAAAGTTTTGTTTTGTCTGGGAGACGTGGACTAACCCTGCCCCATGTTAGGCAGTGAATTATGCAGCAGGATCGTTGATGGAGCACAGCGGAGATACAGATGCGCGCGCATCAGTAAATGTTTATGTTTTATAAATTTCAAGTTAGATCCCATGGACTGGCTGCCTGCAGTTCCTGCTTCTTTCTAGGCTCCCTGGAGATAAGCACATATAACCATATTTCACCATAACTTTCACATTACTCATGTTGTAAAAAGAGGGGGAGATATAGCTCGTGCAATTACCTTCCGTTTCCCATCTCGACAAGTAAATCACATTTTCTTGAGAGTCTTCCGGAAATACACAGCAGAGAGACGATTTCTTGCAATGCAAAGATTTTAGTACGCCAAATCCTATATTGTACACAGAGTGTGCATTACTTGGATATAAAATATATAGGGTTCGAACCTAGATTGAAACTTCAAAATATAATGTCTTGTATTGATGATATCAGTGATGACAGCCGTACCATAATTATGGTAGGCATACCATAATTTACCTGATTGTACCAACGCAAGAATACCATAATTTGTCTAATACTATGAAACATTCGTAATATTCCACCTATAAAGGATGAATTCAATAAAAGTGTAGACTTATTGTATTCCGTAATTCATTTTAATGTAATGTAACAATTAAAAGTGTCATATAGTTCTCAGCACTTCCATTAATCTTATTGCTCTGCAGTTGTTCTTCCTGTAAAGAGCTCCGAAACGAAACTGAAAAGTTACCGCTCAAAAATATCTGAGTTATTCAGTTTATTTGAGGAAATGGTTGCACATCTAAAAGAAAAATTATCATCACCATCATTCAGTTTATTTTAAGAAACAATTACCGTGCTTTTCATTACAGTTCAGTTGCAATAATTTAATCATATTGTGTATGTAGGATTTTTGAACTGAAAAGAGCACATCCGTTTGGATCGGATTCCACGTAAATCTGAAGGTCCGTTGGCTATAAATATTTTTTTAAGTTAGACCTTGCATGCATGTGCCAGTTTTTCACGCTGAACAGTTCATGTAATGGCTGCCATGGAAAAGAGTGAAGAAGATAATGATGATAATTGTTTACGGGGCTTAACATCTAGGTCATTTTCACGAACGAAGATAACAAACGGCCATCAGCATGAAAAGGAATAAATTCATTGTAGTCATACTAAAAAAAGTAAACTCATGCATTCGTTCGAGGTGTTGCAGCTCTTTCAGGCACTCCTCCAATGGAGGCGAGATGCTTGTACCACCTTAATCACATACAAGCCCCCTGACATTCTTAGATCTCTGACACTACCGGGAATCGAACCCTGGTCTCCGAGGACGGCAGTTAATAGCACTAACCCTTACGCTACGAAGGCTGACGTAACCATGATCTAAAATACGTACGCCTAAAATATCGAACACAGAAGTATAAAATTATTTTAGGGACAGGGTCGTAACTTCAAGACCTGGTAGTCTATACGTGAGGAGCTTTTTTTTAATACAGGAATAGACTTACATTCAGTTCAAATAATGCTTATTCTGAAAATTTTAGCTGTTCTTACAGTATATCTGTTTTACATTTGCATGAAAGGCATCATGAAGTACACAGTACATTTCCGATTTTAATTAATTTCATTTTTGTTGTACCATAATGAGTAACTAACAGGCTGTCATCAATGGACGGTAGTGTTTTAACCTACATTATATAAAGGTTTGTAGCACTAATCTGTATGTCTCTATCTGATCTTTGGATTTTATGAACGCACGTTTCTCTAGTGGCTTGTAGCGTGATGTGTTGCATGTAAGATGCATGTTAAGATGAACACGAATACCCAGCCCCGGAAGTGTAAGAATTAACTAGACAAAATTAAAATTCATATCCCGGCCGGGAGCCGAACCCACTGTCATCTGAATTAAAGCCCACTACGCTGACCATCCAACCAAAGAGACGGACCATTAGCAGCATCACTCATGCCTCAGTCATAAATCCAAAGGTCAGATGGAGACTTATTGGTGAATGCTACAAAACTTCTCTAGCTCACACTAGAACACAATGCACCGCAACCTCTTATAATATCATACCAGAGATGGATATGAGCTTCATGATGAAGAATTTAAGAAGCACATTACTATTCAGGATTAAGAAGCCGATATCAGTATATGCTCAGTACAAAGTTTTGCTGTCAATCAATTTTTTCTAACCGGGCGAGTTGGCCGTGCGCGTAGAGGCGCGCGGCTGTAAGCTTGCATCCGGGAGATCGTGGGTTCGAGCCCCACTATCGGCAGCCCTGAAGATGGTTTTCCGTGGTTTCCCATTTTCAGACCAGGCAAATGCTGGGGCTGTACCTTAATTAAGGCCACGGCCGCTTCCTTCCAACTTCTAGGCCTTTCCCATCCCATCGTCGCCACAAGACCTATCTGTGTCGGTGCGACGTAAAGCAACTAGCAAAAAAAAAAAAAAAAAAAAAAAAAAAGCAATTTTTCTAAACAAAACAAAAGTAATGGAGCGCAGTGGAATAAAGTCAGGCGATGCAGGGAATGTTAGATTAGGAAATAATGTCTTAAGGGAAGTAAATGAATATCGTTATCTGGACACTAGGATGAGTGGAATCAGACTAAAACTCAAGACACAAAATGAAACTGCTTCAATGCAAGCCATATCCTTCCTCTTATTTGTCTTATCTTATGGCGTCATGAGGGAAGGAGTAATAACATACATTTACTTCCTCTCACTGAACAAATAGTAAGAACTCTTTCCCCGGAAACAAACAAAAATATTGAAAGGTAATGGGAGAGTAATTATAAATAAAATGTGATTTACAAAACTAATCATTCATCATGTGCGATGTAGGAGAAACGATGAGGTAGGAAACAAAGAAATGTATTTGTTTCGTGAAATAAGGATCGAGTCCGCTCTGTGGTGTAGTGGTTAATGTGATTAGGTGCCACCCCCGGAGGCCCGGGTTCGATTCCCGGCTCTGCCATGAAATTCGAAAAGTTGTACGAGGGCTGGAACGGGGTCCATTCAGCCTCGAGAGGTTAACTGAGTGGAGGAGGGTTCGATTCCCTCCTTAGTCATTCTGGAAGTGCGTTTCCATGGTTTCCCACTACTCCTCCAGGCAAATGCCGGGATGGTGCCTAACTTAAGGCCACGGCCGCTTCCTTTCCTCCTCCTTGCCTATCCCCTCCAATTCCCCCCCCCCCCAAAGGTTCCTGTTCAGCATAGCACGTGAGGCCGCCTGGGCGAGATACTGGTCATCGTCCCCAGTTGTGTCTCCGACGCAGAGTCTGAAGCTCCAGGACACTACCCTTGAGACGGTAGAGGTGGGATCTCTCGCTGAGTGTGAGGGAGAAACCGACCCTGGAGAGTAAACAGGTGAATAATAATAATAATAATAATAAGAAATGAAGATCGAATATCTGATGGGCTGATGGCACACCCATATTGAATTCCACATCCCACAAGAACTCCGAAGTTAAGCAACACTAGTAGATCCACGAAAAGCAATTCTTAACGTTGATTGTACCAAGCTACGGAAATCTTGAAGGTAACGAGAATCAAACACCGAGACAGGAAGATTATCCATAATCTGCGCAAAATTCAGTCTATATTGATAAGTATCGAGGGCTACGAGGAGCAAGCAGCTGTTCAGGAAGGAGTGTAGCAGGGCTACATTTATCTCAAGCTCCTTTTCAATGTTTACATAAAAAAAAAGTAGAAATGAAATCGAAGACGGATTTAGAAAATTAATCACCATTCAAGGAAAGAAAACTAAAACTCTAAGGATATTGTTATTTTATCTGAGTCTGAAGAATAACCTAAGAATTTTCTGAATAATATATACACAGTCTTCGAGAAGGAGTACACGTTGAAAATAAATAAATCAAAAACAATCGTCATGGAAAACATTCGTACGAAGTCGGGTAACGCAGGAAATATTACCTTAGGTAATGAAGTCATAAGGAAGCGGATGAATAAAATAACTTACGATGGCACAAGTAACCAGGACATAAAATACAGACAAGCACAAGCAAGGAAATAAACGAAATTTGCTCACGCATACTGGAAAGATGTTTTTGAAGCGTTGTGTGTGAGCATGGCATTGGCTGAAAGTGAACTGTGGGAAAATAACTAGCCCAAAGAGAATGGGAATAGAAGATTTTGAAATGTGGAATTACAGAATAATGCTGAAGGTGAGATTGGTAGATCAGATCACAAAAGAAATAATTCTGAATCGAGGTGGTGATGGGAGAATGATTTGGCGAAATTTGACCAGAGTATAAGATAGATTGATAGGACACACACTAACACACTCATGACTTGTTCAGTTAATTCATGAGGGATGTATAGAGGTAAGGACATCAGGGGTAGACCAAGGTATGAATGGGACAATAGAATACTATATATTTGTAGGATACAGTAGTTCCTTAGAAATGAAAATTCTAGCACAAGATAGGGTGGCATGGATAGCTGTATTAAACCAGGTAATCGACTGATGAGCCAAACAACACCACCACCACCACCACCACCATTTGGATAGGCAACTATTGGCTAGAAGAGGAGTAGAAATGAACTATTCACTCTACCGCAAGCAGCGCTGTAGTCCCAAAATTGTCACAGGGTGTATACTCTTAAGTCAGGACATGACAGATCCCGGATGCCAGACCACCCTGGCGTTTAAAATCAGTGGATTACAGCTAGTTACAACAAACGTCCCTCAATTTGGCATAAATCAGGCATATAGAAGACATGTTATGATGACAAAGAAGAAATCCTTATTTGAATGCACTAGTTTGAACATCTTAATTTGCTTACACAGTAGGTTTCTACTGGACCTACTTCCAGCTATTTATTAAACAATCCAAAGTGCCTCTTTTCATTTGCCATCACATTTTTCGCTGGAACAAACTCTTGAATTAGTGTAGGGTTTTGCAGCTACGTCTTCATATATATCTCAGGCATAAATCGTTCAACTGGTGAGGCATTTAAATGTATGAACTCAAGGCCGAAGACGTAAGCAACGAACAGTGGTGACCTTAAGCAAGTTACTCATTATGCCGAACCTTCGATGTTCTCAATTATGAACGTAGCTGGAGAGTTAAAACTCACTGACAGAAAGGCGAAATTAAAAAGAAAAGAAACCTAAGTAGAAGGTAGACATGTACGCAAGAAATTAGAAGGCTTGCTCTAATGACTGGAGTTAGGACATACGGCGTATACCCGCGTGTACCCTCGACTACAGTCCTGACTACGAGTAAATCTGGCTGAAAGTGTTTGATTAGTTTTTTTGCTACTTTGCTTTAGGTCGCACCGGCACAGATAGGTCTTATGGCGGCGATGGGATAGGAAAGGGTTAGGACTGGGAAGGAAGCAGCCGTGGCCTTAATTTTAAGGTACAGTCCCAGCATTTGCCTGGTGTGAAAATGGGGAAACCACGGAAAACCATCTTCGGGGCTGCTGACAGTAGGGTTCGAATCCACTGTCTCCCGGATGCAAGCTCACAGCTGCGCGCTCCTAACCGCACGGCTTAGGACACAGGCACAGGACACAGGTCAGGCCTCCAAGGACTATATTTGAATACTGTAAGACGCTATATTTGCTTTTCTGGATCAAAGACGATCCGTTAACCAGATGCAGATAGAGTTCACCTTGTCCATATAACGCATTATACCAATTGTACACAGAAGAAGACCCACACACAGCAGCACTATGTGAAAATAATGTAATGGAAGAAGAAATGGGTTTTAAGTCCCACTGATTTTTCAATAATTCCTCTCTGTCCGATACTCAGGATTACCTTAATGTTACTTAATCTTGGATTCCCCATATTAGTTTATTTACTTAATATATATGGATATCTGACGTAAATTTCACATATAGAACCTTCAGTGGATCTTAATAACCCAATTACATTGAAACGCTTTCTTCTTCAGTTCATTCAGTGAGGTGTTACCGAAGTGAAAGGAACTTGCACAGGCTCGTATGAGCTCATAATTGGATATTAATTTCGAATTGCAGATGAATACTGAGCGGGAATTAACTCCACGTCTCGTACGTTATTGAACGTAAAGTAATTATGTTGAAGATATTCATACAAACGTTTGCCTCCAGCTGCTGCGTCATCCAATCTTAGTTTTCTCTGACTGGAAAACTGTTTTTTATCCCTTCCTTTTCCTCCATAGTTGCAATGTATCGATATGTATTTGATTTGTTCCTGCCCTTGACACCTCGTTTGGCCCTAAGGCTTAAGCTTTCTCCCTTTCCCTCCTCTGCTCCTACAGCTTTCCTCAACTTGTAACCTCTCAAGAGACTTTGTGAGGGTGGAGGAAAGTTACAAGGGAGGGGGAAGGTTCGTTTCGAGTTTCTCTATTGACTCTAGTGACCTCTGGGAATGCGTCTGCCTACAGATCGTAATTTAGTACATGAAAATAATTTTTCACATCAAAGAGTGTAAACAATATCCGGTCTAATACTAAGAGGAGTGTATGCATCACCTCACACCGCATGCTGTTAATTATTATAGATATATTGAAACCGCTCGTTGTACATCGGAAGCAAACGCAATATGAGGGCAGCACGTTCTGTGGGATAATATGAGACTGGAACGTATTACCATATAATAATACATAATAATAATAATAATAATAATAATAATAATAATAATAATAATAATAATAATAATAATAATGTATTCGGGAGATAGTGGGTTCGAACCCCACTGTCGGCAGCCCTGAAAATGGTTTTCCGTGGTTTCCCATTTTCACACCAGGCAAATGGCCGCTTCCTTCCCACTCCTAGCCCTTCCCTGTCCCATCGTCGCCATAAGACCTGTCTGTGTCGGTGCGACGTGAAGCAACTAGCAATAATAATAATAATAATAATAATAATAATAATAATAATAATAATAATAATAATAATAATAATAATAATAATAATAATAATAATAAGGAATGGAATGTCGTTATCTTTGGTATATTTTAGAAAACGATTCACACGCATTAGTGAATGACTATTTGCCACTGGAGCTTTTTCCCATACTAGCAATATACCCGCGCGTCACTATGGTTTTAAACTGAAAGTTAGTATTCAAAGTTTTACATTATGGAGAGTCCACTGTCAGCTGAGCCTATAAAATACTCCCTTAGTTCATACGTCAAACGGTTTTGGGAAAATGATTTTCTGATTTAACACTCATTTGAATCTCATACGGAGGAATTTGAATGTTTTAAACTCTATATTATTTGACATCTAGGATGTAAAAGCGACCAACCTGTGAAATTTTGATTTTGTACGTCGAACAGTAATGGAGGAATGAATACCTTTTTAAGGGGTGAATGTTTTTTTAAATATTTACGAGTATTCACACCTAGGGTGTAGAAGACCACCCTTCATTAAAAAAATAAGTTCGTGCCTGAAATTGTTTTGGAAGAATGGATGTTGTGTTTTTGAGAGTTAACCATCATATGTACCCCGTAGGAGGGAAATATTTTGAAGTATACGATATTTTACACTTAGAACATAAAAGAGGACCCTTCTCGTAAAATTACAGCTTTGTACGTCAAATGGTTTTGGAGGGATGAATAATTTCGTTTAAGGAGCTAACCTCGTCTAAACATTTAGGGGTGGAA
Source organism: Anabrus simplex (assembly GCF_040414725.1). Taxonomy (NCBI): domain Eukaryota; kingdom Metazoa; phylum Arthropoda; class Insecta; order Orthoptera; family Tettigoniidae; genus Anabrus; species Anabrus simplex. The sequence goes on along the minus strand of NC_090271.1, from coordinate 131,418,412 downwards.
CGTTTAAAAATGTTTCCCATTTCACAGCTATGATTTAAAATATATACCGCTATTTGGAATTTTGTCTTCGTACGTTAAATTGTTTTGGAGGAAGGAATTAATATACTTGTTTTCGGATCTTAAACCCCGTTTAACTCTTTGAGCGGTTAAATTTGTTCCAAACCTTCTATTATTTAACACCAAAGATAGGCTATCATTAGAAATTTTAACTTCATAATTCAAACAGTTTCATATAAATGCATATTTTTGTCATCATTCCTCACCTCCCAATCAAAACCCCTCAGTGGTGTATTGTTTTAGGTCCACTTCTTATTTGTACCCTCATAAAAAGAATTCAACTCTCCCCTTACGTTGATTCCACACACCTCTACTCCCGCCGCCACAAAATGTTTTTTTTTTTTAAAGGAGATTCCAAATACCAATTTCCGTAACATCCTTCGTTTTCGTCATATAAGCATCCTCAAACAAAGAATTCAACTCATTTTTCAATTCATTTATTCATTTTTTCCTAAAACAAAATAATACGTGTTTTTTATTTTTAAAGGAGATTCCAAATACAAATTTTCATATCTGTAACCTTCAGTTTTTGAGATATAAGTATCCTCATAGAAATAATTCAACCCTTTCTTCAGTCCTTTTTACAACCCCCACCCCCTAAGTGATTTTTCCGAAAACAAAAAATACGTGATACTTTATTTCTAAAAGATTAAAAATACCAATTTTCAGGTCTGTAATATGTTAAGTTTTTGATATATACTGCAGATACGTTCATTTTAAAAATTCACCCCCTTTAACACTTCCCCTTAAGTGGATTTCCAGAAAACAAATTATGCGTGTTCCTTTACTTTTACAGGAGATTCCAAGTACCGATTTTTACGTCCGTTACATGTTACGTTTTTGAGATATACTGTAGAGATACTCATTTTAATAATCCACCTAATTTGTCACTCCTGTTTACCCCCTCCCAAGTCTATTTTCCAAAAACAAAACATACGTGTTTCTTTATTTTTAAAGGATATTCCAAATACCAATATTAATGACTGTAACATCCTCAGTTTCTGAGATATAAGTACCCTCACAAAAGGTATTCAACCACTTTTTCATCTTTTTGACCCCGCCCCCCTTAAGAGAATTTTCCGAAAACGACAAATACATTGTTCCTTATTTTGAAACGAGACTCCAAATACCAATTTTCAAGCCTTTAAACTGTTAAGTTTTGAGATATAGATACACTCATTTTAAAAATTCACCCCCCTTTTCACCCCCTTAGGGACGAAATATCGAAAAATCCCCCCTTATTGAGCACCTACATTGCAATATAAATGTATCTCCCAAATTTCATTTTTTAATGTCCAGTAGTTTTGGCTCGGCGGTGTTGAATCAGTCAGCCAGTCAGTCAGTCAGTCGGTCAGGACATGTTATTTTATACATAGAGATTGAGCCGTACTAATCGAATATCGGCAGCTGCTTCAGAATTTAAGTTTAACCAAGACACCGAACAATCTTTTAAATTTCGAGGAATTTTGAATGAAATGTGCACTGTTCAAGAAAGGTGTCTGACTGTGCATGCGTGCCTACCCCCTTCCACCTCCACGTTCGTGCCTCCTGCTCAGCGCTCTTACGGTTCCCGCGGCCTTTAAGGTATTGGCGAGCGCCTTAGTGAATCAGAATGCTACATTCTTCTTTAATAATTTAAATTTAAAAATGTATTGCAAGAAATGAGTATGCTTTTGCAGACGTTCTGCAAGTCTACTAGCTAAGAGCTTTGGTCAGAATGCTTTACGATGTCAATCGGTTGAAGCGTTCTCTCAAAACCGCGATTTCAAAACTCTGCCTAATATTTTAAATATATGGATAATGTGCATACGTCTTCATTATTGATTGGTATCCCTTTGAACGTTCAGTCTACAAGTCTCTGTGAATTTAACACGCCCCCACAAACCTCCATTTGTAACTAGCTCTATGACATCGGTTAGTTCCTTAACTCTTATCTATAAATCATCAGAAACTGATTGTAAGTCTAACCATCCTCGTCTTGGTCTCCATCTACTTCTCTTACCTTCCATGACCGAGTCCATTATTCTCCTACGTAACCTATCCTCTTCTATTCGCCTCACATGAACCCGCCGCAGGAGCCGGTTCACCCTTATCGCTTTATCCATCGAGTTGATTCCCCAACTTATCCTTTATCTCCTCATTCAGATTACCGTACCTTCTTTCCATTGTTCGCACCTGCTTGTATCAGCGACCATTTTCTCTACTTTAGTGTCTTGAAATGATCTACCAGTTACAATATTGCATTCTCAACGTGACATTCAATAGGTTTCCTCCGTACCGATATCATTTTCGTCTTGAAATTGGATTAGACTGCGGGCTTTCAGCACCATCTTCAGGTCTGCCGACAGGGCGGTTCGAACTCACTATCTCCCGGATGCAAGCTCACAGCTGTTAGCCACTAACCGCACGGCCAACTTGCCCAGTATTATTATTATTATTATTATTATTATTATTATTATTATTATTATTATCATCTGAGAATAAACCCATTTAGGACTACGCGAAGTATTTAGAGGTATTTGCCTTCCTGTGCCCAAATTTCCTTCAGGATTTTACTTTGGGCTTCTTATCTTTTCTTAATCCAAGTTGATCTGCTGAACTTCTTTGACTTGTCGTCTTACTCAAGCTGGCATTTTTGAAGTCTGAATATATTTTTGAATGTCGTTAGTCAAGGATTTTTTTTATCTCCTGTGGTTATCCCACCACTATTACATTTAATTACGTTAATCTGGTGAGTAAATTTTCCATTACACCTACTCTTATCTATAAAATTGCCCTGTATTTGTCATAATAATAAACAATTCTTTACCATAACACTATACAAACATATATATCTGATTTATAAAATTACCTTTTAAATAGTTCGAGCGCCAGCCACTACTGTTAGTGTCGAAGTCGTAGAAGACGACTCTTATTCTTACTACTACTCGCAAGGCGTGTGGTGATAGGCTCACACACTTGGCAACATTAAGAAATATGGATCAGGAAAGCTATGTCGTAGTCGCATTCCCACAATTGAGGATAATAACTGGGAATTTTATCAACTATTATTATTTGAAAAACTGAACTCATGAATGTACTTTAAATCAAAACTAATTTGCATTACTTTAGTTAACACGAAATTATACCCTGTGAGATTTGTTGCTTCATTAAATAAAACATCATACATATTAATAATCCGTTGACATTACCGTGAATTGAAAGTTATCGCCGCTGCTTGAACTCTTCTTCGTGTTATAAACGAATAACGTGTTTGGTGCTGGAATGACCTGATCTGCGAACGACGTGGTGTTGAACTCGTACTGCTGCGCTACCGTGGTCCTTTTTCTGTTGTGGCTGTTATCCCATCTTCTTCCGTAATTAGTCTTGACCTACTTTCCTGTTAGAGTGTATTGGCCCGTATGTGGTCCCGTTCAATCGTACTACTTGTCAGAATGGAAAACATTACTGAAAAACCTGTAATATTCAGGCATTCTAGCGAATTTGGTTTCATACGTCCTGACGGCTCAAATAGAGACTGTTGTTATGCATACAACAGTTCTATTTGATGTTTCAGATAGTGCGAATTAGATTCAGTAATGAATCAGAAGTAAGATAGTGACCGCTAAACGAGTTGCCGCACTTATTGTATTTCTTGTTAAATATCCGTAGATGTACTTTTAAAAATAGTTGAAAATTGATAGAGCATAATTTAAAAATATTTACATTACATCAGATATGAGTAAAACATTGTTAATTGAAAATAAATGGGAGAAAGGGAAGAACAAAAAAATTGTTACATCAGTGGCGTCTCTCCCTGGAACCCGGTATAGATGCCGACTTTGCTCGGGAGAGATGCCGCAATTAAAATAATCAAGAGCAAAATCAAATTTAAGCTAATTCCTTCATCTTGAATATAACTGAACAATTATATCTATATCGTTTCATCTTTCAGTGGTAAAAGAATCTAACTCATAATTCACAACATTAAATGAATCATATTTTAAATTCAATTTCTATGAATGTGAATGTGCAATCGATTCTTCTGTTATATAAAGAAAGCATCAATATCATTACGAATATATTTCTTTCCTGACACAGTCTTTTAGTCCCTTTTGAAAATGTGTTTCAGACAGGTGTTGAAAATAATGTGATAATTATATGTAAAATCTAATTTAGCTCTGGATGATTCATGAATCAGTAACTTACATTTATGCTCTTACAAGGTACAAATTAAAACATATTGTTTCTTAGCACTTCGTTCTCTAGCAATTTTCCGGCCGCAATCTACACACCTTTCCGTACATGCAGAGCAAGATTCGTGGAGCCGCTGGATCCAGTCTTTTTTTTTTTTTTGTTAGAAAATAATTTTTCTAACATTCACAGGAGCGCTTCCTTTCTGAATTTACTGAGCTCTTTCCATTTGCTGAGATGGTCCTTTTAACTGGTCCTGTCTCGTGCAACGACAGAGGTTGTTTTCGCCTTTTTTCGGCTTTCTTTCCCTAAATTTCTCTTCATTTCGTTTCTGACACTTCCTGTCAATGTTTGCAGCATCTGTCAGTAAGTGATTTGAGTTGAGTTTATGTCTCACGACATTGATTTGGGCGGTTTTGATATCGGAGGAATGTTTGATGGTGTCATTTTATCAGGTGACGCACCTTTTTATTTCTGAAAATAACATAATTGTACATAATAATAACAATCTTAACAAGGAAACCAATAAAAATAAACTATGTATTTTAGGAACAGTCATACAATAAAATATTCTAATAAAATTTCGGTACCCTCTTAATAGTACTGAATGTTTCCAGATCGCTTTTAGAATCAAATAGCAATGAGTCACCAGAACCGCATTGCTATGCGGCACTCACCCAGCTATCAGGTAGAGACGCCGCACCCTCCCGTTGTCGTACCTCAAGGTCAACATGGCCGAAAATAAGCTTACTATCAATTAGAGTTATGTTCTCACTTCTGCTATACTAAAAACGGCTGATTTAGGCATTTGAAACCAATTTAATCTACAATAAATGCACACAAGGAAAAACTTTGTCAGGAGGAAACATGTACTCTCCGTAAGATTTTGGCTTTAATTGGCGTAATATAGGAGCAACGTTCATCACACCCGCAGTCAGTAGTTCTTCCTTAGAAACTGACAAACTATACACACTGCCATCTAGCTCTAACGATGGGAACCTCTGCCTACAGTGTATGCGGCACCTGTACCGGAGCGGCATCTGTCCCGGATTTACCTTATAAATCTTCAGAGAGCTGAACGTAGCCTCTGGTAACCATTCAAGCTTCAAGATGTTCTATAAGATCTCCAAACTATTAGGGATTAGATCTGTCCTCCAAACTACTAGATTACTGTAAAGATCTCCGAAATGTTAGATGCCAAGCTATTCTGACACGGCCTTACATAAACTCTGTCGTATCGCTTGTCTCCCATTCATACGAGCATCCCTTACACGCAGATAGTCTGTAGCTGGCTAATCACTGAAGTAGTCTTATAACTACGTGGCTATGTTCTATTCAAAACTTATCACGATGCTCGTGGCTTGACTGCGCTTACGATTCAGATGAAAACACCTTTGCCACCCGGAATTTCCTGAGGTAATATCTGTTAAACGTAGAATTGTTGCACAATATAATGTCTTTAGTTATTCGTTGAAATTTTACTGTTTTAAATTTAACAAATTACGCGTATTTACATACATATAATGATTACGAAAAGAATTCCCTTATTTACATATTAATTGAAATGAGGTGCATGAAAATTAATAAGACAATGATAGTGATGAAAATCAGAATATAAAATATAATAAATCGAGTTACTTTATGATGATAATTGTAAAGAATGCCGAGGAAAATATTTAACCCAGTTGTACGGTTACACTCCGTAAAATTTTAATTTGCGTTTTCCTCTATTACTGTAGTTTCTATCTATAATCTGAGTTCATGTTTCCTTTTTATAATCGGGTTTCTTCACCTGTGAGTTTTGGGCCTAGAATTCTTCTTATGTCTTTTGTGTTCTTTTTTCTGTATCTCTTCGATGTAAGCCAACGGCCGTAGCCGTGCTGAAACACCGGATCCCGTGAGATCTCCGAAGTTAAGCAACATTGGGCGTGGTCAGGAGTTGTATGGGTTGCCACGCGCTGTTGGTGGGGGGTAAGGGAATGGAGGAGCGGAAAGGAACTGGCCACCCTACCGCACGTAAACTCCGGCTCAGGAACACCTCTGCGGAGGTTCGGACCTGCCTTCGGGCAGAATAACCCTTACCTTACTTTCGATGTAAGGTTTCCCGTTCAAAATTTATGTTTACCATCCATAGAGACATTCTAGGCTAACGATCTGTTGAAATGTCTTGGGTTTTTGAGTCTGGAAATGTTTTTAGTTTCTGAGTACGCGTTCTCCTTTTCATCTGACGTCTTCTGAGCATGGGGAGCAAATGATTAGGGAGAGACCATTGTGTAAAAATCAAACAGGTCCAAGCCTAAATATATAAATATATGAATATATAATAATAATACAAAATCTAATGGCCTATAGAGAAAGATTTGTTCTTAACGAACACCAATCTGACAGGATATTCTCCTAGATACAATGAGATCTCTAACGTGACATAAAGCTACCTGTACGGGGCCCGTAGAATATAAACCCTCTGAAATAGTATCAGACTGCCTCGAAAAATGATTCCTTGAGTTTGAATACAGGAAGTCACCGCTACACAGCCGATCGTCACAGCAGCATCTAGGTTATTAAAAAATGCCATTAACAACTATTCACTGAAGATACAGGCGTGCCCGTGAAGTAAAGATCCAAAGGTCAATTTGTTTTCACATAATATTTATTTGACAAAACTACTTCTGCAAATAAATTAGAGGTACATACTTGATTGTTCATTTTTTTTTGTCACCATTATTCAAACACTTATTTAGTATGGGTAGTAACCTCTGTATCCGAGAGTCATGCAATTCCGCCACCTCCCTCTTTACTTCAACAACGTCTGGGCTTATTCTTTTAACTCGTCGCCGTAATCATCGTCGGCTAAGGTGTTCCTTTGGATAAAGAAGGAAATGAATATCATTGGGCACAAGTTCACAAACGCCTACCGCTCGTGTGTTCGCCATGATCATCGGACCTGCCTCCACACATTTCTCGACACTACTTTGTCTATTCTAACGTCCTCATAAGCACCAATAATTTGCCAATGAATATCCGCTGGGCACTCAAGTTTTGCATAGCTTCCATTTTGTGGGATTCTGGATGGACGCAACCATTTCAAATACGTGTTTCTCAAAGAAGAGGTGGCGTTCCACTATCGGATGAACCCTAGGGGAAGGCGAAAGAACCACAATCAGAGCCAGTGTAGTCATATTACACATTACAAATTTACCCATGTGATGTATGGCTGGGTCAATTTCTCGATAGATAGTTTCACAGGGAAGGACTCACCAGACTCTTTCGACCTGGTATCCTTTATTTATGCAAGTTCTGATGATTCTTCTTCCATTTTTGAGGAGATGATCAGTTCTTTCGTTTTTAAATTTGAGGAGGATTTCATAAGCGCAAGTGACTTCCGAAAACGGTTACGGCTTTATAGCGTTGGATCTTGGTGTCTATTGCCAGGCATTTATTATCATTCATTGACCAGGTTGAAAATTGAGATTTTTATATTTTGTTAGTGTTATTTATCCATAGTTCTTTATCCTTTAAATTGTGTATATTTTAATGTGAGAAATATCTCACAAGTATTGGTAAGGGCACTTGCAGGGCGGAATTTATAGACCTACCTCTGCTTTGTCTTTGGATGCTTCGTCATCAGTAGTAGTAGCAACGTCTAGCGTTGGAGGTGATTGTTATTTTAGTCTTTTATTATGTAGCGTTGGCCTGAAGCAAAGATCAATACAATGTATTATAATACTGCTCTATGAAGTCTAGACTTTCGATATTGCATTGAGGCAACACATACAGTAACACTGGTAGCATGGGATAAATGGCTGTGTCTGGCAAGGTGTCTTTACAGGAGGGATAAGAATGAACAGACGTTGCTTCAGTTCTAAGCAGCTATTTCTTTGATAAGTTAGAATTTTCCAAGAGAAAGGCCGGATCGAGGTCGATGTGTTCTGGGAATCAGAACAATGAAAGCACGAGAAATATGATCAAAAATATCTACCTGATACACCAGAACTCAAGGATGTAAAGTGTTATGTTTTCCGATAAATTTAGCGACACATAAAGGAACTCCTGTGGGTCAAATATCCAGCATCTTGATGTCTCCGAAATCCGTGAGAGTACATACCTGGACGTAAATTATTATTATTATTATTATTATTATTATTATTATTATTATTATTATTATTATTATTATTATTATTATTATTATTTTATTTGCCAATTGACCACGGACGATCTCGCTACAATTTCATTTTTCCTTTGTCTTCAGTTTCCTCTTCCTCCATTTCTCCTTCATATGGGCGCTATGCTGTTTCTTCTGTTCATCCGTCCAGGCTCTTCCCGTCTTTGCAGTTCTTTAGACTTGAAACCCTTCCAAAATTGAATCATGGTCCGATATGTTTTACTGTCTAACATCTGAACTTTCTAGATGTTGAACTTCTCTATATGAACTTCCTTAATCAATACCCTCGCTCTCTTCTTGTTCCACACGTAGTCGAATAACTTTCTGGTTAGTCTGATTTTGTTAATAATTAATGGTGTATGGCTTTTAGTGCCGGGATATGTCCGAGGACTTCGGCTCGCCAGGTTCAGGTCTTTTGCTTTGACGCCCGTAGGTGACCTGAGCGTCGTGATGAGGATGAAATGATGATGGAGACGACACAGACACCCAGTCCCCGTGCCAGGAGAATTAACCAATTATGCTTAAAATTCCCGACATTGCCGGGAATCGAACCCGGCACCCCTGTGGCCAAAGGCCAGCACGCTAACCATTTAGCCATGGAGCCGGACATCTGATTTTGTTCATTCCATACAAATGTCCGAGGAATGATAACCTCCTATTTCTCATGGCTTCTGAGATTTTCTACACATTTTTGTAGAATTCATTGTTGTTACGAAGTTTTCAGCCGGTATCAGTCTGGATTGGGCCCAAGATATTTTGTAGTATTCTTCTTTCTAAAATCTCCAGCTTCTCCAACTTATAATTCATCGAGAGGCATCCGCTGGCATACAGACATTCTGTTTTTACTACAATGTTGTAATGCCTTATTTTGGCATTCCATGAGATGCATTTCTTGTTGTAGATATTTTTAGTTAGTCTCTCTCCATTTTTGTGATACGATTGACTACAGCAGCTCTATTATTATTATTATTATTATTATTATTATTATTATTAGTAGTAGTAGTAGTAGTAGTAGTAGTAGTAGTAGTAATGCCTATTGTACCAGGGATGCACCTACCTCGGCTATTTAAACTGCAGACATCTATGCCAATGGACTTGAACTTGTAAACTACCAAAGAATTACGTCTCCTGCAGTTAGATGGTTCTACCATCGAGTGTTCTGGAAGCTTCCCCTTACGGAAATATAAAAGCAGGGCACTTCATGGCCGCCTCGTCTGAATTGCTCCAGCAAGTGTATCAAAAGTAACGCTTGCCTCTGGACTATGGTACTTTGGAGCTCAGACTCCTGTGTAATGTAATCGCTAGGAGCAAACTTTGCTCTTGTAAAACATTGTACCTGTCCGGAGCAATTATGCTGTTCTTTAAATAAATTTTACAAACTTGTATTTACCGCAAGTTTTTGTACCTGACGTCCGGACTTCTAAGTCCCCGATATTGTTAGAGTTGACGAGCTCGTTAATAACTTGTTCTAGTGTTTGTTATTCATTCAAATTTTCTGTCTCTCATTTTTAAAAAGGAAAAAAATAAAATTTCCAAATTTGTTATGTTAAATTCTGCTCTAGTTAATACCTTGTCCAGCCATTCAACTCAGGCGTTTCTTATTCCTCTGTAAGCCACGGAAACTCCGTTATTATTATTATTATTATTATTATTATTATTATTATTATTATTATTATTATTATTATTATTATTATTCATCGGGCGAGCTGGCCGTGTGGTTAGAGTCGCGCAGCAGTGACCTCGCCTCCGAGAGATAGTGGGTTCGAACCCCACTGTCGGTAACCCTGGAGATGGTTTTCCATGGTTTCCCATTATCACACCAGGAAAATGCTGGGGCTGTACCTTAATTAAGGCCACGGCCGCTTTCTTCCCATGCCTAGTCCTTTCTTGTCCTTTCATCGCCATAATACCTATCTGTGTTCGTGCAGCGTAAATGAAATAGCAAAAAAGAATTACTATTATTATTATTATTATTATTATTATTATTATTATTATTATTATTATTATACAATACAATCAGCCATTTCAATCATTAAAATGATGTGGCCTCTTTAAGTCGTGGGTATAGGTAGGCCTTCAACAGTCTTCTCCAAGTAGAACGGTCTTGGGCAGATCTCATCCAAGTGGTACCAGCGATCTTCTTGATATCTTTGTCCCATCTGTCCGGTGGTCTTCCTCTAGGCCTTCGATGTTCTCTCGGACTCCACTCCAGCACTAGTTTTGTCCATCTATCATCATTTCTTCGTGCAACATGGCCAGCCCACTGCCATTTTAAGGAGCGTACTCTCTCTAAGATGTCTTTAACCTTTGTAACAGACCGGATGTCATCAGCTCTTTTCCTATCTTTCTTTGTATAGCCTAGCATTGACCTTTCCATGGCTCTCTGCGCGGTCCGAAGTTTCCCTTTTGTGAATTCGTTCAGAGTCCAAGTCTCACAGCCATAAGTCAGCACAGGAAGGATGCATTGGTCAAATACTGTTTTCTTCAGATTTGCTGGCATTTTTGATCTTAATACTGAAGAATTCCTTCCAAATGCTTGCCATCCGAGCTTGATGCGCCTATAGATTTCTGGTCTTATATCACCTGTCATATTTATAATCTGGCCAAGGTAGATGTAATCACTGACCTCTTCTAATGGCATGTTCTTAATATTCACATTTCCAGCTTGAACCCATTCGTTGGACATAGCTCCAGACCTTAATTACAGATCTTGCATTAGAATGTCAGTTGATTGGCCTAAGCATAAACCTTTCCAAAACAAAAGTTATTATTATTATTATTATTATTATTATTATTATTATTATTATTATTATTATTATTGGAGGCACTAGAGATGTGGGTATGGAGGAGAATAGAACGAGTGAAATGGGAAGACCGGGTAAGGAATGAGGAGGTAGTACGAAGAGTTGGAGAAGAACGAAGTATGTTACAAATCATTGGAAGGAGAAAAATGAACTGGATCAGACATTGTTTGAGAAGGGACTGTTTACTGAAAGAAGGAATAGAAGGAATGATGAAAGGCAAACGAGGAAGAGGAAGGAAAAAATATCAAATGTTGGACAATATCCAAGGAAATAAATATTCGGACATGAAGAACTTGGCGCAGGACAGGCAACAGTGGAAGAGGTTCATCCCGTGACAAGACCTGCCATAAGGCAAAATACCTAGACGATGATGATTATTATTATTGTTGTTATTATTATAGAAGTCAATTATACATTGCGTCTAAGAATATTCTGTAAATGTGAATTGCAGTCATTTAAAACAAGTTAATAACTTATAGCCGAAATCTTTCACAATATTAATTCTTATTCCTTTAGTTATGCTTAATATTCATAATGTTCCAATAAAAGGGAATACCAGTAGAATTAATTTAATGTAGGGGCTGCCTCCACTTATACCCTAGTCACGCGCCACTGCGCACGGCTCAGCAATTGCTACTTCATTGATACTTTCATTTTTCTTGTCCTCCTTAATTGGCTGGCTCACTTGATAATAGCATTCCTTTGTGGCTTGTTGTGCCGTTAATGCAATGGCAACGTCATCCTCTCAGCAGTGTTTCCTTCGCCTGGAATAGTTACTGGTACCTACTTGTTGACGATATTTTTAATATAAAAACCCTTCCTCCGTTATAAAGTGTACCATGGAACGACCATTACAGGACTTCTTCGATCCCAGTACGTGATGACTATCAGAATTTACTGAGATGTTTTAGTTGCATTATGGTATTGTACCCTATTATAAGCCCATACATACTTTTTACCAGCTTAGTGGTCATGGGGTACGTATTGGGATTCCGTCATGAATTTATTGTTTTCGATTGCCAGCTCCAGTATGAGGGCTAGAACGAAATGTTCTGGGTGAGCCTTGTGAGGACAATTGAGTAGAGGTGGGTTGAAATCTCATTACTCAGCTATCCTTGAAAGAGTTTTCTTATGGAAAATGTCGGAATACTACTTAACGTAATGCCACGGCCTTTTCCTTACTTATCCTAGCCTCTTTCTTCTTAATTCTTATCACTGAATAAAGTGCTCCTTGATTTACTGCACGTGACTGAAAGGCTAGTCCTCTCCCAATTTCTAGTCAGACTCAGTGTATGTCAAACTCCCAGACAGTAAATGACGGTATTATTTTGTTGCGGCTGAAAGATCGGCTTAACCCGGACGAGAAAAAAGACGATACTTATGCATAGAAAGCAGATGTTCGGGTACTAAGAGCATTTTTAAGTACTTTTCAACAAGTCGCCGGGATTCATCCATTCGTGCTATACATTTTTAAGTATGTTAGCATGTAAAGCAAGGATCAGACCATTAGAACTCCTGCAAAATATCCTACAGAGCCGTAGTGCGGTGTTAAGGGCTCTGACTGATTCCTGGAGAAAATTATAATCTAACAGTAGCTAATTACGTACTGGTAACATAACAACAAGGTTATGTAATGCTTCGCACACAATTTTATCTGTGATTCGATGGCTACTGGCTTACAGTTCATGTGTGTTGCAGAGCTGTAGACTATTAGAAAAAACAATCTTCGTATAACGGTACCAATTACCTATATTAAACATTCCTCATTATTAAGAATTTATTCCAAACGCAGGCGGAATACGTGAATAAAATTGAAGTAAGCCCCCTTTTTATAGGTAGAATGGTTTTAAATATCACGTTTACCGTTTACGTGACTCTTTATTTAAATATTTAAGCCATGCGATCTAGTTTAAATTTCAACTTCTGAGACTTCAACATTTTATCTTTATTGATCTAGATTCTAACCTCGTTCGCTTTGATAAATAAGACACTTTGTGAGGCAGTGTGGATGCTGAGCAATGTTGAATATACAAGGAGGCTACAATTCAATGAATTTCCCGTTCATAAAACAAGGTAATGTAGTGGGAATTATTTCAAAAGAAGTATGAGCGCATGATATTGAATATTCCTCGCATTATGTATTTCCGGAAGAATCAGAGTCAAACTTTGTATACGTCATTACGTGCTAGTCTTACGTGATAAATTATTACTGGCTCTTTAATATACATTTGCCGCTTACACAGTTTCCCATTATTACCGAGCGAGTTAGCCATGCGGTAAGAGTCACGCAGCTGTGAGCTTGCATTCGGGAGATAGTGGGTTCGAATCCCACCTGTGGCATCCCTGAAGATGGTTTTCCGTAGTTTTCCCATTTTCACATCAAGAAAGTGCTGGGGCTGTACCATAATTAAGGCCAGGGCCACTACCTTCCCAGTCCTAGCCCTTTTCGATCCTTCCGTCGCCGAAAACCTTCGATGTCTTAGTGCGAGAATAAACAAATAGCAAAAAAAAGTAAAAAATGTAAAAATGTAAAATGTAAAAATGTTGTCATTTAAAGTCGATACAAAAGCACAGGTCCGCCTCTGTGATGTAGTGGTTAGTGTGATTATCTGCCACTTCCGCAGGTCCGGGTTCGATTTCCGGGTCTGCCACGAAATTTGAAAAGTGGTACGAGTGGTCCACTCAGCCTCTGGAGTCAACTGAGTAGAGGTGGATTCGATTCCCACCTGGCCATCCTGAAAGTGGTTTTCCGTGGTTTCCCACTTCTCCTCCAGGCAAATACCGGGATAGTACCTAACTTAAGGCCACGGCCGCTTCCTTCCCTCTTCCCTGTCTATCCCTTCCAATCTTCCTATCCCCCCTGCAAGGCCCCTGTTCAGCATAGCAGGTGAGACCACCTGGGCGAGGTACTGGTAATCCTCCCCAGTTTCATCCCCGACCCAGAGTCCGAATCTCCAGGACACTTCCCTTGAGGCGATAGAGGTGGGATCCCTCGCTGACTCCGAGGGAAAAGCCAACCCTGGAGGGTAAGCAGATTAAGAAAGAAAGAACAAAAGCATAGAAGAGCACCCTTTCTCAGTAAAGTACGAGTATATATAACCCCCCCCCCCATTGGCACTACAGCCCTTGAATGGCCTTGGCCTACCATGCGACCGCTGCTCAGCCCGAAGGCCCGCAGATTACGAGGTGTCGTGTGGTCAGCACGATGAATCCTCTCGGCCGTTATTCTTGGCTTTCTAGACCGGGGCCACTGTCTCACCGTCAGATAGTTCCTCAATTCTAATCACGTAGGCTGTGTGGACCTCGAATCAGCCCTCAGGTCCAGGTAAAAATCCCCGACCTGGCCGGGAATCAAACCCGGGGCCTCCGAGTAGGAAGCAGGCACGCTACCCCTACACCACGGGGCCGGCAGTATATATAAAACTTCCCGTAATAACTAGCCGAGAAAACTCTATAGTAGAATATTCCTTCTTTCCGGTCGTGCTTGTACTCACAATCAGAGACTCAGCCGATCACTTCCTGTATTAATGAATGAGCTCGAAGGTGATATTTATCGCTGCACTTTCGGAACTGAACGCAAGCATTGCAAATCATATGCCACAGTAAGAGATGCTGCAGATACTTATAGATATGTCAGCAAATCTGCAAGTACGTCGTGTGACCAGAAAATAGTATTCATGCCATTACGATGAGCGCAATTAACAAAAACGGATACGCACAGTAGGTCAGACAAGATAGCAGTGGATACTTTTATACTGAGTCTAAGTGTGTACATCAGTCACGGTCCAGTGCACGTTATTATGCAATAGTACTTTTGATGAAATATTTACACTCGTGCGCATACCAATGAAAAAAGTACATCAATGAGTTTGACATTATCAAGCAAGCAAGTGAGTGAGTCAGTAAGCACGTTATTCTTTATCCTCAAACTATCAACATTGATCTGCATTTAGGGTAGTCGCCCAGGTAGCAGATTCCATATCTCTTGTTTTCCTAGCCTTTTATTAAATGATTACAAAGAATTTGAAATTTATTAAACATCTCCCTTTGTAAATTATTCCAACATCAAACCCCTACGTATAAAAGAATATTTGCCCCAATGTGTTTTCTTGAATTCCAACTTTATCTTCATATTGTGATCTTTCCTACTTTACAAAACACCAGTCAAACTTATTTGTCTTCTAATGTCATTCCACGCAATCTCTCCACTGACAGCTTGGAACATACAACTTAGTCGAGCAGTTCGTCTCCTTTCCCCCCACATATTCCCAGCGCAAACTTTTCAACATCTTCGTAACGCTACTCTTTTGCCGAAAATCACCCAGAACAAACCGAGCTGCTTTTCTTTGGATTTTTTTCAGTTCTTGAATCACGTAATCCTGGTGAGGGTCCTATAAAATGGAACCATACTCTAGTTGGGGTCTTACCACAGAATTATATGCCCGGTCCTTTACATCCTTACTACAACCCCTAAACACCCTCATAAGCATGTGTAGATATCTGTACTCTTTATTTACCATCCCATTTATGTTATTACCCCAATGAAGATCGTTCCTTATATTGACAACTAGTCACTTACAATCATTCCCTCACCACCTCATCAACGCAGTAATTAAAACTGAGAGGACTCTTCCTATTAGTGAAACCCACGACCTGACTTTTAACTCGTTTATCATCATACCATTACCTGCTTTCCTTTCATATGATGTAATTTGTCAATGGGCACTTCTGTTTTGTAGAGCTGGCATACCTCTTCAGTATACAGGGACGGGTCATAGAAAAGCAGAACAGGGGCCACAGAATGAAATCAACGAGGTGCATTTCAAAAGTAATCTCCAAAAGTTACAAAAGCACTTGCTCCACTGTTTTGCCATGAAAATATTACCTTTGTAATGGATCAAAAATATGGAAGTTGCATGGTGATAGATCAGGACTACACGGTGAATGGTACGTAAAAAAAGAAAAACAGCCGAAGAGTTCTACGAGCAGGATATTGACCGCTTGGTGAAACAGTGGGACAAGTGCTTGTGTAACTTTGGATATTACTTTTGAAATAAACCTCGTTCATTTCATTCTGTGGCCTTACAGCCTCAGTTCTGTTTTCATTTGATTTGCCGTTATAGAAAACATTTTCGGTTTTATAGGCCGTGATGGAATACGTTTCACTGGGAACAGCCTGCAGTACTTTGAAGGATCAGTTCTCTCCGAAGGTCGGTAGAAAAGTAGGGGATACATGAAAATCCAGAGCACAGTCTCCGGTGAAATGCTGAGAGCTACGAGTCCATATTCCACCACAGCTTACAAGGCTGAAATATATTTCTTCTATTTTATATTCATCGTGACGGCGGTCGTGTAAGCCTAGACATCTCTGTCTTTCACTTACCTAACCTTGGCTTCAATTTCAGACTTGTTCGAGGCTTTAAATTATATTCAGAAGTTTAGAATTGATTTCGCTAAGCCTGGAGAGGTTATTTGAGGAGCTTGCGATATAAGAGGCAACTTAGGTCCACGACACCTCCCGAGTTCCGAAGAATTCGTTGTTCCCGCTTTTCCTTTCAGGCTCGTGTAATTATCTGGTTCTTAACCAGACATCTAAATGGGCACAATGCGTTACAAGTAGCAGCTGCTGCGAACTTCGCTATAAGCACACTAATGACCTCGAAATATTGTAATGCTCACTCCACGTAGAATAGACATACAATCGCCAAAATGGTGCGGAATCACTGCTTTTGGAGAACGAGGCAAGTGAACGCAGCGTATTGGTGCGATGAGAAGAAACAGGTTTCACTACTACGCTAACATTGTCAATTACTCTCAGCAAAGGTCCGCCAGTCATTAATGAGAATAGTGAGCTTATAAGAATATTCGTCTATTTAACCACATGGTGTCCTGCTCCATGCCTAAATGGTTAGCATGCTGGTCTTTGGTCCAAGTGATCCTGTGCTCGATTCCCCACTGCTAGGAGATGTTAACTTTCATTGGTCAATTCCTCGTGCTCGAGGGCTGGGTTTTTGTGCCATCTTCAACAATAGAATTCATCTTACTTGGGGCTCCCATCCTCAAATACGTGCAAGTCGCCTATATGACGTCAACTCGAAAGTCCTGCATCAGACCTTTCCGGACGCCACTCACAATTTAATTATTATCCGATCATGCTCCAATATCTGACTGAGAATTGATCGTCTTAGCAGGAAACGGTCCTAAACTCACGGCATTGATGACAAGCATAATTAAGTTGTTATAAGAAGCTTTACAGCATCTTCGACCGCTTTCCTTTGACCCACCCTTTTAATTCATGGAAATGAAATACTTGGGCAATGAATAGGCATTCAATTGTTTCATACTTTTTAATATTCTCCTTTCTTTCGCAAAATATGTGTCGATGTGGTCGTGAAATAAAATACACAAGCAGAGTAAGAAACAAAGCAGAATAAGAAAAAGTTCAACAACTTCGATACGTGTTGTACTGTTCATGCAAAAAACTAAAACGTGTTGTAATTGAGCGATGCAAATTCGATGGACCCAGTACAACGTATCGTCCCTCCTGATTAACCAGTTAAACCAAATCTATGTCCAGCTGATTAGCATGAGGCGATTATTCCGTTTGATTAGCCGTTGTATCAGAGGCCATTCTGCTATTTCTATTGCAGCCTCGGGTTACCTACACACTGCACGAGTGTGGTGGTATGCCAACTATCCTAGAAAATTAGATAGAATTAGATTTGTCATTATGCGACCAATCAAATTGACATCATATAATAATAATAATAATAATAATAATAATAATAATAATGACGCCTAACGTACGGTGTGCAAGCATCTCAATATGACGCCATCTGGCATCTTGTATGTCAATTTTAGCCGTCTATGGTTTAATTTTAATTAATTCTGTCGGTTAAACACCAAATGTGTCACCAGAGGTCTTTTACATGAAAACATCGTACAACATGAAGTGTCGAATAGACTTTATCCGCCCTTCAAAAATCCGACTACTTCTGCCGGGTTTAAACCCGCTATCTTGAGATCCGGAGGCCGACACTCTACCACTGATCCACAGAGGGGGCTATATAAGGATACTAATAGGGCATAAACTAATATTCTTTTACGACCTGCAGAAACTCATTGAGCGGGTTATCGCTAACAACAGGGGGCTTTGCATAAGCCACAGGGTTTATAGAATAAGTTTGACTTTTTTCTTTTTTGCTACATGTTTAGCGTCGCACTAACACATCGAAGGTTTCAGCATTTGCCTTGTGTGAAACTGGGAAGCTACGGAAAATCATCTTCGCGGTGCCGAAGGTGAGATTTGAGCCCACGGTAAATGGAGTAAAAAAAAAAAGCATAAAAGTCTGGAAATTAGATGATTTGTTATGCACACTGTTTAAGGAGAATTAATGGTTACGAAGAAATTTAGACATTTGTGAATGTAATAATCGCGAATATCTCCATTATAATTCCTCGTACAGGATTTGGATGCAGCTAACATTTAACGGAGAAATCTTACATTTGCTGTTTCGGTTCTCGTAACATTGCTACGCCACAGTATACTAATCAAATAATATATACCCTCGGCCAGGCCATTTCAATTTAGCGTTTGGGGTCTAGGGAGCCCTGATGCAGGGCTGTGTTTGTCCAGGGCTGACTCATTACTCTCTCTCTCTCTCTCTCTCTCTCTCTCTCCGTGGCTGTGTAGGCGAAGTAAGAACGCACGCGCTGGGTCACTACTCTTCCCATTTTATCCAACATTATAAACCCTTTGAATAAAATGTTTCTTTGCATGGGAAACGTATGTTTATATGTGTTATGTGGAACAGTATTCGTGCTTTTAAGATGGAACTTCCACCGTACGAAAAAAAAACCGTTACGGGGAGAGTTTTTGAAGAATTTCCAATTTTAAAACAGTGTATCTTGTCCGATTGTAACTGTGAAGCCCTTAAACAATTCGAAAATGGTTTAGAAATATTGAAGACACGCCACCTGAATTTAAAATTTCTATGACGCCCTTTTCTGTAAGTTTTCAGCAGCCTCCACTCAAATTTCTAAGATAATTGAGTGAGAGTAAAACTAGGCCGTGTTTGTGTGATATTTCTTTGGAAGCGGAGGTATGCACTCATTCTGATCAAACACTTTTCCCTGACACCACTTGTGGTGAAATCAAAGAAACATCAGGTGTCACCTTAATACAGAAAAAGAGGCAATTTTATTCTGTTCTGTTATTTTCTTAAAGGCTGATTTCTCTCTCTTTCGGGGATCCTTCTCAGCCCTGACAACCGCGGTCTGCCCGGGCTAACCATGGAGCTGCCCTCTTAAGATGGCCTTGCCTACTGCACAATCTGGCTACTGAATTTCTATCTTGATCATTTGTGTGACAAATATGACTAATGACAAGGCAGGTTGGTCGAAAACAACGTGAATTGGGTATATGAGCTTTACAGGCTTGGCCGTACTGATAATTAATTTGAAAAAATTACAGGACATCTAACGCTGTTGTAATTTTATCAGCTGCTCAAGTTAGCCAGTCAGATTGCTTCGCTAGCGAATTTAAAAGGGCTTTGCGAGAAGGTAATTCTAAATCTGTACTTGACTTCAGACAGGCTTGAGAGCTACAATCGAAGAAAGAACTTTGCCACAGGAGAGATTTGAACACGGACCTCTGAGCTGAGAGGATCACGCCATACCATGTACTGTACAGTGACACCGGGAGAAACTCACGGTGTGTTTGATGCTGATTTCATCATCGGTAGCTGCCAGGTGATCGGTCAGGTACGGAAATGTTCATTAAGAGGCCATTTAGCATGGGTAAAGTGGACTTGGAATCGAAGTCTTATTCGATTGATTCTCTGAAGCTGATCTTAAGCCACGAACAAATTTAGCACAAGCCCATTTGAATTCTCCCGCGAAGTGATCTGATTGACTGACTTCAGCAGTTGATAAAATGAAAATGGAGCGAGATATCGAATTAATTATTCAAATTATTTATCAGTATGAAAAACCCTCATATACCCGGTTTTCGTTGTTTCCGACCACCCTATATAAGAGAGGTGCCACTAACCTTAATTTTGGGAGTGGCAAATTCAGGAGATAAAATGGGGAGCATGTTTAGAAAAAGGTTTATAAAATGAAGACACGTTTCTTTATTTTATAACAAATGAAGGAACATTTTTATCTACACTACACAAAACATTATTGTTCAGGTACACATCAAGGAATGAGATTTTACTTTTGAGAAGTGCTTTTTTGACTGTTAATTTTTGCTGTTTGCTGATAATTGGTAAGCGCAGTTCACACAAGTTCACTTAAATGTTCATCAGTTAGTTCAGATCGATATTTATATTTGATGAATTTAAGCGTTTAGTACAGTAGTCCCAAAGATAGAGATAAGTCTCTACCACACTCGTTTGTTAGTGGGTATTTTTCTTCTGGAACATTCTTCCAAAATTCTATGGTAGAAACGCCACTTCGCTTGAGTCCTATAATATATAAATAATAGTTTAGAACAAATATTTACAACCAAAAATGTATTCTGATTCTAGATAATACAATGAGATAAGGGGCAATATGAATGCAAGTGAAGTGCTTATTCTAAGTTACTGCTCGTTAGTGGAAGAGGGGGAAACACTCAACTGATAAGCGGTATGCATAATATCTCGTTGCGTTGCATTAGGCGGTATTCAATGTTCTGAGGCCGCAGGGTCTCTCAATTTGGGAGCGCGGGTTGGCGACCATGGGACCCTTAGCTGAGTCCTAGTGTTGCGTCCACTTACTTTTGCCAGTTTCCTCACTTCCATCTATCCTATCCTACCTCCTTTGGTCAACTCTTGTTCTTTTCTGACCCCGACGCTATTAGAGCATTCGAGGGCTAGGGAGTCTTTCATGTTCACGCCCTTCGAGGCCCTTGTCTTCCTTTGGCTGATATCTTCATTTTTCGAAGTGTTGGATACCTGCCATTTTTTCTCTGATTAGGGGTATATAGAGGATGGTTTCCTAGTTGCACTTCGTCTTCAATAATCATAACCACCATCAATGTTCTGAGTGATAACTAGGGCCCGGATGTTGATGCAGTAACTTACTGAAGCGAGTAATAAGTAGTGTACCCCCACGACAGTTTGCATAAACATTAGGGGTTCGGCCCATTAGAACTCCTAGAATTTATGTTACTCCCGCTACATTACGTTAGAGCGGGCTAGTCGACATTTCCTACTAAAAAAATTATTTAGTAACAAAATTAAACTCTGTGCCCTAGGATAACTGAAGCTCGCAGTAGTCTTCAATCACGATAGTGGAAGTTATGAGCAAGGAAAGAGCTTGAGCATATGGTTTATTTGTGGTGATAGACTGACACACTACGCACAGCAGTCAAGTCTTTCAAAAAAGGTTACAGTTTATATTTCATGTCAGTAATTTAGCCTAAATTCTCACTCAATTAAAATATCATAGCGCACTGTGTCAAGACTTATTTTGGGGCACTGTGAAGTAAGTCGTGAACGTCTTCACGGTGATGCAAATTTGTAGTTATATATAGGCTGCCACTTTTCTTCGAAAGTTAGTTCGTAAAAGACGATCGTACCCATTTCTCGGAACGGTTACATGTAAATTTTTTGGAAGTGTAGTGTTTCTTTTATCTTCCGTAATACATCTATCTGGAGCAATGTCGTAAAGTTGCAATCTATTAACAACTTGCTGGCAGATGGAAGTCATCGGTGTAAACAGCTCCTCCACACTATTTACGACCTAACTTTTATGACTACTCTTAAAATATTTCTCCGTAACTTCCCAGTTCAATTCCCTTTGGGGTACTATTTCGATTTTCACGCTACACGCGTTGGTCTTGATCCACCTACAACCAAAGTAAATCATCTCTCTTTTTTTTCAGTGTTTGTTTACGTTAAGATCTAAGAGCAACAGAGTTATCAACTACATACCCTTACTTGATCTAAAAAACACTCGAGGTAAATAGTCTCCCTTCTCCAGTATTTCACTCACAAGGATGTCCTAGTGTGGATCACATCGACTTTGTCGAGCATTCCCGAGGAGAATCTACATTACAAAATCAATATGCATTTTGAAAATCTCTCTCATTGAATATAATTTTCCAGATTCTACAGTTTAGGTTTTCAAGCACCTTATAACCCGCCATATAAGTCAGCGGTCAGAGAAGAATTCTCGTAGCTTAGTTGCCAAGACTATTTTAATTACTTCTCCGTGTGTCCTTTTATTGATAATTAATTGCATTTTAATGTTTAATCATGACATCGCTTTCGCATTATAAGATATTTTAAGCAAATGGAGAGAAGGGAAAGAAGGGAAAAACAGAAAGAGGAAAATGAAGATTCGATAGCGACTCGGACCCTTTAACCTTACATTTCAGATCCCCAGTTATTTACGTTGAAAGCTAAACGCAATATGGTTATCACATGCATCCCCTTGCTGGTTATGTACACTACATCGTCTACAAAGAAAAATACAAGTCCAAAACGCTTACTTTCGAGAAAAGGAACCTCCAATATTTATATCTTCACAAAGGAATGGTTATACATATTTTGACCAATATTTATTTAAGGTCATGTTGTTAAATGTTCCTACTTGCAGTGAGTTATGTACAAACTCGGGTTTGTTCAAATTTCATAATATTCCTTCTGACTTAATATGTCTCTCCTGACACTAGACATTTAATGTCTTCCACTTGAATATCTTCGGAAAAGAACGTCATCTTTTGACAAGAAAATAGTTTATTTTAAATTGAAAACCCCATGTTTTTTCTCTCATGGATGGTATCAGGAGTGGGGTGAAGGTGCGCGCATTCTTTAATGACGACCTACTGCGAAAAAGTTGCGAGAAGAGATGTGGGAGTGGAAGTAAGGTATAATTATGGCATCTTCCTTCGAACCTTCGCATTAATCTCACATGCCAGTAAGATCTTACTGTATCATAAATCAGCACTTCAAGTATTACATACACCCTCAAACATCTATACAACAAGCGGGCTTTGTTGAAGGCAAAGGAACACGGGAGGAGATTTTCAACATGAGACAAATTATTGAAAAAGAGCAAGATTTTGCGTCCACGTGTTCATTTGCTTCTTAGACTACAACGAAGCCTTCAACTGTGTTGTCTGGACCAAGCTGTGACAACTACTTTATGGAATAGGTGTGCCATCACACATGTTATCACTGCTGATAAGCTTATATGATAATCACACTGCCCCTGTGAGAATTGATGGTCACACCACGTCTGAGTTCTTCAGAGTGTCCAAGGGCGTCATACAGGGCTGTATTCTCTCTCCACTCCTTTACAACATTTATGGCGAATATGTCATGAGGAAAGCTCTCGATAGCTGGACTAGAGGCATTTAAATTGGTGGAAGAAGAATCAATAATCTCCGCTTTGCTGATGACACTACTCTATTTGTCAGCAATAAAGTTGAACTCGTAAAGACTTGCTCGCAAGGGTAAAGCACACAAGTCGTGCATATAGACCGGAGATCAACCTAGGCAAGTCCAAACTTATGATAACCGATCCAGAAGAACAGGTCCAGCTCACAGGTTGTATAAGGGAACTGGAGATTGTTAAGTACTATGTCTCTCTTAGTTCAAAGATCTCTCTTGACAGGAAGCTCTGATGACGAGATAAGGAGTCGGATCAATCTAGGACGAGTTGCCATGAATAAGCTAAACAGGATCTGGCCGAATAGGGCAATTACGAAGAGCACAAAGGTACGTCTAGTCTTCAACTATACATGTGAGAGGTTCAAGACTAGTGACTAAGCTCGTATTTACTCCTTTGAAATGTGGTGCGTCGGGCTGAGTGGCTCAGACGGTTGAGGCGCCGGCCTTCTGACCCCAACTTGGCAGGTTCGAAACTGGCTCAGTCCGGTGATATTTGAAGGTGCTCAAATACGTTAGTCTCCTGTCGGTAGATTTACTGGCACGTAAAAGAACTCCTGCGGGACTAAATTCCTGCACCTCGCCGTCTCCGAAAACCGTAAGAGTAGTTAGCGGAACGTAAAAGTCACAACATTAAACATTATTATAGATGTGGTGTTGGCGCAGAACGCTACGTGTGTTCTGGACAGAAAGAAGAACAAATTCGCCCATCATTACGAAGCTCAACAGCTCCAGAAGACTTTCTTCTCGCATCAACCAGAGGATCCTTCAGTTTATGAGCCATGTTGTTAGAAGATATGGTGAGAACCTGAAAAAAATGATGATGCAAGGAAAATTCGAAGATAAAAGGCCACGTGGAAGGACATCCAGCAGATGGTTATATCAATTAAAATAGATCAGTGCCACTTTTTCCATTACGTGGCCTATCCTATTGCCAGATTTGAATCCAATACGTTTTTTAAACTCTTGGGACATTTGAAATCCTTGGTGTATTCAACTAACTCCTGTAGGCTTGCCTATGTCGAATATTTGAGGGAGCGTATCCAAAATTAATTTTACCAAATACGAAAAACTTCAGGACCTTTCAATAGAGTACGGCAACTCATGGAACGAAGAGTTATAGGATACATCGAAACAGGAGATAACTTCAGGCAATTTTTGTAAATGTATATTAGTTCTAAAATTGTTAAATGTAGTAAATGTACCATTAACAATTAGCCCATTTAACTGCCTACTGAAGGATTTTCGGACCCAATTTCATATGAGCTTCTTGTAATTTTCAATTGACAGGAATATATCCCTAAATCTATGAATACTAATTTAGATGTACCCTGTAACATACCGTATACTGTATATTTATGTTTATTGACACTTGTTTCCTTAATTAAGCAAATAACTTGTTTAACATGGAAGGACTCAGGATGAAAAGCCTACCATCCGACTATATATTTACATGCATTTAAAATGTAAAGAAATGATTTTACTCACAATTAAAACTTACAGCCAGATAGGTCTGCTTATGATTTACAGCGGTCATTTAACTCAGCATAAAATATAGCTTCAAAATAACTATTGTACGTTAATTTACTGTTTAATTGGTAATACATATATCAGTAGTATACGCACATTTTCCCTTACGATATCACCATAATTAGTAAAACAGCAAAACAATAACGTGAAATCGTATATTAAAAGGATTATTGATGAGTTGTACTAGAAGTTCTTAACGTTTAATCTCGGACATTGTGTTTCTTTCTAAGTAATGTTCACTATTTAGTAAGTTGGGTAAAATTATAATTCCATATTATAGTCATTCTTCTTTTAATAATAACATCGTATTTTTATCTTCTTTCAGGTGGAGAAGATCATCAATCGATGTACGCTGCAAACAAACAGAATGAGATGGAAGAACCGACACAGTTTTGCCCACATCTCTTCTGACACCCCTATAACAAGGTCTGTTTATTCTATCTCTTGCCAAAAGGTTACATGTGTGATTTTTTTCCTCTCCTATATGGTTTATCACAAATGCTTGTTCTCCTGGGTAAGCTGATACTGAGTTCCACAAAACACATAATGAAATTCGAATCAGGCTAACGATATGATAGCTTAGCATCTACGTTTCTTTAACCTTGTTCCTCAACAGAAACGAATATATGCCATCTCCTGTTTACTAGCCCGTATTGTAAATTAATGGTATTAGAGCATTTCTCTCTTTTCTTCTGTGCCAATGAACTAAAATATTGGCCATCAATACTCTTTTTTAAGGATTAGTTCAAATCCTTTTGCCGATGATCTTCGAAAAGTTCCTTTTCAAGATTATCAACTACAACACCATGACGTTCCCTTCAACGGGTTTCTCCTTTATTTCGGCTTAGATAATGATACACAAAAATATCTAATATCAGTTGTCAAGGATGATGAGGATTAATATTTATATTCTATATATGCGTCTACCTTAGCCATCTCGTAAATAATCTATATCTATAAAATCAAAAATAAGTCTGTTTGTGAGCCGATGACCAAGATGTTAGGCCCCTTTAAACAACAAGGAGCATGAAGGTTCTTTTGTTCGTTGTACAAATCTACACGACTCCACTGATCAGTACTAAAATTTGCACCAAGGCTCATAAAAATAATAAAATAAAATAAAAATAATTAAATTGGTCAGGTAGAAGGGTTTATGTGTTGACGCCATTTGTATAGCAAAACTCTTAAAGAGTAGAGTAGATACAGGAAAAGCATGGAACATAGAATACGAGAAATATCTACGATACAATCTAGCAATTTACTCTGGAAAATTAATCCCAATTTCATAAATGAGTATCAAAAGATTGCTTACAGATGGCGGATTTTGCCCTATGATACAACATAGCAATTTACTGTCTAGAATGAGTAATGAGTGATTGCTTTCAGGCGTATATTTTAACTCTATTTATTCCAACCTATACAAACTTCGTATTAGTCGTAGATTGAATTACTGTACTTTCTTCAAACGTACGTACTATAGTTTTGCACTGCCCTACGTTTCTTAACCTAAGTTCTATACATGAGTATCAAATGATTGCTTTTAGGTGGCAAATTTTCTTCTAAGATACAACAGCGGGGCTGAGTGACTCAGACGGTTGAGGCGCTGGTCTTCTGGCCCTAACTTGGCAAGTTCGATCCTGGCTCAATCCGGTAGTATTTGAAGGTGCTCAAATACGTCAGCCTAGTATCAGTAGATTCACTGGCACGTAAAATAACTCCTGTGGAACTAAATTCCGGCACCTCGGCGTCTCCGGGAACCGTAAAAGTAGTTAGGTGGGACGTAAATCAAATAAAATTATTAGTATTATTAAGATACAGATAGTAATTTATTATCTGGAATGAGTACTTAGTGACGTCAAGAAATGGCAATGCGAGTAACATTAATTCCCTCATTCTACAAAAATTTTTCAGGACAGGCTGCTACATATAAATCGATCGATACCATTTTAGATAAAGAATAAGCAGTAAATTAACCTGTATAATTCCTGGACTCATTAGATGCATCAAGAATGCCTTCTCATCTTCTTATCCATAAAATTGGATCACCCATAATTTAACTCCGGAATTGGAATCTGTGATGTCATCAAGGACAATTGATGTAAGTAGTAGGGATACATTTAGAAACTCTGTGTTTCTCTCATGGTAATTTATATGAAGCTTGCTCCAGGATTGGAACTCCAAGGAATTTATACATTTACGTGCCCAACACGTAATTTTGATTATCCTACGGCATTATATTAGTGATTTCACAGTTCCAAAAATGTACAAAATTCATCATCATCATCATCTGTTTACCCTCCAGGTTCGGCTTTTCCCTCGGACTGAGCGAGGGATCCCACCTCTACCGCCTCAAGGGCAGTGTCCTGGAGCTTCAGACTCTGGGTGGGGGATACAACTGGGGAGTATGACCATTACCTCGCCCAGGCGGCCTCACCTGCTATAGTGAACAGGGGCCTAGTAGGGGGAGGGGAAGATTGGAAGGGATAGGCAAGGATGAGGGAAGGAAGCGGCCGTGGCCTTAAGATAGGTACCATCCCGGCATTTGCCTGGAGGTGAAGTGGGAAACCACGGAAAACCACTTCGAGGATGGCTGAGGTGGGAATCGAACCCGCCTCTACTCAGTTGACCTCCCGAGGCTGAGTGGACCCCGTTCCAGCCATCGTACCACTTTTCAAATTTCGTGGCAGAGCCGGGAATCGAACCCGGACCTCCGGGGGTGGCAGCTAATCACGCTAACCACTACACCACAGAGGCGACATGTACAAAATTACGAAACGATATCAATAATTCGCAATAAGTTAAAAAGGATACCAAACTGGAGATGAATAATGTAATTCTACTTCCATTTGTGATATACTATTTTCAAGTGCGTTTTAATATAATACTACATTCTATTGCCACAACAGATCATGCTTAGTATTCCATTACCTAGAAACATTGCAACATTAGCTGCCTCTGTGGATGCGTGGTAGAGTGTCGGCCTCCGGATCCCAAGATAGCGGTAGTCGGATTTTTGAAGGGCGGAAAAAAGTCCATTCGACACTCCATGTCGTACGATGTCGGCATGTAAAAGATCTCTGGTGATACATTTGGTATTTATCCGACAAAATTAATTAAATCTCAGCCATAGACGCCCAAGAGAGATCCTGTTTACTCTGTCTGCCATCTAGCGGACCTAGAGTAAAACGGAACGTCGAAATTGACGAGCAGACAGCCAGATGGCGTCAAATCGAAATGTCTGCAAATGGTACCTGAGGCTATACGATTATTATTATTATTATTATTATTATTATTATTATTATTATTATTATTATTATTATTATTATTATTATTATTATTATTATTATTATTATTATTATTATTATTATTATTGCAACATTGCAACATGAACAACGTGATACATTACGGGTGGAGCCCGCGGGTAACTTCTAGTATGAAGATAAAAAACTGGGAATCCTTCGACCTATCAAGCTAAGCTGGCAAGTATTTAAGAAGCACTCAGCATTCTCCAATGAAACATACCTGCAAATCTGAAGAAAACACGTTTTGGTCAGTTCATTCTCCACGTGCTGACTAAAGGCTGGACACTAAATGAGTTTACGGAAAAGGAAGCAAAGAACAGCTCAAAAAATGTATAGAGATCTCAATGCTGGGTTTGACGGGGATAGATAGGAGGAGGGCTGAAGACTGAAGATCATTCTCAAAGCTTGACATCATCTTGAAACGAATAGCTACCTTGAATGGCAATAGGCCGGCATGTTGCTTGCATGAACGAATTTGGTTCTGGAGCCAAGTTATTGGGACAAACTTACACTGAAACCACCGGACCGATGGGATGAAAACAAACGGTTGATCGTTGTGGTTCACTGGCAGACAACCACTCGAAACCGTTCCACCTGGAGATAACTTAAGGGGAATTTCCTTTTTTTAAGAATTTAAGAGGCCACATCATTCTGGTAGGCTGCTGATAATGATGATGGTGATGATGACGATATAATCTATAAACCTTGCAGATAATCCCTCGAAACGGTGTAGGAATAGCCTAATTTGTGCCGAAAAATGCTCACAGATGTCTCAAAAGTTGGTGGTATCCGAAAAACGTAATATCGAAAGGACTTATTTCCATTTCCTATCGTCCTCGGACGACTGGGTTTGATTCCTGGTATTGGCAGAAATTTGAGGTTAGTAGTTACAAAGGTAGGCCTACATCTAGCTCACCTCCATTGGGGGTGTGCCTGAAAAGAGCTGTACCACCTCGAGAAATGAGGGCACGAGTTCGTCGGACTCCGTGGCTAACTGGCTAGCATCCTGAAGTTTAATCCAAGAGGACCAGGATTCGATTGCCGATCGCTTGAGGGATTTAAACCTTCATACTCAGTCAGTTCATTGCTCGGAGACTGGATGTTTGTATCGTCTTCAAGAGTAGATTTCATACGAAGTAAGGCCCCACCCTCACAGCCACGCAGGGTGTCATCTTGAGAGACCTAAACCAGGCATCTCCGGAGCCTACACTCCATTATTATTAATATTGGGTAACCAGCACAGAAACACAAAATAGTGAACACATCCCTCCCCAGAGAATGGTTGTCAGCCGTAAAACTGGGCTTACTCTATATGTAGCACAGACACCAAGAAAATGGGAAAAAGCGAGCATGTGGAAGAAGAATATAGTTTTTTGGTATTATTATTATTATTATTATTATTATTATTATTATTATTATTATTATTATTATTATTATTGCTAGGGGCTTTACGTCGCACCGACACAGATAGGTCTTATGGCGACGATGGGATAGGAAAGGCCTAGGAGTTGGAAGGAAGCGGCCGTGGCCTTAATTAAGGTACAGCCCCAGCATTTGCCTGGTGTGAAAATGGGAAACCACGGAAAACCATCTTCAGGGCTGCCGATATTGGGATTCGAACCTACTATCTCCCGGATGCAAGCTCACAGCCGCGCGCCTCTACGCGCACGGCCAACTCGCACGGTATTATTATTATTATTATTATTATTATTATTATTATTAGTGAGATTGAATCAAGGTGCAGTAAAGCAAATGCAGTTATCTCGCAGTTGCGATCAACAGTATTCTGTAAGAAGGAAATTACCCCCCGGACGAAACTATCTTTACATCCGTCTGTTTTCAGACCAAATTTGCAGTACAGGAGAGACAGCTGGGTTGACTCATGATATTTTATTCATAAGTTAGAAGTAACGGACATGGAAATAGCGTGAATGATTGCTGGTACAAATAGGTGGGAACAGTGGCAGGAGGGTACTCGGAATAAGGTGATAAGGGCTAAGGAATGAACTCGAAAGATGAAGCTGTACGCATAAACCGGCTTCGGTGGTGGGGTCATGTAAGGCGAATGGAGGAGGATTGGTTACTCAGGAGAATAATGGGCTCTGTTGATGCTTGTTGTTTAAAGGGGCCTAACACCTAGGTCATCGGCCCAATGTACTCTCTTATGGAGGGTAAGAGAAGCAGAGGGAGACCAAGACGACTATGGTTAGACTCAGTTTCTAACGATTTACAGATAAGAGGTATTGAACTCAACACGGTCACAGAACTAGCTACAAATAGAGGATTGTAAGGACCACGTGCCAATTTCAAGTCAGTTCTTCATACTTTGTTGTTTTCTCTTCCGCTCCTTCCAATATTCTTTCATCCTTTCACTATGTGGTTTCCTTCTGTCCTCGGACCACTTCGCACCAGGCTTCTTCTTCAATCTTCCTTGGAATCCTTCCATACTTACTACCCTCTTTCTAAAAATTTCTCTGTCCATAATTTCTTCTTCTCTTATGTTATTTCTTCCTAATTCTTTCTTTACTTCTTGAATCCAACTAGTTGTTGCCTTTTTGTCCCAAAGGTACTTGAAAATCATTTTTGTTAATCTGGAATCATCCATTCCGTAAATATGTCCGAAAAATTGCAATCTCCTTTTTCTTATGGTTTCTGTTATGTTTTCTATGTTCCTGTATATTTCATCATTAGATATGATTTTCCATACTTCTGTTGTTTTCACAGGGCCTAAGATTTTTCTTATGATTCTCCTTTCTAGTATCTCAAGTTTATCTAATCTATAGTTTAGTACCAGGCATTCACTTGCATATAAGCATTCCGGTTCCACCACTGTATAGTAGTGCCTTATTTGAAGATTTTTAGATATACTTTTTGTTACAAAAATTATTTGTGATACCATATGCTCTTTCCATCTTGTGTACCATTCTTTTACTGCATACTTGTCTAAACAATTTTCTTGAATTATTTATCCCAGATATTTGAATTTCGTTACTCTTTCACTGGAAAATTATTATTATTATTATTATTATTATTATTATTATTATTATTATTATTATTATTATTATTTCTTGGGACAGGTCCCAGTTCAATATGGAAATTGTAGCAGTATGTAGCAGTAGCGCATACTGTTTGGTAAATTTATCGAAATATTAAACTGTAAAACATGGGTCAGTGCACGGATAACATTTTCTGCAAATAATTATTGTCCCTTGCTTGTGGTATAAATGGAAGGGCAGGTCGCGGCTAGTTGTTGCATGCAGGTTATAATAACAGACTAAAAATAACCACTTTGTTGCAGTCTGGTCGTTGTTGGGCTGCATGAATAATGTAGGTGAGCTGGCCTCATGAGAGCGGTAGACAAAGACAGGGGACAGCACAACTAACAGAGGCGGTAAAGAGAAAGAGATTACAAACGAAAAACTGCAATCTTAGCTACAGAACTTCGTGTCTCGTTACCGAATGTTCTCAGTGCGAACCAGCCGAGCGTTGGAAGTAACGTGCTTTTTGGGGCATTGAGGTGGTCCAATCGCGTGTAATAATAATAATAATAATAATAATAATAATAATAATAATAATAATAATAATAATAATAATAATAATAATAATAATTTATTTAACTTCCTTTCAATTGCTATTGATTTAAAGACACTGTTTCCCTATGAAAATTTTGTCGCGCAAAGGCTCCTTATTCTGGTTGCTTTTAATGGAGTATGGCCTCCGGAGTGGCCTGGTGCAGGTCTTTCTAGTTGACTCCCATGGACAACCTGCGCGCCTAAACGGGGGGGGGCTCAATCTACAATAGGACAGAACACCCACCCAGACCCACAGTCAAAGGGAATAACCAATGAATGTTATAAACTCCGACCTGGCCGCGAATCGAACTCGGAGCCCTTTGTATCAAAGGTCGACGTGCTAACAACTTAGCTATGGAGACGGAATTTACTGTGATGAAAGCCAACGATATGGTATGGTCGTATTTTAGTACCATCCTGTCGCCGGAATCGAACCCGATATCTTGGGAACAAAGTGACAATTAGCTAACTGCATAATAGCAGTAGAAATCCGGAAAAGTCGATATTCTATGCGCGGAAGAAAGGATGAAGTTAGTTACTTATTATATTTCACCTATGTTAATCATGCACTTGAACATCTTGTAGAAATAAGAGTTTTACAGTATTCTTGTTTGTAGATAAACCTGATGGAGGCTTTCTCTGCACGCTATACATAGCGCGGCAGAAATTACGTTCTACTGTCTAACCAGTAATATTCTAAACGCTTCTTGGCTTTAAAAATTAAAATTTTGTACTAAGGAGTCGTTAGGAACACACTTCCCCATCGTTGTTTTAACATGCAAAGTAATACAATTTACAGTCAGGAATAACAAGTAAACTCGTCTGTAATTTTACATCCCAACAATATGTTGGTGTTGGCAACACATTTTCCGAGACTGTGCGCTTCTTGATATGGAACTCTTGAAAATAAATCCCTTCTGTCGTTGTAGTACCAACTATCTCTTCAAATAAACAAAAATTACCCCGATAATAAGTCCATAACAGATTACGTCGAAAAGTAATCCCTTCACTTCCACCTCATAGATTGTTGAAATTCCATGCACTTGTAATTAGCTCTTTAATAGGGAAATACTTGAACGTTTTCCATTACCGGGACGTTGGCGTCTGTGGTAAAACTCTTCAGAGCAACATGAGAACTTAACAAAGCTGATCTTAGCGATGCAGTCATACCTTTTGTGTTGTTGTTATTCTTTTGTCCCAAATTCGCATGTTTGATCCTGCCTCAAGTGAGTTGCATTTTTAAATGTGACAACTCCGAATCGTTGGTTTCTGGTCCTTTAGAGGACTCCCAGTGGACACAATTCCGACAACCAGACACCTCTTAAGAATCCACTGTAATTCGAAACGTCGTTAAACAATAATATCTTAAATCTATTATTATTATCATTATTATTATTATTATTATTATTATTATTATTATTATTATTATTATTATTATTATTATATTCTCAGTAACAACACGAAGTATACCAGGGACTGTCCTGTAGAAATCGTAATTTCGGGAACCTTAAATACTACCATTGTTGAATGAATCCGTTATAGCAGCACCGTTAATAATAATAATAATAATAATAATAATAATAATAATAATAATAATAATAATAATAATAATAATAATAATGTTGTAGTAATTGTTGTTCTTGATTGAGTCATAAGTCAATAGACTGGTTTGGTGCATCTTTCCATGCCACCCTATCCTGTGCTAACCTTTTCATTTCTAACTTATACATCCTACATGTGCCTTTGCTGGCAAGATGTAGTGTTTACAGTGCACTATGTCTTCTGGTATAGGCTAGAGCAATTTTGTTACTTTCATTGATCTGTCTCAGCTTTATCCTTGGCTTTGACAAAATGAAAGTGACTGAGGTATGAGTGATGCTAGTAATGCCATTCCTTCTGCAGCCAGTCCCTGCTATGAATGGTGTGAAAATATTGCTCATAGGGTCGGTTGGTGCATGCATTTTAGTGGGCTTGGCAGACTGATATGTAATAGCAACTTCTGGCTCGGTGAGGAAAGGAACGGGAAACTACCTCACTCCTCATTTCCCCAGTACGCCTCTTCAGTGATGCCCAGGCCATCTATGACAGCTGATGGCGGAGCTGTTGAGGATCCAACCAGCCTTCGAGCTGAGGACTCAACATACATACATACATACATACTTCCTACATCTGCTCTAATCTGCTTGTCATATTCATACCTTGGTCTACCCCTACCCTTCTTACCGCCTACACTTCCCTCAAAAACCAAATGAACAAGTCCTGGGTGTCTTTAGATGAGCCCTATCATTCTACCTCTTCTTTTCGTCAAATTTATCCAAATCGATCTCCTCTCACCAGTTCGATTCTGTATCACTTCATTCATGTTTCGATCTACCCATCTCACCTTCAGCATTCTCCTCAAACACCACATTTCAAAAGCTTCTATTCTCTTTCTTTCTGAGCTAGTTACCGTCCATGTTTCACTTCCATACAATGTCAAGCTCCGGATGAAAGTCTTCAAAAACATCTTTTTAATTCCTATATCAATGTTCGAAGTGAGCAAATTTATTTTCTTAAGAAAGACCTTCCTTGCTTGTGCTGGTCTGCATTTCATGTCCTCCTTACTTCCGCCATCGTTAGTTAATTTACTAACCAAATACCCAACATCTATCGACTTCCTTTAAGACGTCATTCCCTAATCTAATATTTACTTCATTACCTGACTTCGTTCGACTGGGCTACGTTACTTTTGTTTTGAACTTATTAATTTTCATATTGTACTCCCTTCTCCAGAACTCTGTCATTACCATTCAGCACTTTCTTCAGATCTTCTGCAGACTCAGATAAAATAATATCAATATCAGGGTTTTGATTTCCTCTCCTCGGATTGTATTTCCCTTTCCAAATTCCTATTTGATTTCCTTTACCATCTCTTCTATATAAACATTGAAAAGAAGGGGGATAAACTGCAGCACCGAATCACGTCTTTCTGGATTGCTGCTTCTCTTTTTTAAAGCCCTCGATTCTTATCAATGCAGACTGACTTTTGTACAGATCTTGTATAATTTGTATAATTCTTCTTTCTCGGTATCTGAGCCCGACCACCTTCAGAATCTGGAATAGCTTGGTCCAGTCAACATTATCGAATGCCTTTTCTAGATCTACGAACGCCATGTACGTGTGTTTGTCCTTCTTAATTTGGTCTTCTTAAATTTTTGATCATATATATTTGCTGGTGATAAGTGTACCGGCTGGTACACCTCTACGCCACACATTTGAATTTCCGCCTTGAAGTACTCCTTTACAGGAGAAACTCTGAACTTTAACAACTGTATCAACTCATAAGTTTTCTCAGAAGATGTCACTACCGTAAATTTTGTGATTACGAAGTTGTCAGTACTGTGTGGAGTTCAACTTGTTTTGTTTCCTATTGATCAAGAAGTGTGGACATTCTCTGATAGACGTCTCTACAAAAAACTATGACCATGCACCCTGGTGCGAAGTGGAAGAACTTTATTTGAAGAAATTTTGTATTCATAAGTTTGTTCTTTACTAAATTTCATTCTTTCATTTGTGGGTTGGCAATATAAATCTTTTCTTTCCGCCAGTTTTGAAGTTAGCCAATCAATTATTTCTGTAATTAATTTTTGACCAATCGTGTCTTTCTTCTTCAATTTTGATGTGTAACTTTTAGCCAGCCAATAAACGACTGTGGGTGTGTCTTAATTATTCATGAAAGGTCTCGAATCTTCCCCGAGAGTATAAATGCTGATTTTCCTGTCTCTCCGCCACTCGAACTACATCTAGCATTGTGTATGAAAGTGTAGCAGGAGGCGGGAAGCGCCTCTTTCATCCGGCAGCAGTTCTTCAACAAGGTAATGGCCACTTAACCATCTTTATTTCTTGCCAGCTCAGCAGTTTAACCCTCGGGGAAGGTCCGAAACCTTTTTATTATGTAACCTATCTCTTAAACATGTAAAAATTTTGTAAAACTTCACAGATCTTTAACTGTAAATCAGGAATAGAGAGTGCTTTACCCTCTCGAGCTCCTCTTCCTTTTGATTCGAGGTGACTACGTTTTCGTAACTGTTTTTCTACTCTACCTTAATGTGTTAAATTTATTCTGTATACGAGTCACCTACATAGTTTGGGAATAGCCCCTGTTTCATCGGCCTCGCGCCTCTTAGGTTTTTTTTTAGAAGTTTCTTGTAGTAGTGCAAATTCTCGCCTCAATTCATTTTGCATTTTGGGCCATTAACTTAACCTGTAATTTTTCTACTAAGGCCCAGTAGGTTGGGTACAAGATACCCCCGTTTCATTTGATGTAAGCTATGCCTTGATGGCAATTTTATGTAGAAGTCTGGTGGCCTTTGATAGGCTTGAAAAATTGAGAGCGGGTCAGCTCTTTCTTGTATTTGGATATGTGCCTCTAGGAGGCCTGACAGTGCTAGCTTGGAGCAAGTGCTCCATGAAATAAGGGAATTTCTGCCCTTTGGTAATATGTGGTTGTGAGCTGAGAGCTCAGGAATTGTAAAACATGGGGCATAAGGCCCAGAATTGTTCTGAATCTTGGCTTTCCTAGTCTTTCCACCTGATTATTGATTTTGTTGACTTGTTGTTAAAGTTTCAAATTCTATGTGAAAATTGTTAAGTTGCCATTTTCAAAATATAACCTCTGTTAAAATTTTAATTAATTTCTTGGATTGTAGTTAGACCCATTCCAGCCCGCACCTTCTTTCACCTCGGCATTCCACGGGTAACCCCGTAATAATGAGAAATACACCATTTGATTAATCATAGAGAAAAATCACGTAGCCTCAAGTCACTCAAGCGTGTTGGGCAATCGTTACTCTCATGACGTCAAAACGTTACGGAATTCCAGTCCGAAGTGTGGAGGAGCTCCAGCTTGTTACCAGACAAACGAAAGCGAAAAATCGGATGGTTTTCCAGCTCGGTTAACACAGATTCTTGAAACATCTCTGAGTAAGCTGCTGAAGTAGCAGTTCCTTCAAAAGAGTAAGGGCCTGTTAGTCTCACCTCTGACAAAAATACCTGGCGCATTGAGCTCTTCTTTCAGTGAAAGCTGAGGTTTAACGTCAGGCTAATAAACGCAATTGTGACGGTAAACATGTCAATTCAGCTTAAAAGTTGCCTCATCTGTTCATAGGACTGACCGCCAAAATGTTAGAGCTGCTGCTTTAAGTATTTTAAATGCCTCACAGAACTCAAGATGGTCAATGTTATCTTGCAGATTGTGATATGAAGTACTGATGGATTTTGTGACTCTGAGACATGAACAAGGCTCTTTGATCAAAGAACTCCCATCTCATCATACTCCAGAGAAATTATTAATTCATTTATGGTAGTTTCAGAGGCCGTAAGTTAGTTTTTCCCCTTTAGATGCTCTGAATCTTGCACTTGACGACTCCAAATTCCATACAAATGTATTTTCAAAACGATTCATTAAATGGAACAAAATTTATCGTTACTAATTTGAGTTTCACTTATTGAAACTCATATTTATGATATTTGATTTTCCCAAATAGAAATCTGACACCATTTTTTTTATGTCATCCGCTCCTTGATATATTTTACAACGCAATGTATTCAACTACCAAAACTGAAAGCAATGATGCAGTGATTTTTTAAAATCCATTTAAACTATGGACCATGTTTAGCTTATTCTTTTCTTCTTCCTGTCTCGTCCCCTGCAAAACTTCGTGTTTTGATTTCTGGCCTTCCTCTGACGTTCTGTCAGGTTCTGTTACTTTTTCTAGAACTCCGTGTGCGTGCTGATGATCTTTCTGAATGTGTCTTTTTTTCAGCATACATTCGGTGCTTGGACCTAGTTCAGATATATCTGTATTTACTTCTTTCGATGATGATGATGATGTTATTGGCTTTACGTTCCACTAACTACTTTTACGGTTTTCGGAGACGCCGAGATGCCGGAATTTAGTCCTGTAGCAGTTCTTTTCCATGCCGGTAAATTTACCGACACGAGGCTGACGTATTTGAGCACCTTTAAATACCACCGAACTGAACCAGGATCGAACCTGCCAAGTTGGGGTCAGGAGGCCAGTGCCTCAACCGTCTGACCCACTCATCCCGGCTTTACTTCTTTCATCCAGGTCGTGGTTCTCTTGCATTTCTTAGTATGATCCCAGATTCTCTTAGCTAAGCTATTGTTACTCGTAAGATGGATGAGTCCAGCAAACTTCAGACGTCTTCTTTCTTATTTCATCGGTCAGTTCATTAATCTGTGAATCTACAATTCTTCCTTTACTTCCAGATGTCGCGAGTCTTTCTACAGCCTAATATTCTTAGAATATTCCCCTCTATCTTTCTCATCTTCTCAGCATCTATTTTCCTGCTACACGTTATACATTCATACTTGTACATATTCAGATATATTATACATTTTGGGATAAAAATGACTTTTTTAAATGATTATGTCGATAATATCGTAAAATGTATATCGTCGCTGCGCCTGCGAAAGCCGCTATGTGATAATATCTTTGGAGAAATACTGACCCGCAGCACATATATCATGAAGAGCGAGAATTACTTGACAACAGTTGCGCAATATTCAACTTTAGATGACAGAACCTGACCGGTCAAAGTTCTAAGCTAAAATCTCTCACACATTGGTGTTTGTAGGCGCAGTATTATAGGCATGAAAATATTATCCTGACAGCTCCTCTGTGGTCTGAAGCCACACCGGTTTTCATCCACCTTACCCTCAGCCATTGATCGCACCCTCCCTTCCAAAATTCCAGCGAATACCTTGCCTGGTATAGTCTACTGATCAACGAAATACATCGATATTTGTTGCACTCCTTCCTCTCGTCTTGCTTATAGATAGGTGCAATTAGTGATTTCGTAATGGTTTTATTTTACAGTAGAATGATCTATATAGTAAAATAATTTGGTCATTAATGGGTTCTTAGATGCTTGAAGTGACCAATTGTAGATCTGCAAGCTCTGCCATAACGCTGCCAAATTTCCTTGTTTTGTTGTTTGTTTGTTTTCTGATGTTGTCATCGTCGTCGAACCTGATGGTCATTTCTTCTCTAATTTCTCCGATAATATTACAGTAGTAATAAATACTGTATGTGACTTCCTCTCATACTTCAGCATGAGATATCACACAAATTTCATCCAGATACAGCATTCACCTCGAGAGTGGAATGAACTCTTCTATAGCCAACTATATAACGTTATTTGCTTAGAACTGCAAACGTGCGTAGTATAAATACAGAATATTACAGCCCACTATGCGGTTCGAAGAGCTGAAGATAAAATGAAATATTAGAGATGGAGGGAAAAATTAAAGCGGTCGTAATGTGGAGTTTGAATTAGCTTCTAGTTCGGTCATGCAGACGACTCGTCATTTGTGTTGAATCAATAACGTACAGTTTCTCTTTTAATATCTCATGGCACATTTAATACACTGGTGGATATATTGTGAAGCGTAGAAAATAGGATGTGAATTTTAAATGAAGATCCTCTATTTACGTTGTGCCATCATCAAGTTTCCTAATCTAAGTCAGAGCTCATATTTTCGCCACCTAGCTATTATGGTTTCAAGAACTCTAGGAACTTGCAAGTATGTTGTCACCTCATGCACAAGGTAACCTTTCCACGTGTTTTTATTTTCCTTTTACGATGTTCACGTTAATTAACTACAGCATTAATCTCTTAATCCAGAAAAATGTTTCGACAATGGTAGAACTAGGCAAGAATACTAGTTTTTATTTACACAACTGCTGAACAGTCATAGAAAGTCAACAGTGTCAGTAGTTTTCTCTTGGCTCTTTTATCAGAACTTTACAATGGCGTGCTAAATATCTACGGCAGTGTTCACTGCAAATCATCTTCGCTATAAGTTACTTATAAAAGTCAGACTCGTCATCATTCCTTAAAACTTCGAAAGTATAATCTTCCTTCCTGCTTTCTTTACTCTTCTGCGCACCCATAATGGAAGTTAGCTGTCAAAGGAAAAAATAAGGCACATAATAATCGTCAAAATACGGTAAGGCGATTTATGAATAGGTTGTCACCTGAACAGAACATTTCAGATGATGCCAGTTTGTGATGAACAACAAAACTATAGCGTTAGACTGAACTCGAAAGTGGAGAAGAACGCATTGATTGAAACCCTAGTTACTATCTGCATCTGACAAGAAGTCACGGCAGCTTGTAGGTACGGTACAAGTAACAGACACTACACCCTCAGCTGCAAACATCAGTCTTGACAGACAATGCGAGCATATTCATTATTGAACTGTGCATTATGCTGTACATACAGTAAACGTGTAACTAAGGCACAGTTGCACTACCACTTTGAAACTTCACGACAGGAGCTCAGTTTGCAAAAGTCACCGCGGACGGAACAGATGTTTATAGTCAGGTCTTGAGACTTGCGATAGGCGCAAGCCATGCTTAACCCTCCCACAACTTACGATGCATCCACACGACTTCTCGTCAGAAGACCACAGTAACTCGTGTTTATGGGAGCAGGGGACATGTTGACATCCATATTAACTCGGGTATGGGATGGAAAAGGTTAAAAGATTATATTTAGAAAGTAAACTTCAGTAGAATACGTCAAATTC
The DNA here is from genome assembly GCF_040414725.1 of Anabrus simplex. Lineage (NCBI taxonomy): Eukaryota > Metazoa > Arthropoda > Insecta > Orthoptera > Tettigoniidae > Anabrus > Anabrus simplex. Next base: position 131,377,832 of record NC_090271.1, on the reverse strand, counting down.
AAGTCCCATATAACTTACTTTTCATATTATTCGAGACTTATCTGCAATTCTACCTTTGCTGGCGAGATGTAGTGTTTTCAGTGCACTAAGTCTTCTGGTATGGGCTGTATCAAATTCGTTACTTTCATTGACCTGTCTCAGACTCATCCATGGCTTTAACAGTTTGAAAGTGACTGAGGTTAGAGTGATGCTAGTTATACCATTCCTTATGCAGCCAGTCCCTGTTATGAATGGTGTGAAAATATCGCTCATAGGATTGGTTGGTGTATGTATTTCAGTGGGCTTGGCAGAGTGATATGTAATAGCAATTTCTGGCTCGGTGAGGAAAGCAGCGGGAAACTACCTCACTCCTCATTTTCCTAGTACGCCTCTTCAGTGACGCCTAGGTTATCTATGACAGCTGTTAGTGGAGCTGTGGAGGATCAAACCAGCCTTTGGGCTGAATAACCAACATACACACATCTGCAATATTATAGTCCACTTAATCTTCTTCTTACTCCTCTATTAGCATGTACTTAGATTTGGAACGAGATGTGGATTTGACAGTTTTACGGTCGTCTACCCTCCTGACGTCAAGCATATACTATGTAGAGAGATATATTCACTATTGCCTATCCCTGTGGTTTTGGGTAATGTAGTGTGGTGTGTGGATATGATTATAAGTGTATTTAGACAATCAAAAACTCTCTATCCCCGAGCTAGAAGAATTAACTTTACGCAGCTAAAATTTCTAGTCCAACCGTAATCGAACTTAGGACCCTCTGGACCGAAGGCCTCGGAGCAAACCATTAAGTCAAGGAGCCGAACCGAATATATCTTATTTAACCCAAAGCAATTATACATCGAATTGGAGGTTTTTTGTTAGAATCCCACTGGTGTCTGGTTGGTCATTGTTGTTCTGAAATTAATATCAACTGAACACGGCTTAATAGTTGAAAGCTAGTGTCAGTACTACATTCATTCAAAGAATTAATTCAGAAGAACGCATATGACTACTGTGACTTCTGAAAGGTAAATCTTATTTTGAATATAAAAGAAAATTACTAGAGAACCCCCCTAGCTGATTCCTGTTAAACTGACTCTCCTTATTATGTCTGTTTTATCTAAAAGTATAATGTACTACTTTTCTTAAAATAGCTCTCTGTATATCAGTGGTAGAGTCGGTCTCTGAATCCAAAGACGGCGCGTTCAAATTCAGTAGAGGTAGAGGGAGTTTTATGAAGGGTGGGAAAAAATTCATTCAACACAACATACCATACAATGTCGGCATGTGATATCTGTGAAAAATTCGATGTTTATGGGAAAAAATCATTTTTAACGATTCAGTAAAAGGTCGCTTAATTTCTTTGCCATCTTCTAGAATAAAACAGAACTTCGAAATTCACTCACAGTTTACCTAAATGACGTCGAATCAGACTGACTGCCCGCGATACCTGAGGCCAGGGATATATGTTGTTTTTCACATCATTATGCCCGATTAAGGAGCGCAGCTCAACTTTTAGCTGACGTTATGTTTTTTTCTTTTCACCAAAATTTCTTCATCCTCTTACTAAGATTTTTACTGCGTTCTTTTGCCCAGGTGGTTCTGGTGTTGGTTGCGTCTGCAAATCGGTGATTATGGATTAGTGTTCGGAATTTACATCTATCTATCTATCTATCTATCTATCTATCTGTTATTATTATTATTATTATTATTACCTCTTTTCTGTCACATACACTAGACGAATTAAAGCATAATATTGGGCACACTGTCTCAAACAATTTACAGTATTAATGGCATCTAGCGTGTCCATAATATTTTCTATGGAAAAGGGTTTGTTTAAGAAATGATAAAGTAAATCCTTGGGAAAATTTTCCCAGAAATACAGGTAAGGACTGATGAATAAAATATGAAAAATTCGGTAACAGAATAAAATTATATTGAAAAATTGTGGTGAAAATTTAGGGGTATTTTTGTATTATTCATTCAAATTTTCTTACTCAGGCTATTTCTATTGATTCTCAGCGTTGGTGTATTTAGCTGTTTTATGTCCTTCACTAAGGAATTTATTTTTAAACTTAAACATTTCTAAACATGTTAATATTGTTTAAGAACATTTTCGTTGCGGCATGTCCTACAATAAAACTGATTGATTGTACAGATAAATAATTTCGGAATATTCACACTACACATCCAGAAAATCTGCACGTAGCAGTCTGAAGTTCGGAAACGGTTGCTATTGCCATTGATTGACAAATGAAAAATACACTGTTGCTACCAACATTTCTAATTGCTTCGTAAATTGCAATGCAAAACTCGCTATCCTAAAATACATTGGCAAAGTATTAGGCTCTAACGCAATTAAGCAAGACATTTGAGTTTTCTAACAGAAGGACCTTAGGACTGCAAGAAATTCTGAAAAAAACTTGGGGCTGTCCCGGGAAAACTGGGATAAAAAACACCCTAGTGGCACTCTCAGCACAAAATGCCAAACTCTAATTATGACACCGATATACGGAGGCTTCCTTCTCATTACGATTCTGAATAACTCGTGGGCTGAACTGAAATATTACATGTGACGAAGTTTCATCTTTATATTTAGAATAATACTGCTTTCTATTTTTCACAGTCCTTTAGTTCCATTTTTAAATGGCTCTACGTTTTCCTTCTAACAAATCACCCTAGTCGTTCGTATTGATTAAAATGCCGCATACCAAATGGTAAAAAACAAAATGTGAGGTCTGGAGTTTTTTTTCTTGTAGCACAGCCTTTATTATAACGTTTGACTGCAATCGGAAACATTTCAAAGCACGTTTCATACATGTTCATTCGAGAGAATATATTCGCTCACCGTAACAAATACTTTGGTTGGTAATGAATATCGTCCCGAACGTGGACTGCTGTCATGTGTTTACAAGCACCAATGGATCATCGACAAGTACCAAGCGTGATTGGCTGATTTTTAACGCTGGTCACAATGGCCGCTGGTAGCCATCAAGAGACAAAGCGTCATGACGAGAACATGACGGACTGGAGGGTGTAAAGAGGCGAACACGGCTGATCTCGGCTTTCTCTCTCCGTATGCCATCAGTCGGGGGGAGCGGGGTACTAGAGCCTATAGCATTTTGTCATGAGATAGGCAAGGAATTTGATATGAACAACCCTGAGATGAATAAAAAATCAATGTTATGTGGTCCGTCCTATTGTTTAAAGGTTTCTGCATATTTGTATTTGTTAATTTCGAGAATTCTAGGTCTACTATACAAGTGCAGTATAAGGGCAATGCATTCCTTAAAATAATCCTGCGGAAATCTGGATTATATTTATTGGTTTGTGTGTGTGTGTGTGTGTGTGTGTGTGTGTGTGTGTGTGTGTGTGTGTGTGTGTGTGTGTGTGTGTGTGTGTGTGTGTGTGTGTGTGTGTGTGTGTGTGTGTGTGTGTGTGTGTGTGTGTGTGTGTGTGTGTGTGTGTGTGTGTTCCTATGTAGTGAATGATGATAATAAGGTAGGAAAAGGGTGAAACTCGGTGATGGCATATAGCCCACCCCTGTTGGTTAACACCAAAGGAATATCGGCTTAACGGACGATTCACCATCAACAGTGTGTATTCTAGCTCCATATGAGCACTGCGGAGATGTTTGGAGTTGAATCGCGGCCTTTGACATGCAATCTAGTGATATAAATATTTTATGCCTTAACGATCATGACCACCAGGCTAAATTCCATGCCTCTGGCTTCCAATACGTTAAAGAACTGTAAAATCCCATTCACAATGAACATAAACGTTAACATTAATAATATAAAACTTTAAAGCATAAAATTATTGCGATGTTAGCTTCACAATAACGACGCAATAGTAAGTGCTAGCCAGTGTGAAAAGAGAACCAGTGAAGGTCTATGCTCTATAGCTGACAGCGGATTTAAATGTGTGCTTGTTGTTAGATAGCGAAATAGATTATGTACGGACACTAACATCAACCACCTTCAATTTTCCACCACAATTTAATTCCTTTCCATCACAATATAATTCACGTGAAATTCATGTGCATACGTTAGCTTTCAACACTACATTTCTGTATCATCAGGCTTTCTTCTCATGCAAGCAGAGATGAGTCTGATAAATTTCAACCAGCTCTTTCATAGAAAAACGTTATTTTGCAGCTAGGAACATCACCTATTATTATTACAAACTTCAATTCGTTAGTGCAACACTAAACCACTAGTAAAAACAATTATATATATATATATATATAATTCGCTGGGGCCATCAAGGACCACGTTAAGTCTTGTTGCATTTGACACTGAACTTGGCCTTCTTTAGAGCCCAAATTTCCCTCATTCTTTGTGAGTGGGCCTGCTTACGCTCCTCTGTCCAAGGGGCATCGTGTCTTCTCTTCGGTTGTTCGTCTCGGTTTAGCCCGTTCGTCAATATTTTCTTGCGGAAGAGATCTCTGTTAAGGACGTCTTCAGCTGAGATATGTAGCATTTGAAGGTCTTCTTTGGTATTTCTAAACCAGGGAATTGTGGTTTTGGGGTTTGAATAAAAATAGTGAAAGATTTCTTTAGTTAACTTTCTTCCGTCCATTCTTTTCAGATGACCGTAAAATCGTGCCCGTCTTTTTCTGATTGAGTCGGTAATTTTCTCTATTTTGCTGTAGACTTCCTTGTTGGATCTCTTTTGATGGACTCCATTTCTGTACTTTGATCCCAAGATTCCTCTCACATTTTTGCGTTCTCTTTTCTCCAGTTCTTCAAGGAGTCCTTTGTTGGCATTTAGAGACAGGGTTTCGGCTGCATATAGAACTACTGGCTTCAGAACTGTTTCATAGTGACGTATCTTGGTGTTTTGGGAAAGGCATTTTTGTTGTAGATTGTGCGGGATGTTTGGTAGGCTATTTCCAGTTTGCGTACTCGCTCCTGAAGTGCTTCTTTGTCCAGTCCATTTTTCATGATGATCTCACCCAGGTATTTGAATTTGTCTACTCGGGTGATGTCCCCGTATTTTGTATGGAGTTTTGGTGGAGCCTCTTTGATGTTAGTCATTACTTCTGTTTTCTCAAACGATATCTGCAAACCAGTTTGTTCGGCAATTTCCTTTAAAATTTCAACTTGAGCTCTAGCGGTTTCTATGTCGTTTGAGAGAACAGCAATATCATCGGCAAATGCTAAACAGTCTGTTGCAATCCCCTTAGATTTGGTTCCTATTCTCAATGGACTGTAGTTGGTTTCCTGTAATCTCACCCGCCAGGTTCTGATGATCTTTTCAAGAACACAGTTGAAGAGTATCGGGGATAGCCCATCACCTTGTCGGACTCCTGTTTTGATGTCAAAGGAATGCGAGAGACATCCGTGGAACTTCACCTTGGATTTTATATCGGTCAGGGTGGCTCTAATTAATGCCAGCAGTTTCAAATCAACTCCAAATTCATTTAAGATGTCTAGCAGGACCTCCCGGTCAATGGAGACGTACGCTTTCTTAAAGTCCACAAAGACAGACACATACTGCTTGGACCTTAGTGTACAATATCTGATGATCGTTTTGAGATTTTGTATCTGTTCAGCTGTTGAGCGACCTTTTCTGAACCCTCCTTGGTATTCACCTATTTGATGTTCGACTTATGCTTCCAAACGCTCCAGGATGGCAAGTGATAGAATTTTGTAAGTCACGGGTAGCAAAGATATTCCTCTGTAGTTGTTGATGTTCTTCATGCTGCCTTTTTTGTGTAATGGATGGATCAAAGCTATTTTCCAATCTTCGGGTAGAGTCTCCTTGTTCCAAATTTCTTCTATTTGCTTTTGCAAGATATCAAGTGATTCCTCTGGGGAATATTTCCATAGTTCTCCTACTACTGAGTCTTCCCCGGCGCTTTGTTATTTTTGAGACGGGCAATGTGGCGCTTGATTTCATCTCTGTCGGGTGGTCTGGAATCTGGGTACCTGAGTAAGGGTTCCTTGGTTTCAATGGGGCTTTGCGGTTTAGAGAAAGTAAGTAAATTCTTGAAGTAGTCTGCAGAATGCTGCAATTTTCTTCATTTGACGTCGCCAGTGAGCCGTCCTTTCGCTCAAAGCATAGAGATGGTGGTTTATAGCCAGTGAGTTTGCGTTTGAAGACTCTGTAGTACTCTCTGCTTTCATTCTTCCTAAAGTTTTGTTCTATCTTTTCAATGAGAGATTTTTCGTATTTACGTTTCTCAGTTCTGAACACCCTAGCTGCTTGGGCACGTTGGGTTTTGTAGGTTTCCCAATCATTTTCTGATTTCGTAGAGTAGTACTGTTTCCACGCATTGAGTCTTTCTTTGAGGACTGATTCGCAGGTACCATTCCACCAGGCATGCTTTTTGCTTCTCTTGATTTCTGCAACGTCTTTGGCGGCCTCAACAAGGAGACTTTTGGCGTTGTTAAAGTCACAGTCATTTGGTCTAGCCTTCTCCTGGAACTCCTCGACCCTTTGCCGAAGTTTATCATTGTCGAAGCGTGTGATCTGTTTGGTTGTCTTCCTTGTGTTTGCGGGAATTGGTTTGAATTTGATAAGAGAGATATAATGATCTGAGACCCCATTGATGCCTTTCTTTACCTTGACATTCATAATCTCAGGGCTGTTTCTCCTGGAGATTGCAACATGATCAATTTGGAACTCTCCGAGAGCTTGGACGGGAGAACGCCAAGTCATTTGCTTTCTGGGTAGATGGCGAAAGTGGATCGACATGACCTGCAGGTTGTGATTTTCGCAAATGGACACCAGTCTTTTGCCGTTGGGATTGGTTCTTTTGTGAGCAGGGTAATTTCCTATAACTTTCTTGTACTTCTGTTCACGACCTAGTTGGGCATTGAAGTCACCCAAAAGAAGCTTGACATGGTGTTTGGGGATTTTGTTTAATTTTTCATCCAGTAGGTCCCAGAAATTATCAACTTCGTCTGGATCAGACTTGTTCTTATCGTTTGTAGGAGCATGTGTGTTAACTAGGGCGTAGGTTTTGTTCGCGCATTTAATTGTGAGTATGGACAATCTGTCATTCACAGGTTCAAAATTTGCAACCGATTTAAAGATCTTGGTTCTAACAGCAAACGCGGTTCCAAGCATCACAGCTCCATTGAGGATTCCTTTTTGCGCTTTGCTCTTGAAAAATCGGTAGCCATCGGATTCAAAAATCTCCTCATCTGGGTACCTTGTTTCCTGTAGGGCCATTATGGATATCTGATTTTCGTGAAGAGCTTTGGTGAGGGTTTTCAGCTTGCCAGTTTGTGTAAGTGAATTTATGTTGAAAGTTGCTAGAAAGGTTTTAGATTTTGGCCTGAGTTTTTGACTCTTCGGGGTACACCGAGACGCTCCGACTCGTCTCTTGCATGATGTCGAGTCTCCCCCTGAATCCGAACGAGACTCGTGCGCCGTGGCGTTCACGACGAGGGATTTATCTGAAGATTTACCCCCTGGGGTATGTTTCTTGAAATGTTGTGCCATCATGCTTTTTGACTTGACTTTGCTTTGGACGGGTACCCATCCTTTCACAACTAGGGTTGTTAGCCCTAGAGGTTGCCTCAAGATGTTTCTGGCTTCTGGTCATTTACCAGTCTTCGCCGTAACCCTGGCAAGGGACCAGTTTTTTTTTCACGGTGGTATTTTATTTCCCTACTACCCTCTGACTCTGCTGGCGGCAGAGCCAGCGAGCTTCCCCAATTCCAATGGGACGCGCCTGATGGAGGTAACCGGTAAATCCCCACACGGGAAATTATTATTATTATTATTATTATTATTATTATTATTATTATTATTATTATTATTATTATTAAGGCATGATGCAGGTAATTCGAGTTGACACCTGATTAAACTAGCTGCACGTTCGGAGAATGGAGCCTTACCTATGATATATCCTAATTCAAAAGACGTCATACACACCCAGTACCCGAGTACCCTTAGCTGAGTCCCAGCATCTCATCACTTACTTGTGCCAGGCTTCTCATTTTCATCTATCCTATACGATCGCACTTGGTCAACTCTGGTTTTTTCCCACCCAAACAGTATTAGACCATTCGAGGCCTAGGTAGTATTTCATTTTCACGCCCCTCTTGGCCCTTGTCTTTCTTTGGCCGATACCTTCCATTTTCCCCTCTGACTGATGTTAATAGAGGATGGTTCTACTTCCTCTTAAAACAATAATGACCTCCCACCACCACCCAGCCCCCAGGCATCCGAATTAACCAATGATGGTTAAAAACCACGACCCGACCGAAAATCGAAACCGGGATCCCTTGTACCGAAGGCCAACACACTAACTACTTAACCATTAAACCAGATATTATTATTATTATTATTATTATTATTATTATCATTATTATTCGAGACGTCAATGTCCGCATAAACTACACTTTTTGAAGGTACAACAGGCTTTATTTTCCCGTCTTGCTAGTTGAATAATGCCTCGCTGCTTTTCTGGATACTTTCTTCCCAGATATCCGCACAATCTTGGTCGATGAAGGAAGTACCGTACCATTGTGTTCGTACGCCATTCAGCCTTCTATTGCGCTCATCAATTTCCTTCTGGCATGCGTTTACTTCGTCGTAGACTATAACAATCGATTATTTTGATTCAGCTGAAGATTGTATGGGAGCAGGATGAATGATGTGTTGTCTCTCCGACAGAATGGACGAAGACTATATCCACTGCGCAGAATATAATTAAATTCTGAGATTGAAATACGATTACCTGGTGTCCATCCATTAGAATTCAGTCCTGAGATTAACGTCTTGCAACGGAACTTCTCTCCAGTCAGAGCAGAGCTTTAGTCAGTATCAATGGACTCAGTATTGTTGAATCATTAAATTACCTACACATAACTATAGACCAAAAATAAGATAACCGCGTACACAATATTAACGAAATCACTGAAAAACAAATATATTATAAGGCGAAGTAACGAGTATCATCACACATTTACAAAAGTTCAAATTCCTACAACACGCGTGAAACAAGTTATTAATCACCCCCGGCCATTACCATTCCCTTTCCAACGCCACCTTCCGTGATTGACAACAGGACGGGACAACCTTCCCTCCACACGCATTCTGACAACCGTTACATTTGGTCATAGAGACAGGGGCCGGAAGACAGGAATGTAAACTCTAAGTAGGCTACTAATTTCTTCACCCATAGTATTGAGCAACACACTCATATCCATATTCTCACCTTTCGTTCTCTCTTTTTTTTTTCATTTTAAGTTCAATATTCTTCTCGTGAACGGTTCATAATATGTCTATATATATATAAAGCAAAGTCATCTCCGTACAGGCCATGAAGCCCCTGGGAGTGGTTGAAGGTAAAGGCTTCCACTAATCGTAACCTCGGCACTTAATGGGATGGAGTGGTTAGCTCTACGCCCGGCCGCCTTTGCCCCCAGGAATTAACCTGGTACTCATTTTTGGTGTAGGCTGAGTGAAGCTCAGGACCATATGCACCTCCAGAAGTGGAAATCTCATTTCTTAAATCTTACGACTTCCTGACGGGGATTCGAACACACGTCCTTCCGGGCGACCGAGTACGCCTTTACCGCCTCGGCCAGGCAGCCCCTATATCTACATTATAGAGTTCAAAAATTCCTTAATGACTCTTCAAGAACCAGTATGTACAACAAGCAATGAACATTCACGAAATTAATTTTATCCAGCACCATTTAGACCTTCAACTTAACATTTCTGGTGTAGATAACACTCAGTTATTTCTTTCTTTCTTAATCTGCTTATCCTCCAGGGTTGGTTTTTCCCTCGGACTCAGCGGGAGATCTCACCTCTACCGCCTCATGGGCAGTGTTCTGGAGCTTCAGACATTGGGTCGGGGATACAACTGGGAAGGATGGCCAGTACCTCGCTTAGGTTGCCTCTCCTGCTATGCTGAACAGGGGTCTTGCGGGGGGATGGGAAGATCGGAAGGGATAGACAAGGAAGAGGGAAGGAAACGGCCGTGGCCTTAAGTTAGGTACCATCCCGGCATTTGCCTGGAGGAGAAGTGGGAAACCACGGAAAACCACTTCCAGGATGGCTGAGGTGGGAATCGAACCCACCTCTACTCAGTTGACCTCCCGAGGCTGAATGGACCCCGTTCCAGCCCTCGTGCCACTTTTCGAATTTCGTGGCAGAGCCGGGAATCTAACCCGGGCCTCCGGGGGTGGCAGATAATCACACTAATCACTACACCACAGAGGCGGACTAACACTTAGTTACCCCTCTAAACATACACCCCTCCACACCTGGATATTTCTCAGGAATATTGTAGTGAATTTTAGTATGCTATTCCTTCCAGTATGACTTCTATTCCTTCTGGCACATTGGTGACCGGGCCCGAACGGAGGCTACTATCCCCTGTTGACCGGGTAGTTCAAACCTGCAAGAACAAATTTATACTGTTGCACTCAAACTCATGAATCGTAAAACCTATTCTAGATATCGACCTCAAACTTTTAAATTACGAACTGGATTATCTTTTGAGAAGCCGCTGACTGTACATGCTACAAGTGCTATATATATTCGACTTGTGTGCATCTGAGTCTCTGCTGTATTCTAACACACGAGATTGTTGTTCACGATTTGAAATTCTTCTTCTTCTTCTTCTTCTTCGTTTTGCCTCATGCCTGAGGCGTCGTGACTATCATAATATTCAGCCCTCTAGCCGATGAACCATACTCCGCCATTCTTCCCTACCTAAAGCTTTCATTGTGGTTACTCTGAGAGAACACTGTAGAAGGCCGTTCACCATGTCAATCCATCGCGTTGCTATTCGTCCTCGTTGTCTGGTTCCCTGGACTTTGCCCTCAACAATCGGCTTTTGAAGACTACCATCTCGGCGCATTATATGTCCAAAGTAGCGTACAATCCGCTGAGAGACGTTACACGATTTGAAATAGAAGGACCAAAAGCACTGTCAGAATCACTCACATAATTAGAAATATCTAATTCACTGTCTCTAGTTAGATCTGATACCAGTAAGTATATCTGATAACCGGTCTGCACATAATTCATCACAAATATCTATATCTGTTATCACCTGCATGCGCCGCGCCATGTTGACAGCTGCACTTGAAGCAGCAAGGAATAGCTCGACATTTCCGATATTATTTCGTTATGAAGGTTTAAAGAAAAGAATATGATGATGCAGTAGTTGTCTTATAGGCCTACTATTTATTTCATATTACACCGTTTGAAACTTATAACTTCGCCACCAGATTGTAGCAGCGATCAAGGAAACATGAGGTCCTACTTCTTCTTCTTCTTCTTCTTCTTCTTCTTCTTCTTCTTCTTCTTCTTCTTCTTCTTCTTCTTCTTCTTCTTCTTCCGAATTTGGCCAACTGTGGACCGCATAGAACTTAAGGCTTGTTGGCCTTTCTTCTCTTCTCCTCCCAGAATCTCTTCATTCTCTCGCTTCGTATTTTTCTCTCCTCCTCAGAGATTATCCAGTTGGGCTTCTTTTTAGGTGACGAATGAATGTACCATTTCTACTTTTATTATGACGTCTAAATTCAAAGCTCGTTGTTTAAGATGCCTTTCTCGTGGACAGTCGAGATTTTCTTCTCTTGACATAGAGCACAGTTATCTGCGAAACGTAAAGAATTTCAGCTTATTTTCTTCACACGGCATAAGCCCAAAGGCCTATATCATGTCTATAAGTACGGGCCGTGAAAGCATCAATGGCAATAATAATAATAATAATAATAATAATAATAATAATAATAATAATAATAATAATAATAATAAAAGGCAGATATAACCTCCGTCTCCAATTTATGGCTTTGAAAAACGCTACTTGGACGTATTTCATCTCCATTTCGAACATCCCTCACTGTCATGGCACGCTGTAGTAACTAATAATGCAGTGAGCATTTCAGGCAAAGAGTTCTAAACACCTGAATTATGTCAGGAGTTATTAACATGGCGTACATCGAATCCTTCCTCCCTCTAAAATCCACCAAACTATGGTGGAATTAATCCTACGATCCTGAGCTCGTGAAGCTTGGTCGCTAACCACGTGGGCTTTAGGAGCATCTTAATCTATAAGTGTACTTGGAATGCCAGCACAGTATTAATGTCTTCGAAATACACACAGTCTTCTTTTGTGCTGCAGGGTACAGTACGTGCATGTTAGTTCCAAGGAATTCTTTCTCAGAAATGTTTACACATTCTTGTCTGACGGGTGATAAAATTTGTTGACTGGAATTCTGAAGCAGATTAACTTTGCTTCGTAATAAAGTCTTCATTTTACTATAATACGAGCCCGTAGGCGACGAGCAAGATCAGGAAAGACGCGAGAAATTCATTCCTTCTCCCCCCTCCCCTTTTCTAGCAACATCATTACTTTACCACTTGAAATACAGGTTGTTATAAGGACATCAGGTTGTGTGACACCTTATATAACATCAAATTGCTTTTCTTCCCTTCTGAACTCGACTATTACAAATGACTCTCTGGCATAAAACGTCATTTCACTATTTGGGACATAATTTTAAAAAGAACTCGGACACAACTCTGTGCGAGATACAGCGTTCACAGTCTCCTATATCTTTCTCGTATGCCGGGCAGAGTGCTTTCCTGAACCCATGTTTATGGTTCCGATCGCAGTTAACCAGTGTTATCAGACTCAAAATAATATTCCAGAAGACGAAATTCGAAAAAATCATAAGTTACAGTCCAATGTTCGGAAGAAGTTTGTAAATTTATCATAATATTTTACTGAAAACCAAATAACCTTAAATCAATATCGAGGTTACTCCAAGTTTGAAATTTTTGGACTATATTTCCCTTCGAAAGCATTTAAAAATAACGTAGTGTCTATATCTCTGTGCAATTAACTGGCATTTGAAAGTGCTTGCTGAGTTTTGTTTCAACTTTAATGATGAGTAACAGAGTGATTTCAAAAGTAAAATGATAATCTCTATTAACTTTCAGAAAGAAAATTTTGGAGGTAGCTACAAGAAGATCTACAGGATCAGTTTTGTGGAATTCTGTATTCGTTACGAATTAGGTTTCCTAAATTGTATCAATGGATTCCTAAATTTGACCACAAATACTGCTTCACAGACAATACAGTACTTTCATTTACTAAGAGTTGTATGCCCATTAAACAACAACAATATTTGCCTTTTCTATGCAGGGCGGGTACTGAAAGTGAATTGTTCCAGCTACGTCACAAAAGATTTCGAATGTATACATCCCTTCTCCGTTAATATCACATCGCTGTTCTGTGGAGCACTAATACACAGCTCATTGCTCATTCTCTGCCACTCGAAATCGATCATTGGTGGAATGTTCTGACCAGAATGACATAGTATACTCTTGCTTTGTGCAATCCACCTATTCCACAGAAGTCACAACAGCTTATTTAAGGTTCTAGATACAGTGAAGTACAATCTTTTAATTTAGAATGTATAATTAATAAGGATGTAAAGTATTGTTCTACAGTGATTTGAAAACTACCCTGCTAGAAAGAAGCAATTTGTAAATTATGTGAGCACAGAAAATACTCTATGAACTGCGGCTATTGGAGTACCACAGGGTTCTTCATTAAGGCCGATACACTTTTTAACATTTATCAGTGAAGTTGGTAATTTCAAATTATTCAGTAAATTGCCGCTATTTACTAAGTACGCCAATATTTTCTTTACTGAAAACTCTGTTCTTGGTCTAGAAAATAAATTTTATAAACAAAATAAAAACACATATCTAATATAAATTGATGCCCAAATTTGTATGATGTTGAATAGTCTTTTGAATCTACTTCTTTGACTGTAAAACGTTTACGAAACTACATATTCTGGAATATTTATAAAAACCAGAACATCAGGCAATAATGAATTCCACTACTTTCTCACAACTAATTAATCCCATAAATTCCGAAACATCTAGAGCATTTTGTCGGAAAATCCATGTGGCAGTACAAGGTAATGAAGTCATGCCATTGGTTACTAATAAGTGGAACTTCCTCCAATGAGTGAACTAAATTAAAATTTTCCCAACACATTCCCCTGGACTTCACGAGTAAGGCAAGTTTTGTTATATAAAAAGGCGGCTTCAATTGCCAGTAATGTGCGTGAGCTGGTCATTACGGAGACGTGCACCACATCAAAGGATCTGGCGAGCAGCAACTGAACGGCAGCGCCCTTTTATCAGCTTGGAGTCTGCTAATAGCTGCACAAATAATCAATTATAGATACGCCTCTTCGATAATACTGCTTATTACTACAGTATAAGGTACAAAGACTTCCCGATATGAATGATGCTATTCTCCTATCGAAAAACTTGAAAGAGTGGATCACATTGTTTAAAGAATATTATAATTTAACTACTAATAACTACTGTAGACTAAAGACACTGCGCAGTTTAAAATGACAGTTCACCTGCATAGCACTACCTGAGAAATAATGTCAATAATAATAATAATAATAATAATAATAATAATAATAATAATAATAATAATAATAATAATAATAATAATAATAATAATAATAAATGTTATGCAATAATAAAATATAATAATAATAATAATAATAATAATAATAATAAATGTTATGCAATAATAAAATAAAATAATAATAATCACTCATCACTTCCCGTTACACAACGCAGCGACAGCACGGGAATGTCCGCACTTCGCAGTTCAGGTCCGTGCTTAGAACGTGTATTAAGTGTTGATCTGTCGCTCCGACTGTTCTCGAGTTGTAAAGTGTTACTTCGGGGTATAATTCTATTGACTCCACATGTGTACACGGTAGAGGAAAGGGTATTTATGTGCGATATTATGTGTAAACAGTCTTGCAGGGAAGTCTTTTGGTGATTTGTAACACTATTTCCAGATGTACGCCCTCCACACAGAGAGACCATGCGGAAACTCGTAAACAAATTGAGAGTAACAAGTGTTTTTTCTAATTTTTTACGTCACACCGACACAGATAGGTCAAATGGCTACGATGGGGTAGGAAAGGCCTAGGAATGGGAAGGAAACGACTGTGGCCTTAATTAAGGAGCAGCCCCAACATTTGCCTGGTGTGAAAATGGGAAACCACGGAAAACCATCTTCAGGACTGCCGACAGTGGGGTTCGAATCCACTATCTCCCGGATGCAAGCTCACAGCAGCGCACTCCTGACCGCACGGCCAATTCGCCCGGTAATCTGGTGTTTTACTCGATAAGAACCGAAGCGTTAAACAACGTGCTCTTAACGAGTAAAAGGTAAATTAAATCGCAGAAAGATGAGAACATACGCCTACAAAATCCCTAAGTCGATTTGGACAAGAAGAGCTCAGCATGACGGCTATGAAAATGTTAAAATTGAAGCCATACAAGGTAACTGTAGTACACGGACTGCATCCTCGTGACCATGATAAGCGGGTACGTTTTCTTGTAATTGGATGTTGTGAAACGTTAATAATGAAATAATTGATCCACGCTTAATATTTTTATCTGACGAAGCATGGTTCCATATTCACGGGTATGTTTGAATGAAGAATAATAGATATTGGAGTAAAGATAAACCTCATCGCATATACGAAAATCCTCTACATGACGAACAGATCGGAGTATGGTGCACAGTGAATGGATACAGAATTGTAGGACCTATATCTTTTATTCAGGGCACAATTAATGCACAAAGATACAAGGATAATACAGTATACTCAAACCAGTTTTTGACGAACTAATTGACACTGACTGTAGAAATGGATTATTTTCAGTAAGACTCTGCCACCACGCATAGGCTACAGCTAATGACACATTAAAGTTTATTGAGGAAATTTTTGAAGACCGTGTTATTAACCCTCAAACACACGCGTATGGGGTGGAATCCACCCCAGGTCATTTTATTTCCCAGTGAAATGTACAAATAACTTTCCTGGGCTCTCCCCGCTCTTGTACCTTTCTGGCTGGATCTCCGCAGAAAGAGCCATTCTTACATAATCTATCTTAAAATCTCCTATTAATACAGTAATTCATATTTTACAATACAATGATATGTGGGGTGGAAAGCACCGCCACGCGTGTGTCTGCGTCCTAAGATCTGGCGCGTGTGCTTGAGGGTTAATACGGACTTATGGCCATCGCGGTCCCCAGATTTAACTGTTTGTGACTTTTATTTATGGGAGAGCTTAAAAAATTAAGTGTAGGCAAGAAACCCTCACACGTTGAACGAACTGAAAGAATATATCCGGAAAGAAATAGCCCAAAATACGGAAGACGAACGTATGCGTGTGAATCGGAGTTTCCTAAGACGACGCCAGAAATGTGAGAATGCAGGAGGAGAACATTTCCAACATCTCTTGCCATAAGGTAGATGTTATGTCATGCCATGCACGGATAAAGTGAGCGAAATGCTGTCCTTGTTTGCTATGCCGCAGAGCGGGGAGCGATGAGTCAACGGGAGGAAGATAAGCTGGGCGCGCCTGCCGGCCAACCGATGAGGGAAACTCACTCGAATAATAATAATAATAATAATAATAAGAAGAAGAAGAAGAAGAAGAAGAAGAACAAGAAGAATGCTGGTCTTTACTCCGATTTATTGGAGTCGGCAGTGGTATCGATTTGTCCCAATTTTACGACCGGATGCCCATCCCGAAGCCAACTTTATGTAGAGGTAGGGATGTATTCACTATTGCGTGTTTCTGTGGTGCTTGGTAGTGTGATTTGTTGTCTGAATATGAAGAGGAAAGTGTTGAGATAAACACAAACAGCCAATCCCCGTGAGAGAAGAATTAGTTGATTAAAATCTCCGACCCGGCCGGGAATCGAAATAGCTCATACTACTGCCTCACGAATTTTTACGATTCTTCCTGAAACATAATGTATAATTAGTATGTATGTTTGTATATTAGAAGTGAATTATTTTTTTGATAATAATTAAAATTCAGTCTGATAAATTATTATATACAAGAAACTCCTCTTTTCTGTAATTTTTGAAACATTGAAATGAATATGGTGAAAGATATAAAATAATTGCAACAAGACTCTTAGGCCTACTACATTGCCCAAAAGATCTGAATAATATGGACATAGTCTTGAAGACAGAACTCCGAAACAAAAATAATGGAATGCGGTCGAAATAATGTGATGAAAGAAATAAAGTGTTAAAGAAGTGAGATAAATAATTTTACGTGAGTGGTACTTAAAATGCAGACTAGCCAAGCGAGGAAGGCCTGTCTTAAGAAAGGAAAATCCTTGCATCCGGGAGATCGTGGGTTCGAGCCCCACTGTCGGCAGCCCTGAAGATGGTTTTCCGTGGCTTCCCATTTTTACACCGGGCAAATGCTGGGGCTGTACCTTCATTAAGGCCACGGCCGCTTCCTTCCAACTCCTACGTCTTTCCTCTCCCATTGTCGCCATAAGACCTATCTGTGTCGGTGCGACGTAAACCAACTAGCAAAAAAAAGGAAAGGAAATATGCTTACATGAAATGAAGATTGTGCCTGCTGCCATTTCTTCATGGATGCAGTATTTTTGCATGTTTCTTGGTACAGGGCAGAACAAAATGTAGCTTCCACCGAAATCTCAGTCTCATTTATGGCTGTAACAGTATGGACGCTGCTGAGGTATTGATGGTGCTGAGTAGTGACGTTTGGAGCATGATTTGTGCGTCTGGATGTTATTCAAGGTGCTACTCATAAGGCCAGTCCTGCACCAATAGCACTTACTGGTACAGTGAGGAAAGCAATGGCAAATTACCTCACCCATCATCATCATCATCATCATCATCATCATCATCATCATCATCATCATCATCTGGTACGCCTCATTTTAGTGCCGGTATTAGTTACTGTGGTTTTCCTATAACCGCGTAACAATTGGTGGTGCTTATTGAAGATCCAATCAGCCTCTCGACTGATGACCCTACAAACAAACAAATAAATGAAGATATGAATATCTGGCATATTTTAATACTGTTTTAAGGAGCATGTCTTTGTACGGAAGTGAAACCCGGACAATAACTAGTGCAGAAAGAAGGAGAGTTGAAGCTTTTTAGTTGTTTATAAGAATGATGAATGTCACGTGTGTAGATCAGATTACGAATATAGGGAAAATGAATCGTGTTAGTGAAGGTGAGGTAAGGGTTATTCTGCCCGAAGGCAGGTCCGAACCTCCGCAGAGTTGTTCCTGAGCCGGAGTTTACGTGCGGTAGGGTGGCCAGTTCCTTTCCGCTCCTCCATTCCCTTACCCCCCACCAACAGCGCGTGGCAACCCATCCAACTCCTGACCACGCCCAATGTTGCTTAACTTCGGAGATCTCACGGGATCCGGTGTTTCAACACGGCTACGGCCGTTAGGAGAACGAATTGTCGAAATTTGAACATAACAATGGTTAGATTGAGGGATACATCTTAAAACAACTAGGACTCAATTCCGATATAATTGGTCCGTTATTGTACATTATAAATTTTCCAGGTAACTCATTCTTGGTTGATAGAGTTTCGCCCCGGTTTGCCAATTTGGGCTCATCAATTGGTAACTAGCACACCTAACAAGGCGCATGGCTAATGTATACCATGGAGACTACTGCGTAGGCTACTTGGGGCCACCGGCAGTCGATGCACTATGAGAGGCCATCAGATATATACTATAGGTATTGATTCCAATAGGGAATAGCAGGCATCAATTTTTGTAAACAAGACAGCTCGCAAAGTGCAGTGGTACTACCAGTGGCTCCAAGTAGCCTATGCAGTGGCCTCCACGGTATGCACTAGCTGTGCGTCTTGGTAGGTGTGCTAGTTACCAACTGATGAGCCCAAATTGGCACACTGGGGCGAAACGCTGGCAACCAAGAATGAGTTCGCTAGAAAATGTATAATATCCATTAACGAACCAATTATACTGAAATTATTAATTTACTCATCCAGGACAAATATTTCAGGTCCTCTTCGGGAGACAATATCTACAACACCTAGGACTTCTTCAGTTAAGCTTTGAGAAAAATGTAAGTAGAAATGAAGTTGTTAAGACAAGATAGAATGGCATAGAGAGCTGAATCAGGCTGTCCGCGGAGGCGATTCCCGGCCAGGTCCGGGCTTTTTACCTGGATCTTAAAGTTGGTTCGAAGTCTTTCAGCCCATATAAGAACAATTGAGGAGCTATCTGACGGTGAGATAGTGGCCCAGGAGTAGAAAGCCAAGAATAACGGCCGAAAAAAATCGCGTCACCTCGTAAATTGCAGGCCTTCGAGCTGAGCAGTGCCCATTGGTAAGCCAAGGCCCGTCAGAGCTGTAGTATCATGTAGGTCCCTCTTGAGCTGCATCGAAACATTCAAGGGACTGACGATTCAGACAATAAGAACAACATGAAAATAACATCTTAAGCCGGTTTCCGGTTCTTCTAGCGGTGAGGATAGGAATTGTGCCTACTGCCGTAGCCTGTCGCACTCCTCTGGAGCAATGATTAACACTGACAGATGAAATGATGTTGGAGAGTGTTGCTGGAATGAAATATGACAGGGAAAACCGGAGTACCCGAAGAAAAACCTGCCCCACCTCCACTTTGTCCAGCACAAATCTCTCATGGAGTAACCGGGATTTGAACCACGGAACCCAGCAGTAAGCTACCGGCGCACTTACGCATGAGCGACGGAGGCTAATAAGAGCAGCATACTGCCCACAATTTTTTTTATCGATAGCTCTTATGCTCGGCGCATTGGAAAAGCAATTAATTCCGTATCATGTCTACTGAACTCAGATGACAGCAAATCTAATATTAAGATGAGCAAATACAAGTTAAGCTCAAAGCAATATGCTCTACCATTTCATCAAGTCCACGCAAATTTATAATGAATAATGCTGTAAACTAGTTGAACTGAACACGTATATCTCTGCATAATGCTCACACGTTACGTAGGTGTACCAGCAACAAAATGTGGACTTTGTATCCTGTTTGTATTTAGGGTACATTGTCCACTCTAAATCATGTGTACGGAGCTGCAATATTGCATGCTGTTTTACTGAAATATTTAGTTTCACCGCTCTGCTATCCACACAGCTGTGACTGTTGGTAACAGTTGTACTCTATCGAACGTGCTAATTATGAGTTCCAACCTATTTATAAAATATTTGGTAAAAAAATAATTATTGATCACATCCATCATAAAACGTATCTAGTATATTAATTATAAATTAATTCTTCTAATAGGCGGAATGATAGCCGAGTAGTGTCGACACTGGCTTCTTACTAAGCTGCCAGTGGTGCGTGTTCAGTGCATGACATGACTTTAGAAATTTATTTATGACTTAATTACATTACATATTCATAACGTCATAAAAAATATGACATGAACATTATGTCTACACAATTTGTCTTACGTCGTGCTGACATAGATACGTCTTATGGCGACTATGGAATAGGAAAGGGTTAGAAGTAGGAAGGAAGCGACCGTGGCCATAATTAAGGTGCAACCCCGGCATTTTCCTGGTTTGGAAATGGGAAACCACATAAATGAACATTATTAAAATAACAATTAACAGGAAATACCAGATAAGGCAAAGCCTCTTGAATGGTATATTAGATAAATCCAAACAATCTGTATTTATTCGTCACTTCAAAAATTATTGGAATGGTAGTGAATAATTCAACTTATTCTAAACCAAGTAAAATTTAAGAATCTATAGCAAGTTATCTAAACCTGTTCCGTTCCTATAGTTCGGACTTCATGTAGAATTGTTGGACTCATAACTAAGATATCGACAATCACGCCTCACTACAAGCTTTCATTTCTCTTAACAAACAGCTTTTGGTGTTGTTGTGGTGGTTGTTTCTTTTCAGGACCTTGAAATATCATCGTTAAATGTTGCATGTGTTTGCAATATGTTTTGAATTCAGACATATAACGTCTGTTACTATGCTGTCTGTTAACTTACGACCGGACTCAGATGGTATAGTTTAAGGATTCTAAACTAAAGTTGTCAGGTTCGATCCCAACTTAGTCCGGTGATATTTGAGGTGCTTAAATACGCCAGTCTCGTGATGGTAGATGTATCATTAGGTTAAGGATCTCCTGTGTGACAAACTTTTCGGCATCTGGGCGTCTCTGAGTCCTGTCTTCAAAAATTATCTCTATTCGTTGCCTTGGACCCCCTCTCCTTCTCCCAACCTCCATGGCCGAATCCATTACACTCTTAAGTGACCTATCCTCCTGCATTTGCATCACATGGCCCCTACCACCGAAAATGGCTCATAACACAATTTCACCCAGAGTTCATCTTTATTGCTTCATTTGTTCCTTCCATTGTACCAACAATTATCGTCGCTACTTTCATGTCTGTTACTTGCAGCTTATGAATAAGATATTCCAAGTCCATCCAGACTTCACTCCCGTACAGCAAGGACAGTCTGGAAACGGAGCGATGTTTAGATAATTTCGGCTGAGATCTCACATCTCTCTTGCATAATACCATGCATCACAATTACGAGTTCATTGAAATAGCTTTGCTACACCTTGATTCTATTCCTGAGAGACTTCTCTTGAAGTGATTCACCTGTTTCAGATTCGTTTTCCAGATCTGGGATTAAGTCCTGTTATGATTTTACGATTTTTCCGAATTAGCATCACTTTACCTTGGATTTTCTAATTTGCATATCACAATTGTTGCATTTCTTTTCAAGTGCTAAGATGTTAGATTACAAGCAGAGTATGACAAGAACTTTGACTAATGTTCACTACTATTCCACCCAGCTAAATCCCTCCTTTCCACTTCACACATGACTATCATTATTGTAACATGACTTATTACAACTATAGGATCATCTATTGCAGAAAATGTATCTTTCCATCAAAATATTGCAACGAGCTAAAATTTAAAAAAACACAAATGTGCAAACAAAAGTAGTCCTACCTTGTCCAATTATTTTGCATACAGGATTGAACTTGCACGTTGTAACTGTCGCAATGCGATCTTGGAACTTTATACATTGGATTTGGAATGCTCCACCTGAACAATAATACATCTTGTCACAGGGTTGTAAATCTGACTTTTCTCCCGCACCCCCTCCACCTCTGCCCTGAGCTCGGGAATTGACAAAGTGGCAGTCAAGCGGACAAGCCAGTGGACAAACGTACGAATGAACAACTCTTCACCAAATAAACTCTGATATGGCGTCCACACCCTCAACAGAACGGAATCTACCTTGATTTACGTATATTT
The DNA here is from genome assembly GCF_040414725.1 of Anabrus simplex. NCBI lineage: Eukaryota > Metazoa > Arthropoda > Insecta > Orthoptera > Tettigoniidae > Anabrus > Anabrus simplex. Next base: position 131,355,707 of record NC_090271.1, on the reverse strand, counting down.
TGATTTACTTGCTTGCTACAGGCTAATGAATGCATGTGCCGTATATCAATTAACTTTCTAGTTGGGCCATAAATAGTGACACAAGGCTTCAAACGAACGAACAACGCACATATGAATCACTTACCTTTTGTTTGTATTTTAAATACTTCATATTAATTAAATATACTGCGTCCTGGGAGAGTAAATTTAATTTGCGAAGTTTAAATAGCAAAATCTCTTACACTGCGTAACTTTTTCTTCTTTTTTTACAATTGGCTTCACGCCGCACCGACACAGATAGGTCTCATGGTAACGATGGAACAGGAAATGGCTTGGAGTGGAAAGGAAGTGGCGCTAAGGTACAGCCCCAGCATTTGCCTGGTAAAAATGAAATGGCGCATGGCTTTTATTGTCGGGAGTGTCCGAAGACAAGTTCGGCTCACCAGATGCAGGTCTTTTGATTTGACCTGCGCGTCGTGATGAAGATGAAATGATGATAAAGACGACACACGCACACCCCGCCCCCGTGCCAGTGAAATTAACCAATTAAGGTTAAAATTCTCTACCCTGCTGGGACTCGAACCCGGAACCCTTGTGGCCAAAGGCCAGCACGCTAACCATTTAGCCATGAAGCCGGACATTTGCCTGGTGTGAAAATGAGACACCACGGAAAACCATCTTCAGGGCTGCCGACAGTGGGGTTCGAACCCTCTATCTCTCGAATTCAAGGTCACGGCTGCGCACCCCTAACTGCATGGGCAAATTGCTCGTTGCGTAATTAGGAGGCCGAGAACTATGGTGGGCAAAATATTACACTATGGTCTGAGATATAACATATTGATCAGCCCAAAGAAGGAGGAAGTGGAAAGGAATAGAAAAATTAAACGCAAACTTCCTGAACAGAACACTCTGTAATAGAAGTATACACCCTCTCAACTTGTGTACGAACTGAAAAAAGAGGTATTCTACATAGAAGAACTTACATTACAACTGTGTCCACCGAGCACACTAGGATATGTGGAACTTCTCCAAGAACTCCGACAGAAGAAAGCCAGCCAGCATTTGAGAGTTGTTCTACACTAACGACACCATGACCAGCAGTGAATGGACAAAAGGTTGCTACGAAATGAGGCATTTACTGACAAATTCCTATGCGCATTCTCAAACTCTGCCAGACTAAATCTTTTGATACTAGATATCAGAATCCCACGCACTTAATTGTAACCAGTGCACAGAATTCCTTAAGAAAGTTTTTATTGGATATGAAATGTTTGGCCATTTTGCTGCGATGAAAGAGTTATTACAATATCGTTCATAAGTGATTTTATACTCATTTTGTTCTGATTATTTAGACTATAGTTCTTTGAATATTTGGTTTGGTACTGATTCAAACGCAACCATCACCAGATGTAACATTCTTGTCCCATCTTCCACTGTGTTGTGCGGGTTACGGAGTTACGGGAGGGAGTTTATCTATCATTGTTAGGAGAGTCTGGTCTTTTGACTGAATGGTCACCATACCGACCTTCGCTTCAAGATTCCCCAGTTCGATTCCAGGCCGATTTGGGGATGTTCTGCGTGTGTGTAATTCCTCTGGTTCGATGACAGAGCGTATGTATTCGTCTTAATACACTCGTCTTCATATACACACAACATATCGCAGAAACATCCAATAGTGAGTACTTCCATCTAGATAGGTTTTCCATCGGGAAGAGCATCTGGCCGTAAAACGGGGTCATATCTTCATGAAGATAACAACAAGAAGAAGAAGAAGTATTGTTTGTTAGTGTAAGGGGTGTCTCATCATAGTACGTCTCAAACCCAGTAGCACAGCATGTCCAGTAATATTACAAGTAAATAGTGGTTGCCGTGGTGATTCTTGTTTTAAGGGAAAAACTACGAGATTATCAACCTCTCGTGAAATTAATCATTGGATGAGAAAGATGTTAAAGTGTTTAGAAAGTGACTGAACATATACCGGGTGAGAAAATCACAATCTTATATAATTAAGTGTACCGTAACTTAATGTTACAGAACAGGCACAGTCCCTCCAAAGCAAAGGCTTTTTAGTACACGAGGAGGTTCGTTATATTGTAACAAACGGTGGCATAAGGAGATCTCCATTAATGATCTCCATTAAGGAAAAATCAAGCTATATTCTAGAGCCCACGATAAGATACTAGTCGCATCTAGCTCAATTAGCCGAAGTTGACGACGAAGATAAACGTATATATTTGCCTACAGTCCCATAATACATAGAAAAATACCAGCTAGAGGATATTCAGGTGATGGATCTTATAAATGGTGCCAGGGGTACGATCCCCCAAAAAGTGGTGAAAATCACTACAGTCTTCGGGATCAGCACTGATGAACTCGTGGGCTGGGGGCTTAAAGCTCACAGGGGGTGTCTATCCTCAATTGTGGCATCATCGGAATAAGATCAAGTGGCCTCAAGTCCGAATCATAATTAAATTATTTTTAAGTGTTTTAGTAACTATTTCATAGGTAATACATTTCATATTAATCCGTACTAAAGAGCAATATAATTTAAAACAAAAGATAAAGGTTTCCACCTATTCAATACTATTAGTTGTAACCTTTAAAAAGTTTTCTCAAGTCGTTCTTATAACTTTTTAAATGTTTTTGTAGCTTATAACTTCAGTAATTGTTTTTCAGAATTATTTAAATTTCTAGATCTAATTTTACAATCGGTTTTTAAATTTTCGACTTCTTTACACTATTTTTAAAATCAATATTCACTGTACTTTGTATTCTTTCTATTCAGGTGGCATCTAGGAAGAGGAGTAATTTATTTTAAAAATAACAAAAAGTGCACCATTATAGTCTTAAAAATCAACCAAACCAAACCCCATGACGCAATAGACCCGAAGGGCCATGGTTTACCACACGACCGCTGTTCAGCTCGAAGGTCTGAAGATTAGGGGGCGACATGTGGTCAGCACGACTAATACTCTCGGCCGTTATTCTTGAGTTTCTAGACCGCGGCCGCCATCTCACCGTCAGATATCCCTCGATTTTAATCACGTAGGCAGAGTGGACCTCGAACCAGCCCTCAAATCCAGATAAAAATTCCTGACCTGGCCGGGAATCGAACCCGAGGCCTCCGGGTAAGAGGCAGTTACGCTACGCCTCATCGCGGGATCGGCACCCATTATAGTCCTAAATTGTTAAAATACCCATAGAATATTCTACTGCAACTTGTGCGTAAACACAGACATGTTAGTTCATCATCAGCATATTCTAAAGGTTAAGCTTTGTAGCCGAAGCCTTACATGTCCATCTTGAGACAGTCTTTTCCACTCAGCGTAGGTCTTGCGTTTCATCCTCAGAAGCAGGTTGTTGAAGTAAGACTGTCTGTGTCAAATTAAAATGCTTGCACGCCGTAGCTCCAGCTGAAGCCATTTTTCACTTATCTTATGAGCAATTTTACTTATTCTCATTGGACTACTCACGTGATTACTTCGAAATTTATCACGTGTTAAATAACTGAAATGGTCAAGTTATTGTATCACTACAAGGTGTAATGGGTTTTCAATGCAACCGTCGAGTACCCAAGCCAGAGGAATACCGGGCGAGTTGGCCGTGCGGTTAGGGTCGCGCAGATGTGAGCTTGCATCCAGGAGACAGTGGGTTCGAACCCCACTGTCGGCAGCCCTGCAGATGATTTTCCGTGGTTTCCCATTTTCACACCAGGCTGTACCTTAATTAAGGCCACGGCCGCTTCCCTCCCACTCCTAGGCCTTTCCTGTCTCATCGTCGCCATAAGACCTGTCTGTGTCGGTGCGACGTAAAGCAAATAACAAAACAGCCAGAGGAATTAACCTTACATGACTAAAATCCTCGACTCAGCCTGGAATTGAACTCGGGCCTTTTGAACTGAAAGCCGCGAACTAAGGAACCGTGCTTTATTTAAACACTTACGCAATTAAGTAATGAAAACAAAATGTGTGTAATTATTTCGTGGAATTTCAATACTTTTGAATTCATTGTCACTGATTTTTTACACGTTGCCATGGCGTTATTGGTCCACTCACCCTACTTTCTAGACACACCTTGTATGTTCATAGTCACTTATTCACAAAGTGTATTTATATTCGCTATATTGTCACTTAGATTTTTCATCCTGTCCACTTGTGAACAAAAGGGGACGATATTTTTTAATCCGTCAATGCGTTTTCTCGCCACGGTGCTCCAAAGTGCACTAAGTGCGTGTAACAGAGCACTCAAAGCACGAGGCCCCCACCCCGGGGAGGTTTCATTATCACGTTATATTTATCGTTTTGACATTTACTTGAGACCTTGAATTGCTTAGCTATATCGGTATATCGAATGTTTCACTTACAGCTTGCCAGGAACAGCCTGTTATAAACAGGCAGATTTTCGTAACACGAACTTTGCGTGCATGCAGGCCTGCAGAGTGAGAAGTTGTCACTTGAATGAAAGTACTCCCCAACGAAGACATGGAGTATGAAAAGTGTTGACACAAAAATGAATTATTTGCTAAAGAAAATGTGTCAAAGGGCATTCTGGCCCATGCCGTCTTTCTAGTGTTAACTCCAACTATGCAACGATGGAAGCTACAGTTTCTAAACAAGCCAAAATTAACTCCTCTACCTGATAGCCACCGTTACTAGGGAACTGAAATGATCGGCCTCTTAATCAGATCACAGGAAAATTATTTAATTATTTTATCTGCTGTTTAGATGTAAGTGGGATTTCAGGAAACTGTCTTTGCGCCTCGAAATACCGCTATGTGACAATGTTGAGGGGAGAAGTACAGAACCCCAGGACATGTATCACTTAGAACGAAAATTCGTTGATGTAGTTCGTGCAATACTGAACCTTAATTTCGTGTGGCTATTTCTAGCCAACTGCAGCCCTTGTAAGGCGGACCCTCCGATGAGGGTGGGCGGCATCTGCCATGTGTAGGTAACTGCGTGCTGTTGTGGTGGAGGATAGTGTTATGTGTGGTTTGTGAGTTGCAGGGATGTTGGAGACAACACAAATACCCAGCCCCCGGGCTATTGGAATTAACCAATGAAGATTAAAATCCCCGACCCGGCCAGGAATCGAACCCGAGACCCTCTGAACCGAAAGCCAGTACGCTGACCATTCATCCAACGAGTCGGACAGATTTCTAAGCTGAAATATTATCACATAGCGGTTTTTCTAGGCGCAACGACGAAATTGTCAACTATCAGGAGGACTTCCTCTTCCTGATTTATTGGAAGAAAGAAAATCCAGTACAAGATATTTCAGATCAGGGAGTACATATGGTGTCTAACAATTCACAGCGAATTTTTCAACACAGAGTGCTCTATGGTCTGGATGATAATGCGCGGGGTTTTATTTTATTCTTAGGAAGTCCAGAATCTCCTTAGAAATTCTCCCTCTACTGCCAATCATAAGCTCAGTGGCTTTCCATTTTTCAATTTCCTAGATGCTCAGTGCATCTTCATATATGGCCTTCTTCTCCTCGTACACTAATCGAGGGTGACGTGCATTTACCTTGAATCAATCACCATAACTGTATCTTTTGCCCGCTCGCCGACAACAATATCAACTCGTCTTGTGGACCCATTGTTTATCCATTTCAAAACATGACGCCGCAACTGTATGATAACTGTGTCGAGCATGTCCTTTCGAAATACTGAACAAAGGAAATATCGAATGTTGTGAAGTAGGGTGGATATTAAACGATTACAATTCACAGCTCATTTTGGATCCAAAATTACCGTCAGTTTGTTTGCAAATCAGACAAATGGTTTGCGCAAGAATTTATTACTGTTACTCTATACCAGAATACCTTTTTGACAGGTAAATTGGTGACAACGTGAATATCGGAATATTCGTCACGTGTTAGGAATGTAATATTGTGTGAAATTGTGTATAACGGGCGACAGCACATTAACGAATACCTCCACCCTTTGAAGTGAAGCGTCAGTCTGAGCGATTGGAATGTATTGACCTACTTATTACGGTTGTAAACTACAAACCCTGCCTTATTTAATATCGGATCTTTTAGTTCAAACCCGGAGTTTTTATTACAATGATACTTTATTTACGTATATCACGAAATTGAATACTAGAATGGATTATAAGCGAGCTCGATAGCTGCAGTCGCTTAAGTGCGGCCAGTATCCAGTATTCGGGAGATAGTAGGTTCCAACCCCACTGTCGGCAGCCCTGAAAATGGTTTTCCGTGGTTTCCTATTTTCACACCAGGCAAGGGCTGTACCTTAATTAATGCCACTGTCGCTTCCTTCCCACTCCTAGCCCTTCCCTGTCCCATCGTCGCCATAAGACCTATCTGTGTCGGTGCGACGGAAAGCAACTAGCAAGTAAAAAAAGAAAAAGAATGGGTTATAGGAATGACATATGATACTACTAACTGTGCGATGAGTTCAAGTTAGCTTTATGTCTTTAGCTGCTTGCGGCAGGATGGGATTACTTTAGAAAGGTAATCGGTAAGCAGTGTGGCTAATGTTGATAAACTTATTATACAATGGGTGAATATGTCGAGACTTAGAGGTTAAACACCTTGAAGCTTGAAGGGAACTACATTTAATATGAGACCAAACACTTATAATGTCCAGATGACTTGTTTATAATCTTGAGATGATAATAATAATAATAATAATAATAATAATAATAATAATAATAATAATAATGAGCCGCCTCTGTGTAGTGGTTAGCGTGATTAGCTGCCACCCCCGGAGGTCCGGGTTCGATTCCCGGCTCTGCCACGAAATTTGAAAAGTGGTACGAGGGCTGGAACGGGGTCCACTCAGCCTCGGGAGGTCAACTGAGTAGAGGTGGGTTCGATTCCCACCTCAGCCATCCTCGAAGTGGTTTTCCGTGGTTTCCCACTTCACCTCCAGGCGAATGCCGGGATGGTACCTAACTTAAGGCCACGGCCGCTTCCTTCCCTCATCCTTGCCTATCCCTTCCAATCTTCCCATCCCCCTACAAGGCCCCTGTTCACCATAGCAGGTGAGGCCGCTTGGGCGAGGTACTGGTCATACTCCCCAGTTGTATCCCCCGACCAAGAGTCTGAAGCTCCAGGACACTGCCCTTGAGGCGGTAGAGGTGGGATCCCTCGCAAAGTCCGAGGGAAAAACCGAACCTGGAGGGTAAACAGATGATGATAATAATAATAATAATAATAATAATAATAATAATAATAATAATAATAATAACAATATCATCCAGGATTTTTCAGTTTTCCGGCGTTCAGTTACATTATCCGGGATTATTATCCAAGCCTGTAAAACACTACTGAATTTCTGAATATCTTGAATTATGGATCCTCCAGATCTTTTCAACACGTTCCTAAGACCGCTGTCTTCGGCTACTCAGTGTTGATGATCTTGTTAAGTTTTAACTGGTGAAGCACAGAATTGCAGTAGAGAATTTGCCCTTGTGCTGGGACCACTACTGGAACAGTTGCAACTCCGTCTTGAAGCCAAACCTCTCTTATTTCATTTATTAGAGATAGGTACTTACGAACATTTCCCTAGATATTTTTATGGAGTTAGGATTGCAGCGTCGATCAGAAGCAAGGTCTGTCAGTACAATACGAGATTAGTAGTAACTCATTCTGTCAGTTTACACTTTACCTACTGGTTATTGTAAACCGGCTGCGCACAGTATGTATAGTAGGATGTATGGTCGGTGACAAGACTTTTGCCCAAACATATCTGCTGATGAATGACTTTGGCAACGTTGTCATATCACTAGATGTACTCAGCAGTGCCTAGTGTATAGCAAGCACCCTCTTATGATGTGTTCTATAGTAATTTCTCTGCCGAAGTTACACACTCTACAAAGGTCGTTTAGTAGATCTTGGTCTTTATGCACTCTCAGTAGTCCTTTGTGGCTACCTGTTGGCCCTGTATGTCCTTCTGTTTCACCAAAACTCTGTGGATCCGTGGTAGAGTGTCGGCCTCCGAATCCCAAGCTATGGGGTTCAAACCCGGCAGAGGTAGTCGGATATTTGAAGGGCGGAAAAAAAGTCCATTCGACACTCCATGTCGTACGATGTCGGCATGTAAAAGATCTCTGGTGATACATTTGGTATTTCATCATCATCATCATCATCATCATCATCTGGTTACCCTCCAGGTTCGGTTTTTCCCTCGGACTCAGCGAGGGATCCCACCTCTACCGCCTCAAGGGCAGTGTCCTGGAGCTTCAGACTCTTGGTCGGGGGATACAACTGGGGAGAATGACCAGTACCTCGCCCAGGCGGCCTCACCTGTTATGCTGAACAGGGGCCTTGCGGGGGATGGGGAAGATTGGAAGGGATAGACAAGGAAGAGGGAAGGAAGCGGTCGTTGCCTTAAGTTAGGTACCATCCCGGCATTTGCCTGGAGGAGAAGTGGGAAACAACGTAAAACCACTTCCAGGATGGCTGAGGTGGGAATCGAACCCACCTCTACTCAGTTGACCTCCCGAGGCTGAGTGGACCCCGTTCCAGCCCTCGTACCACTTTTCAAATTTCGTGGCAGAGCCGGGAATCGAACCCGGACCTCCGGGGGTGGCAGGTAATCACGCTAACCACTACACCACAGAGGCGGCATTTGGTATTTACCCGACAAAATTAATTAAATCTCAGCCATAGACGCCCAAGAGAGATCCGGTTTACTCTGTCTGCCATCTAGCGGACCTAGAGTAAAACGGAACGTCGAAATTGACGAGCAGACAGCCAGATGGCGTCAAATCGAAATGTCTGCACACGGTAGCTGAGGCCATACGATTATTATTATTATTATTATTATTATTATTATTATTATTATTATTATTATTATTATTATTATTATTATTATTATTATTATTATTATTATTATTATCAAAACTGTTACCGACTTATTATTATTTTACAATTTGTTTTCGTCGCACCAACACAGATAGGTCTTATGGCGACGATGGGATAGGAAACGTCTAGGAGTGGAAAAGAAGCGGCCGTGGCCTTAATTAAGGTAGCCCCAGCATTTGCCTGGTGTGAAAATGGGAAACCACGGAAAACCATCTTCAGGGATGCCGACAGTGGGGTTCGAACCCATTATCTCCTGGATGAAAGCTCACTGCTACGCGTCCCTAACCGCAAGGCCAACTCGCTCTGTATTATCATCATCATCGACAGGAGAAGGCTAAGTGCCGACACTGTGTTTCACCCTCTCCCTACCTCATTTTCATTCTCATCACCACCACCACCACCACCACCACCACCACAACCACCAAAACACATAGGCCTACATTCAGATACACAGGTTGCTCGTGGGCGTCAACTAGAATGACCTGCACCAGGCCTCTCCGGAGACCAAACGGCATTAATCAATCAATCAATCAATCAATCAATCAATCAATCAATCAATCAATCAATCAATCAATCAATCAATCAATCAATCAATCAATCAGTCAATCATCTGGTCCCTAAAACGTTGATGGTCAGCACAAGAAACGTTCCACTATCATTGGACCATGGAATAGTTTAAAAAAAATCCCCATGGCACTACAGCCCTTGAAGCGCCTTGGCCTACCAAGCGACAGCTGCTCAGCCCGAGGGCCTGCAGATTACGAGGTGTCGTGTGGTCAGCATGACGAATCTTCTCGGCCGTTATTCTTGGCTTTCTAGACCGAGGCTGCTATCTCACAGTCAGATAGCTCATCAATTCTAATCACGTAGGCTGAGTGGACCTCGAACCAGCCCTCAGGTCCAGGTAAAAAATCCCTGACCTGTCCGGGAATCGAACCCGGGGCCTCCGTGTAAGAGGCAGGAACGCTACCCCTACATCACGGGGCGGGCCATGGAATAGTTAGTTGATGATTATTACCAATCTGATATTGGCCAGTGGACGCATTGGCCACACCACATCATCATTAATTGAACTTTGCGTTATCAGCTGCAACAAATGGCATGTGACGAAAATTGACATTATTTAACTACTTAATAACACTGTATTTTACGCGTTCCTAAACGAAGCCATTTCAATACCTTGAATCTCCATACCCGAACGCGAAGAAGCATGAACGAAGGGAAAGAGCAGATGATTATTAATTTCGTTGATGGTTAATAAAATTAGGTTTGCTTATACTGTACCAATAGACGGGTGCTTCTGTACTTTTAGAAAGAGTTTCAGTAACAACATTCTCTACAAATTGCCCTAAACATTGCATGTCAAGTCTTTTACGTAACAGAACTGTGCAAGTTTGTTAGCAAAGTGTGTATTGGACAAACAAATATTGTACGGTAAAATAAGAAATATCTGATTACGAAAAACCATAGCACGGGACGAAAGACACAAATTTTAACTCCAATTCTTCCGTTCAAGATACCGCTGAGCTTCTGTGCCAGGAAAAGTGCATTAATACGGTCGGTCCTTTTATCATCCTAACCACAATCAAATGAAAATATACAATTGAGAATAGACAATGTAATAACACAGCATTATAATTTGGGGTGATGCGTTTTAGTGAAGAAGTTTAGCATTGTGTAGTGTTTGTACATTTGTAATTTAGAATCATAGTGTTTTGGAAAAAACACATAATTTGAGTTAATTCCAATAAACAGCTCATGTCTTTTGATAATACTAATGTGAAATTAAAGTCATATTTGTGTAGAGGTAGTACCAAATAAAGTATAATAAAACTCTACGTTTATTTAAAAATTGATGTTGTCTAATGCATAACATAACGAACAAAATCTAACTAACTAACTAACCCCATGCCACTACAGCCCTGATGGGCCTTGGTATACCAAGTGACCGCTGCTCATCCCGAAGGCCTGCAGATTACGAGGTGTCGTGTGGTCAGCACGACGAATCCTCTCGGCCGTTGTTCTTGGCTTTCTACACCGGTGAGACAAAATCAATGAAGGAAAAAGAAAATATAGGCTTCAAGATTAACTTAACTCACATTTATGAAACACTGACTTTGTTGAAGGAAATCGTAGAATAAAAGTGAACAATTAGTTTTTTCATTCGTATTCCCCTATTACCTAGAATTAAACTTTTTTACTAAAATATCCTTCAGTATCTACAACCTTTGTAGGACCCCAAATACATCGCTGAGCTACTTGGGCACACTACGAGTAAGTTTTACAGCCAACAGCATTTTGAGGCATTCCAAGGGTTCATAATCTTCACGATTTAAGTTCTCAGAATAAGAGTAAAAACATAATTATGGTTCTGTTTGGAGAAAATCGTTAGTATTATAAGTTTCATTTTATATCACATTGTACCGTGGTTTCAAAACATATTCAAAAGTTGCTCGCAGATCGTGAAAAGTTAAAATTCAAAGCCTTCACAAACAATTCGCGTAATATTGTTACTACTAAATATCACAACCCCTAAAATCCACACACAGTAAGTACTCTAAATTCTGTACAGTACAGTGATATCCGTAGTTCCTGATAAAACAATGCTACCAAAAATCTGGTATCAGGACAGTTGTGAATACGAACAAACGAGTGCTTGCAATTACAATAACACGTGAATACCAGACTCATTAATAGTACAATAATGAGTCATGCTTCAATTTTGTATCACGAGAACTCCATGTTATTTCATAACTGGTTACTATATGAGAAGAATCTCAGTGATGTAAACTTCAAAAATCAACTGCAAGAATATTGTCAACGTTATTGACTGCAGTGTTCATAAGTTGAACTAATGATTCGTAGAATTTATATTGTAAAATAATTAACTCAAGAATTTCAATATCCAGCTCAAAATGAAATGCGAAAATATGAAAACTCGGGGATACCTAAGATGATACCAGGTAGAGCATTCGAAATCCGAGGAGGTGGAATGAAAATGTTCTGAGGCGTGAAATTGTACGGAAGTGAAACACGGACAATAATTGACGCAGAAAGAAAGGAACTACGAGGGTTGTTCGTTAAGTAGTGGCAACGTAGTCCAGACACTCGCAGGAGATCGGGAATGCGCAAATAGGATATGGGAGCGGTCAGGTGGCGCTGTTGTCGATGTGATTTGTAGTGTGCATTTGAACAGACATCCAGTTGGAAGTGTTGTTGGTGTGTGGCGTTGAAGTGAAGAGTGTCGGTCTCACCGCTTTAAAGCATGTTTTCAAAAGGTGATCATCATTCGTGGATTAGAATCGAAGTTTCCCGTGGAAAAAATGCAAATAATGCTATCGAGGACTACGTGAAGCCTGTGGCGAGAATGCATTACAATATAGGATGGTTACACGATAGGTCAAGGCGTTTCGTGTGGGATGGAATTGGGCGTTGGTACGTCTTGGAACATCCTCCGTACTCACCAGACATGAGTCCTTGTGACTTCGACCTGTTTCCGAAGTTGAAGGAACCCCTCCGAGGCCGCCGATTTCCTGACGTGTCATGTGTACTCCGCGCAGTAAGGCGCTGCGACGCTGTCAACAACAGAAAACGCCTTTGCAACGGTCCCCAACCGCCTCCACATGTTTCGAAAAGGTGACTTTGTGGGTGACAACAATGAAGGAATTTAATGCAATTGTACTTGTTAGTTCATTAAATAGTGCGTTCTATCAATATTGATAATTCTTTATTTACAGCCCTCGTATATCTCAAATCGATAAACGATGGGAACTGCAGAGTGGTAAAATAGATTACGACTTTCGTACAGTAGAAATGCAATTTACAGAAGCGTATTTTCTTCAACAGAGACCCTCCGTTGCTCATACGGCAGCGCGCCGGCCTCTCACCACTGGGTTCCGTGGTTCAAATCCCGGTCACTCCATATGAGATTTGTGCTGGACAAAGTGGATTTTCTCCGGGTACTCCGATTTTCCGTGTTATCTTTCATTCCAGCAACACTCTCCAATATCATTTCATTTCATCTGTCAGCCGTTAATCATTGCCCCAGAGGAGTACGTCAGGCCTCGGCAGCCGGCACAATTCCTATCCTCGCCGCAAGATGGGGGCTTCATTCATTCCATCTCTGACTCGGCCAATGACTGGAAAACAGGTTTTAGGTTTACTTTGCATTTTCTTTAACACTTTAGATTGTAAAATCACTTGACGTTAAGTACAGTAGTCTGTTGTCTACCAGGTAGTGGGGGGATTGCAATCTGTTAATGTTAATTGCTAGACGAGATATTACACAGCCTACAGCGATATGGAACATAATATCAACGATTATGTATGCAATGTGTGTGTGTGCACGAGCTTCCTGTTGTAGAACAGGAAGCTCCCTCAGGGGATCTCAGTGTTATTTTCACGCTCGGGACTCAGAGAGATGACTACACACGCTTCTGGGGCGCAGCTACTAAGTATCAGTATTGATATTCAAGGGCCACAATCAGAATTTGTTATAACCCAAGTAACACCCTCTGTGGGTCAGTGGTAGGGTGTCAGCCTCTGTATCCCAAGAGCACAGGTCCAAGTCTGGCAAAGTTAGTTCGATTTTCAAGGCGGGCGTACATTTGGCACTCCAAGTTGTACGATATCGTCGATATCAGCATGTTAAATATCTCTAGCTAAACAATCGGAGATTACATTATGAGGTTACTCAGTCAGTCAGCAATTAGCCGCCTAGTTGAGTCCTAGTTTCTCTATCATCTGGTAAAGTGGAACATCGAAATCGACACGTAGTCACCCAAAGTGATTTAAAATCAAAAGGTTTGAACATAGCCTGAGATTATGTGATAAAAAATAACTTTAACATACATTCTAAATATGACGTCAATGACTCGCAAATTATCGTACAGTTACTTCTTCTACTTCTTCTTCTTTTTATCTGTTTACCCTCCAGGGTCCGTTTTTCCCTCGAACACATCGAGGGATACCACCTCTACCGCCTCAAGGGCAGTGTCCTGGAGCTTCAGACCCTGGGTCGGGGATACAACTGGGGAAGATGACCAGTACCTCGCCCAGGCGCCCTCAGCTGCTATCCTGAACATGGGCCTTGCGGGGGGATGTGAAGATTGAAAGGGATAGACAAAGAAGAGGGAAGGAAGCGGCTGTGGCCTTAACCTAAGTACCATCCCGCCGTTTGCCTGGAGGAGAGGTGGGAAACAACGGAAAACCACTTCCAGGATGGCTGAGGTGGGAATCAAATCGACCTCTGTTCAGTTGACCTCCCGAGGCTGAGTGGACCCTGTTCCAGCCCTCGTTCCACTTTTCAAATTTCGTGGCAGATCCGGGAATCGAACCCGTGCCTCCAAGGGTGGCAGCTAATCACACTAACCACTACACCACAGAAGCGGACTCGTACAGTTACAATTCATAAAAATTATCAGAACTTGCGACATCTCAACGGTTAAAATTATAAGAAAATGAACTTCATTTCGGGACGAACATCATTCTTCCTGATCGCTATTCCGTGGGAATTGTTTTCAAGCAGGTTCAAACCTAAAAACGATACTGTCCGACTCTTTGGTTGAATGATCAGCGTCGAGGCCTTCGGTTCAGAGGGTCGCGGGTTCGATTCACGACCGGGCCGGGAATTTTATCGCGTGTGATTAATACTTCTGGCTCAGGGACTTTGCTTTGTGTTTGTCCCAACACTCTTCTGTCATATTCAGACAGCACAACACACTACCAACCACCACAGAAACACGCGATAGTGATTATATCGCTCCACATAGATTTGACGTCACGAAGGGCATACGGCCGTAAAATAGGGACAATCCATATGTATCACCGAGCGAGTTGGTCGTGCGGTTAGGGTCCCGCAGCTGTGAGCTTAATTCCAGGAGATAGTGGGTTCGGACCCCACTGTCGGCAGTCCTGAAGATGGTTTTCCGTGGTTTCCCATTTACAAGCCAGGCAAATGCTGGGACTGTACCTTAATTAAGGTCACGGCTGCTTCCTTCCCACTGCTAGGTCTTTCCTCTCCCATCGTCGCCATGAGACCTATCTGTGTCGGTGCAACGTAAAGTGAATAGCATTTTAAAAAATCCATATGTATGACAGTTTGCATCCGCAGTGGTAGAAGAAGCCTAACGATACCAGAGTGTGGAACTCTACTGAATAAATGGTAATGTTCTATCGATGACCCATTTTGTCTGCCTGTCTTCCAAGCAAAATTATGTAAATGTCATGTTCCACTAAAGGCATGACGTAGTTCCCCCCCCCCCCCCCCCCGACTCCAAATAATTAAAATATTTTAATAATTTATTGGAACTTACAGAATACATGAAGACGTAAGTAAATTCTCTACGATCGTCTGCTCACCAAACTGAGCGACGTAGGGGGAAAGACCTTTCAAAACCATAGACAACAAGCCATCCAGTAAGGATCTACACTGCTCCTACTATTTTATTTCCTTTCGTTTTGTAAAACTGATTTTTATAAGTACGTACAATTGAGTGGGTGTCTAGGCTAACCTTCAAATCTTGTAAAACCAAGTTATGTCGTGCCATTTAAGGCAAAGGACGAAAAACTATCTTAGGTGAATTGGCCGAACATCATAGAAGCAGGCGGGCTGATTGGCTCAGACGGTTGAGGCACTGGCCTTCCGACCCCAACTTGGCAGGTTCGATCCTGGCTCAGTCCGGTAGTATTTGAAGGTGCTCAGATAGATCAGCCTCGTGACAGTGGATTTACTGGCACGTAAATGAACTCCTGCGGGACAAAATTCTGGCACCTCGGCATCTCCGAAAATTGTCAAGAGTAGTTATTGTGACGTAAAAACAATAACATTAATAATAGGTAATAATAATAATATTGGCCTTATGTCCCTTTAACTACTTTTTTGATTTTCGGAGACGCCGAGGTGCCGGATTTTGTCCCGGAAGAGTTATTTTACGTGCCAGTAAATCTACCGACACGAGGCTGACGTTTTCAGCACCTACAAATACCACCGGACTGAGCAGGATAGAACCTGCTAAGTTGGGGTCGGAAGGCCAGCGCCTGAATCGTCTGAGCCACTCAGCGCGGCATTATTATTATTATTATTATTATTATTATTATTATTATTATTATTATTATTATTATGGAAGCATAATTTAAAATGGTTTAAAATGATGTGATTTTTCATACTGTCTATTGTAATATCGTATTCGTAGGTGTTTACGTACGAAGATCGATTGAGAGCGCGCTTTTAAGAACAGTCTAACAAAGTTCATGACTATTTATACTGGGTGTATCAGAAGTCATGGCACAAGTGAAGACAGTGGCACGCGTATGTTAACGCTCCGCCACTGACGCAAAGGCTTGAACACGTGGGCATATCGTGTGCTTTACGCGCTTGCACATCTTATACCGTCGTGCATGTTAGTATCGAATAAACGAAACACAATTTATCTCGTTAACAATTTTTTGAAGTTATTCACTTATATGACCATATTTTACATACTGTATACCGCGTGTTTCTCCTCAGAGTCGTAATATTATGTGCGCAATCGGTGAAGCAGTCTCAAATTAGTCTGTTAGGATATTCCGTGTCCGCCTCTATGGTGTAGTGGTTAGTGTGATTAGCTGCAACCCCTGGAGGGCCGGGTTCGATTCCCGGCTCTGCCACGAAATTTGAAAAGTGGTACGAGTGCTGGAACGGCGTCTATTCAGCCTCGGGAGGTCGACTGAGTAGAGGGGGGTTCTATTACCTCCTCAGTCATCCTCGAAGTGGTTTCCCGTGGTCTCTCACTTCTTCTCCAGGCCAATGCCGGCATGTTACCTAACTTAAGGCCACGGCCGCTTCCTTCCCTCTTCCTACTCTATCCTTTCCAATCTTCCCATTCGACACTCCATGTCGTACGATGTCGGCATGTTAAAGATCTCTGGTGACACATTTGGTGTTTACCCGACAAAATGCATTAAATCTCAGCCATAGACGCCCAAGAGAGTTTCGGTTTACTCGGTCTGCCATCTAGTGGGGGCCTAGAGTAAAACGGAACGTCGAAATTGACGAGCAGACAGCCAGATGGCGTCAAATTGAAATGTCCGCACACGGTAGCTGAGGCCATACGATTATTATTATTATTATTATTATTATTATTATTATTATTATTATTATTATCACCTCTACAAGGCCCCTGTTCAGCATAGCAGGTGAGGCCGCCAGGTCGAGGTACTGGTCTTCCTTCCCAGTCGTATCCCCCGACCCAAACTCACACGCTCCCGGACACTGGCCTTGAGGCGTTAGAGGTGGGATCCCTCGCTGAGTCCGAGGGAAGAAAGGATTAAGAAAGAAAGGGTATTCCGTTCAAGGATGTTTATTTACGGTGATAGTACGGCTTTACTGGTTGCTATCTTCACACTACTATCATACAAAAGCCACTACTGCAAATGCTAACTATTCCCCTTGTCGTGTTGTCAGCGTCAATAAATATCCTTGAACGGAATATCCCAGTAGACTAATTAGAGGCTGCTCTATCGATTGGGCACGTAAAATTACACGTTAAACAAGATTTTATTTGCAGTGAGAAGCTAAACATTTTCTGTTGACTTTGGATGTCGCTTGACGTACCTGATGAGCAGAGTTTGTTTGGGCTGATAGACCTATACATTACACAAACTAAATTAAACATATCTTCTGAAACACCGTAGAAAAGGCACCTGACCACTCTTAGGTGTGACACCTTGAATTTTAGTAAGGATAGGATTTCTTGTAACATTGTAGGACTCTTTAGCTGAATGGTCAGCGTTGAGACCTTCAGGTCCGGGTTCGATTCCCAGCCGGGTCAGGAATTTTAATCGCTTCTGATTAATTCTTCTGGATCGGGGACTAGGTGTTTTTGTTTGCCACAACACTATCCTCTTGATATCACAACAACCACTACAGAAACACGCAATAGTGACTGCAACCCTTCGTAGAGAGTTGGCGTCTGAAAGGACATCTGGCAGTAAAAGAGGGCCAAATCTACAAATGCGACACAGTTTGCACCCGCGACCCCACAAGCGTGGGAAAAGTAGTAGAAGAAGAAGGAGAAGAAGAAATAGCTTTCTTTTAACAAGGCATTAGGTTTAATTACTTTAAAACATTTGTTATATTTGGTTTACAATATTTTTAGTATACTCTATCCGCCAGGGTAGCTTCAGTACTTGGGGGTGACTTGTTAAATACAAGGCATGTCTTACTATTCACAGTCGTGTTACTTGGCTCATATGTCAGAAATACAATTAATTTACAAGAAATTCTTCACGATGTACAGTTCATCAGCACGCGTTAACAGTGCTAAACCGAGTGAGATGGCTGCGTGATTCGGGACGAGTAGCTTGCATTCGGGGAGATGATGGGTTGGAACTCACCGTGTGAAGATATTTTTTTCCCTTTTATACCATTTACATACAAGCTCCTTTCCCATGATTATGTTCGGGAGATAGTGGGTTCGAATCCCACTGTTGGCAGCCCTGAAGATAGTCTTCCGTGGTTTCCCATTTTCACACCAGGCAACTAATGGGGCTGTACCTTGATTAAGGCCACGGTCGCTTCCTTCGCACTCCTAGCCCTTTCCTATTCCATCTTCACCACAAGACCTATCTGTGTCAGTGCGACGTAAAGCAGACTGTAAAAAAAAACCTTCTTTAGCCGTGTGGCATCAGCTATTGTGACTAGGTATTTTAATTTGACGCCATTTTGGCTACTTGCACGTGAATTTCGACGCAGAAATGTGGGAGAGTAAACCGAATCTCTATTAGGCGATCTATGGTTGAGTTGGTTGGACACCAAAAGCTTCGCCAGAGATCGCCGACATTGTACGATATCAAGCGTCGAATAGACATTTCCCACCCTTCGAAAATCCGACTCCCTCTGTCGGGTTTGAACCCGCTATCTTGGGATCCATAGGACGACACTCTGCTGCTCAACCACTCTAAACTACCTGAAGCGCTTAAGTGCGGCCAGTACCCAGTATGCGGGAGATAGTAGGTTCGAACCCCACTGTCGGCAGCCCTGAAAATGGTTTTCCGTGGTTTCCCATTTTCACACCAGGCAAATTCTTGGGGCTGTACCTTAATTAAGGCCACGGCCGCTTCCTTCCCACTCCCAGCTCTCCCCTGTCCCATCGTCGCCATAAGACCTATCTGTGTCGGTGCGACGTAAAGCAACTAGCAAAAAAAAACTACCTGATGAAGAAAGTTTTGCGTAGAATTCGAACCACAGGGATGCGACTTTTTAATTTCAAACATCCCTCATGCATTAGACGGGATTCGAAGTATGGTCACTTTCATGATAAGCCCGTTACAATTTCGGCTGGCTATCACTATCCCTTAGAGGAGGATATCAATAAAATGTGTGCTTCCTAGCAATCAGCACCCGTTATTGCCGTTGTTCATTGATTATTAATAACCAGGTTCGGATGACAAATATTGAATAATATGACACCGCTCTGCTGTATTCCTTTCAATAAATATATTTCTGCTAAAAATGTTTATATTGCCATTCAGTTGAACACAAACAAACAGCGACTGTGAAAAGGAAAGAGGAGTGTGGGTGAATGATAAATGGTCGAGTTGACAGACGAGATGTGGTGACAGGTGTAGACAGCTATTGTGGAGGAGCTGCCGAACATGGTGCTGGACGTGAAGACAGTGAAGTGGCCCATCCAAATGTAGCCAGCCTTATGGGTAAAATGTTCTGGTTCTGGCAAGCCTCGTCAACCCAAACGTGCTTTATGGATCTCTCTGCACTAGTTTATGATGCCGCCACGGGATGACTCTGAAATTGTGGCGACCATTTATTTATAAGTCTATACAGGTTATTCCCTAACATGTGAGAAGTAATCAGGGCTGGATAGTAAACCTCAAAACAACATGATGATGATGATGCTTGTTGTTTAAAGGGGCCTAACATCGAGGTCATCGGCCCCTCATGGTACGAAATGAAATAACAAAAAATTCAAAATTATCCACTGACCAAAATATAAAAAAATCGTCATGTAGAAGGAATGGATGGACATGAACCAAAAACAAAAAAAACAACAACAAAAAACGAGCAAACGAAAAAGGAGTGGATCCAACTCAAAAAAGGTCATAGATAATTCATTACTGAACAAGGACCACTCATGAAGCACAATCCTGGATCGAGGATGCTTGATGTCTAAAGGGATCCAAAATCCTGGCCCAAGGCCCCTCAGAATGGTACATGTCGCGAGTAAAGTAGAACCATGGTATTTCTCAAGCTGCGGTACTTATCAAAGGTAGCGTAAACTCACGGTGTTCCAAACATTAAGGTACTACTCACAAGTATTGTACATCGTAAAGGAAACGCAGACCTATGGTGTTTCTCACAAAATGGCGCCACTCATAGCCAACGCAAACCGATGAGGTTCCTCACCTAGGTGTACTAATCACGGGCGCCGGCATTCCCGTGGTGTTCCTCACATAGTGGGTACTAATCACTGGCAACGCAGACCCACGGTGTCGCTCATATAGTGGTACAACTCACAGGCAACGCCCAGACCTGTGGTGTTGCTCACATGGGTACGACTCACGGGTACTGGAAACCCACGCTGAACCCCGCTAGAGTGCTACGAATCACAAAACTATTCAGTACCTAACAGAGTGGCACTACTCGCAAGTAAAGGCGACCCATGATGTTCCCCGCGAGATGGTACGAATCAAAAATAGTTTCATGGTTCTAATTCAATCATTCCTTGGTCGTCCCTTTTAGTCGCCTTTCACGACAGGCAGGGGATAACGTGGGTGTATTATTCGTCTGCTTCCCCCACCCACAGGGGAGGTGTGTTTGGTCCGCGAGAGGTATTTTATTTCCCTCAATCAAAACAACATAAAAATGTACTTGTGAACATGTAATTCACCCTACGATCGGTCGTTTACAAGCTATGCCTTTATTAATAACTAGTACATAAGCCTGTCTTCGACAATCTCATTTACTATCTATAAAGTAATTCTAAATTCTAAATGTACTATTAATATATCTTACGAATAAAAGTTACACTTTCAAGGTTTTATATGGCATTCGAATGGAATCAAAACAGGTATTGTAGTATGTCCTTACAAACCATATTGAGTGCTTTGTACTGTAGCTCGGAGTTGTACTTTGACATCTATATATCTACTCGCAAGTACTCTTCAGAAACCTACATACAACTGTCCAAAACACTGTAATGGGCAAAGTTATTCCAACTTTCTATCTCCCAAATGCAAGCTGATAGCTACTCGGCCACTTGTTCGGTATATTTGAGTACTGTGATGGTGTCTTTACTCAGTTAGCCTGTAGGCTACAGACAGAATTCCTGTATTCGTGTCATTTTCAGTGTAAAACCGCATCAACATATCTCTCCATATCTAACTAACTGTATGAGAGAGTAACTTCATGCCCCGAAATTTTCCGCGCAACACTCTTAAGTACGTCCGTACCTCAGTACCTAGCATCCAGGTTTACCAGGTTCTCGGAGACTCGTCAGCTAAAACACCGGCTCTCAAAACACCATAGTAGGTGTTGGGCATGTCTGGAACTTCATACCAAACGAATTACGGAGCTTGATGTCGGACTCCTCATTCAAGAAACTGTATAAGAAATGTTTATTTTCTGTTTAGTAGTAACTGCTATTATTTGTTGTTATTAATTTGTAATAATATTGATTCGAACGCATTATATCTATTTTTCAGGCTTAAAACTACACGCCACATACCGAGAAAGCACCTAGCTGAGCATTATTTATTTATTTATTTATTTATTTATTTATTTATTTATTTATTTATTTATTTATTTATTTATTTATTTATTTATTTATTTATTTATTTATTTATTTATTTATTTATTTATTATTTTAGTTCGTTTGGGCCACCTGATGACCGCGGTGCTTGTGCTTTAGCTGTGTTTTTGCCGATGTTTTCCGCTTCCGGTGTTCTTGATAGTAGGTTTCACTGCTGCTTTCTTTTGGTACCCTGAGCTTTTCTGTTGGCCCAGTAATCCTTCATTTGCTTTCTGAACTCTGTTTTGTGTTCCTCCACCCATTTTCTGCTCTGTCTCCGAAAAACGTAAAAGTATTTAGTGGGACGAAAATCCAATAACATTATTATTATTATTAACATATTCTAATGTCTAGGTACACATTTGTCAGATATTATAGAATCAAAATATATAATATTTGCTACGAATATTCACAAGGTTTATGTTTACGTATAGGTGAAAACACGAGGGTTGGGGCAACTATATTTTTTTTCTTGAAGATACCAGTCCGGTTGGAAAATGTGACATATACATACGAAAGGATAAGGTGTTAACTACCTGCATGGATAATGAATAGCACTGAAATATCGTAACACACTAATTTATTACGGTAGTATACATGATGCAAAAGAATTACAACACAGTACACATAAAGTTGACATGACAAACCTCAAAGACCCTCAAAGTAGTCTCCTGTGACTGACACCACACGCTGCCAACGACGTGGAGGCGCTGAATACCATCTGCCGCACCATGTGTGAATCGAGTCACCTGTTGGCGCACAGCATTAGCAATGTCCTCTCGTGTTGCAAACCGCCTACCACGCAGTGGTTCCTTAATCTTTCGAATGAAATCAAAGTCACAGGGCGAAATGTCGGGAGAGTACGGTGGGTGCTCCAACGTCGCAGTAGCTGCCCTACACACTCTGCTTTATGTGTGGTTTTGCATTGTCGTGCAGGATGATTGCACTGTCCACAAGATCCGGACGTTTCTCCCGAACGCCACGTCGTACCTGTCGCACCAGAAAGTCCCTGTAGTAGGCTACTGTGCGGTCACTGTTCTGCCATGTGGAACAAAGTGGCAAACAATGACACCCCTGACGTCATACGCGACGATCACCATCAATTTGACTGGGGAAGGATACTGACGGACCTTCTGCCTCCTTGGTGATCCAACATGTCGCCACTCTGCGGACTGACGTTTCAGTTCTGGTTCGTATGCCCTGGCCCAAAATCATCAATGGCGATTAGTCGTGACAAGAATTGATCGCCGTCCTGTTGCCAGCGTGCAAGGTGGTCGGAGCATATTGCATAGCGCACCCACCTTTGAACTTCCGTCAGTGCATACGGTACCCACCGCGATGCGATTTTGCGCAGTTACAGCTCATTACGCAATACCCTGTGGACGGTGCGTTTCTCGATGCCACTTGCCCTCTCTAACTCCAGTAGCGTCCATCGTCTGTCTTAATCCAGGAGCTGCTCGAGACGGCACGTGCCACGTCGGTCCGCACACTGACAGGTCGTCCCGAACGTTGCTCATCACTGGTTCACACACGTCCTTGCTGAAACTTTTCTACCTACCGCGCTACTGTACGGTATGGTAAGGCATTATTCCCAAGGGCTTCCACTAATTCACTGTGACATTCCATCGCATTTCTCCCTCGGAGAACGGCTATTTTGATGTAAGCGCGCTGCTCAACACGGGTTACTTCCATCTCGCACGACACTCACCAAACGACTGATTTCACAGCCCTCGCTGCGCTACTACCAGCTATCACAGAGCCATCTGTTGTTCTGCATACACACTATACCTGCAGAACTTCCACACGGCACATATACGTTTGTGATCCGTTCACATACCTACAAGAAAAAATTAATAATGCTATTTGCTTTACGTCCCACTAACTAATTTTTAAGGTCTTCGGAGACGCCGAGGTGCCGGAATTTAGTCCCGCAGGAGTTCTTTTACGTGCCAGTGAATCTACTGACACGGGGCTGTCGTATTTGAGCACCTCCAAATACCACTGGACTGAGCCAGGATCGAACCTGCCAAGTTGGGGTTAGAAGGCCAGCGCCTTAACCGTCTGAGCCACTCAGCCCGGCGAGAAAAAATATTAGTTGGCATGACTTTTGCCCCAATCCTCGTATGTGTAAAGTTTCATAAGTCGCTGTTTGCTACTGTCAGAGAAAATTGTAGCGACGAACAATACTTTTCATCGTAAAATTAAAAATCAGTTTTAGAAACAAGAATACGTCTCATTTTTATGTTTATCTTTGGATCAGTAGAAACCGTTGGATGCTTATGCAAAGTTTCACTGTTTTAATTTGAATATTGTGGAAGAATGGAAGCCTCATGCTAACATGTTTTTCTTGTGCTCTGTTCAAATCGCACCTCTTCCATGTGTCCTTAATCGAATACATCAGCAGCTCACCTTTGTTGTCATAGGTGGATGATCATCCTATGATAGTGCGTACAGCTGACAAACAACTGTTTGATCACCTTGTACTGTAAGAAGAGACAATATGATTCATCACCTTCACGCCACTCTCGCGCGAACTGTCTATCTAACAGGTGTCTGACGAACCCATTTAATCATATCAACTGTTCAAGCGTAAATCATGCTAACATCTACTTAGCTAACAGCTGCGCCACACAATTTATTAGCATTACATTAGCCACACTTACGATTGATTGTCACGCTAACACAGAAAAAAAAACAGAAGTAAAGAATAACGCACTTTCTTCTTCGCATTCTTTTAGTTGATATATCTTCTAGACCATTTTCTGGTCTTCACTGTGTACTAAATCTTACGACATGGCTCGAATAAATCTGTAAACTTAAACAATCTATCACTGTCTCATCTTTAGCTTCAACATAAAAGCATCAATTCTATGAACATCGCACGTACATTAGTAAACCTACCATTACTAATGCAGCGAGTCCTTGTGGCGAATGGCGTGAAGGTGTTTGTTGCTCAGTACATTTCAGTAGGTTTTACAAACTGACATGTAATAGTTCCTTCAGACACAGTGAGCAAAGCAACAAACAAAAAACGGGGTAGGCTGTCTCAGAACTCAACCTGAAGTTTTCGTTGTTTCTTTGCCTGAATATGTTGTGTGAATGGACAGAACTGAAATAAATATAGTAGTTGAAATCAAGTGTGTATAATTTCTTCGCGCTTACGTCTGTTATTCTCCCTGAAGTGTCTGCTCCGTTCGACATTAGTTTGGGACATTTCAGAATCATTCCTTATTCTAATTATCGTTTCATGAAATCCCGCTTATATAAATGTGCAATGCTTTAGAATCATCAAATTGTAATAATAATAATAATAATTATTATTATTATTATTATTATTATTAGGGCTCGGATGTTTAGGAAAAGTCATATTTTTTCTTTGTCTGTATTTTCTGTCTGATTGTATTTTGGTGTAAATCAGGTGATTATCGTCACAATTAAGAGATTTTTATTTGTCACATAAATGCATATTTTGGCTATTTTTTGTCGTAAGGTCATATTTGGAGCTATTTTCGTAGAAACGTCATATTTCTGTCATATTTCGGCGGTCTGACGACAGCTGTAGCTGTGCAAAATCAATTTATCGAATGCGAACTAGTGTTCACAAAACTGCTTCTCGGTATCATATCTGCAGTTAATACAAGTAGAATACCGTTTGTATAGAATGAAGGCCATAGAATTTACTGCATCTTTTACATGATTTAAATATGCACCAATAACATTGTGACGTAGAAACAAACTTCTCTTTTACAAGAATGTGTTAAATATAATCGGAGTTCTTTCGCGCCTGATGATTTGAAGATGAATCTTGTCATACACTTCAATTCCACCCGCGGAGAAGAATGAGAAAGATATGTCAGTTTGCACTGTAGGCGCTGCCGCCCTACCATAATGTATTGAAGGATATCTACTTAATTCGTTTCGTGGTGCTCTATTTAAACTTTAACGCATTTAATATTACTGAAATATTTAATATATAATATATATTAAATATTTAAAAAATAGATTGATTTCTAGTTTGTTCGTATTTTAAACCACCACTACAGGGTGCAACATGTTTTCAATTTTAAAATGTTGTGTGATCTGACAACCTTATCGAACCTAGTACCGGTACTTTATAGCTATGTATTCACAAGTGTTCGATAAGTGAATCAAGGACAATAAAACCAAACCAAACCTTGAAGGGCCTCGGCCGACCAAGCGACCGCTGCTCAGCCCGAAGGCCTGCAGATTACGAGGTGTCGTGTGGTCAGTACGACGAATCCTCTCAGGCGTTATTCTTGGCTTCCTAGACCGGGGCCGCTATCTCACCGTCAGTTAGCTCCTCAATTCTAATCACGCAGGCTGAGTGGACCTCGAACCAGCCCTCAGGTCCAGGTAAAAATCCCTGGCCTGGCCGGGAATCGAACCCGGGGCCTCCGAGTAAGAGTCAGGCACGCTACCCCTACACCACGGGGCCGGCTTCAAGGACAATAGGCTGTGAATAATTGCTAAACATGTATATGAAAGTATGAATAAATAATTTAGTTAACAAATATGTATCAAAGCAATTACCCTTTGGTTTTATAATTTATTAATAATGTCCATATTTAGGTTAATCATTTTCGGGTCATATTTTGTAATATTTACGTCATATTTCTTCACTTTTGAAGTCATATTTCGTCACCTTTGAGGTCATATTTGCTTGCTTATTTGCGCTATTATTAGGTCTTAAACATCGAGCCCTAATCATAATGATGATAATAATAATAATAATAATAATAATAATAGTGTACGACTCATTGGCTGAATGTTCAGCACCGAGTTCGATAGCTGCAGTCGCTTAAGTGCGGCCAATATCCAGTAATCGGGAGATAGTGGGTTCGAGCTCCACTGTCGGCAGCCCTGAAGATAGTTTTCCGTGGTTTCCCATTTTCTCACCAGGCAAATGCCGGGGCTGTACCTTAATTAAGGCCACGGCCGCTTCCTTCCCATTCCTAGGCCTTTCCTGTCCCATCGTCGCCATAAGACCTATCTGTGTCGGTGCGACGTAAAGCAAATAGCAAAAAAAAAAAAAATGTTCAGCGTTGTGGCCTTCGGTTCAGAGGATCCCGGATTTGATTTCCGGCCGGGTCGGAGATTTGTATCGCGTCTGATCAATTCTTCTAGCTCGGGAACTGGGTGTTTGTGTTTGTCGCAACACTTTCCTCTTCATATTGAGACAACACATTACACTACCAGCCACTAGAGAAAAGAGCAATAATGATAACAATCCTCCAAATATGATGGCGTCAGGAAGGGCATCCGGCCGTAAAATAGGGCGCGCGCACGCGCATGCGTGTGTGTGTGTGTGTGTGTGTGTGTGTGTGTGTGTGTGTGTGTGTGTGTGTGTGTGTGTGTGTGTGTTCGCACCCACGACTGCACAGATATGGGAAACGCGGTCGAATAATAATAATAATAATAATAATAATAATAATAATAATAATAATGGAATTTTATCCCGCATGGTTTATTTCACGTGCCTGTAAATCTACCGACACGGGACTGACGTATTTGAGCACCGTAATTATTTTTTTGGTAGTAGTTAAACGCTGCACTAACGCACTGAAGGTTTTTGGCGACGTAAGGATGGGAAAGGACTGAGATTGGGAAGGAAGTTCCCGTTACCTTGATCCCCAGCATTTGCCTGGTGAAAAACTTAGAAACCACGGAAAACCATCATCAGGTCTGCCGACAATGGGACTTTCAAGTACCACTGGACTGAGCCAGAGTCGAACGTGCCAACTAGACTCTTAAAGCCAGCGCCTTAACCGTCTGAGCCGCTCATCCCAGCTAATTTTTGTAACATCATTTTACAGTTATTATAACCGTAACAGTGTTATAACTCAGTAAACCTTAGGGGACCGTGTTGAGGTGCTGCTCTTCTGACGCCAACTTGGCAGCTACAATCCTGGCTCGGTCCGGTGCTATCTGAAGGTGGTCAAATACGTCAGCTTCGGGTCGGTAGATTTATTGGCACGGAAAAGGACTCTTGCGGGACAACATTCCGGCGCCTCGGCATCTCCGAAAACCGTCAAAAGTAGTTAGTGGGCCGTAAACATTATTATAAAAGGTAGACAACCCTCCCCCTCTTAACTCCAATAAGAAGATATACAGGAAGAGACGGAAGGGCTTCGAAGGGAGTGAAAAAGGGCCTCTAAATATCTAAATCAAACCCGGAAAATGTAAATATTCCTGTCTTTGTTCCGAGGTGGTGCAACTCTTTCCAGACGGATCCCCAATGGAGGTGAGCAGCACGTGCAATTTCAACTATATTCCAGCCCTCCTGCCAATCTGAAATTTCTGACAGTATCGCGAATCGAACTCGAGCCTAACCGCGCTAACCATTACACTACAGAGGTGTACTGTGTGGTCGCTAACCCACGCCCCCAAGTTGAAAACGCCAGGGGATCAACCCATTTAATCACGTCTTACGACAAGAAAGGATATAGTGATTGTATTCTTATGCTCCTTGTTACCGTGTTTTAGCGGTAGGTAGAGGTGTAAGAAGGTGCGGGCGTGAATGGGTTTTCAAACTACGGAATCAAAGTTAATGTAAAATTTAACGAGGTTATATTTTCTTTTCAATATTAAGTAATAACAAAGAACAGGTACTTAGTAGCCAAAACACAATTTGAAATGTACAATTACAGGGGTTACAGAGTTTGGGCTTCGAGCCCAGAGTTCACAATTCTTGGGCAACTAGCCCAACTTTCCGATATACAAATTTTAACAAAGGGGCAGAAGACCCCAATCAAACCCTGGAGCACTTGCTCCAAATTACACAGTTAAGCCTCCTCGAGGCACACAACACTCCGTTTCCAAAAGAGCCACCCGCTCTTTAATTTAAGCCTCTCCCAGGCCACACCAAACTCCACCTTCAAGTTGTCCACAACGGACACAAACCCAGGGGTAAAATACCCAATCTACTGAGGTCTATTAAATGAAAAGCAGGTTAATTAAATGACCTCTAAAACAATTTGAGAGGAGGCGAACTTGCACTCCTAATACACTTTGATTTTAAAACCTACCTTGGCACTAGGCCGTTATTACAAGGGCTAATCCCATACTACAGAGGTGACTTAATAGCAATTTACATTACATTACGGAAGAATAGGTTGAGAAACAATAAGTTCACCTCAAAACATTATGAGTGGGAGCTCGAGAGGGTTAGCACTCTCTATCCCAGTATGTAGCTTTTCAAGAGAATAGAAGAAAAGACTAGTTACATTTTAGGAAAAGGTTACATGGTGGAACGCTTCGCACCCGCCCCGAGAGTTAAACTGCTGAGCAAGAAAAGAAAGAATTTATTAATCGGCCATTACCTTATTGTTGACCGCTGCCGAAGAAAGAGGCGGCTCCCGCCTCCTGCTAGGTACTTAACACACTGAAAGGTGGAACAGAAGTGGCCCAGAGACCCAAAAATCAGCAGTTTAAATACTCTCGCGGAAGTTTCTAGGCGTTAGGGGAAAGAAAACACCCGCCCACAATGTTTTTATTGGATGGATAGGACCCCGCAACAGATACAAGTTGGGGGAAAATACACCAGATTGGTCAGAAATTACTAAAAGAAATTCGGGATTGGATAAATCTAAAACAAGGGGAAAAAGAGGGGTATACAGCCAACTTAAACCATAACAGAAAGAAATTTAACAAGAAACAAACTTTTGAAATAAAAATTTCTCCAACAAAATAGTTCTTTGACTCCGCACTAGGGTGCACTATTGTTGATCTTCAGTAGTGTCCTCTAGAAGAGAAAGTTCACACTTCTTACTTCACGCGAAACAAAAACACATCAAAAGTGACACAGTTCAAAAACTCAAAATTTTCCACGTGGTGACATCTTCTGAGAAAGTAGAGAATTAATAGAGTAGATAAAGTTCAACCTTCCTCCAGAAGAGGAGTTTCAACTGGCGCAACTTTTAAATAAACGGTGTAGAGGTGTACCGCCCGGTACAGACCTCCCCCCCCCAAAAGTTCCTCCAAGGGGTAACACAGAAGAACATAAACTTTTGTTTGAAAATAAGTTCCAAGTTTTGATGTTGAGATTAAGATAACTTGCAGAAGTATTTAAGAAATTTCTTAAGTCGGTTCCAAAATTTTGTTGTTGCAGGTGAAGTAAAGTCTTTATGTTTATAGAAGTTGAATTTCTGAAGATAAGCTTTTAATACTTAAAAGTGAAGGAAAAATTTGCAATGTCCACCAAATATTGCTGTTGAATTCCCAAGTGTAGTTATCTCTTATAGTAACTGTCCATGTAGTTGATGTTGATGAAGTTGGATGGCCGGACCGGCCGTTGCAGCTTGCGTCCAAAAGGAGGCCGCTCGGACCCCTTAAGTACCCTGAGATACCGCTCGCCCGCACTATGAGGGGAGCAGAGGTGTTGAAGCACGCCGCGCCCGCGGTGAACATATACAGGCTACGGGCAAGTAGCAGGTCGTGCGCCGCACATCAGCCTTGGCCGGGAGGAGAGCTCCGGCTCGCCGTGCACATGTCGTCCTCGCTGGAGAGGAGGGGGCCCATCCCCCTCCCCAGTTACTGCACGGCGCCGCGCGGCTGCGGGGGCACTGAAACATTAAAGCTAGGCGGCAGAATTGTGTTGGACCATCATGTTTCTTTTAAGGGCACAGGCATGTAAAGAGATTGAGGGGCCAGCGGCGTGCAGATATCCATGGCATTTCATCTAAGCCAGCCACTGAGTGTAGTGGAGCAGGAGACGGGAGCGTGGTAATGGCCGTGGAAAGGACAGAATGGCAGTTTAACGGGTCGGGACAGGTTTTACAAAAATGCTTACATCTGAAACAAAATATTATAGGTAGTGCAGAATGCCTTAAAAATGAAACTCAAAAAAAAATATAACCTTCATATCCTTTCAAAATAATATAAAGCAAGTTAACACAGAAATTACACCGGCTTCACCTGGGACAGGTGAACTCTAAATATCCTCTCGGTGGCTGGATTACTTAACAATAAGGTAACCGGCGTAAGAAAATCGAGAATGATACAAGGCCCCTGAAATCTGGGGGCAAGCTTGCCCGCGGGAACAAAATTTTTGACCATTACTTGGTCACCTACCTTTAAAGGGGTGGGTCTCCGTCCACGATCATACCTTTCCCTAACCTTTTCATGAGATACCTTAAGATTGGCTTTAGCCTTCTTCCAAAGATCTTTAATATTATCCGGATCTATTGTCTCGGGCAGAATGTCACTCAGAGACCAGAGGTTAGAGAGCGGCGTGTTGGGAACAAACTTAAACATCAAGGAAGCTGGAGTAAACTTGTGTGATTCATGAACCGCCGAATTCAAAGCAAAAGCTAACCAATGCAGGGACGTGTCCCACCTAGAATGATCTTCATGATGATAGGCAATAAGTGCGGACCTGAGATTACGGTTAACCCGTTCAGCCAGAGATGGTTGAGGGTAATAAGCAGAAGTGGTTACATGAGAGATGGACAAGTCAAAACAGAATTTACGAAAAAGATTTGATGTGAACGCCTTAGCATTATCAGATACAATATATTGGCACGGACCAAAAGAAGCAAAAATAGAATTTAGACAGGTAATGGTGGACTGAGCGGTAGCCAGCTTAGTCGGAAATAACCAAGAAAATCTGGTAAAACCATCTACACATACAAAGATGAATTTGTTGGCATTTCCCTTCGACTGGGGGAAGGGTCCTACATAATCAATATACAGGCGTTCCATGGGGCGCGACGCTTGATGAGAAGACAAAAGGCCTACTTTAGTGGACATGGTGGGTTTACTGATCAAACAAGATTTACAAGCTTTTACAAGTTCCCGAATTTCACCGTCCATACCTTTCCATATGAACATTTCACGAATCTTTTCACGAGTTTTAAAGATACCCAGATGCCCTCCTAATGGGGTCTCATGATAATACTTGAAGATCATTGGTACAAGAACTGCTGGAACAACAACTTTCATCATCTTATCATGCCTCGAAGGGCAACATAAAACACCATTCCTCAGAACATAAGGGACAACATGTTCCCCAGAAGAAAGGGTTTCCATTATCGGAGCCAGCGTCGGATCTTCACGTTGGTATTTCTCGATATCCCTAAAAAGCATGGGAGCATCTGTTAGGATGGCATTAACCTCAGATAGCATGGACTCGGAAGGTGATGAACTGTCGACCGGTTCGTGGGTCTCGACGTCGTTATGAAACATACGGCTGAGTCCATCAGCAACAACATTTTCGGTACCTCTGATATGTCTAACATCAAACTGGAAGGCGGAAATACGAATAGCCCAGCGGGCTATACGACCAGTACGACGCGGCCTACCTAAGACCCAGCTTAAGGCTTGATTATCTGTCTCCAGGTCGAATTTGACATGTTCCAGATAGAGACGGAACTTTTCTAAGGCAAATAAGACTGCCAAACCTTCGAGCTCATAGATGGAATACTTGGCTTCTTGAGCCGACAATGTCCTAGACGCATAGGCGATGGGTCGCCTCCCTAGTTCAGTCTCTTGAAGAAGGACTGCCGCTACTGCTGACGACGATGCGTCGGTTTGGACAATGAATTTCTTCGAGAAATCAGGCATAGCAAGGACAGGGGCATTACAGAGAGCTAATTTCAGATCTTCAAAAGCGGCTTGTTGAGAAGGTCCCCACTCGAATTTGATGCCTTTCCTACGAAGAAGGTTTAAGGGCGCCGCTCTATTAGCAAAGTTAGGAATGAACTTTCTGAAGAAATTCACCATACCAATGAACCTGGCGATACCTTTAATGTCCTTGGGAGGTTTAAAATCACGGATGGCCTGTGTTCTAGAATGATCGACTGCTACACCATCGGGTGACACAATATGCCCTAGGAATGACATAGAGGGCTTAGCAAAGGCAACCTTGGACAACTTAACAGTTAACCCAGCCTTACGAAGGCGATCAAGAACTTCTCGCAGATGATCTAGATGTTCTTCAAAAGTCTCTGAAAATACTACGACATCATCTAAGTAGTGATATAAGTACTCGAATTTGATGTCGGAGAAGACCCTATCTAGCAGCCTAGTGAGCACAGCTGCTCCCGTGGGGAGCCCGAAAGGCACGCGGTTGTATTCATATAAATTCCAGTCCGTGGCGAACGCTGTAAGGCGTTTAGACTCTTCGGCAAGGGGAATTTGATTATAGGCCTGATTTAAGTCCAAGATGGTGAAGAACTTGGCCTTACGGAACCATGAAAAACAAGAATGAAGGTCGGGAAGGGGCACAGATTGTAACACCACCTTCCGATTGAGAGCCCTGTAATCAATGACAGGCCTGAAGCCTCCTTGGGGTTTCGGTACTAGAAAAATAGGCGAAGAATACGCTGACTTAGAGGGCCTAATAATACCGTCCTTCAACATCTGATCGATGATTTCCTTCAGAGCCTTCATTTTAGGTGGAGATAGCCTATACGGTGGAAAACGGACAGGAATCGAATCCGTAACCTCAATTTTGTATTCAATAAGGTCAGTAACACCAAGAGTATCAGAGAACACCTCGGGAAACGACTGACACAGTTTGCGAATACTATCAGCCTGCTCCTCAGGTAGATGTCTAAGGTCTAACAACATCTCATCCTGGGTAGGCGAAATAGAAGAACATGACACAGAATTACACTTTAATAGTGGTATTTTACAACTAGAAGCAAATTTGAATGTGCACGACCTAGACTTGAGATCGAGCACAAGACCAGTGTGAGAGATAAAGTCAGCTCCCAATATAATGGGGCAAGACAATTGCTTGGCCACAAACAATTTAATTTTCCATGTAAACTTAAAAACACGAATTTTGACCAGTAAGGAACCTAGAATTTCTAATGGAGATGAATTAGCCGAAACGTATTGAACAGGAGAAGAGACATAGTCAGGAAGTTTACAAACCGATTTCAATTTAGAATACCATTCAGCCGCAATAATCGAACAAACACTACCTGAATCTAAGAGAGCTGTTATAGGCTCGTTATTTAACTCAATCTTAAGAAAAGGAACAGGTGCGGGGGTATCCGCCGCAATCCTAAGACATTCTTTAGGGCATTCAAAAGATGAATTTGAAGGCTGATCGTTCTCTGCATTTACAATCTGTTTACTAGGGGCTGAGTCTCGGGAAGATGGATTAGTCGACTCAACCGAAGCCACTAGTCACTTTTTATTATTGGCATTGGTGGAATTTGCACCAGAAGTTGAGCAGGAGGGGGTGCTATTTGAGTTCGGACAATTCTTGGCGATATGTGAGAAGGCCCCACATTTAAAACAGCCTTGTGCTGAACCAGCTCCATTATTTGCCCTACTACTTTTGACAAATGGACATTTATTGCGAAGATGGTCAGGCGACCCGCAAGCATAACATTTACGGGGTGTGACTGGTCGGCGAGGTGGAGGCCGAGTGTTACTAAAGGAAGGCGGGGGTTCTTTCGCTACACGCAAAGAATCGGCGTATCTAACTCCTTCCGCTGAGACGGCCAACGCTTCAAGTTCAGAAAAAGTTTGCGGGCACGCCGCAAAACACAAGTATGACCTATAAGATGGTGAAATACCTTCCACAATAGCTTGTACAATTTGGTCCTCAGGGAAGTGAAGAGCAAACACCCTGGTATAAAACTTAATGTCTTGTATGAAATCAGCCAAGTTTTCATCCAACCTCTGTACTCGATAATAGTATTTCTGAATCAGAGATGACCTTGCGCGGGCAGGAATAAAATTAGCAAGTAGATGTGCATGAAAATCTTCGATGGATGACTGTTCAGCTATGGCTCTTACTATTTTGTCGGAGAGAATACCAATAGCATACGGATAGATAATTTGCAAGATTTGACACGGAGACAGAGAAAAAACAAGGGCATGATCCTGAAATTCCACTAGAAATCTTAAAAATGAAATTACGTCACTGGTGGTATTAACAGAAAACTTGGATATACCTCTGAGCAACATTGCCAATGGATGAGGCAAGCTACTAAATCCGGGTGACATAGTAGGTAAAGGTTTCAATGGCAAGGAAGTCAATTCAGAACGGATGTTACTCAATGATGCACGACGTTCAGATTCGTTGTCCAATGGGGCAGGGATAGTTTGAGCAGCAACGGTTATCCTATTAACTTCTCCCTTGGGAGGCGCTTCCTCACTACCTGCATTCACTATGGTGGGTTGATCAGATTTGGGAGGAACTTCCCCAGTTAACAATTGAGTGACCTTACTAGATAATTCAGAAATATTTTCCAGGAGCGTACTAGCTTCCTTCCTCTGAACGTCATTCAGTTTTAGAGACAACAGATCGTTAACCCTATTCGAAAAATGATATAGCCTGCCTTGCACACGCTTAATTTGATTAGGAGACGGATCATTTTCATCAAAAAAACTAACTACAGAAGCTAGCCCAGTAATATTCTCCGTGATCGTGGAAAGAGAGTCGTCAATTTCTTTCTCTCCCAAATTGGGGATGGAAATGGGCAAATCAAGAGACTCTCTAAGCTTGTTAGTGTCTATTGCAACCGTGCCTCCAGATTGCACATTTCTGATAGTTAATTCATAGATCAACTCCTCCTTGCGCAAATAGTTAAGAAGGAGAACATCGCGAGGGCCGGGCATGGTGACAGAACAATTTTGAAAAACTCAAAAAATTCCAGCAACTGGGAAAATAGTTAGAGTTCGGAACAAACAATGTTTAGCCGTCAAAAGGGGCTAAATTGAGACCCATTCAACCACGCTCTGCTACCACTTGTTACCGTGTTTTAGCGGTAGGTAGAGGTGTAAGAAGGTGCGGGCGTGAATGGGTTTTCAAACTACGGAATCAAAGTTAATGTAAAATTTAACGAGGTTATATTTTCTTTTCAATATTAAGTAATAACAAAGAACAGGTACTTAGTAGCCAAAACACAATTTGAAATGTACAATTACAGGGGTTACAGAGTTTGGGCTTCGAGCCCAGAGTTCACAATTCTTGGGCAACTAGCCCAACTTTCCGATATACAAATTTTAACAAAGGGGCAGAAGACCCCAATCAAACCCTGGAGCACTTGCTCCAAATTACACAGTTAAGCCTCCTCGAGGCACACAACACTCCGTTTCCAAAAGAGCCACCCGCTCTTTAATTTAAGCCTCTCCCAGGCCACACCAAACTCCACCTTCAAGTTGTCCACAACGGACACAAACCCAGGGGTAAAATACCCAATCTACTGAGGTCTATTAAATGAAAAGCAGGTTAATTAAATGACCTCTAAAACAATTTGAGAGGAGGCGAACTTGCACTCCTAATACACTTTGATTTTAAAACCTACCTTGGCACTAGGCCGTTATTACAAGGGCTAATCCCATACTACAGAGGTGACTTAATAGCAATTTACATTACATTACGGAAGAATAGGTTGAGAAACAATAAGTTCACCTCAAAACATTATGAGTGGGAGCTCGAGAGGGTTAGCACTCTCTATCCCAGTATGTAGCTTTTCAAGAGAATAGAAGAAAAGACTAGTTACATTTTAGGAAAAGGTTACATGGTGGAACGCTTCGCACCCGCCCCGAGAGTTAAACTGCTGAGCAAGAAAAGAAAGAATTTATTAATCGGCCATTACCTTATTGTTGACCGCTGCCGAAGAAAGAGGCGGCTCCCGCCTCCTGCTAGGTACTTAACACACTGAAAGATGGAACAGAAGTGGCCCAGAGACCCAAAAATCAGCAGTTTAAATACTCTCGCGGAAGTTTCTAGGCGTTAGGGGAAAGAAAACACCCGCCCACAATGTTTTTATTGGATAGGACCCCGCAACAGATACAAGTTGGGGGAAAATACACCAGATTGGTCAGAAATTACTAAAAGAAATTCGGGATTGGATAAATCTAAAACAAGGGGAAAAAGAGGGGTATACAGCCAACTTAAACCATAACAGAAAGAAATTTAACAAGAAACAAACTTTTGAAATAAAAATTTCTCCAACAAAATAGTTCTTTGACTCCGCACTAGGGTGCACTATTGTTGATCTTCAGTAGTGTCCTCTAGAAGAGAAAGTTCACACTTCTTACTTCACGCGAAACAAAAACACATCAAAAGTGACACAGTTCAAAAACTCAAAATTTTCCACGTGGTGACATCTTCTGAGAAAGTAGAGAATTAATAGAGTAGATAAAGTTCAACCTTCCTCCAGAAGAGGAGTTTCAACTGGCGCAACTTTTAAATAAACGGTGTAGAGGTGTACCGCCCGGTACACTCCTAACTACCTTATTTATCTTCATCTGTCAAGTCAAGGGATGTCCGACTCATCGGCTGAATGGTCAGCGTACTGGCCTTCGGTTCAGACGGTCCCGGGTTCGATTCCCGGCTGGATCGGGGATTTTAACCTTCATTGGTTAATTCAATGGCTTGGGGGCTGGGTGTTTGTGCTGTCCCCAACATCCCTGCAACTCACACACCACACATAACACTATCCTCCACCACAATAACATGCATTTACCTACGCATGGCAGATGCCGCCTACCCTCATCGGAGGGTCTGCCTTACTAGGGCTGCACTCAGCTAAAAATAGCCACAGGAAATTTTAAAGTAGTCAAGGAATTATGTAATGTATGGTCAGCTGGTTGGGTATCCGTCCATCCCTTGGTCTCAATAAGACGTTCTTGCCATGATATACAAAAGCATAACGAGATAATATCCAGCTTTTTCATATAATTCTCTTGGTTAAAATCACTTAAAATTTGTTTCTAATCTACAGTACACACCCCCCTGTAGGTGGGGGCGGTGAAATTGTACACACGGTATCTTCTTCCTGTCGTTAGAGACGATTAAAAGGGGCCCCAGGGGTCTTTCCTTGGGAGCGTGGGTTGGCAACTGTGGGACCATTAGCTGAGTCCTGGCATTGCTTCCATTTACTTGTGGCAGGCTCCTGACTTTCATTTATTTTATCCGACCTCCCTTGGTCAACTCTTCTTCTCTTTGACCCCGACGGTATTAGCTTGCTATGTTGCTTATTAAATAAGCCGTCAGTTTCTAACGAAAATATAATATTTTGAGAAATATAGCCCTTCATAGCCCTTGTTTTCCTTTGGCCGATACCTTCATTTTTCGGAGTGCCGGACTCCTTCCATTTCCCCCTCTGATTAGTGTTAATAGAGGATGGTTGCTTGGTTGTGTAGTTGTACTTCCTCTTGAAACAATAATTACTACTACCACCACGTTATAGTACTCACTAGTATATGTATATGTTTAAGAGTGTCAACTTTTAAATATCTCTATTTCAATCAAGAACAGTAGCCACCGAGCTCGATAGCCGCAGTCGCATAAGTGCGGCCAGTATCCAGTAATCGGGAGATAGTGGGTTCGAACCCCACTGTCGGCAGTCCTGAAGATGGTTTTCCGTGGTTTCCCATTTTCATACCAGGCAAATGCTGGGGCTGTACCTTAATTAAGGCCACGGCCGCTTTCTTCCCATTCCTAGGCCTTTCCTGTCCCATCGTCGCCGTAAGACTATCTGTGTCGGTGCGACGTAAAGCAAATAGCAAAAAAAAAAAAAAAAGAACAGTAGCCATACTTGATGAGAATTTCTTCCGAGTCCATTGCACTTTTACAACAGGAAAGAAGGATTTTATCATCTTCTTAATGTCTATTCAACCTTCCGACGTACCTGGACAACAACAACATACAGAATTAACATGCTTAAATGTAAACTGTCAGTAGTGGGAGAAGAAGACTGAATTGAATCTGAAGAAAGTATAAGAACATACAAATTAACTGTGCTGAAAATGTCCGAACAATAAAAATTCAAATAACAAATTTTTATTATGCTTTTTGCTGGTGGTTTAACGTCGCACCAACTCAGACAGACTTTTGGCAACGATTGGATAGCAAAAGGCTAAGACTAGGAAGGTACAAACCCAGAATTTGGCTGATGGCTTCCGAGAGTTAGATTCAAATTCACTATCTTCCGAATATAAGCTAACAGCTACAAGGTCCAAAATGCGCAGCCAACTCGTTCGGTACCAAATTTTGAAAATATTTTAATTCTTAGAAATGTTTGCTGTTTTAATAATGTTCAAAACTATGTTGCTTATTAAATAAGCCGTCAGTTTCTAACGAAAATATAAAATTTTGTGAAATATAGGAGACATAAGTTCAGAAATTCTCGTGAGTTATCGTCGCAGAATTCTGCTTTTAACATAATAGATTATGCGACGAAAGAGCTATCGCGTCGTATTCGCTTCTGCAACTTTCTTACTGTCTAAGGCACGCCATTACTCCATAATCCATACTCCTTGAACTAGAAAAGAGAGAGAGTTTTAAGGAGATAGGTGGAGTGAAAGTGCTGCCAGCGAGCGAAGTGTTAGTGAGAAGAATGACTGCGTAAAGTAATTTAGTTCTTGTAACATTCAATTGTTCTGACGTCATTACATCCTGTCTCCGCTCTTTACTTCCCGTCTCCTTCTTCTCACACTGTGCTTCATTTTCTTCACTAAAGAGCATGCATGGGTAACTTACTCTTAAGAATGGTGGTGGTTCTATTTAAAACCTCACAAGTTGGTGCATACACATACTCAACGACTAACCAGACCTGTTCGAACCGTATGAAGGTGAGGCTAAATACAGTAACTTTCCTAGACTCTAGGTTTGAGTCCTGGTGCTGATAGTAGTTATCCCAATAGTCGCCATTCCCAAGCATTCAACACTCTCACGTAATACTTCTACTGTATTCACTGTTGTAGAAAAATCTATAAAAGTACTACTACTACTACTACTACTACTACTACTACTACTACTACTAATAATACTAATAATAATAATAATAATAATAATAATAATAATAATAATAATAATAATAATTTGGTTGTATGCCCCAACAACTACATTTACGGTCCTCTAGGACGCCAAAATGCTGGAATCTCTCTTCACAGATTTCCCTTACGTCTACCAGCACAATGTCAGTGATTTCAAATACCACCGGAGTAAGCCAGATCTATTCCTCCCGCATATATATATTTTGCAATTGGCTTTACGTCGCACCGATGCAGATAGGTCTTATGGTGACGAAGGGATAGGGAATGCCTAGAATTGGGAAGGAAACGACCGTGGCCTTAATTAAGGTACAGCCCCAGCATTTGCCTGGTGTGAAAATGGGAAACCACGGTAAACCATCTTCAGGGCTGCCGACCTCCCGCATATAATTAAATGCTATGGAGATATATATATATATTTTTTTTTTACAATTGGATTTACGGTGCACCGACACAGATAGGTTTTATGGCTCCGATGGGATAGGAAATGTCTAGGAGTAGGAAGGAAGCGGTCGTAGACTTAATTAAGGTACAGTGTGAAAATGGTAAATCACGGAAAATCATCTTCAGGGCAGACGACAGTGGGGTTTGAACCCACCATCTTCTGAATGCAAGCTCACAGCTGCGCGCCCCTAACCGCACTGCCAACTCGTTCGGTAGATATTTTATTATAACCTGTCTTCATTACTTCTGACATTTTGCTGAAAGCTCCAACCTTTCCTGGTAAGTGGAAGATTACGCGAGTTAGTCCACAAATACGAGTACAAGTCAGTAATTAATAACTACAGACTCGTTGTTATTTCTTCCGTACTAGCAAAATTTTACGAACAAACCCTCTATTGGCATGTATTTCAACGTGTAGAAATGATCAGTAGTGACTCCCTACATTGTTTCAGAACTAGAAAGTCGATGACGACAAACCTATTTCCCTGATATACAACTATTTGTGTCGTAATGGATTTCACTCTGCGTGTTATAGTACTCGATGTGGTGCCCTACACGATTCAAATATCCAACCACTATTATTCTTATTACTTAAAGATGATCTTCCTAAACGCATGGAGTATTCAAACATATTGTTATTTTGCAGATGACGTCAACAGAACCATTCGGTCACAAGATCACTATAGATTTCTTCTGAGAAACCTCAATAACACTACACTTGGAGCGTTATTTACAAGTTACATTTTAACATTAACAAGTGTCATGTCATGACATATTCCAGGAATAATATTAGTTCATACAAAGTTTTAAATACTGACTTGTCGTTAGCGAATTCTATCAGGATCTTGGTGTACATTTTGACACCAAATTGACGTTCTCTGTACATGTAAATGAAGTAGTTGCAGATACTTCCAGAGTTTTAGGATTTATTAAGAGATGCACACATGACTTCACTAATCCCGAGGAAATAAAGGTAGCCTATTATAGTCCTCCTTTGTTAATATTCGACTAGAATCTGCATCACTCATTTAGAAACCCAATATGAAAACCAAATTGAAATGGTTTAAAACAAATTGTTTAGATACTTACGTACAAAGTAGCTAATAATTACCCAAAATTTGATTCATACGACGATTTAATGAAACTGCTTGGTTATAAGTCTTTGGCAAAAACAAAGCAAATATTAGCAATTCTTCTCTTTATCGATAAATTATTTAACTATCTTATTGGGTAGCCCTATCCTGCACTCTCTGTTCAACTTGTCTGTTCCAAATCCATCTACATACTCGAAATACTGTTCATTAACTGCTACATCTGCTACTTCTACTGCTCAAGATCAAGAACCCAGCAACACATTAATTCACGAGTGTCAAATTCAACGAAAATATTTAATAAATATAAGCAATGAGTACAGTATGGATATGTTTGCAGCTATATTATCTTGCATTGCAAGATAATGTAAACAATAATTAATTTATGTTTATTCTAAATTAAAATATCCCTCTGTTGTCTTATTTTTAAGCTCTTCCTTGTTTCTATTGATATCATCTACTTCATCATCATTACCAACATCATCATATCATCGCTGACAATATTAACACCATCAACATTTACAATTGAGTAACAATACAGGCTTAATTCGGTAGTATCTTAAGGTTCAATATTGTTGGTAAATACTTCGTTAAATTATATGCGCATATAATTGAATATATGTAATATTGTTGTCGATATTATGCGACTGAAGAAAAGTTTATTCTTAGTTTATATTAAACTTTATTTTTACTTTCTTACTTTTACAAGGACTTCCATTAGTGTTAATATTATTTTAATTTGTTGTTCCTTTTTATTTAATGTGTATCACTTTTGTACCTGCCTAAAACACAGTAAATAAATAAATAAATAAATAAATAAATAAATAAATAAATAAATAAATAAATAAATAAATAAATGTACGTACGTACGTCCAACTCTTGTCCCGTTTCCGTACGAGGTACGAAGTAGGATTTGAAATAAGATGAATCTTCACAGCGAGGTTTACGACCGGATGCCCTTTCTGACGTCATTCTCATCTGAGGAGTTATTGAGATGAAATGAATGGCATGATATATGATAGTAGGAAGGGAGAGTGTGAAACCGGTGCCGGCACATAGCTTACTCCTGCCGAAGAGCACCAAGAGGTTTGCTCATGGCTTTACGTCGTCATCCTACGGACGAATCACCATCAACAGCGTCATATGCCCTCACTCCATATGAGCCGTGCGGAAATGTTCGGAATATAATCCAGGCTTTTGGCACGCAATGTAGTGATTAGAAATTGTATACCACTACCTCCCCTACCAAGCCGACCAACATTCTGATGGAGAAAATGTTTTCGATCAACGGGACTCTAACCGCCTAAACCACTATGTCAGACCATTTATAGACTTCACTCCTGAACTATCATGACCACTAAGCGAGTTAAATAAATAAATAAAGCCACGATTTAACCTGCTAACTTGCGCTCAGAAAGTGCCCCTCAGCCTGGCTGAAAAATATATACTGGGTAAACAAACAGCCGACTTCAGTGGCTCAGTCAGTTAGTCGGTCTCCTTATGTTCCCCAGAACTGAGTTCGTTTCCGGCCTATGTTGGTGACATTTAAGTCTCTTTAAATGCGACCATTTCGTATGGCTGGTGAAGAAAATATTACTTCTAATCAGATTGTCACGGGTGATGTGGTGTCAAAGGGGTAGTCCTACACTATCTCAGCAATCGATAGAGAATATCAGAGTGCTGGGTCCAACATCACTACCTGAACATTATTTACCCATGTACGGAACCCTCCGAAGGAATAAACTCTTCTTCTGTTCACTTTTACAAGTACTGAGTTAACCGGAAACCTTTAGAAGTAAGACAACAAGATAAAAGAGAAACTTCCCTTGCTGTTTTAATATTATAAATGGGACTGAGTAGCTCAGACGGTAGATCACTGGCCTTCTGAGCCTAACTTGATTGATTCGATCCTGGCTCAGTCCGGCTGTATTTGAAATTACTCAAATACGTCAGTCTCGTGTTTAAAGATCTCCTGTGGGACAAAATATCGGCATCTCAGAGTCCCCAAAAACCGTAAAAGTAATTAGCGGGACGTATAATTATTATTATCATTATTACATTAATTTTTAATTATAGCATTAAATTTTGATATACCGGTATACATATTTTTCACTAATTTCGTCAGAAATTTT
This sequence comes from Anabrus simplex, assembly GCF_040414725.1. Classification (NCBI taxonomy): domain Eukaryota; kingdom Metazoa; phylum Arthropoda; class Insecta; order Orthoptera; family Tettigoniidae; genus Anabrus; species Anabrus simplex. The sequence goes on along the minus strand of NC_090271.1, from coordinate 131,312,671 downwards.
AATTCTCTTAACTCCACCATTTCAATATAACGATGGTGATAAATGATACTGTGAATAATTTCTTCTCAAAATATTAATAACTAGCTGAACCAGCAACTCCGCTTGCATTGAATTAAGAATTGTAAACAGAATTTGAAGTCCGACTCGTTGGCTGAGCGGTCAGCGTACTGGCCTTCGGTTTAGAGGGTCCCGGGTTCGATTCCAGGCTGGGTCGGGGATTTTAACCTTAATTGGTTAATTCCTACGGTACGGGGGCTGTTGTCATCATCATCATTTTATCCTCATCACGACGCGCAGGTCGCCTACGGGAGTCAAATAGAAAGACCTGCACCTTGGCGAGCCGAACCCGTCCTGCGATATTCCGGCACTAAAAAAGCCATACGACATTTCAAACAGGATTTGAACTTTGATGGCAACAATAGCAAACAGTTCAAACATAACACAGTTCCCTCTGTTCCTCTTTCACGTCTCATCTTTCTCCTCGGCCTCTACATCAATTAGCGCGTCAATTCTTGGATCATTACTTGTATTCCTAACACGTTAGGCCTCCTCAGACATTCATTTCCTTAGGCGTTTTGAACATTACTGAAATAGGTTGAGTGTTTCTCCAGATTAACAAACAAAGTAGTTAACTTTCTCTCGTTATATTATTAATAGAGATAACGAAGCAAAATATAAAACCTAGTATTAAGGTTCTCATTTAGTATTTGTAGAAAGGATCGTTATTTGGAGATTGTAATTTCTTTTGTCAACACTAGTCATTAAGAGATCGCATGAATCTAACTTTATGTTTAGACAACCCGCAGTACAAATTTACTGCACAGGTTGAAGGTGGAATCAATCTGTCTTCTACTGGCCGTTGCGTAAAATTCCGGGTAATGTTGTAACTGGCTACCGTTACACGTTTGACATAGCCTACAGGGTCTTTATTTTATAATTATGCATCAGCATCATTCAAGCCATGGCAAGCTGCCACAGCGATACTCGTCCGCTGGCGGGTAAAATGGGGATCGTATCTGGATGAAACTCAGCTTCAAAGAAGCTATGATGGTGATGGTGGTGGTGGTGGTGGTGGTGGTGGTGGTGGTGGTGGTGGTGGTGGTTACTATTTTAAGAGGAAGTATAACTAGCCAACCATCTTCTCTTAACAATAATCAGAGTAGAAAGTGAAGAGGTCTGAACTTTCGACACTATGTATGGTTAAACTAAAGTTTTATCTGACGTTAAAGGAAATACCGTACTGAAATAAAGGTCCCTCAGCTCCAAAGCCTTGAATAGACAGTAGTAGTATTAATAGTAATTATTCACTCGTTAAGTTGTTTATATATTTACAGGTTCTGTTTCTTATATACAGTACATAACTGTTCTAATAACATTAATACTTTAAATAATCTCGTAACTAACTTTTACACATTAAATATATTATTATTATTATTATTATTATTATTATTATTATTATTATTATTATTATTATTACTGTCAGAAACGTCACAAATAAGATAAACGGGAACATCCTAATACATGAGCATACATATTATATCATATTTGAGCGTAAATGGGTAAATTCTGGAGCGATAGGTGTTGATAGAAATAGGTCTTCATGGTAGCAAGTTACAGGGCACTGAGGTAGTTCCCTTGATTACGAACGAAAACACTATTTTAGTATCTTTCCACGGGTACAACCGGAGACAATTAAGGGCAGCAACACTCATGCCTTCTGACTGTAGATTCTATAAATGGCTTGAGCTTGTTCAATATACTGAGTGTTTGCGTGAAGGTTTTTCTTCTCTTGTGTTCTCTTATTACAAACTAGAGCGCTTGGCGTAATCCTAAAACTCTTCTTTCGCAACCATAAACATTTACATAAACATGAATGTGCAATTGGGCCCAATTATGAAAAATAAAAATATTAATTTCATTTTTTCATTCATTTAGTTCACTGACAAAGAAAGTCGTTATATAACAATATTATTATTATTATTATTATTATTATTATTATTATTATTATTATTATTATTATTATTATTATTATTATTATTATTATTATTATTCTATGGCCTTAGCTACCGAATTACAGACTATCTGAAGTGGTGCCTTCCAGGTAGCTTGCCTATCAATTTTGACGTTGTAATTGTGCTGCTTTCGTGCAACGAAATCGGATTTCTACCGCACGGTTCCTTTCTATGAATTAAATGAATTATCTCGTCCATGATTACTTGGGCAGTAAAATAACTGACAATGGCAGAAGTAATGAGGATATAAAACGCACGCTAGCACAAGCAATGAAGGCCTTTCTTAAGGAAAGAAATTCGCTCACTTCGAATATTGATATAGGAATTTGAAAAATGTTTTTGAAGACTTTTGTTTGGAGCGTGGCAATGTATGGAAGTGAAACATGGACGATAACTCGCTCAGAAAGAAAGAGAGTAGAAGCTTTTGAAATGTGGTGTTACAAAGGATGCTGAAGGTGAGATGGATGTATCGAATCACGAATTAAGGGATACTGAATCGAATTGGAGAGTGGAGATCGTTGTGGCTAAATTTGACGAGAAGAAGAGATAGACTGACAGCACACATCTTAAGACACCCAGGACTTGAGCAGTTGTTTTTGAGGAAAGTGTAGAGGATAAGAACGGTAAAGGTAGACCAAGGTATGAATATGACAAGCAGATTAGAGCAGATGTAGGGTGCAGCAGTTATGTAGAAATGAAAAGGTTAGCACAGCATAGGGTGGCATAGCTGCATCAAACCAGTTTATGAACTAATGACTCAAACAACAACACCTCATCCATAGTCGAACCCGTGAACTTAGGATCAGGAGACTAACACACTACAATTATTATAATAGCGTGCGGATGCAGAAGAGGCCTGATGCAGATCATTCGAGTTGACACAGAATAGGCGACCTGCCCATCAATGAGGATGGTGTTTTACCTACTCCACCACTAATCCATCAAAGCAGTCACCATATCAAGTTTATTATACCTGAAAGGATTGTATCCAAATGACGGTAGTTTCCATATCAAATGGTTGCATCAAGTTTGCCAGCTCCCAGGAGTTAGCGCGATCGTATGGACTTCGCCTGATGTTCCTTCTACCCGCGTCTCTGCTTGAGTGAGCGGATTGCATACACAGTCCACATCACGGCGTTTAGACCTGATCTTTACAAAGGCATTTCAGCGGCAGGAAGTAAAATAATTATTTACTAAATTAATATAAATCTTTGGCAGCTTAACTGCAATTTTATTTACTTCCCCTTTCTACATCCATCTAGTAACATTATTGAATACGGTATGCCATCTTCTACCATACGTGATGATTATTATTTTAAATATGTTATACAAATATTTACAGTATATCAGGCAGAGATTTCACATATCTTACAGATATTACATTAATTATTACATATTGCGGCTTTTTTTGTATCCGTCTCTTGGCACAGGCCAGAGCAAAGTGTAGCTTCCACCGAAGTCCCAGTCTCATCCATGGCTGTGACAATATGGAAGCTGCTGGGGTATGGGTGGTGCTGAGTAATGACATTTCGAGCACAACTGGTGTCTGAGTGTTATGAAAGGTGTTGCTCATAGGATCAGGCGTGCTGCACCTTCTGGTCCAGTGAGGAAAGCAATGGCAAACTACCTCACTCCTCATCTTGCCTAGTATGCCTCATTTGGCTCTGCCATTGGTTTTTACAGTTTTCCTACAACTGCATAGCCTTTGGTGGTGCTATTTGAGGATCCAACCAGCCTCTGGGCTGATGACCTAACAGACAGACAGACATTGCGGCTTTATACCAATTCCCAACCCTCCCCCCGATATTCATGCCAAGTTTTTCTTCGTTGGTGTGACGAATAGAAAAGAAGATAAACCGGCTTTCCACGTTGACCGGCTTCGCAGTCTAGGGCTAGCGAGCTTGTCTCTTACCATTAGGTCCCTGCTTCGATATCTTGCCAGATGATGGACCTTTTTTGGATATGAAGACTGATTGGAAGTCGACTCTGCCATTGAGGAGCTGCCTGACAGTGAGATGACGGCCTCGGTCTAGAAAGCCAAGAATAACGGCTGAGAGGATTCTTCGCGCTAACACGCGTCACCCCTCGTAATCAGCAGCTCGGAATGAGTAGCGGCCCCTTGGTAGAGCAAGGTCCATCAACACTGTAGCATAATGAGGTTAGTTTTGCTCCGAATATGGGGTTCGGACCCATCTTCTCTCGCAAATAACTTTACAAATACGTGACACTTTACCGTGCACTCTTCTCGCTCAATAAATAACATTTAAGTCTGATCTTTAGGACTCGCAAAATTAGGATCTTGTAAACTAAGTCTCCATAAGAAGAAAACTAACACCCGTGGTACAACAGCCCCGAAGGGACTTAGCCTACCAAGCGTCCGCCACTCAGCCCGAAAGCCTCCAGATGACGAGGTGTCGTGTGGTCAGCACGTCGAATCTTCAAAAATTCTTCTTAATACTGGACAAAAGTGAAGAATCACTTAACAGGGTAAAGTCTTGACTTCTAGTGAAAGACGAGGAATGAAGTTTTCCTAAAGAATCTCCGTAACTTTCCAATAACACTGTCGTAAATAAGGTTCTGGAAAGGTAACCCCCACGATACGAGTGACTGTGATTGATAACATTTCAGTTAGCTGTTTATTAAGACATCTTATATATTATTCTCCCAGTTTAAAGCTCCCCACTCTTCTCTACAAATTCACGTGAATATAATCACACATTTCAACTCTGAAATGTATTATTCCTTGAAAGAGACATCACCGAGAGAGTTGGCCTTGTGGTTAGGGTCACGCAGATGCGAGCTTTCATCGGGAGATAATGGGTTCGAACCCCACTGTCGGCAGCTCTGAGGATGGTTTTCCGTGGTTTCCCATTTTCACACCAGGCAAATTCTCGGGCTTCATCTTACTTAGGGCTACAACCACTTCTTTCCCACTCCTATCTCTTTCCTACTCCATCGTCGCCATAAGACCTACAGTATCTGTGCCGTTGCGACATAAAAATATTGCATTTTAAAAATGTTTATAAAGAGATAGCATATATTTTTCTGTTTCTAGACTTGGACTAACATTGTGAATAATATGACTTCACTTTGCTAAGCGTTTGACCCCAGGATTCCATCAGTGAATCATGATATTTGAATTATAAACGTCTAGGGTATATTACCTAGAAGAAAAAGAATGAAAAATATTTTGTTACGTGTAAAATGGAACTTCACGTAACCCTTCGACACTGAAGTTGGATATCTGAAGGCATTTCGTACCGTTATTCAAATATTCTATATCACTGTAGGAGGCGTCTTCTGCACAAATCAAAGGGCGCAGTTTCCTGATTAGTATGTGATGAAAAAGATCGTCTCACTGCGCTAGGCATACTGCGTTGGAAGTAAGTAAGTAAGTAAGTGAGTGCACAGAAGTCTACTAAGGATTTTAACCATTACTAAAGAATGGTATGTACATATTACATATTATTATTATTACTATTATTATTATTATTATTATTATTATTATTATTATTATTATTATTATTATTATTATTATTATTATTATTACCGTGTGCGGCAAAACAAACTTAAATTACAAACACCTTAATACAGGAACTTCCTACTTGAAGGGGTTATTGAGCTGTGTCCATAAACCTTGAAAAATCTCTGGCAGTACCGAAAACAGAGGCTGTATGGAAGACTGATATCTTCATTGTTTAGAGATCCAATATCTTACAGCCGCTGTATAGGAGTAGATATATCCTACAATTGATTCTATACTTATTCCATGATTTTCTAAGATAGTATCCCGTGGAGCAGTCTCCAACCCAATCCAAGACACGAATTAGCACAGAAATCGTAATAATAAAGGTTATCAGACATCTTCTGAGGCACAGCAACCAATGACCATTGTTAACCGAGCCCATAATATGTATTAACAACATATACATATTATGTCGGTTTGTCTGCCAGCCCAAAGGCCAGATCCTAAGGTTATATGGTTTTAAGAAACCACAAAAGCCCATGTCTGTATCATAATGAAGCGTATCAGGCATGACGAGGAATAAGGTAGTTTGCCATTGCTTTCCTCACTGGGCCAGAAAATGCTATTTCAGCAAAACTGACCCTTCGTGGAATACTTTTCACAAGATTTAGCTGCACTAATTGAGCTCCAAATGCCATTAGCCAGCACCACACATACATCAGCAACTACGATACTGCCTCAGCTGTTGAACGAGACTAAGATTTAGGCAGAAGCTACACAGGTGCAGAAATGCTGCATCTATCAAGAAATAGCCAGTCATATAATGTTAATAAACGGATACGGATGAACGACGGATGGACTGCAAAGAAAGCGATCATCGCCTCAATTGAGGTTTAGTCCCGAAAACCATGGAAAATATATTTAGGGCTGCCAGCAGAGAGTTTCCAACCTACCATCTCTCCCATGCACGACCCATATCACGTAGCCAACATGCTCAGTGTCTGTAACTTTTCGAATAATAATGTTTTTCGAGACGCCCAGGTTTTGGAATTTAGTTCCGCAGGAGTTCTTTTGCGTGCCAGTAAATCTACTGACAAAAGGCTGGCGTATATGAGCACCTGCAAATATCACCGGACTGAGCCAAGCTCGAACCTGCCAAGTTAGGGACAGAAGACCAGCACATCAACCGTCTGCTCCACTCACCCCGGCTGTAACTCTTAGCGGCTTAAAGATGCATTCTTCGAATTCACTTCACTGTCTGATTCTCTTAGATTTAACCTATTGACACACGATTACTACGCTTGCTTAAGTGGCGTTGAGTTCAGTTATTTATAATTTAAGTCCTAATATTGTAACTAACGGCATTAGATGTACATTTTACCGGGCGAGTTGCCCGTGCGTGTAGAGGCGCGCGGCTGTGAGCTGGCATCCGGGAGATAGTAGGTTCGAATCCCACTATCGGCAGCCCTGAAAATGGTTTTCCGTGGTTTCCCATTTTCACACCAGGCAAATGCTGGGGCTGTACCTTAATTAAGGCCACGGCCGCTTCCTTCCAACTCCTAGGCCTTTCCTATCCCATCGTCGCCATAAGACCTATCTGTGTCGGTGCGACGTAAAGCCCATAGCAAAAAAAAAAAGATGTACATTTTACATTCCTACTTTAAACTGGTCTTAGTATTAACGCTTTTTTTTGTCTTGCGAATAGAATTCCCACGACTGCTCAATGCGTTATCAGCCGTTCCTGAACCGACGTCTTCTCCACCATTAAAGAGTAATTTTATGATTATTTGTTCTTACTACTGTTTGTATTATTATTATTATTATTATTATTATTATTATTATTATTATTATTATTATTATCATCGAAAGGAAGGAGTGGCCGCGCGTGTTAACGCGCAACAGCTATTGAGTCAAGGAGGCAGAGTGGGTTCGAACTCCATCGTCGGCTGTCCTATACTCACTTCCAGGCATATTTCCGCGACAGTTCCTCTTCATAGGCCACAACCGATTCCTTCACCCTCATGATCTAATATCGTTCACCATCATTCATTTCATCTTCATTACCTCCTTAAATGATGTTGGCGTCAGGAAGGCCATCCGGCCGTATAAACATGCCATATAATTTCATCTTACCTCATCCTCGACCCCGTATCAGAAATTGGGACTGAGAGTAGAATTATAATAATAATAATAATAATTATTATTATTATTATTATTATTATTATTATTATTATTATTATTAATGAAGAAATATCGCAATCATAGAAAACCAAAATTTTCTTCGTATAATTAACTGGGGTGGTCGTATGTTGGCCATAAAGTATAAAATAAATCAATAAATAACAATTTATTATTGTTTTATCTCCAAAATCTTGAAAAAGCATTAAAACGGAGGTGTGCGAATTAGAAACCCGATAGTTGCATTTCCGTTTTAAATAATCAAAGCGATTGTATCCGCCATTGTAAGCGAATAGGTTATTTTCACAAAACATAAGAATGCAATGTTTTAAGATAATTTAAAATTATTCTCTAAATTCTAGAAGAGGCTTATCAGAAACCACCTTCAATTTCTTCTATGAAAATTATATTATATTATATTATATTATATTATATTAAATTATATTATATTATATTATATTATATTATATTATATTATATTATATTATATTATATTATATTATATTATACCTTGATGATCGTATTTTTTTAAGAATGAACTCCTTATACCTTTTATGTATGTATATCTAAAAAAGAATTTATACAAAGTGTGTATCCAATTTAGTAACCTGTTGTAGAATGTGACTGATTATAAAATCTTCTATAGACTAAAATAGTTGAGTTAACAGACGAGACCACCGGCCAGGACGTGTGCCAGGGCTACGCGATAGAGCTTCACTGATATCGAGTTCACTGGTCAGTCGTAAGACTTCAGTAAGAAGATGCCTTCATCAGAAACGTGTCACCTGCTACAACAAATTCTCCCTCAGTGCAAGTCGCCATTAAATGCGCATTTTTATTTCGTTTTATGTTCCCTATGTTAATTATCCTACAAGAAATGCTGTTAAGTGCCGTTCGGTGAACGCCAAGGGTTTTTATTTCAATCCGAAGAGGTCAGGTGGTGGGGTAGAAACTGGATTGCCTGACATGTTACCGAGACGCGGAGAAACCGGTATGAGGGAGGGGAGAACAGCGGAGAAGGAGAAGCAGCAGCAACAGAAGAAGCAATGATCAAGGTCATTTGACGTCACGCACATTACAGGAACAATCCAGTGAGAGGAGAGCGTGTTAGTTGGGCTGCAGCTGCGGACCAGTACGGATGTTCCAGAGTGGGTGTCAGTGAAGTGGTGTTACGGAAAAAAACAAGTTGTGTGGATTAAGTGCTCAGTGTAAATACTCTATACAAAATTGATTCCCAGGATTGTGATGAGGATATACACCAGTGGATTAATAGTCAGAGCAAGGGTTTGTACCCCCTTTAAAAATTTATTATTCTAGTATTACTACCCCGTTTCCTGTATTTCCAAGTGCGCAAGTTTTAAGGAGATTACTCGTCTCTATAAGTGAATATTTGTGTTTTAGTGAATCGTTCTTGAAAGTGCTATGAAAAGTGTTTTATCGATTCTTTTTTTCCTCGTCGTTTCTCCTGTAGAATTTTCCTCTCCCTGTGAAATCGTCCTTATTCGTCTTCGACTTATCGTAACAAAATAATGTGTTTTCAAAAAATAATTGTGAAACCACAGTTGTGCAGTGTTTCTTGCGTGCAATGTGTGTTGAACGTTTTCTTTTAAATTTATCAAATATTAATTATACGAGTTTACGTTGGAATCGAATGGAAAAATGCGGCAAGCCATCAAGTGTGCATCGTTCGCGAACATCTTGCGGATATTGAAAGTGTTGATATCGGTGCCTGGAATTATAAATTTACTTCCGTTGAAAGGTAGCCTATTTCTTATCTCGTATGATATCTATTATTAAGGTGCCCAATAAACATGGTATTATTGGAATAATTCTACGATATTGAAACGAATGCAGTTTTCGGTTCTATTCTACAGACCGCAACAAGTGTTCTCTTATGAGCGTGCTGTGTAACTGGGGGTGTTTTCCGTGTACGTAGTTAATAGTACTGGAAGTGGTGATTCCGAGGTGTTTAGACTAGTTCTGTCGTGTAGTTTTATTTTATCTGCATACTATTGCCTTCTCCATATCTCGTTATTCTCGAATGTGGTTTATTCATTTTTGAGTGAAAGATGATAATGATGATTGTTATTTTACGAGCTTAACCGTCGAAGTCGTCGATCATATAAAATTGGTATGTTTTTCAATAAGGGCATGACTAACATCAGCGATCCCAACGTTTTGAAACGATAATTGCGAATAGTAAATATTGTCACGGATTCTGTCTCGTAGAACAGGCATATCCTTCTGCACTTCAGGTCTAAAAATATCGCTGTACTAATATTACCTTCAAAGACTTCGATTTGTATCAGTGTGTTTTAAACGAACGTTTCAGGACTAATACCGAGATAGGTTAAATTTAGGTGGTGTCTTACAAAATCGAAACGTGAAAAGTAAATCTAGGATATTCCCTTGCATTAGAATAAAGACGTTTCTGGTCAGACTTCGACTATCCTGTTTATATTAAGATTGCCTTGAACCTGCGACATTAAAACACTAAAAATAAATGGTAAGATGTAACGATATTAAACATTTGCAAGTTTCGCTAGACTCCATTTCGACGTTCCAGCTACTGAATGTTCTATTCCGTAATGTTTATTCTTCTTCCTGACCTTTCTGTAGTTACTTGGGGCCGGCACTTTTATATGAATTTGACTCAGTTTTACGGTCGGATACCTTTCCTGGCGCCGACCCTGTGAGGAGGGATGTATTCACTACAGCGTGTTTCTGCGGTGGTTTGTGTTCATGTTGTATGTAAGTGTAGGCATGCGTTAATACAAGCATAAACACTCAGCCCCGAAGTGGGCGAATTAACCAAATATACAGTAGTTAAAATCTTCTATGTGGCCAGGAATCCAATCCTAGGCCCTCTGAACCGAAGACCAGTCCGCTGACCAGCCAGTGAGCCCTTTTCTGTAATATTTATAGTAATGTTTACAGTTTTAATTTTTACAGTTTTTTTCCAAAATGCTTACATTGCATCGACAGAGATAGGTTTTTGGCGACGATGGGATAGGAAAGGAAGTGGTCTTGGCCTTATATAAGGTACGTTCCCGGCATTTGGATGGTAAATAGGAAACCACGGAAAAACATCTTCAGGACTACCGAAAATGGGGTTCGAACCCACTGTCTCCCGAATATTGTATACTGGCCGCACTTAAGCGACTGCAGCTAACGAGCTATTATTATTATTTTCCACCTGGAATATGATCAATTGAGTCAGTTAAACTAATTTAAAGAACACTTAAATGATTTTGTCAGCGCGTACTTTTTAGCTTTATAGGAGTGGTCATTGTATGAACAATTCCAACTTTCCTTTGCCACAGGTTGGTAAACTAGAACTGTTGAACGGATATGTTAATTTGTTTCCACGCGGGTGTTTATAGGGAGGTCACTCTCTCTTCAGTTTACTTAAGAGTTGATGACAGGGGAAATGTATATACAGTATAGGAAAAAAATTGCGGAAATATAAGTTGCCAATGAATAAGCGAGGTTATATCACATTTTAAAAGCAAGAAGTGCTCTTCACTAGTATTTGAGTTCTACCTCATGTAGGAGTTTGTTCATAGACAACGATCAAGCACTACTTCACGAGAGCTTTTAGCAGGAAGAGAGGCATTGAAATTTAATTTTAGAGTGGTTTAAATCATTATTATGTTCTAATAACTCTGAAAAAAGGCTAAATTTTAATTTCCATCGTATTTGACATTTAAAAAATATGAACTGTTTTATCACGGCAAGAAGAGTATACGAGCTAATATGATTTACATGACGAATGTCCCGAAATCTTCCATTAAATCATGCGTAAAGTAAATTGGTTAACACAGACGTAACAAAGCTTATAAAAAAGCAAAGCAAAGTCATCTCCGTACAGGCCATAAAGGCCCTAGGAGGGGTGGAAGGTAAAGGCTTCCACTATCCGTAACCTCGGCACTTGATGGAGTAGAGTGGTTAGCTCTACGCCCTAACAGAAGCTATACTGCTCATTATATTATTATTATTACTACTGTTATTAATATCTCACCTACAGCATAAGGAAAGACAGGAATGGGAAGATAAAATATAATCATACGATAAATCGTCAAACTTTTATGATATTCAGGATAAATTGAGTGTATTTATCATGAGACGAGTCAAAATGTATGTTTAGTAAGTAGAACAAATTGAAATCACAAATATTCTGACAGTCATATACGTTCCTAAACGGAATATAATATAGTTTACATGTATATTATAATAAAAAGGAAATATATTTGCCGAGTTGTTAGCCTAGTTATGAATTTTTTCGGTATTATAGTATAAACATACCTTAAAATTAAAAGTGTGAGCAGTATGATCATAAATAATTGATGTCATTTCATAGAAATATTGTATCTGCTATCATGATTCCGTTGTTATTACCGTTCTGAAATAATCAACAGAACAACGTGCTTTTGTGGACCCCAAACGCCGAAAATAATGCGCACACAAATTTCTTGAGAAATAGGTAGTGATATGCTTCGCAGCTAACGAAGTCCACTGGCCTGTTTTAAACATTTTGGTTCATCCTCCCTAAGAAAGTAATATCAATGAAGTACGCCGTTTTTCTACCTATTTTAATTTTTCTGATATAATTCTAGTGTAGTAGCAAAATAGTTTAGAGGAAAAGTTAGATTTACGTTATTTAATGAAGATGACAATAAGTCCAAAAAACCGGATTGTAGAGAATTAACTGACCCCATTTGAAGATAAGTTCAGCTGATTGAAATCGAAGCTTAGATATACCGAGAAAAATAAGAATAATATACAGGTAGCTATAAGAGTTCATGAAAGTGTTCGAGCAAACTGTAAACGTAGATTGATATACGATAATGTATTTCGTAGATTGGAAGAATGCACACAGAGAACAATAGAACATACGAATATTATATCACACTGATATTTTTATAGTATATTGTTTTCCATTTTTTGTGCAATGCTTTATGTTGGATAATTGGCAAGGGAATTGATATAAGTAGTTTTAAAATATCGTCACTCAGCAGTAATACTCAAGTACATCGCGGATGAATAAAGTTAGTAATGAAACCGAACCTTCGTAAGTAGCAAACAGAATTTGTTTTAAGATTACAAATTTGTGAAATTGCTTCGTCATTACTGAAGTGAAAATGACAATTAGGAATGAAGTTGCATTCAACGGAAGGTAATCTACACTCCACGACAATATGAGCTGGCAGGTAAAATAACAGATGGTTTTCCGTGGATTAATCAATAAAATGTGAACAAGGTATTAAAATTACTTTTCGTGAAATATTACGTACTATCTGAGGATAAGAATACAGTTGATAAATTATTTAGAAAATCGTCGACATAATAAATAAATTAATAATAAATAGTAAATAATTGGAAGGTTTATCTGCTGTGATCATAGGGCTATAAATTCGAGTTAATCGTAAAGTGAACTGAACCTGGTCAGTAACGGAAGATAACACCCAAGCCGCAAATATTATTTGAGAGAAGGAAGGATTATTAAATTGTGAATGAAAAGCTAAACTAAGAACTTTGTACCAGATTACTCTTCGAATTTCAGCCTGTGCGTGTAAAATTTCTAAGATGGAAAATTAATAATGTGATTCAGAATAAACATGAAACCGTAATTGCGTGGCTTAAAATAACGCAGTACATAAGAATCTTTGCTTTCCATTTCATAATTCCTATAGGTAGGTACAGATGTCAATAGAGCATAATATAATTAATAGCAAATACTGTAGTGACAAGAATCTCCTTGGCCGTATGGTCAGCGTTGAGGCCTTCGGTTCAGAGGATTCCGGGTTCGATCCCCGGACGAGTCGGGGATTTTAATCGCCTGCAATTACTTCTTCTGGCTTGGGGACTGGTTGCTCGTGTTTTTCCCAAAACTCTCCTCTACATATTCAGGCAGCACACGACCAGAAACACGGAATAATTAGTACATCCCTCCATACATGGTTGGCGTCAGGAAGGGAATCCAGCTGTAAAACAGGGCCAAATCCACATGTGCAACACAATTCGCACCCGCGACCCTTCATATTGTGGGAAAAGTGGAAGAAGAAGACCGTAGTAACGAAAATATTTGGAATACAATACAATGACGCGAATGTTCATAAAACAATCAAGTTCACACTTCTGACCAAACGGTGGATTCATTAAAATAGCACAGTGAAACCTACCGTTGATGTGCCTGGTTAGGGAGATCTACTACTTGCTGCAAAGCCCTGTCGAGTACATCGAAACCTCGAATGAACTATCCGACGTGTAAATAATTCTTCGGCGATATTCCAAATATTTAATTCTACATTTGTAAGTTGGTTTCTGCGTAACAAATAATGCTGAAATATTTAGCCGTATAAGTACTTCCTCCTATGAAAGTATGAACTTAGATATTCTTTTTATACTCTCCCAAAATAGCTAAGACTTTTAGTGACGCCGTAAACAACGTAAGAAGGGTCATACGGCCTTATAGTCTGTGGGCAATGTGGTTTTAATTTCCAGGCATGCGTTTGGTAATACTGAAGTTGTCGCTGTCTCCGATATCTGCGATATGCGCCACTAATCTTCATCGACGCATTGAGAATGTTTCATTCTGATTGAAATTTATTTCTACATCTGCAGTAATTTCTCAGAATACACGCACCCATGAAAGTGAAGCTCAAATATAATTATACGTTAGTGGGTACCACGATCCATAATAAGTTGTATCATAGGATTATGTTTTTCTTCTAACATTTAGAGCGCTTGGTGGGCATGTCTGCCTACATTAAATGTTTCCTTTTTGGTGGCTTTTATATCGAACATCCGTATACAAGTTATACATTAAGGAACATATTTTATTAGTGAAGTACAAAGCAAGAGGTCCTAATTTTCTGAATCTATTTCTAAAAATAATGTTCTATGATGGGTGTATGTCTACCCCATAGTCCAGTTTTCTGATAAGGGGTCGGGGATAAGGTGGGATGAAATTATACGCCATATTTTTACGGCCGAATGCCCTTATTCATATCAACCTCAGTTGAGGAGCTAATGAAGATGGGTTGATTGAAGTGGAAGGAATCCGCGGTAGCTTATGAACAGGATCTGTCCCAGCATTTGTCCAGGAGTGAAAATGGGAAACCACAGAAAAACATTCTCAGGACAGCCTACGGTGAAGTTCGAATCCACTCGTCTCCCGAATGTAGAGCTTGTTTCCATAGCCGTACCGCGTAAACACGCACGACCACTCCGTTCGGTTGTTCTTGCATTTAAGTACATTTTTAATTAATACAAAATTACAGTCTTTTTGACGTCAAATTCCATGCTCACAGTAAATTCCGAAATTAATTTTCTGTCACAAACATTTACGTAGCTAATTCAGACACCGAGCTCGATAGCTGCAGTCGCTTAAGTGCGGCCAGTATCCAGTATTCGGGAGATAGTAGGTTCGAACCCCACTGCCGGCAGCCCTGAAAATGGTTCTCCGTGGTTTCCCATTTTCACACCAGGCAAATGCTGGGGCTGTACCTTAATTAAGGCTACGGCCGCTTCCATCCCACTCCTAGCCCTTTCCTGTCCCATCGTCGCCGTAAGACCTATCTGTGTCGGTGCGACGTAAAACAACTAGCAAAAAAAATAGCTAATTCAGACAAAAGGATTGTTGTATATAATGTTATACAATTACATTTTGTGATACATCTCTGAAATTTTACCAAAAATAAAAAGCAATTGCCGGAGTGTTCCTTCGATGAAAGCGTAAGACGTAGACTGTCGTCATTAAGGCACAATGTTTTAGAAGACTGCTGTGGGACTGTTCCTAGCGAGGATTTCGAAAGATTAATATAAACCGTTTATAGCTTCTAAAGAACGACAGAATCTCCTACAAATCTGAATTGTTGCATTGATAATCGTAAAAGAGATATTTTGGAGTACGCATTGAGTTATAAGTATTCGGAAAATGGTCAAATAAATATCGGGTTGAAATTGCGCTTAGCTGCGAAGGCTGTGTTTTCTCAATGAATCTGAAGAATCCCCCTGAAGTTTATTTTTTCTTTTTGTGCTGGTGATCCTTCTGGAGTAAGTACATTGACTATTCAGCGGCTCGTCGACCAGAATAGTTTGCGTCAGAGTATGAGAAAGGCTAGCAGTATATGAGCTAGAAATCTATAGCCTTAGTGAAGTGTCGAATTTTTCCTTCGCAGTGATTTCTCGTATCCATCACTTTTATATAAATTATGTATTCAGTAGTATTTTGTGTGGAATGATTCAAAGAAATGACAGTATCCATTGGTTTGATGAATATCATTTGAGCTTGAAAATGTACAGAATATTGTTCCAAAGCATTAGTCAGGAAGAAAGGCTTACTTTTATGCGGGAAAACTTCAAAAGTACCGGATTTTGAAATTATATTAGAAGGAATCGCGGAGAGCGGAGGGGGGAGGAGGAGGAAGGGGATGGGGAATATTTCATGAACGCTAAAGTTTAGAACCAATGTACTAAACGTATTTCTAAAATGTTGAAGGTTAGTTCCTTTTTAGTTCCTTTTTACAAAGTTGTTTTCAGAAAGCACTTCTAAATTATTATATTCGTCTGATATTTTATCGAAAGCGTAGAGACGTAGTCATCGTAGACTTTCTATTTTACGAAATAAATATATGAACAAGTAGAATGAAAGAATGGAATGGAAAGACGAACGGCAGCCCTGATGGACCTTAGCCTATCAAGCGACCGCTGCTCAGACCGGAGGCCTGCAGATTACGAGGTGACGCGAGGTCAGTGCGGCGAATACTCTCGGCCGTTAGTCTTGGCTTTCTAGATTAGGGTTGCTATCTCACCGCCAGATAGCTCCTCAATTTTTCTCATTTAGGATGAGTGGACCTCAAATCAGCACTCAGACCCAGGTAAAAATCCCTGACTGGCCGGGAATCGAACCCGAGGCCTCCGGGTAAGAGGCAAGCTTGCTATCCCTGGATAACGGGGCCGGTCAGATTGAAATAAACTACTCTTGAAATAAAACATGAGTGAGAACGTATTCCGTGAATTCGAATAATAGCATTTTCTCTTGGTATTCGCTTTCTGCTGCGCCGATATTTTTCTTTCTCCTTCCCCTCACAGATTTCTCTTGTTTCTGTAATATGTGAAGATCAGTATGGTAATACTAGAACTATCCCCGTGGATGCTGGAGGGTTTATATGGTGGGTGGAGGATGCATACTGATGGAAACCGCCGTTCCCATTTTCGCGGTGCGAATGACCAGTGTTGGAGCTTTAACTTATAAAGTAAATATTCCTCATGCACTAATGCCGCACCCATCCTGAAGAGCAATCCCAGAACACCAGCCTATTCTGACCTCTTCTCATTTTGTGTTAATTAAGATTAATGATGAGACGACACTACAAACAAAGTTTAAATGAGATCTGATTAAATCGTAATTTGCTCCATCTTAGTCGTTCGTTCAACAATGTGAATTCTGAAAAAACGGTAAGCAAAATAAAGTCATCTCTGTAGGCCTACAAGTCACGAAGGCCCATGGATGAGAGGAAGGTAAATGCTTCCACTATTCATAACCTTATCACTAAGTGGGATTTAGTGCTTAGCTATTTGACTGGTCGCCTTTGCTCCGAGGAATTAAACTGTTACTCATTTTTGATGTAGGCTGAATGAATCTCATAGCCATGTGCCTCTTCAGAAGAAATCTCGTTTTAATCTTTTGGACCCCCTTTTGTGTGTATCAAGCACACACTTAACGCCTCGGCCAGGAAGTCCCTTAAAGTAAATTGTACAATAATCAGTCATACTGTCACTGATATTTATGAATTATTAAACTCGGCTATTTCTGTTCTTCTACCGTTCGTCTTTCAATTTTCGTTTTATATTGTCGATGCTGTTGATCATGCCCTGAACTGACGAAAAACATTGATCTTTCATCGTTCAAGTATTCCGCTACCAGAGCTCAAAGGCTAAACGGTTAGCGTGATGGCCTTTGGTCACAGGGGTCTCGAGTTAGATTCCCGGCAGGGTCGGGAATTTTAACTATCATCGGCACAGGGACTGGGTGTATGTGTCGTGTTCATCGTCATTTCATCCTCATCGCAACGCTCAGGTCGCCCACGAGCGTCAAATCAAAAGACCTGCACCTGGCGAGCGGAACATGTCCTCGAACACTCCCGACACTAAAAGCCATACGTCATTTCACTCCCGCTACCAGAAATTTGTTTCGTCATATTTGTTCTCTATTTTACATTGAGTACATTTGAATTAATATGTCGTGTTCTTCATAATCCCCTTATCCTTCTCCACTGTAAATTCAATTTCAATAAATTCAGCATATTAGGCCCTACCTCTTACAAATTTATATGTTCTTGAGAACGTCATGTTCGGAGTTTTGAGAAGATACATTTCAGAGTTTGCGTACTGGCAGTAACTCATTAGCGTTTTTTAAATATTCATCATCATCATCATCAGCTAGGGTAAACTTGCTCAAGAAGATCTCTTCTCATAAGAACTCTCCCTTGTACGATGCCCTACAACACCCGCCAACAACTCGTCTGAAATCACGCAAACCACCCTGGACTGATTTTAAAAGTATCAGCTCTTTCGACATGACCTCTGAGTGGCGACAGCGTTGGCATGAACATCCACCCAACAACGCTCACTTGGTTCAAGATCCAACAAAGAAGGTTGAAGGATTCCAACTGCCGCGTCAAACCTGGTCGAAGCTGAACCGAATTAGGACGGGTCAAGGGAGGTGTGGCTACATGTTGAAGAAATGGGGTTTCCGTTCGTCTGCTGACTGCGACTGTGGAGCGGAGGAGCAGACAATGGAACACATCGTTAAGGAGTGCCCACTTCGAGCATTTAATGGTGATCTGAGGCTTCTACATCAAGTGACTCCGAGTGCTCTGGACTGGTTGTCAAATTTGGACATTTCCATTTGATATTTTTTTTGTGTACTTGTAAAGCCATACGATATATATATATATCATCATCTACAATTGTGTAATTTTATGGTCGGTTTCTATTTGATATTTAAAATTATCAGTTGTATAATTCTCTCCCTTATACGATTCCTTTCTAAAAAAATTTAACTACATTCATTTATTAAATGGTTTCTTCTTGTTCCTCTATCAAAGGTTGTTTTCTCCGGACACTTCCAAACGGAAAATTTCTCTTCTGGTACCAGTCCCTGAGGTTCTTACGCCGTCAAATTGTTCGTCGGCTAGGTCCCTAATGTCCGTATATTTTCCCTTCCATCACCAAGTGTAGGATCCTACGCTTTTCGTTACGCCTTTAATTGACAGGAATATTTCTATCTTTTGTTTATGTCCAATAATGGTAACCACATATTTCCGCGTTTGTCATTTAGTCTCGCATTGCCTTGTGCCTTATACAGTAACGGGCGGTTACACCCTGCTGAGTGGCGCCAACTAAGCAATGAAATTACTGATTGCAAAGTTAACTTACAATAGGGCGGCCAATCCCTTTCCACAGCTCCACCGGGCAAGCGTGCGCAGTTCACCTATCCAAGTACTGATCATACTCGAAGAGGCTTAACTTCGAAGTTTTTTCTTGTTTCAAACGGCTATGCTGACTGCATATCATACAACCTTCACGTCATCATTTTTAACATTTTGTTGCAACCATTTCAGTTCTCAATCACCTGTGATGATGTGCACAAAGAGGTAAAATTAATCAAGTCTTTCTCCACAGTTTCCATTGATTATATGATGTGTTTTTATCATTATTGCAAGCGTCTTTGCCATCATTTGCCAATGAATACATTCCACTGCTTCCCCTGTAGTCAATAATGCATATTAATGAAGGCTGTGAGGTTGAATTCTCTTCATTTTCAATGTTCAGGATATGTTAATGAGTTCCCGTACTGGCACTGTCTCGCTCTCTCTCGTCGTACTTAGGCCTATATTACAGGATTACTTGAGGAACAATTTCATAGGGTTTTATTTTTTAATTGATACGTTAATTCTATCATATTCCACCAGAGTACACTTACTCCGTTCTCTTTTATCTAAATTTGTGTTTCTCTTAGAAACTGTGGCAGGTGATTCATCGTGAAACAGAAAATCTCAGTGTCTGACGATTCAATCATCTATGGTCAATAATTGCCTATAATCGACGGTACACCCTTATTTTCATATCAGCCGCTTGTGTCGCATTCTTTATCATCACCTGTACTCATAGTTGAAGGACCGATTTCTCGCTCCATCGGTCGTTACGCAATTATTTTAAAAGAATTGTAACAGTGTCAACAGAGTTACTGTTAAAAGCTCGGTAAAATAGACACGGGACATTCGAAAATCTGTTTCCACTGTCAGTAATGTTGCGAAGGGGTTTGTCACTGACCCCAGGAAATCAGAATTTTATTCTAAAGGGGTCATTTGGCGTGTCGGAAGTCACCAACGCGAAGTCTTCACTTTTAAACACCTCTGTCGGTATCGAACCCATTATCTTGTTAACAGGGTGTCAACCACTAACAAACCGCACGCCTAAGCCGGCTATTAACTAGAGGTAATGAATATCAAAGTTAATATTATTAGTTTTTCATCCAACGGAATACATTTCTTTTTTTTTAGAATTTACTTTACGTCTCACCGACAAAGGTCTTATGGCGACGATGGGATAGGAAAGGCCTAGGAGTGGGAAGGAAACGACCTTGGCCTTAATTAAGGTTCAGTCCCAGCATTTGCCTCGTGTGAAAATGGGGAAACCACGAAAAACCATCTTCAGGACTGCCGACAGTGTGGTTCGAATCCACTATCTCCCGAAGGCAAGCTGATAGCTACGTGACCCAAACTGCGTGGCCACTTATTCGATCAACGAAATACTTTTTTATGGTTTTCAGAAATGTCGAGGTCCCAGAATGTTGTCCCCGCAGGAATTATTTTACATGCCAGTAAATCTACCGTCACGAGTCTGGCGTATCTGAGCACCTTCAAATACCACCCGACTGGGCTGAGATGCGACCCACCGGCGTGAGTTCACAAAGCCAACACTCTACTGTCTGTGCTACTCACGCTGGAAGTGGCAAGAAAGATTGATAATATGATTACATGGGAACAATGCCAAGAGGGTATTTGTAATGGGAAATAGATTCGAACATGTTGGAAATGAGCGGGTTTCTAAGGTGAATGTAGGAGACTAATGCCTTGGCTGTGAATTGTAATAGGAGAAGAGAAAGATCTAGGAGAGGATGGTTAAGACGGGTAATTTATTGATTTCGAAATAAGAGGCATCGAAGCAGGATCCCCAGGCAAACGTTCGAAGTCATTCACCTGAATGGATATTTATCCGAATTTTAATTTCTCTGACCTTTCCCCGAAAATCGTTTCCCTCAAACGACGAATTCCAGAAAACTGATATCCTAGAAAGTTAACTAAAAGTGTGAAATACAAAGAAAATTACGTAATTAATGTTTTATTATACAGTAATAAACAGTCATAGGAATGTATTGACAAATTTCTCAACTTTGCAGATATGAATTAGGTGGTGATATCAGTGTGATGTTGAATATTCAAGTTAGAGTGTAAAGTTGTGGCCTAATGCAGCGACTGGTGTCCAGTCTATTATTGATTTCTTTGTAGTGGTCATATTCCAGCGTTAGTCGTCTTATCCTTTCTTGGAGTGGCTACCAACATTTTGGATGCCGCGCGTTCTTTCTTCCTTAACTTCAGTTCTTCAATCAAGCACACTCGATATCGGCCTGATATTTCTGCACTTCCATTAGTGTGGCATTAGTAGTTTTATTCCTCTCCCCCTGAACTAATAATTTGAACATCTGTGTTTTAAATGTGTGGATGTGTAGCAACGGAATAAATTTATTGTCACCGGGCGAGTTGACCGTGCGGTTAGCGGCGCGCGGCTGTGAGCTTGCATCCGGGAGATAGTGGTTCGAATCCCACTGTCGGCAGCCCAGGAGATGGTTTTCCGTGGTTTCCCATTTTCACACCAGGCAAATGCTGGGGCTGTACCTTAATTAAAGCCACAGCCGCTTCCTTCCAACTCCTAGGCCTTTCCTATCACATCGTCGCCATAAGACCTATCTGTGCCGGTGCGACGTAAAGCCACTAGCAAAAAAAATGTCAGTTCGGATCATTGTATTCTTCAGAGTTTTCCAACCTCCAGGAATAGGCCCGCTCACACCTAGCGGAAGAGAGACGCGGCACCAGGATAGGAAAATATTATTTCGCAGTGTAATATATGTGGTGGCTCACACTTACATCTACTGGAGGGGAAACGCGCTGATCGAAGAAGAGGAAGTTGCTTGCCGAGAATATTTCTTCGGTTTCTCCCGCCGGAATTTAATTTCGGTAACGTTCAAAAAGTATTCAGGTGTTTCGCAATCGCGGTGAGTCCGTGCCATACATAGGGTTTGTTTCCTCTGCGGATATTCACATTCCTGAGAGACATCTGAACTAGATTGTGTTAATAATGAATTGCGAAAAACATATCCAATTATTTGAAAAGTACGCTTTTTATATGACAAAGTCATAAGTTACAGTATATGGCAATAAACTGGAATAGCAGTGGGGTTCGAACCCACTATCTCCCGGATACAAGCTCACAGCTGCGTGTCCCTAACCACACGGCCAACACGCCCGGTTGGATTTTATCTTCAGGGCGTAACAACGATTGAAACAATGTAGAAAATTCACCTTTTAAATTTCTAGATAAATGACTGCCGTGAACTCAAAATCCTGGATTTTGCCTTTGTTCATTTTCGGCATCTTCAACCAACATAGCAAGAGCTAACATGTGATCCATTAGTTTTGATCGGCTGGGCAGATGCTTCACACACACAAAACTGTCAGACAGGTTTTGACGATCAGGTGTCTAAATGACGAGGCGCACTTCCGATAGGTATGAGCGCATACAGTTAAAATTCTTCTCCGCGTCTCCCTTGCGGTAAATATGAACGGGCCTATTGTTCATTCAGAGAAAATTCGTTGAGTATTTCAATTCGGGCCATTTGTTTCCAGATATTTACCGTTCGGGCATGGTTCGGATGATTGGTTTCAGGGGAATGGGCGGGAACGTCGAAGCAGAAAAGATAACATTGCCAAGCAATATGTGGTTTATACAAAAGTGCTTCAAGAATGAACTCTGAATAACTCTCTATAATGAAAAGCCCGGATTTTTATGCAGTAACAGGTTAGACTGCAAACTAATTTGGTTAGTAGGAAGTGTCGGCCACCCGCTCTTCCATACTGTAGCAAGAGTAACATAAACTATAGGGGTTCTGATGGGCCATACCCCTAATGTTTATATAAACCCCATAGCAGAGACGTTGTGAAGGTAGACTATACTTGCTACTCGCTTCAGTAAGTTTGCATTCTAACCTATTAATGCATAAAAATCCGGGCTCTAATGATCATCAATTTTAAATAATGTGTAAACAGTCACCGTATTGGCTTATCGGCAAATCAATGAAGTTCTTCTAACAGATCCACAGATCTAATTGATATTGATACTTGATACTTGAAGATGAGTCTCCACGCTCCCATTTGTACAGAGTGAGTCTCGCGCGCGCGTAGAAATACACACGCAGCTCATTTTCATGTCAAAGCTACTTAACCTGGTTATCTCTAGCTAATCCCTCATCAGACCACTTAGAGCAAGTGTGAGGCACACGCTCCGTAATGGAGCTCTCAATTCGCAGATGTCATTCGCAATGTTGCTGTCTAGCTTCAACAGACCTTTCGCGACTATGCTTCAGTAATATTGCACCTTTAAAAAAGTTTTATCAGTAATGTATTTGAGTGTTTTCGATTGGCGTTATTTAATTTGATTCTCGTTTCAAGTTGGTCTGAAGCTATACTTTTTTTTAAACTTTTTTTTACTTTACGTCGCACCGACACAGATAGGTCTTATGACGACGATGGGATAGGAAAGGCCTAGGAATTGGAAGGAAGCGGCCGTGACTTTAATTAAGGTACAGGCCCAGCATTTGCCTGGTGTGAAAATGGGAAACCACGGAAAACCATCTTCAGGGCTGCCAACAGTGGGGTTCGAACCCACTATCTCCCGATTACTGGACACTGGCCGCACTTAAGCGACTGCAGCTATCGAGCTCGGTACTTTTTTTTTACTAGTGGCTTAACGTCGCCCTAACACGTCGAAGTTTCTCGGCGAGGCAAGGATGGGAAAGAGCTAGAATTGGGAAGGTAGTGGGGACGGCTTTACTTAAGGTTCAGCCTGAGCATTTGCTGGGGGTGAAAATGTGAGAACCGGGAAAAACAATCTTCAGAGCTGCCGAGACAGTGGTATTCCAATCTGCCATCTCCCGAATACAAGCTCATAGCTGCTTGACCCTAACCGCACCACCAACTCGCTCAGTAGTCATGCTTTTGAGTGTTACCTTGTTAGTAGAGCTAGTATGAAAATGTTTTCGTTAATGTGAACGAAAGACTTAGACATGGAAGAAGACATTCAACGCTATTGTTTACTCGGCGATTTTCAGAGTAGTTTACGAGGCACCACATCATGAGCTTTCTGTATGTTAACAAACACGAAGTTGAGATCTTGACCTTTTTTTTTATCATCCTTTGGTGACACGTATTGCGTATACTATATTACAGGTGCAATTAAGAATTTTAAATTTACCATAGCAGTATGGGTCAAAGAGACAAGCTAAATGTTGCCTTGTAGTCTGTAAATACAATTTACAGTATGTATAATAATTGTGTATTACATGTATCTTTCTCTGTGCTCCACTTAATGAAACACTACCTGTAGTCGAGTTTGATAGGATTTTAGAAGTACGAAAAATGTCTGTTTAATTTCACTAAACATGTGATTCAGTGTTAAATAACGTTTTACCTGTTCCTGTACAGTATAAATTGTGTCGACTGACTGGAAGATCTTTTCACATTCGCACATGAACTTTCTGGTATGAAACTCTCCCAACCCGAAGGTCGTAATGTATGGCGATATCTCACACTGCTGTAATAGAATTGAGCTTCCTATGGCTTCCTTTCATCATGCACATTATTATAACTATTTTAATATGTTGCCTGGTACGCAAAGAATCTTGTTATATTACCTTCGTTTTAGCATTAGGCGTTTGAATTTTTCTCTAACTCTTCCGTGCTAGGAAATTTCTAATAACTTGACATTTTTACCTTTCTAACGACATTCTTTCGTTGTCTTGGGCGTGTCTCATTATTTTTAAAATGTGTCCCTTAACTCGTGGCTTTTTATGTATCTATAATTCGTTGTATTTCGTTAGGAATGTGGTACAGGGCCCATGTTAAAGTTAATTATCTTGGCACGCTTTAGGCTGTGCTTGTGCCCGAGCTGCGGAGGAATCTGTTAATCAAGTCCGGCAGGCCTACTATATTTAAAAAGTATTAGAAATTCTTAATTATAAGCGGAAAATACTCAAAATATATTTTCTTCTGTTATTGTAGGCTATCGTCGTTAATACCAAGAATGTCATGAACTAATAAATTTGCAAACTATCCTCTCTCACCTGCTCTTCAGTCATGCAGGAAAAATTGCATAAATGGTAGGGGCACCGAGCCCGGTAGCTGCAGTCGCACTTCCAGTATTCGGGAGATAGTGGATTCGAACCGCACTGTCGGCAGCCCTGAAGATGGTTTTCCGTGGTTTCCTATTTTCAAACCAGGCAAATGGTTGTACCTTAATTAAGGCCACGCCCGCTTCCTTCCCACTCCTAACCCTTTCCTGTTCCATCGTCGCCATAAAACCTATCTGTGTCGGTGTGACGTAAAGCAAGTTGTAAAACATTACTAGGAGATTCCTTTAAATTTTGCTTTACGTCGCACCAACACAGACAGATCAAATGACGACCATGGGATATGAAAGGCCTAGAAGTGGGAAGGAAGTGACCATGGCGTTAATTAAGGTACAGCCCCTGCATTTACCTAGTGTGAAAATGGAGAGCAATGGAAAACAATCTTCAGCCCTTTTCCATCTTTACGTCACTGAAACCCTTCGATGTGTTATTACGACATTAAACCACCAGCAAAGAAAAAAAAAGGAATGTATTCACTTCGTCGCTTTTTTTTTTCTTTCTTCTCAGAAGACCACCTTTGGATATTTCGTTCCAAATATCCCTTTCTTGATGTACATTTTCTCCATATCTAAGCGGATTTTAGTATACTTCGAAGGACAATCTACTTTTAATATTCCAAATAGGTATTCATACAGAGATTTTTTTTCTAGTTGCTTTACTTCGCACCGACACAGATAGGTCTTATGGCGACGATGGGATAGGAAAGGCCTAGGAGTTGGAAGGAAGCGGCCGTAGCCTTAATTAAGGTACAGCCCCAGCATTTGCCTGGTGTGAAAATGGGAAACCACGGAAAACCATCTTCAGGGCTGCCGACAGTGGGGCTCAAACCCACGGTCTCCCGGACGCAAGCTCACAGCCGCGCGCGCGCCTCTACGCGCACGGCCAACTCGCCCGGTCATACAGAGATTACAAAAATCGAAGTCTAAATAACAGTTATTATGATGCGGCAATGTATTTATGATGAATACCAGGAAAGTTGTAAATAAATGAGTGAAAGAGGGAGTGGAGAGCTTTCCACCTTTTAACGTTCTACATTAATTGCTATACACAAACATCTATTCAGACCGCATTTCAAACTAGACTGCAATACGAAGGTTGTTGAGTTATTTAGCGATTCCTCCGAAGTCTAGTTGACCTCCTAACGTTGAAGGAATTGGTGAGCTTGAAATATTCGTGCACGCGCGCAGTGATGAATGATGTTTGTCGAGTGTTAGGGAATATTGATAATGCTTGACCGACAGGCATTCCGTGAGATCATTCATAGGCTTCAGACCGAGTCAAGTATTATTTCATTTCATTTCCGTAATATTTTAAAGTCAGGTTTATCTAGGTTCTTCCAATGCATTGTAAGGAATGTATGTTTCAGGAATCCACGGCGTTTTAAATACCTGTCAACGAACTTGACCAAACCGGTAGCTTGGGCAACGGCAAGTGATCAGATCTGTTGGTACCTCTTCTCCAAATAAGTCGTTAAAGCGGCGATAGATGGCAGCAGAAGTCTCACTGGTGGTCATGCTTTGCAGTCGAGTCCAAGCTATGAGCGCAAGAACCGATTAAAGCCCAGTATCCTATTTTGAATGCAATGGTTTATTAAATCCGTAATATCAGGAGTTTTTGATGTTACATAAGCAAAAAATGTGTTAATCGGTGAGTACTCTATTAGTCAACTCGTCTTCAGGTCGGTGCCCATTACAGTACATGGTACAGCTGTACATCTGTGTCGGTGCGACGGAAAGCCACTAGCAAAAACATTATTCTCTTTTATTCACTTAAAATTCGTAGCTCATTCCCTTGGATGTTTTCAACAATGAGTTGCTTGCCTGAAGGGATTCAATATGCTAATGTCTAGTAGCTGCAGTGATATACGGAGTCAACTCGTAGATGAGAGATTCTTATTGTGAGTGTCTTGGTTTCAGTCTCTCTGGAGTGTTTTGTGACATCACAAAAGTCAGTTATTTTCTTTATCTTACTCATAATAGGAGCATCGATTGTTCGGAGTCACATTGCCAGTCTATTAAAGTAGCTTGACATTTTTCCAAGAACTCCTGTTATTGATTCAATAACTGGGCATTGTTCAATATAATTTCATGTACGACGGTCATTGACTGTCCGTTTCCCGTCTCGCAGGAACGAATTGGTGACTCGGGGAGCTGCCACTAGGGAGTGCTAGCGTGGGCAGGGCCTCTGGTATCCTCTACTGAGGGTATATTGAGCTGAGGTGGGAAGCTATCTTGGGACTGGAGCTTCACGATAGACCTGTGTGTAGCATTTATTTGGGATTTTTATGGGATTGATAAGGATTCTAAAAATCACAACACCAAGTTACGACACTTTACTTCCACGTCTCCCTTCTTCACTCACACATGCAGCGTTGTTTAAGATACACTGCTTATAATCTTCCCTGAAACAACGAAACAGCAAGTATTAACGTGAATCGAATTTTATTATGATATAATAATAATTTGGAGATATTAGGTCGCGTAATGTTAATAATCTGCGGATGCGTTTCGATTCAGCCAGAGGAGTCTGCTGTGTCAGAACATGCCATACATAATGGCAATCAAATCATTTTT
The DNA here is from genome assembly GCF_040414725.1 of Anabrus simplex. Classification (NCBI taxonomy): domain Eukaryota; kingdom Metazoa; phylum Arthropoda; class Insecta; order Orthoptera; family Tettigoniidae; genus Anabrus; species Anabrus simplex. The sequence continues at coordinate 131,284,909 of NC_090271.1, read as the reverse complement.
TATGTAACTTCTGTCATTTATAAAGAGGAACATTTTATACATAGAATAATTCATAAGGCGATAAAAATTGCTAAACACCCGAATAATTTTAACAAAGGTCACGGCTATATATACTGATTAGATCTTGGCTACCCTCCATAGTTAATTCAACACCTTTCTCCTTGACTATGGAGGCCCTGAAATGGACTAGTTTTCTAACAGGGGTCTCTCTATCGTGAGTCCGGTTACAATTGAGTGACACTTGTCAATATATTATCTGTTATTCCTCTGAAGATGATCCCGGTCGTAGGATCGAAACGCGTCAGCAGATTATTAACATTATGCGACTTAATATTCCCAAATTATTATTATTATTATTATTATTATTATTATTATTATTATTATTATTATTATTATGGCATTTAGAGGTCGTGAAAGTCCACGTATTAATGATTTTATTAATAATAATAATAATAATAATAATAATAATAATAATAATAATAATAAATAGTTCCACGCTTCACCGTACAGTTTTACGTTTTCGGCGATGCTGAAGTGCCGAAATTTTGTCTTCGGGAGTTTTTTCTTGCTGGTAAATCTGCTGACTCGAGACTGACGTATTTGAGCATCTTTAAATACCTCCGTACTGAGCCGGGATCGAACCCGCGAACTTGGAACGAATTTTATCTCCGGAAACGCGTCTGTCTGTCTGTCTGTCTGTCTGTCTGTCTGTCTGTCTGTCTGTCTGTCTGTCTGTCTGTCTGTCTGTCTGTCTGTCTGTCTGTCTGTCTGTCTGTCTGTCTGTCTGTCTGTCTGTCTGTCTGTCTGTCTGTCTGTAACAATGTTATATCCTTATTTCTTTCAGCTACGATCGATCTTAGAAATGCTGGAGTGTCACAGTATTATTCTGAATAGGAAACTTTCAGTATTAATAATTTCTGTCAAATTTCGATCTCTCGAGGCATAGTACAAGATACGAGCGCCTAATCAGCTCCGTAATTTTACTGGTTTTACGTCCCTTCTAATTACTTTAACAGTTTTAGGAGCCGCTAAGGTGTCGGAATTTTGTCTCGTAGGAGTTAATTGAAATGTCAGTCGTTCTACCGACACAAGATTAATGATTTTGAGCACATTCGAATACTACTATTCTGAACCGGAATCGAACCCATCACCTTGAACTGGGAAGGCCAGTGCTCTACCGTCTGAGTTACTCAGCCTGTCAGGAGCGTTATCTGAAAGACCTTACCCCATTAGATATGTACAAATATCTGTCGCTAGGACTTACAGGCATAAATAGTTTAGAAAACATGGTAATTCATAAGTGATTTATAAAAGGAGCAGTTCATTCAACTAAAGACAAAGTCACCTCCCTTGGAGGAGTGGAAGGTAAAGGCTTCCACCATTGTTAACCGCGGCACGTGATGGGGTAGAGTGGTTAGCTGTACGCCCGGCCGCCTTTGCCCCCAGGAATTAACCTGGTACTCATTTTTGGTGTAGGCTGAGTGAACCTCAGGGCCATATGCACCTCCGGAAGTGGAAATCTCGTTTCTTAAATTTACGACTTCCTGACGGCGATTCGAACCTACGTCCTTCCGGGCGAACCGAGCACGCCTTTACCGCCTCGGCCAGGCAGCCCTTAGTTCATTCAACTACTCGCTTAAATTTGGACAAAACACTTTTGAGGAGTTATTATATCTACCTGGTTATTTATCTGTACCTAGTTCGAAATGCAAATTATCTGTCAATTGAGGTGAACAGCGAACAAAGTCAAGCATATACCGTACTTAGTAGAACTGAACATTCCTGCTCATTCGTTTGTTGTTCATCCAAACGCTGAATTTTAAGTGAATACAGTTGTTATTTTTAATTACCATAAGGGCTCTCTCAGTTCCAATAGTGTTCATTATGAAATTCCAATGTTACTAAACAGACCTGAAAAGCATTTCACTAATTATTTTCAAATGAAATTAGTGCTGAAAGCACACTTCATGATAATTAGTACAAGTGCTCTATTATATTTGGTCAAATAACATATTGGAGGGAAATTGTACGTCATAGCCGGTATCAAGTGACCTCTTCAAAGGCAGAGCTTTGATATTTTGGTCATCTCATGTTTGTTTTGTTCAGTCGACGGAGCAGAACCTCTCAGAGTAATAATTGCAATTCGAAGTGAGTTATACTGTTTTTCTTCGCATCAATGAGAACACCTTCAAAGGATATTTTAAAGGAAATCTGTTTTTTAAGTCGCACCAACACAGATAGGTCTTACAGTGACGATGGGGTAGGAAAGGGATAGGAGTGGGAAGGAAGCGAACTTGGCCTTTCCATTTCCTGGTGTGAAAATGGGAAACCACGGAATATCATCTTCAGGGCTGCCGACAGTGGGGTTTTGAACCCAATATCACCCGAATGCAAGTTCACCGCTGCGCGGTCCTAAACCACTCTCTCGGTTTGTGATATCATTTCAGCCCCGTGGAGTACGGAGAGCGTGTCTGGCTCTTACCTGGAGGTCTCGCCTTCAATTTGTAGTTAATGAAAGGATATTAAACGTCGACCGAGGACTGGAACAAATTACAGTGTGTGATAAGTAACAATAAAACCAAACACCAAGGCGACCGCTGCTTAGCTGCAGATTACGAGGAGCCGTATGGTCGGCATGACGAATCCCCTCGGCCGTTATTCTTGCGATTCTAGACCGCGGCCGTCATCTCCTCAATTGCAATCATGTAGGCTGAGTGGACCTTAAATCAGGCCTCAGATATATGCATAAATCCCTGATATGTTCGAGAATCGAACCCATGGCCTCCAGGTAAGAGGCAGGCACGTTACTCCTACACCGCGGGGCCGGCCACTAAGAGACATACGTAGACATTTACAAACACATATTTGGAAGTAGTGGAGATAATGGTTGCTCTTTCTCCAGATTACTGTATTTTTGCTATTTGTATGACGTGCCGACACAGACAGGTCTTGTGGTAACGATGGGATACTTCAGGGTTAGGACCGGGAAGGAAGCGACCGTGGTCGTAATTAAAGTACATCCCCAGCATTCGCCTGGTGTGAAAGTGAGAAACAACAGAAAACCATATTAAGGGCTGCCGACAGAGAGGCAAATGCAAACTCACGGCTACGTGACCCAAACGGCGTGGCCAACCCGCTCGATTTCTTCCAGATTAAGGAAGGAACTGCATTTTATAAGAAAAATGACATGAAAAATGCAGTATATTTTCTTGTTTATAGAGTTCAGTTTACACTTTAACCTGATGAAAAGAAAATCTGTACTACTTCAGATGATAACTTGTATATTTGTAAATGCCCATGTAAATCATAAGCCACGTCCCACTCTATCACATGTCTGTGCTTCATTTTTCATACGTCCGCTTTTACATAAGTGTAAAGAAAGAACTAGGCGTCCTAACATTGCCATTTGGACAAAATTATAATAGTAATAATAATAATAATAATAATGTTGTTGAATTTACGTCCCACTAACCACTTTTACGGTTTTTCTGAGTCTCCCAGGAGTTCTTTTACGTGCTAGTAAGTTTACCGACGCGAGGCTGACGTATTTGAGCACCTTCAAATACCACCAGACTGAGCCACGTCGAACCTGCCAAGATGGGGTCAGAAGGGCACCGCCTCATCCGTATGAGCCACTAAGACCAGCTGGAAAAATAATAAATGGTTTTCATCATAATCCAAAAATTACTGAAGACATTTGCATGCAATTATACATGGTAGTTCATTTCGTTAATAACATTCTCTGGTTTCTTTACATTGACAAGAATAGTTTTACTTTTCTGAATCATTAGTGTTTAAAATTGGAATACTCGATATGAAAGGTAACAGTGAAGAACTTATTTTTTTGGAGAAAAGTTAGAGATTCTAGACTAAGTTATTTACACGAGTCTTTAAGTCAATTCAGCAAAATAATAAAGTAAATATTCAATTTATTGTAGTATTTAATTATCGATCCAATAATAATATTTGAAGTACAGCTCACAAGACAAATAGGTTGATAATTAAATCAAAAGGTAGTATAAACCTTGCTTCAAATATCTTCAAGAATAAAAATAAATAGTAAAAAGCTATAAAGCCATAGAACTGTTGTTTGGTGCTTGCGGAATAACTCCAAATTTATTCATCATTTCTTCAAATTCTATAAGATAATTATTTCACGATGCAAGAAATATACCTAAATGTGTTAGGAGACATTCTATATATTATACACCATCACCTGTCCGGTTTCATTGAAAAGTGAAATAAGACATTGCCTGCTGACTTCAGATATCTCATTTATAATTAACCAAAATGTAATGCCCGATTATTTTATATCTTGAAACTGATTTTTGGGCTGTACCACAAGGTAACCCTTAGTTAAGGGCAGCTATCCACACTAGAATTTGTTGCCTTTTTCTCTCTAGTGAAAACCCCATTTAGTTCCGAAAATAATTTGCAGAATTTGATGGAAAAATTTACTGATAACTACTGGACATTACATTTCATGAATGGTAATCTATATATATAAAATAACTTGTCCTGACTGACTGACTGACTGACTGATTCATCATCGCCGAGCCAAAACTACTGGACATAAAGAAATGAAATTTTGGGCATATATTCATATTAAAATGTAGGTGCTCGCTAAGAGAGGATTTTTGGATATTCCGTCGCTAAGGGGGTGAAAAGGGGGGTGAAATTTTAAAATGAGTGTATCTATATCTCAAAACTTTAAAAGTTTACAGGTGTAAAAATTGGTATTTAGAATCTTCTTTAAAAATAAGGAAACACGTATTTTTTTGTTTTCAGAAAATCCCAATAGGAGGGATGAAAAAGGGTGAAAATGGGGGAAAATGGGTTGAATGCCTTTAATCAGGATACCGGTACTTATATCTCAGAAACTGAAGATATTACAGACCTGAAAATTGGTACTTTGGATCTCTTTTAAAAATAAAGAAGCACGTATTTTTTGGTTTTTGTAAAATCCAATTAATGGGAGGGTGAAAAGGGGGTGAATTTTTAAAATGAGTGAATCTATATCTCCAAACTTTTAAAGTTTGCAGATGTAAAAATTGGTATTTAGAATCTTCATTAAAAATAAAGAAACACGTATTTTTTTGTTTCTGGAAAACCCAACTAAGGGGGGTGAAAAGGGGGTAATATTTTAAAATGATTGTATCTATATCTCAAAACTTTTAAAAGTTATAGATGTATAAATTGGTATTTAGAATCTCCATTAAAAATAAAGAAACACGTATATTTCGCTTTCGGAAAATCGTAATAGGAAGGGTGGTAAAGGTTGAAAAAGGGGTCGAATGCATTTCATGAGTCTACTTATATTTCACAACCTGAAGATATTACAGACCTGAAAATTGGTGTTTGGGATCTCCTTTTAAAATAAAGAAACACGTATTTTTGTCTGTGGAAAATATAATTAATTGGGGGGGGGGTTGAAAAGGGGGTGATTTTTTAAAATGAGTGTATCTATATCTCAAAACTTTTAAAGTTTATACATGTAAAAATTGGTGTTTAGAATCTCCTTTAAAAATAAAAAAACACGTATTGTTTTGTTTTCGGAAAATCCCAATAGGAAGGGTGTAAAAGGGTGAATAATGGGTTGAATGCCTTTCATGAGGCTACTTATATTTCAGAACCTGAAGATATTACAGACCTGAAAATTGGTATTTTGGATCTACTTTAAAAGTAAAGAAACACGCATTTTTTCGTTTTTGGAAAATCCAAATATTGGGGGTGAAAAGAGGGGGTTAATTTTTTAAAATGAGTGTGTCTACATCTTAAAACTTTAAAATTTACAGATGTAAAAATTGGTAGTTAGAATCTCCTCTAAAAATAAAGGAACACGTACTTTTTTTGTTTCCCGTAAATCCTAATAGGAGGGGTGTAAAAGGGTGAAAAATGGGTTGAATGCCTTTAATGAGGATACACATATCTCATAAACGAATGATATTACAGAACTGATAATTTGCATATGGGATCTCCTTTAAAAATAAAGAAACACGTATGTTTTTATTTTTTGGAAAAGCCAATTAATGGCGGTTAAACAGGAGTGACAAATTGGGGTGAATTTTTTGAAGGACTATCTACAGAATATCTTGGAAACGTAAAATGTTACAGACGTAAAGAGTGGGTGTAAATCTCCTGTAAATGTAAAAAAATATAGGTGATTTGTTTTTGGAAACTCCACTTAAAGGGAACTCAAAAGGGGTGAAATTTTAAAATGAGAATTTTTACAGTATATCTAAAAAAACTTAGCATGTTACAGAAGAGAAAAATGGTATTTTTTATCTCTATTAAACATAAAGAAACGTGTACTTTTAGTTTTCGGAAATACCACTTGGTTGGAGGGAGGGGGGGGGTAAAAGTGACTGAAAATGGTGATGAATTCTTTTAATTAGGCTACTAATATCTGAAAAATGAAGATGTTACAGACGTGAAATTTGATATTTGCAATCTGCTTTAAAAGTAAAGAAACACGTATTCTCGGAAAATCCAAAGAAGGGGGGGGGGGGGTGAAAGAATTGAAAAATTAATTGACTTAATTGTATGAGAATACATACATCTAATAAAAACTAAAGTTGTTACAGACGTGAAAATTCGTATTTGGACCTCCTTTGAAAACAAAGAAGAACGCGTTTTGGTGGGGAAACCATGTTGGAGGGCGGGAGTGTAAAGGAGTTGAATTCCTTTCATGAGGACACATAAATCAAAAACTGAAGAAGTCAGAGTCGTGATAATTGGTATTTAGAAGATCCTTTACTATTAAAGAAACAAGTACTTTTTGCGGGAAAATTCACTTAGGGGTGGGGGGGGGGGGGAGGAGTGTGAAAGGAAGTGAAAGAAATTGAATTATTTTTATGGGGATATTTACATCTCAAAACCGAAGGTAATAGACGTGAACATTGGTGTCTGGAATCTCCCTTAAACATAAAGAAACAAGCATTCTTTTAAATTTGTTGGGGGGGGGGTTGGCGGTAATTAAGCTTAACGGCGGTGGGGGGTGGGGTGTAGAAGGAGGTGAGACCAATTGATTTTACTGTTATTAATGTACTTATCAGGATCCTCCGTTTCTCAGGCGGCAGCGCGCCGGCCTCTCACAGCTGGGTTCCGTGGTTCAAATCCCGGTCACTCCATGTGGCATTCGTGCTGGACAAAACGGAGGCGGGACAGGTTTTTCTCCGGATACTCCGGTTTTCCCTGTCATCCGCCATTCCAGCAACACATAATAATAATAATAATAGTAATAATAATAATAATAATAATAATAATAATCCGGACCGTCGTCAAATGCGCGGACCGCGCTGGAAACGGCTCCTGGACGGGTAATGACTAAGAATGCAGTCCGGCCGCGGGTTCAGTGCCACCAAGGCAGCCAATATGACACCACGCCGGATCTCCTGAAGGATTTTATCCATATTAAAAATATTATAGGAAAAGATGGCAAAGATTTACGAACCCAACTGACCGGGAGGAATACCTGAGCCTAGCCCGGGAAGTACGAAATCGATTGCTGGAAAGGAAGATTTAAAAATGGGAGGAAACGTGCCGTAATATCATAGAAAACCAGTCAGATCGGGAATTTTGGTGGATTCTCGCAGAAAACGAGTCAGATCGCGAATTTCGGCGGATTATATATCTAAAACAATAAGCATTCAATTATAAATTTCAGTATAATACCGTAGCGAAGCACGGGTATCTTGCTAGTATATATATATATATGTTAACCATGAAAGTGTTTGTTCAAGTAGCGTTCGTAGTCACTGATCTAAGAACATTTAAAATTGGCTTATTTTAATCTAGTGAAAGGTGTACCTCCCTCCTTAAGTTATAAAAAATGAGTTAGACCAATTTCTGTAAGTTCGTGCTGTATTCTTCATGTAGATCCTTGCGTACTGCTCATTATACGACACGTTCGTGTAGTCATTAAAAGCCTGGAACACAGGCTACGGGCTCTGTTGATGCTTTCCCTCCATACAGAGATTATTTACGAGACAGTGGCCGAACACGAGAATGCCGTACGTTACGTGTCCCAAGATATAACTTTGTTCAAACCTGATCTATCCCAAAAGGAACACAAGCTCTTCATAGAAGTTACTTGAGAAAAGTTTTAGAAAGCTCTGAGTAAGAAAGGATATAAAATAAGAAAGTTTAAGGCGAAGTAGATCAACATCCACTCACGGGAGTATTAAAACTACAAACTGCTGCTGTACTTCCCTAATACGAAACGGAGATAAGCAACATAGAGCTCACTGTTTATGAGCGGCAGATAACAAGTGGAGCTTGAACAGGTACTACATAGTAGAAAACCTAATACGGGTATTGAATTTTCCACATATAGAACACGGAAGATATCCTGTTTCAGACAGAGATCGCTTGAATGTCCTAAGAATTCCTCTCCTCGTCATATACATCTACAGGTGGCAGGTAGAATATTGGGTGGAAAAATGTTCATTCCGCCTGATCAAGCTGCACACCCACTATACAGCCAAGTAAGAGAAGTTGCCGAGATCAACGCAACTGAAGATACAACACTGTTCGTTTGTTTTATTCATGGAGTTGGAATATGATTAAGAATAAACATACAACATAAATGAGCACAAATGAATAGACTTTTCGGTACCTCAAGTAGTAATAAATAAATTATAAGGAATAGAAAGATTGTGGGTTCGGTTCCCACTGACATCCGATTGGCCATTAACCTATTTACAACACTTCGGTATGTAATGTACTCAACATGACTTAATAAACTAAAAGTTAATTTCAAATAATCAGATGAATAAAAATGAAAAGGCAAACAATGCTAATAATAAATTTTAAATCGCTCGCTGTCTGCGATTGCTTGGATTACATAAAAATGCTGCGGTCTTACACATTTCCTAACTAAGATTACTTTGAAAATATAAACCCAACAAACGTATACTTAATACTACTTTTCATTAGTCACAACTGAGCTCCTCACGAGGACATTTTCTATGCCTAGAGCTGTTCTGGCTGGTTAACAGGGTCCCATTATTTTTTTGCATGTTCATAGTTACCACAGCATATTTAATAATAATAGTATATCTATCTTATATAATACTATAGGACATGATTGAGACGACCTTCTTTAGAAAGAAAGTTGCGGGGTTGAGGGTTGATCCAGAGAAAAAGCATGCTAAACCGCGGAACATCCCGGCGGAAAAACTGCTGAAAAGTAGCGAGAGGTAACCTTTGGTTACAATGTAAACATAAAAGGTGTAAATTTAAAGGGAATCAGGTAATTTGTGTAACGGTAGTCCACAGTTGGCTGTACGATGTAAATAATAATAATAATAATAATAATAATAATAATAATAATAATAATAATAATCTACCTGGGTTTTTTTCAATTTATTGGGATCGGCACGTGATGTGGATTTGGCCCCGTTTTACGGCCGACCATCCTTACGTCAGCCATATTGAGGGGAATCATTTAATGTTTGTGCACTGAACAAGTGGCTGTGCGTTTTGGATCATGTGTCTATCAGCTTGCATTCGCAAGATAGTGGGTTCGAACCCCTCTGTCAGTAGCCCTGAAGATGGTGTTTCGTAGTTTCTCATTTTCACACCATACAGATGCTGCGGCTGTACCTTAATTCAGGCCCACTCCAAGCTCTTTCCTATCCCATCGTCGCCATAAGACCCATCTGTGCCTGTGTGATGTAAAGTAGATTGTTACAAAAAGAAATTGTGTGTGCGGCGCTTAGTAGTCTTCCGTGTTGTGTTTAATGGTAAACACAAATATCCACCCCAAGTCTGAGGAATTAACTAAAAAAGCAAAGCAAAGTCATCTCCGTACAGGCCATGAAAACGCTTAGAGTGATGGAAGGTAAAAGCTTTCACTATCCGGAACTTCGGCTCTTGATGGGGCAGAGTGGTTAGCTCTACGCCCGGCCGCCTTTGCCCCCAGGAATTAATCTGGTACTCATTTTTGGTGTAGGCTGAGTGAACCTCAGGGCCATGTGCACCTCCGGAAGTGGAAATCTCGTTTCTTAAATTTTACGACTTCCTGACGGCGATTCTAACCCACGTCGTTCCGGGCTAACCGAGCACGCCTTTACCGCCTCAGCCAGGCAGCCCCTGAGGAATTAACTATACGCAGGTAAAATCCCTGTCCAGGCCGGGAATCGAACTCGGGACCCTCTGAACTGAAGGTCTATACGCTGACTATTCACAGAAGGAGCCATACTATGATAATAACAGTTATTATTATTATTATTATTATTATTAAGTACGAAATTACTACTTTTTGCAAGAAATGAGAAAGAAAGCTTCGTCCTTATTGAATTTCGCAATCCACTACTCAACCTGCGAAAGCCTGTCATCAGAATATGTTTTCTGCTTGTCTTTGAGTTCGAGATCGTAGTGTTCTTGCAACCTTTTAATTGGTTGGTTTTTTATTTGTACAATAAGGCAGCCAGTTGTATTTCCCACGTTTTTCGTCTCGTTGCTACGCTGGTCGATACAGTCAATGCTTATGATCGTGTACTGGTACGCCACGCTTCAGTAAGTTACTTGCCACTGGGCTGGTTCTTCCTTTTGCCGCGGCTATATAGGCCTTACCAATTTTCAGTACATTATTTTCTTCAAATGGTGAAGAGTGAGTTCATATTTATAGTCTTACTGCGTACATTCCAACTCTGAACGTTGATCTGTGTGCCTGAAGATTCAGTAAAGAACCTTACGAAGTTTTCATATTAGTTCCTCAGAAATTGCCCTGTTATAAAGCTTTCACATACTCACTGGCAACAAGTTCTCGTGCAAGAAGTTCTTTTTTAAAGAGCCCTTATTGCTGCATTTCAGGGCAAAATCATAGCAGTGTGACATCCGTTATGATGGTCAACAATTGGTGGGAAGCGCTTATTATTATTGTTCTCATTGTAAGTCCGAAATAACTACTTAATGGTGTTTTTAGAGTGTAATTGCCATATCATTTAGCAATGCCAGTTTGGATGACGTGTATTTTTTTTACTCTAAGATCTGAACTGAAGTTGCTTTGTTTAGTCTTTTAATTATTATTATTAGTAGTAGTAGCAGTAGTAGTAGTGGTGGTAGTAGTATATATTGCTAGCCTTATAAGACAGGCTCTCTGAAGAGGGTGGGCGGCGGACAGTATAAACACCCAGTCCCCGAGCCAAGGGTATAAAACGTTCACGATTATAATCTCTCGACCCGGCCGAGAATTGAACTCGGGGCCGCGAGGACCAAGACGCTGACCACTCAATCACGGTCCCTGACAAGACTGTGTCCTCGGCTTCTGATGATGCATTTCCTTTTCAGGCACGCCTCCATTGGGAGTGAGCTGCATGTACCTCTTTAACCAGCCCTCATAACAATCCTAAATTTCTGGCGATATCGAGAATGGCAACTAATAGCGCTGTTGCCCTACGGAGATGAACGATATATTTTATCACATAACGCGTGTGTTTTAGTCTTCGTCAGTATTTCTACAAACCTTTGCGTTGATATCAGAGTTTCTTGTTCGATCTTATTTGCATGTTGGCATCATTTTCAAAATATATTATTCTTTGTTTTTACGTGACCAGATACTCAAACGACCATATCAATTTCCTTATGTTCAACAAAACGTTTTGAGTGTTCATACAATGTTCTAAGTACTTCTGTGTATCTATTCTTGATTTTCCAAATGGCATAAGATACAATCGCTATAAAGTCTGCTGGAGTAATTGAAAAATCGATCCTTGCAATAGGGATAAATAACTTACTGTGATATTCCCTGTGAATCTAATACAGAATTAATCAGTTTTCACTGACATTGCGTGGCCTCCGAACAACTCTTTCTACCTGGTGCCCATAAGTAACGCCTCTCTCTCTCTCTCCCGGTGTGTGTGTGAGATATATATATAATGAGATAGGGCGAAGGTGAAATCCGGTGTCGGCACATAGCCTCCCACTCCTGTCGATTAAAACAGAGGGGTCTGCTTAAGGCTTAACGTTCCCATTCGACGGAAGAATCACTATCAACAGCGTCATATTCCCTCACTCCATATGAACTATGCGGCGAGGCTTGGAATTGAATCCAGGCTTTTCGCACGCGATCTAGTGATTAGAAATTGAATACCTCCACCTCTTCTATCCTGCCAGCCATCATTCTAATGATGATATTTTATCCACCAACGGAGTTCGAACCAGCTAACCACGAATTCAGGCCATACATACTTGACGCTTTAACGATCATGGAAACTAGGCAAGCAAATTCATCTGTGAAAGGAACCGACTACTCAGACAGTATTTCCCAGTTACCATTGTTACGCAATTTATAATCACTCAAAGCGGTCTTAAGGCATCTTACAATGGCAGTAGTTAAATATCACTGCTGTCTGGTTTACATTGGTGTACATTTTAACATGACTTCAGTTTGTGGCTTGCGCTGCAAGTTGGGCTGCCCCTTCGAACATCGTAAGGCGATTCTCTACATGATATGAGAGCAGCTAGTTAGGTTGCATCACGGAGTACGTGAAGGCGAGATCACTTCGTGGCTTGCGCTGATGGTTGGGTTGCATCTCGACTCATGACAAGGCGAAATCAGTTCCAGGCTTGCGCTGCTAGTTGGGTTGCATCACGCCATACGACGAGGCGAAATCAGTTTCACGCTTGCGCTGCTAGTTGGGTTGCATCACAGCACTCTGGAAGGCGACTGTGTGCTAACCTTTCTTCTTGGATTGGTGTACTCCGAGGCCGCATGGTCTATGTAACTGAGGGAATATATCGTATAAGAATAAGATAATCGTTACGATACTCCATAAAACCAGATTCAAAGGAGGAATAAGAGACAGATTTGTCATACTATGTTTTATAGTTGGTTAAAGTATAGACTGTATCGCACTTAGAAGCTTCATCAATATGTCGTTTTTATCAGAAAACGTAAATTTTATAGCGTAGAGAACGTTGATAACTTCAGTGGAGAATAAAACATTGCCAATGAATGAACGTCTTTCTTTATTGGTTGAATGTTGTAACACATTAAAAATTAAGTAATTTTTTTAAAAAGTTCTTATTTATTATTAATTTATTTGTTCCCGGTTATATTCTGTAAATTAAAATTTTACATTTCAAGTACATAATATTGGACTTTTCCATCATGAGCCGTAGCTTCCCAAATCCCCTGAATAGTTCACAAATTGTCCCAAATCTTGTACAGTTATTATATTGTAGGTTAATCATGTTCGCTTTAAGTAAAGTATTGAAAGAATTCAGGAAGACAATTTTAAATAATAAATCCTTCTAAGTGTTCTAATAGGGTGTAACTCATTCAACAAAACAAAATTCATACTTGTGCCAAACAGCATGTAAACTAGTTGGTAAAGTCTTGGCCAACCTCATTAAAATGTCATCAGTTATTGACAGAAGGAAATTTGAATACTATGATCTGTGCTTCAAGTTCCAAGATAAACAATTCATGTCCTCATATCCCCAAGATGATGCTGCCCCCTTCAGGAACACCTTCAGGGAACGTCAGTTACGTGTACCATGTACTAGACCTATCAATCTTAAATCCCTTAAAGGGCTGAGAATCTCACCTGGGACTACAATTACAGCAGCTAAGGTTAGCTACAACTGAAGTCGTCTTCTTATTCTTATTCCGTAGTCCCCACATCTGCAGGGTCGCGGATGCGAACTGTGTCGCACATGTGATTTGGCCCTGTTTTATATCCGAATGCCCTTCCTGACGCCAACCCTATATGGATCTGTGTTTCAAGTTCCAAGATACCTCATGTAATATAAAGATTAAAATTCAACTAACAAAGGAGATTGATAGGGCTGTAGCCTGATGATGACCTAACTAGATTTGTCAAAGTTCATCTAGAACTCTGATTTAAAATACCGTGGCACAAAAGCCCATAAAGTGCCCTTGCGTGTCAAGACGACTGCTGGCAGACAAGACGACCTTCAAATATTGGAGTTTTACATGGTCAGCGTGAGATCCTCAGCCGTATTGCTCGGCTTTCATAACAGCTTTCTCTACCTCTTATATCACCCAGCTTCTCAGTTGCTCTCAGGATAGAGTGAACGCCGTTCCAGCCCAAAATTATAACCCTTGTACATGCCGGGAATAGAACCTGAGGTCTGTGACTAAAGGGTAAGCACGCTACCCCTATACCACGAGGCTAGCGTAGAACTCTGACAAGGGAAATAATATTTGAAGGTTATTTAATGCTATCGCATTTCAAGGCTTGAATATGAAAATAATATACGGTGAAGGCCGTGATAGAAGAAAAGTGATACTAATCACCTTTAACAACTCAAATGCATTTGAGAGGGTTTTAGGGAGGGATTACCTCCGGAGAGTATATACTCTCGATTGATAACTAATTTCCAGTAGTTACGTCCTTCATAACACAACAATTCGGGAGATACAGTTTCTGAACTTCGCAAGAAGCATTGTTATAAATAAGGTAGTTAAGAACTCGTTTGGAATACACAGTATAAATATGGTATTATTTTCACTGTTTTAAGGTGACACTAACTCACCTACATATGAGATTTCTCTTGTTTCTACCATCGGCACTACAAATTCAAATTTAATGACAATTTCTACACATTAGGCAATTGAGATCACTTTACAAGACACAGTGATTAAAATTCTGAAAGGAAACATATCTCATTGTTACCGACCTTTCTGAAAGTCCAAATTTCTAAGGATTAAACTTTTGACAAAAGATCTATTTATGAGTTAAATGTTGAAGTAGGAGATTTAAAATTAGGAGCACGCAGAAAATCAATAATAATGTTATTTGCTTTACGTCCCACTAACTACTTTTAAGGTCTTCGGAGACGCCGAGGTGCCGGAATTTAGTCTTGCAAGAGTTCTTTTACGTGCCAGTAAATCTACTGACACGGGGCTGTCGTATTTGAGAACGCAGAAAATCATGCACACTTTACAACTCGACGAAATATTGTTTGTTTAGTCTTCCAAATTACCCTTCAAAATTATTTCCAAAAATGCCATAATCAAAAATTCATTCTAAGTGATTCTCTTCAGAAGCTTTATGAGGGTTATATGTCTCATGTTTCATAAAATGCAAAACAATTTGTGAACATAATGTATTTCAAGTTGACTGAAACGGTAGTTTTTGAGATAATGTACCTTATTTTTATCAAAATGAAAGTTGTGTAAAGGTTACGATCGAAAGAACTGTGCAAAATTTGAAAATGTGTTGATATACTTAATGGCTTTCCGGAAAATGTTGTTATTGAATTTTTAATCTACCTTAATGTGAATCCGTGACATGAAGTGAATTGTGATTACTTTTACCTGAACTTCAGTGAGTGCCACCTTATTTGAATCCGTAAGGAAGAATAAATGTTTAAAACAGAATAAATATTAAATATTTCAAGACCTTGGTATCATGAACAGTCCCAGTGTTGAGATTCCAGGTTACTTGTTGAGAAGCAAATCAGTCACGAAGTTAGAAGCTCAAAATCGAAAGAGCTTAACGAAGGCTCTTTCCTGCCCTGATCTCCTCCGCACTTCTTTGTTCTAAAGCAATAAGAGGATTACGTCTATTCAGAGGTTGAAGGATCTCTAAATATCACTCGTAATGTTTAGAACTTTTCCGATAGCTTCGGTTAAATGCAAATACATAAAACGCAAAATAATGACCAATATTTAAATAGCAACTCCTTTTTTCTACTACAACAGAATTTCTAGCGCTTCACGAACATGAGTGCTCTTTTTTTCCTCAAGTGCTTGTGTGACTTATTTGCCGGTAGTATGTATAGTCTGCTATTTTTATACGTTATAAATTTTTCTTTCAGATGATCAGCGTAGTCGCACTCCTGTGCACTCCATTAATGATAGAAAATCTGATGCACGAAACGAGAACTTACTTCATTAAAGCCTTTTAAAATGATTTTTAAAATAACTGTTTTTAGTCATGCAAAACTACAAACTGGCTTCTTTGATATGTATTTCATTATAGTTCGCAGTTGTACAATTCAAAATGTAACTTTTCACTATTTGCTTTACGGCGCACCGACACAGATAGGTCTTACGGCGACGATGGGATAGGAAAGGCCTAGGAATGCGAAGAAACCGGCCGGGAATTTTTCTGGTCTAAAAATAGGAAAACACAGAAAACCATACTCAGGGCTGCCGACAGTGAAGTTCGAACCCACTATCTCCCGGATGCAATCTCACAGCTGCACGCCCGTAACTGCACGGCCAACTCGCTCGGTAAATTCGAAATCAATGATGATACTAATAATAATAATAATAATAATAATATGGATTCAGCTTCCATGTGTTGGCATTTTGATTTACGCCATCAAGATTGCTTGTGTATCAGTTTCAACATTCCAGTATATTTCACCATACTGCAGAAAGCGGATCTCTGTTGGGTGGTCTAATGAATGAATTTTAATTAATTTTTATCAGGTAAACACCATATGTGTCACCAGAGAACTTTTACATACGGCACCGGCAACACACGGAAAGGAGTGCCGAATGGACATTTCTCCGCCCCGACCCGAGGTTTGAATCCATGATCTTGGAATCCAGAAGCTGAAACTACACTATTACTCATCCACAGAGAGAGTGATACTTTAAGAAAATTTGTGGTGTACACATTTCAAATAGTACGCCAACTTAATATTAAATACGAGAACCATTTGTATTTACTTTGTGTAAATGAGACATCTCTAACTATATCTAGGTATTTATCACAAGGATCACCAAAATAAGTGTAATTCGTAAATGCTCAGGAATATCGGAATTTCTTATAATTTTTTCTCACCACAAAGACATTTAGCCTAGATTTATAGTTTACAGACATCTCCACGTGGACATTAGTGGATATTTCAGCAGTGAAGTCTGTTACCAATTACTGACTTACTGTATCGTAATGAAATACTGATACAATTAATATCTGTAAACAGAGGAAATAGTTGTGTTCGGTAGACAGTGATAAAGGTCACCATTTATTTCCGTGTAAGCACTGAGATGAAGAGTATGCTGCAGCCACGCGCTCTCGGAAGCTATAACCGCGTTCCGGAAGTGTTTCAAATGAGCTCTCAGATAAATATTTCGTCCTGGTTGTGTATTGATTCTCAGCTTTGATGGGCATAGGCGGAGATTGTGGTGGATGTAAGGCTGCTAACAACTCCACGTGTAACGCAGCTGGACTTTTGGGAAATTCTTCATACTTCACCGTTATATCAAATATGAGAATCGCTTGGATTTATTTTGGGGGTGAATTAAATATCTGTTTAACAATGATACGTTAATGACTCGTAGGAAACTTGTCTGCCCCACGGCGAAATGTTGTTGTAATTAGTTGATAGATGATCGGCAACCGTGCCACTATAAACCTTCGTTAATCAAAAGAAGTTGTGGTGCCCTTCTTGTACTGAAGATTTCCACACAAATACAACGAAACATTCTGTACGGACTGTAAAATAATGTGTTGAAGAGAACTAATACTTGAAATATTTTGTATTACTTCCTCTATCCTTTTATTAACATTAATACTGTTAAACATGGTAGTAGATCATTTTGTTCTTTTGGTAGCGTGCAGTGGAACTAAATTAATTTAATTATGTGTTTGTCAGAAAACACGTTATGCGTGATATTCATTATTTAATTCATATCATATAACGTGTTCGCTGATATAAATACTCTCTTTATCGTGCTTTATTATTATTATTATTATTATTATTATTATTATTATTATTATTATTATTATTATTATTATTACAAATTGCTTTACGTTGCATCGACACATCGCGACGATGGGATAGGAAAGGGCTAGGAGTTGGAAGGAAACGACCGTGGCCTTAATCAAGGTACAGCCCTAGCATTTGCATGCTGTTAAAATGGGAGACCACGGAAAGCCATCTTCGGGGCTGCCGACAGTGGGATTCGAACCCACTATCTTCCGAATGCAAGCTCACTGCTGCGTGCCCCTAACTGCACGGCCAACTAGTCAATAGCTGATGACAATGGTCAGTAATAAGCATATCTTGATAGAACTGGGTAATCTTCTCCTTCAGGAAGGTTGTACATGAATTAATCTTGTGAGTGAAGAAAGTTCATGTGTGCCCCATTGCGGATGATTCCAGACCTGTGCTATTAGGGTTAATGACTTAGAGTGGGCTAACTTTGCACTCTGGAGCACTATAGCGCACATTACACATTAAGGGAGGATGATACGCGTTCACCGCAAATCCCACCTGCAATGACCCGATGCCTGCAGAAGCCCTGGATTGCTAACGGCTCCTGCAGGAACATATGCAGCGAGGATATTGATTCGGGATTACGCCTCTCATTCCATCCTCTCTTTATTTCCGTTCACTACAAAATTGTTAAAATTTTTAAAGAGAAGTTCACGTACAAAGGATTAGTCAAGGAAATAACTGCTCATTTATAAGCCACTAGTGGAATTACCCCTTCTTCGCACGAGGGTCTTCTGCTAATGAAACTCGTAAGGAAACAATTCGCCTACCATCCTTTCATAAGTTGTATCGTATTGTATCGTGTTTTAAGTTATATTTTGAATGAATTACCTAGTGTATACGTTGTAATTAAGATATTTTTAATGGCATATTTTAATTTATTTTCTGTTAATTTCGTATGAATTACAACATGTTTGTTTGCAATCATTGTGTTACCAGCCTGTCTACCACGGGATGAATTACTTCCAGAATAAATGCCTTTATACCTCTTCAGGAGAAGTTAGCTAAGAATTTCACAAATGTCAACTTTCATTTCTGGACGTATCAACTACATAATCAGAACTATAAAGGATATAATTACAGTTAAGAGCTCAGTTTAGACTACAAAATCACTAATGCGCCAACCTTCTGTTCTGTATATGTGTAACCAGAACTGCAAAGATTAAGAAGTATAGCTAGGAACTCAATTAAAATCAATAAGGCCAAGAGAATGAATACTGCTGGGCATCAAATTGCTCACTTCAGAGAGTCAGGACCGCCTAACTGAGAAGAGCTGTAGTTTCAGGGAATAGTCAAAGAGCGCATATAGAGTCACTGTACTTGGGTGTAAGCGAGACAGTGTGAAGGAAATGACAGAGAGCAACGCGATATTTTATTATTATTATTATTATTATTATTGTTATTATTATTATTATTATTATTATTATTATTATTATTATTATTATTATTATTATTTAAAGGATTTTCCTTCAAAATTTCGGTAGTTTTGTGATTTATGTGAATATGCATGCAAAGTTTGACTTCTTAATTCATCGTAAAGTTAGTAAAAATCCTCTGATAGACCCACAGCTGGAGAGAAAGGGTAATGGATTTATACATTCATTTGTACATTTTGAGTGAATTACCTAGTGTATACGTTGTAATTAAAATACATTTAAGGGCATATTTTAACTTATTTTCTGTGAATTTCGTGTGAATTACAATGTGTTTGTTTCGCAATCATTATGTTACCAACTGTAAACCTGTCCACGACGGAATGAACTGACGTACTTCATTCCTGCACAATTTTTTTAAACAATCCGGCTTGCAGATTTCAGCTGTCAATATTATTTAATTTAATGACTTCTGAAAATCTCGCAGAATAATAGGTGTAAAGATGACTTATTTTTTTTTTTTGGTCAGTTGCTTTACGACGAACCGACACAGATAGGTCTTATAGCGACGATGGGATAGAAAAGGCCTAGGAATGTGAAGGAAGGGGCCGTGGCCTTAATTAAGGTAAACCCCAGCATTTGCCTGGTGTGAAAATGGGGAAACCACGAAAAACTATCTTCAGGGCTGCCGACAGTGGGATTCGAACCCACTATCTCCCGGACGCAAGCTCACAGCTGCGAGGTCATAACCGCACGGCCAACTCGGCCGGTAATATATAATATATTGTTCTCATTGCCATAAATGTTCTTCTGTAAACTTTCTCTTTTGGTGAAGCTATTGTTTCGTTACGTCCTTGATCACTTTTTTCAGCTGAAGTGACACTATAATAATTTGTTCCTAAATTTATGACTTTCTGCATTTTTCTGGCTGAATGGCTCATGGGGAAGAAATCCATAATAATAAAATACAAGAACCTTTAGAAATAGCAGTACACCTTTACATTTCCAGAAAGTAGATTACAAATAATTTAGGGTTATGTAACCACTCGAACTTATTCCAAGGGAAGTTCGTGTGTAAGGGATTGATCAAAAAGAACTCTGTATGTTTATGCTATAATACCTAATAGGTATAGAACTTGAGGGTGCATTTGATCGAGCTCCTGAATATTTAAAGGTTCTGGGTAACTACAAGATAAGGTATACATAGTTACATTTTAAGACACCTGTGGTGTCAAAATTTACCCACAGGAGTTCTTTAATATACCGAAAGCCGACATGGGGTTGCCGCTTTGAAAGACTTTCAAATGCAACCGACCTCAGTCGAGAACGAACTCGCTCTCTTTGGAATACGTGTACATTGGACTGTTTAAGATCCGATATTGTCATAGGAAAGAAGATTACATGGCATATATAAAAACCAGACCCCATGGTGCAACAGCCCCGAAGGGCCATGGACTACCAAGCGACCGCTGCTCAACCCAAACGCCTGCAGATTATGAGGTGTCGTGTGGTCGTCACGATTTCTAGACCTGGGCCGCCATCTTACCGTCAGTTGTAATCGCGCTGGCTGACTGGACCTCGGACCATCCCTCAGATTCAGGTTAAAACCCTGTCCTTGCCGGTAATCGAACCCGGGACCTCCGGGTAAGAGGCAGGCATGCTACCCTTACCCTGTGAGGCCAGCATATTGTATATATAATATTCATAATACAAGAACATGGAGATGTTACGAAAATTGTGCATTAATAGTGGTTTACAAAACACTGTAACCTTCCAAGACCCTATCAGTCCGAACCCAAATATGTTGCGATTGTGCGTGAAATATCATGGTGCCTTGAGCAGACTTTTTCATTCAGATGAATTTGCTCAACTGTATATAGTGACGGGATTTTATGAAGGTGATTAGAAAGAAGTACCATCTACCATCTGTACAACGATCAAACTACAGTGATAAAAATCGAAGTATATTAAAGAAACACAACTGTTCGAAAGGAGTGAGACAGGCTTGCAGATTGCCAATGACCCCTCTCTCCTTTTTTTGTGTTTACATGGAATATAAGGTAAATGATATCAAAGATAGATTTGTAGGATGAGTCACAGTTCAAGGAGATGAAATCAAATATGACATTAAATATGACATTATCAATATATCCGAGTATAGCCTTCGTGGCTCAGGCAGCAGCGCGCCGGCCTCTCACTGCTGGATACCGTAGTTCAAACCCGGTCACTCCATGTGAGATTTGTGCTGGACAAAGCGGAGGTGGGACAGGTTTTTCCCCACGTACTCTGGTTTTCCTCGTCATCTTTCGTTCCAACAACACTCTCTATTATCATTTAATTTCATCTGTCAGACAATAATCATTGTCCCAGAGGGGTGAGACAGGCTTCGGCAGCCGGCACAATTCCTATCCTCGCCGCTAGATGGGACCTTCAATCATTCCATTTCTGACCCGGTAGAATGACTGGAAACCGGCTGTGGATGTCCATTTCATCATATTCAAGTCTACCCCGGTCTAGAAAGCCAAGAATAACGGCCGAGAAGATCCGTCGTGCTGACCACACGACACCTCGTAATCTGCAGGCCTTCGGGATGAGCAGTGGTCGCTCGGTAGGCCATGGCCCTTCTGGGGTGTCGCGCCATGGGGTTTCGTTTGGTATGTCTGAGTCTACAGAGTATCTAGAGAAGTTGCTAAATGCTATGGATATAATCGTGGAGAAGTGCAAGGCGAATGTAAGTAGATCTAAAACAAATGCAACGTAGTGCAATGAAACAATATTATGTGAGAAATGAAATAAAAAATGGAGTATTAATGGAAAATACGAAGTTAAGGTGTTTTCATTATCTGGTTTCTTTTTCCCCTTAAAATGAAAATCACCACCGCCATCTGTCTTGGAAGAAGCAATGCAATCTTATATTACAGAAGTAGAGAATTTATTTGACAATGAGAGAAGGTACTCGCAAAAAGGGAGGGGTGTTACACGTATAACAGTGCTCTCGATATCTTGAGTGAAAGTCTGTAGCGCAAATACAAGGAAACAATTGGAAAACACAGGTCATTAGACAGATCGTGTGGACACAAAGAGGCTGTGCTGCCCTATGCGTTATTTACTGAGAGCTGTAATCACAAAACACCTAAGATCCTCGATACGTTTTACAGACAACGTAAGATACGACTATCACACTAACACGCAATAGGGAATAAGTCTCTCAACATAGGGTTGGCGCCAGGAAGGGCATCCGGCCTTAAAACTCAAAAACTCAAAATAACTGGGGAAAGGTCAGGAAAGACGGAGAAGTAATTGCGATTATGAGGAGACTTTGGAAGGAATACACGCGCTTACTGTGAGGTACTTTTTTTTTTTTTTTTTTTTTTTGCAATTTGCTTTACGTCGCACCGACACAGATAGGTCTTATGGCGACGATGGGATAGGAAAGGCCTAGGAATTGGAAGGAAGCGGCCGTGGCCTTAATGAAGGCACAGCCCCGGCATTTGCCTGGTGTGAAAATGGGAAACCACGGAAAACCATCTTCAGGGCTGCCGACAGTAGGGCTCGAACCCACTATCTCCCGATTACTGGATACTGGCCGCACTTAAGCGACTGCAGCTATCGAGCTCGGTACTGTGAGGTACTAACGAGTAATAATAATATTATTATTATTTACTATCGAGTTATTTCAAGTGGTTGTATATTTTGTATAATATACAGGTGTTTGGAAACACACTTCTACCCATCAAAATATAAACTACAAACTATGGAGAGGTACTTAAATTATAGCTCAAAGTCGGAAATAGAAGTGCAATGAAACAGCAGGATACACTCGTTGGTTAACTGAACAATTTGAGATTTACTTTTTAAAGTATGAATGAGCGTATACATGAATGAAAGAGCGAATCAATGCTCTTCGGATTTCAGGACATTCTGGTTGTTGCAGTTGACTTCATGTACATGCGTTTCATTTTACGTGCGCAACCAATAAGCGTTAAATATTCGCCGATTTAATATTTAAACATGCAATATCAATTGAAAGCTAAAATAATTAAATAGTTAATTAAAATAAGCTACTAATACATTGTGAGTCTGCAGCCCTTCTGCTATGTATGTTCCCTCGCCCTTTGGGGTGGCAACATCAGGGAGTACATTGCTGGAGTTTAGCAATGTCCTGACCTCCATCATTTGATCCCTTGTCACATGAATGTAGACACAACATGCACATTTGAAAACCTGGTTTCAGGTCTAGCAAAGGCAGTGAAAACTGGCTCAGTCCCATAGCTATGAGCTTGCATTCGGGAGATGATGGGTTGGAATCCCGCCGTCGGCACACTGAAGATGGTTTTTTTTCCGTTATTTCCTATTTTCACACCAGGCAAATGCTGAAGTTGTACCTTAATTAAGTATCCTCCCATCGCCGGAAACCTTCGAAGTGTTAGTACTACGTTAAACCACTAGCAAAAAGAGACAAGAAGTTATATCTATTAACATTGATAGACAATCATTAGAATATCTGTGCCTCAGAGGTGAAGAAGCCCTATGCCCCGCAGTCTAGGGGTATCGTGCCGCCTCTCATCCGGAGGCCGGGTCAGGGATTTTCACCTGGATCTAAGGGCTGATTTCAGATCCACTCACCCTACGTGATAACATTGAGGAGTCTTCTCACCGGCAACCCCGGTCTAGAAAACCAAATATAACAGCCGAGAGGATTCGTCGTACTGACCCTGTGCCACCTCGTAATCTGCAGGCCTTCGGGCTGAGCAGCAGTCGCTTTGTAGGCCGAGGTCCATCAGAACTGTAGCATTATGGGGAATGTCACAAATATGCAATTTTACCGGGCGAGTTGGCCGTGCGCGTAGAGGCGCGCGGCTGTGAGCTTGCATCCGGGAGATAGTAGGTTCGAATCCCACTATCGGCAGCCCTGAAAATGGTTTTCCGTGGTTTCCCATTTTCACACCAGGCAAATGCTGGGGCTGTACCTTAATTAAGGCCACGGCCGCTTCCTTCCAACTCCTAGGCCTTTCCTGTCCCATCGTCGCCATAAGACCTATCTGTGTCGGTGCGACGTAAAGCCCCTAGCAAAAAAAAAAAAATGCAATTTTATAGGATAGCTAAAATATTTATTTGTTTAGCCGTCCTGGCCATTAAAGGCTACGTCCAAATTGTTAGAAAACACCTATATAGTACTGCATAGGAGAAGGACTAATGCCAGAAAATTCTTCATGGTTAAACAAACATTCAATGTTTAAGTGTTAAGGTATACTTTGTCGGATTTAGGCAGCCTATCATTGTAGGAAGTACAATCAAATAAACAATATTTTTCCTTACCACGGGAGATACCACGACCAGCCAGCTCATTTAACTTAGTCACAGGCAGTAGAATAAGCTAGTTAGGATATTAGTGTAGCTTGTAGTTAAGGTAGCATCTTACAGGTGGTGCTGGCTATCCGCGCATGAGTGGGATGCTACAGAGTAGATTTAATAGATGGTAAACTTGGGGGACAGTAGTGGCTTGTTATCTTTATTACCTAACCGATGGTATGTACTGTTGTTGTTGTTTGAGTCATCAGTCCATAGACTGATTTGATGCAGCTCTCCATGCCACTCTATCCTGCGCTAACCGTTTCATTTCTACGTAACTATTGCATCCTACATCTGCTCTAATCTGCTTGTCATATTCATACCTTGGTCTACCCCTACCGTTCTTACCACCTACACTTCCTTCGAAAACCAACTGAACTAGTCCTGGGTGTCTTAAGATGTGTCCTATCATTCTATCTCTTCTTTTCGTCAAATTTAGCCAAATCGATCTCCTCTCACCAATTCGATTCAGTATCTCTTCATTCGTGATTCGATCTATCCATCTCACCTTCAGCATTCTTCTGTAACACCACATTTCAAAAGCTTCTATTCTCTTTCTTTCTGAGCTAGTTATCGTCCATGTTTCACTTCCATACAATGCCACGCTCCACACGAAAGTCTTCAAAAACATCTTTCTAATTCCGATATCAATGTTTGAAGTGAGCAAATTTCTTTTCTTAAGAAAGCTCTTCCTTGCTTGTGCTAGTCTGCATTTTATGTCCTCCTTACTTCTGCTATCGTTAGTTATTTTACTACCCAAGTAACAATATTCATCCACTTCCTTTAAGACTTCATTTCCTAATCTAATATTTCCTGCATCACCTGCCTTCGTTCGACTGCACTCCATTACTTTTGTTTTGGACTTATTTATTTTCATCTTGTACTCCTTACCCAAGACTTCATCCATACCATTCAGCAACTTCTCGAGATCTTCTGCAGTCTCAGATAAAATAACAATATCATCGGCAAATCTTTGGTGGAAACAAAGATATGTATGTAAAATAAATAATCCCCTGATATTTCAGCAAGTTGCAGCGTGCGCTCGGTATTCATTTTAGATGGAACAGAGCATTCCTTAAATCTACTAATTTTCATTGAGCATTTCGTTGTAGGTGCAATGAGAGGTATGTCGGTGGTGTTGGGAACCAGCAGCATCTGGAAGACATGGAACAGTTGTAAGCCTTCCAGCCCAAGTGCTGAGCCGGGAGCCATAAATTACAGGCTTACTGTACGCGTTGCTCCTTGCTGCGCTGACTTGGGGTGGGTGGGGGTGGGTGATTTTGCCGGTACAAGTAGCTCATCCTCCTGATAAATAAATATACTACAACCCATAATTCGAAGAAAAATTGACTATATGCTTTTTACAGTAACATATCCTGCACCCCTGTAGCTTTGTTAAACACCGTATGAAAAAACTGATTTTTCACCGTAGTTTCCCATTTCAAATCCGGAATAGCATCATACTTAAAACACAGCCTCTTCACTGAAAATCCTGGGTCAAATTAATTACAAATGGAGGTGTCTGTACAGACACCACAGCAATGCGATTTAATATTAGCCTATGACGAGACGACTGCTGATTTCATCGTGCACGTATTTGGATGAGGTGAGCTTATCAAGCAGCTTTAAATTTCAAAAGTCCATACACGTAAGGAATGGTATTTTCCTTTCAATAATAATAATAATATAATAATAATGCCAGGCTGAGTGGCTCAGACGGTTAAGGCGCTGGCCTTCTAACCCCAACTTGGCAGGTTCGATCCTGGCTCAGTCCGGTGGTATTTGAAGGTGCTCAAATACGACAGCCTCGTGTCGGTAGATTTACTGGCACGTAAAAGAACTCCTGCGGGACTAAATTCCGGCACCTCGGCGTCTCCGAAGACCGCAAAAGTAGTTAGTGGGACGTAAAGCAAATAATAATATTAATAATAATAATCAAACCCCATTTATTCCATTTATTCTTGGCCTTTTAGCTTGCCTTCCTATGTCCCGGAAACCCAAGGTTCAGTTTCAGACTAGGACAGGATTTTTACCGGGACTTGAGGACTGGTTCGTAGTTCACTCAGCCTACGTGATTATAACTGAGCAGCTGTCTGACGGTGATATAGCGGTCCTGGTCAAGAATAAACCGAGAGGACTCGTTGCGCTGTCCACAATGCACTTCGTAATCTGCAGTCCTCCAAGCTGAGCAGTGGTCGCTTGATTGGCCAAGATCCATCAGGGCTGTTGTGCCGTGGTGTTTGGTTTGGTTCAATTCATCTCTGTCAACATAGCTATATGCGTGTTGCCGTTGTCACCAGGCGTGTTATAATGCCATATCTTGGTGTTCAGAGCATGTTTGTAACTTCAGTACTGGTTGTTTTTGTCACATACTCAATTTATTTTCTATTTTATTTTAGACTTCGAATGCAAGTACAGCCCCAGCATTTGCTTGGTGGGAAAATGGCAAACCGCGGAAGCCATCTTGAGGGCTGCCGACGATGGTATTCAAACCCACCATTTTCCGAATGCCCCTTAACGCAGACACCACAACACCTCAATCACCCTTACCACCACCCCTTCTGCACAGTTTATGTCCGGTTCCGTGCTTAAAAGGTTAGCATGATGGCTTTTAGTCCACGGGGTTTAACCAGCTGGTTCGGATGGCTCGGTGGCTGGGTGTTTATGCCGTCTTCAGCATTAGAATTCGTCATAGGTAGAGCCCCATACTCACAGACCCGCAAGTCACCTATAAGGCGTCAACTCGAAAGACCTCCACCAGGCCTCTCCGGAGGTCATATGCAACAACAAAAATGAAAAATCAAACAATACACACAAGATGTGTGAAAAGTGCCATTCACTACATAGACCATATTAAAGGGGATACGAATAGTTAAAATATGGAGAGGAATCAACCCACTAACTCGCAATTTTGTGCCAAAATGAACTTGGGACGGGGTTGGGGGTGGGGGGCTATACAACGTAGTTTTGCAGCCATCAGGCAGGAGTCTCTGCAAACGTTCTGCTTGGTGTCAGTTCCATTGTGTTTTATTTTTGTTTCTTTAACTTTCGGACACGATGAAATAAAATTCAACCTCCGGTTTTTGATGCATCGTGACGTTTTATGACCACTAGGCACAGGAATGTTTAGCAACATAACTGTCGTTTAAAACACCATATACCGGGTGAGTCGGCCTTGTGGTTAAGGGCGCGTGGCTGTGTGCTTGCATCCGGGGAGATAGTGGGTTCGAATCCCACTGTCGGCAGCCCGGAAGATGGTTTTCCGTGGTTTCCCATGTTCACACCAGGAAAATGCTGGGGCTGTACCTTAATCAAAGCCACGGCTGCTTCCTTTACAATCCTATCCCTTCGTCGCCGTAAGACCTATCTATGGCGGTGCGACGTAAAGCCAATTGAAAAAAAAAATAATAAGACTCCATAGGCACTCCCTTGTGGCATTTAAATGTATGTATGTATGTGCCGCAGACCTCGTTTAAAACGACATTATGTCACTTGCCCCAGTTGACTTCGTTGGAAATTGTTATGTAGAAAGTCGGTTCCTACAGTATCCCTCTTGCAACAGTCTGTGATTATTGAACGACGTACTTGATATTCCACTGATCGAACTGGCCATGTGGTGAGGGTCGCGCAGCTATGAGCTTCCATTCGAGAGATAGCGAGTTCGAAGCTTACTGTCAGCAGCCATGAATATTGTTTTCCGATGTTTCCCAGGAAAATGCTGTAGCTGTACCATACTAAGGCCACGGCCGCTTCCTTCCCACTCCTACCCTTTCTATCCCACCGTCGTCACCGGGTGTCGGTGCGACATAAAGAAAATTGAAAAAGAAACTTGATATTCCGTATTTTAACTCCTGAAGGCAAATTAAAAAGCCATTTTAAACTAAGGTGAAGGTAAATTTAAAGTTCAGCTATAAGTGCACTACTCTAATCGAATGACTCGTTCGTTACTTTTCTAATAGAAGCCACTTCAACCCCATATGTATTTTGTTGCTCCAGTAAACAGAGTGAGGATCTCGCCAGCGATTCAAGGTAATTTACCGACCAGCTCCCACCACATCAAAACCGACGTGGTGCTATAGTGGGATACTCGCGTGCCACCAACTTTACTCTACTGGTAATTATTCTGCTAATTCTCTAGAGCGAGTGCGACCAATAGTTTTGTGTATTTTAATAGTTTTTGAGGAATTATTATTATTATTATTATTATTATTATTATTATTATTATTATTATTATTGAATTAGCTCAATATTATCAGCACTTCTTCCAGCTAGATCAAACTTCGTTCCATCCCTAACCTGGTCTTTCCAGTTGCTTTCAGTCAATCGAGAAGGATCTGGATACACTGCCAACGTGGTCCTGGAAGTCTCCATTCAATGACCCGATAAAATGTTCAAGTTTATAATAGATAACGTCTTACCTGGTCGCTGGAAAATTGTATTTAAAAGAATATATGGCAATTTTATATGAAAAATGTACTGACTGTCTTTTATGTTAATGTGCCATTAATAGATTTTTTAATTCATCGCGAAGCATTTCTGTGCTCTCATTTATGGATCACAGAATGAAAGGACGGGGTTCCTAAAGTCCATGCATCCCTTTCGCAAAGCACACAGCGTTATCGTTTTTAAATACATGTGGAAGTTTGCAATATTCTGAGAATCTTTCAAACCACTTCGGTCATCGGAAACCGTTCGAGCGGTGTGGTCAGGATGCGATAGGTCGAGTGGTGGTATCGATCTTTCCTATGTAGTCCATCATAAAAAGAGCAGTTCTGCTGGGGGAAAGTAATGTGTGAAGTCTATCGAAGGAAGATGGTATATTTCATTGAAGTTTTGGTGCGGAGGTCACATCTTTCTCTTACATTTTGCATAGCTTACTTTCTTCGTACATCCAATGGACTTCTAATTTCTATTTGCAACTAAGACAAATGTGTGTATAAAGAGAGGGAACTGAACTCGAGGGTTATCCCCGGGTGGCATCTTACATATTTGGTCTCAGCTTCCTCTTCTTTTTCAATCCCAGTGCGATAGATTGCCAGACTTAGCAATACCATTTTCCAGCGACCAGGTAAGACGTTATCCGTTATAAACTTGACCCATCACCCATCATGAAATACGTTGATCTGGTTGATTATTGCACGTTATAAATCTCATTATTTCTTTTGTATCGTATGAAGTGTCATCTATTGGTCAATCATGTGTGTCAATTATTACCTCTCTCCCTCCAATATTCCGTGATGTATTGCCTCGTCAAATCTGAACGGACTTTTGGGTCGCCGTGTATGTTACTTGATTATGTTCAAAGAAAATATCTCATACAGGGTGGCCCAAAAGTTCGTTAATATTTGACGAGGAATACTTCACGGAATATTGGAGGCAGGGAGGTAATAACTGATACACATGATTGGCAAGACATGGGATTGTATTGACACCAAAATAAAATACACAATAAGTTGCAAATCTATCGCGATCGTCGTACCTCATTAGGGATGCTAAAAGACAACATTCGACAGCAATTTCTCACCATACCTACGGATATGCTGTACAATGCTGTTCACAACATTGTCCCTCGACTACAGGTGTTGTTGATCAATGGCTGCCGAAATGTTGAGCATGTGTTATAAAGAACATCGTCTTTGCTAAACCTCGATTGTTATGCTACTTATTGCTTGTGCCTCGTATGAAGCGTCATCTGTTGGTCAATCTTGTGTGTCAATTATTGCCTCTCTACCTCCAATATTCCGTGAAGTATTGCCTCATCAGATGTGAACGCACTTTTGGATCACCGTGTATGTTACTTATACATAAGTGTTAGTTACTGTCGCTACTACGAACTGAGCGCCCTACTGTAAGGAACTGTCACACGGAAGAGACTTGTAGGGTCTATTTTTTCCTTCACAGAGTAATAAATAGTAGTATAATTAGACGAAGATTACCATTTATATTATGCCTCTCCGTGGATTCCCGATTATCACTTTCACTACCTATCTAGTCCTTGCTTTTTGCTATCCCAACGTCTCCGAAAACTGTTCATGCCACTTTAAACATCTCTCTCTCTCGAGATCAGTCGATTAATTTTTGTTATCTTCCAACTCGGTAGGAATTGGGTTTAAGTGCGCTAACTTACGGATTTTTTTTTTTTTTTTTGAGAAGACAGCCTACTTTGCGCCTTGGATTGCCTTTGATGACTGCTGCCCATTCAGATGGCCTACAGATATTGGAGTACCACGCAGTAAACGTGACATCCTTAGCCGTAACGTTTGGCTTTCGGAACCTGGTACACTGCCCCTAGTATCACATAGCTCCACACTAGGTCTGAGCGGATTAAATGAACCCTGTCCCAGCACTCAGTTCAGAATTAGAATCCTTAGATTGCCCAAAAATCGAAATAGAACTACGGGTAGGAGACAAGCGTGCTACCCTTACACAACGGTGCTGGTAATAATAATAGAGAAGTCATCATCACAGCAGATCCTATCCCTATGCCTTTAATATCAAAGGTGTTAGTTATTTCTCGAATCAGTCAGTTCGTCTGTTTTCCTCACAAGGCTGTTAGCTAACAGTTGAAAATGTAAGGCAAGTTTTTATTATTACACTTTTTTTTTACAATTGGCTTTACGCCGCACCGGCACAGATAGGTCTTATGGCGACGATGGGAGAGGAAAGGGCTAGGAATGGTAAGGAAACGGCTCTGGCCTATATTAAGGTAGAGCTCCAGCATTTGCCTGGTGTGAAAAGGGAAGACAGTGGGAAGAGCTGCAGACAGTGGGGTACGAACCGACGTAAAAATGACAAATTCTGTTAGAAACAGACAATTAATCACACAATCATACCACAGAGCAGTGACAATATAAAAGCGGCACTGTGTGTAACATCACTGAGTAGACAAAGCATGAAATTGAGATGCCCTTGTTGGTTGTGTCGTCTGTAAATGAGAGCTTTGTACTTCTCAAATCACGTAGATGGTTTTACGTCGATGTTTCA
This sequence comes from Anabrus simplex, assembly GCF_040414725.1. NCBI lineage: Eukaryota > Metazoa > Arthropoda > Insecta > Orthoptera > Tettigoniidae > Anabrus > Anabrus simplex. The sequence goes on along the minus strand of NC_090271.1, from coordinate 131,253,491 downwards.
CGTTCTGGAGAAAGAACGAACAATTTTCCGTTCAGTATGACCGGCTTGTGACACAACAGCACCAATTAGCTAATGAAATCTTCCTCGCAAAGAGGGAGAGAGCGCCATAGTTTTACAATAGAGCAAGAGCAATTCCAGCATATTGTATTCAGAGAGAGATGAGCTACACATTAATTTTAAATCCAGTGGTTCGAACCGATTTTAATGTAGCCAAACGCCGTGGTTCAGACGGCTTTCGGAGCCTAAGCTGACATGTTAGACCCCGGGTCTCACCCCAGTTCTAGATGAAATTCAAAAATATGCCCCCCTTGTGTAGGTAGATCCACCCTCACAAACAGAACTCCTTCCGTACAGAATGTCGGCAACTCAACTCTCTGAAAAGTGTAAATTTTGTTAGTGGGACTTTATTATTATTATTATTATTATTATTATTATTATTATTATTATTATTATTATTATTATTATTATTATTTCGGATGAGTCATCTATGGACTACGGAAGTTAATCAAAATTATTTTCAGTCAGATTATTGGGACTGCTTATACCGATCTCCATAGCTGTAGTCGCTTAAGTGCGGCCAGTATCCAGTATTCGGGAGATACTGGGTTCGAACCTCACTGTGGGCAGCCCTGAAGATGGTTTCCCGTGGTTTCCCATTTTCACGCCAAGGGGCTGTACCTTAATTGAGGCCACGGCCGCTTCCTACCCACTCCTAGCCCTTTCCTGTCCAATCATCGCCATAAGACCTATGTGTGTCGGTGCGATGTAAAGCAACTTGTAAAAAAAAAAAGACTGCTTGTGTGTTCTTGAGAGCTTTCTTTCTTGTCCATATCTCTTCAATTCTATGGCGGTGTTGATGTTGTTGTTGGCTTCCTCTGATCTCTTTCGTCTCATCCTTTCTTAAACTGCCGGGCTGAGTAGCTCAGATGGTAGAACGCTGGCCTTTTTAGCCCAGCTTCAGCGGGTTCGATCCTGGCTCAGTCCAGTGGTATTTGATGGTGCTCATTTACGTTAGCCTCGTGTCGGTAAATTGACGGGCACGTAAAAGAAGAACTCTGGGACAAAATTTCGGTACCTCGGCGTCTTCGATATCCGTAAAATATTTAGCGTGACATAAAACTATTATTATTATTATTATTATTATTATTATTATTATTATTATTATTATTATTATTATTATTATTATTATTATTATTATTATTATTATTACTTTCTTAAATTCGATTTTTGGGTTGTCTTGTATCGGTTTTCTGTCAAATTTTATATTTCACTGATGTTAGAAATTTCGAACTCTTGTGTGACCTTTTTGTACTAAAATAATTATATAAAAAATAAGGTTCCTAGAAGGAAACCATAATTTAATTTCATCGACAGCAAAGCTTTTTAAGCCTAAGGTGCGTAAATGTTTTTAAAATTATTATGTTTTCTTACCTGAGTTGGCGTTACGGATTATGCTGGTTAGTCTTGATTCTTCCGTCCTTTCTAGATTTTCATAAGCCCTAAGGCGTCTTTTGATAATGGAGTCTTATTAGGTTCTTGTTTAATGTATAGTTCCCCGTTAAGTTTGATATCTTTCTCCCTCGGGCATAGTTCCTTTCTCAGGATGGTTCTTTCCTTAACCTCTGTTTTATTTTTATTATGTTATTATTAACAAATACATCGCAATTGGGAAATATCCCGGTGGCAATCGTCAACTTGCAGTAGTATATTAATAAAGTAAGTTAAAACATAATTACCCAACAAGAGTACAACAAGCAATTCCATGGAAATGAAATATTACAAGAAACACTCCTAGTTTAACATTCTAAATCCAGCATCACCCTATACAAATTCACACACAACTTCTATATAACAGTTATCTTCCTTTCATAGAACTTCAGGTTTAATTACTATCGTATGGTGTATCAGTTTTGTTTCTATTGATAGGAATTTCTATAGGAATACTTCCTGCATATATTGTTAGCTATATCTGTTTTCCCGACCCTTTCTTCTTACCCTTTGTTATTTGTGTTATTTTACGTATCCACTTCCCTAGATATTTGAACTCGTTTTTTAAAATCTTGTTGATTGATAAAATATATTCTGGTTCTGGTGTGTCAATGGTCATGAAGATTGTTTCCCCGTAAGACAACTGATGACCAGTCTTGGTGGCTATGCCTTGACTTTTTTCAATTTTTACTATTAATGTTCCCTCGGAATCTGTGAAAACGGCTGTATAAAACGCGAAGGCCAAACAATCCGTTTTAGTATTTATTTTCATGTTTTCTATTTATGACACTTAAGGTAGGACTCTTCCGCGAACTTAGATTATCTTGTCGACATAACAGTTTAAGATCATGGGTGAGAGCCCACCTCACTGACCAGTAGCGGTGATTGGGAATTAAAAGTGCGGGGTCAAAAAAATATACAGACAACAAACACTACCCGGGTTTGTGGAATATAGCGGACGACTTAGGTGAGGGGAGGGGGGTTATATAAAAAAACAGCTACAGGATGGTAAGTTTTTAATACTCGCTGACTGAATTTCGACAGAGAGTTAAAAGTTGGTAGTTTACCAATCATAGTTTTTTGAGGTTTTGATTCAATACTATAAAATAAAACTTTCATCAGAGGAACAAAAGCACACCTTTATTACAATTAGAAAGAAGTAGGGCCTATGGCGTGATTATACAATTAAAATCATTTACCATTTGACTACACACTAAGAAACTAACAGACACTGAAGAGATTTTGCCAGACTGACGAATGTGTTCGGCAAGTGGGTGAATCATACCTCAGACTCCCATACATTGGCCAAAATATATACCCCTGCTACCCTTCCTCACAACACATGCAAAATCTGCATTACTTGCTGTGGCGCTATACAAATCCATGGGGCCGATGACCTAGATGTTAGGCCCCTTTACAGAACAAGCATCATCATTATCATCATCATCATCATCATCATCATCATCATCATCTTATAAATCCGTTAGCCGGACGAGCGACATTTTGTGTGTACCTCGGCTAATAATTTTGTTAATAATTAAAGAAAATAAAGGAAAGAATTAGCTTATAAGACAGCAGGGTTCGTACAAATTGCTGTTTTAAAATAATTCCTGTAATTTCTAGTTTCATCCGGCTAAAATGGAGTAAAAATGTAATGTTTACTCCACAATGTGAGGGTGGCGACTGCCCCCCACCCTCGCCTCGTCGCTACTGTCACTGACTTCAGTTTTAATCTCTAAAGGTTTTTGAATTTTCCTCATAAAATTATTATTATTATTATTATTATTATTATTATTATTATTATTATTATTATTATTATTATTATTATTATTAATTACTGCCGTCATCGTGCAGTGTTTAATCAATTCTATTTGTGTATAGGATAACTGAATTCCTATCTTGTGCATAGCCAAGCAAGACAATTCGTAGGTAATGTGTGCTGTGTTACGGTGAATGATGTGGGGGTTGGTTCGGGCCGAATGATAAAGTGAGTAGCGTGTAGACGACTGGATGTCTGGCCAGCAGGTTGGCCTGGAGCCCAAAGAGGCGGCTACCACAACCGACGGATAGATTTCGCTACACTTACAGTCGGGACGTATACAAACAACCAGGGTGGCGTGCTGGCCGATTGCCCAGCTAAACTGTACACGACTGGCGGAGGGAAAATGTCAAATTTATGTGGTTACTCACAAATAAAATGTTCTGTAAAAAATTAAAAAGACAACAACGAAGGTTTTCTACCTCCCTCTTCATCCCTTCCCCCTGTTTACAAAAATAAATCTGACAAGCGAAAGTACATAAAAATATCAGGATCTTGGTGACTTGTACACAGTTTAATACCGACATAGACCCTGTATTTGTTGCCATGTCTTCCAAAAATAGATTCCCATTTTTAGCTTTGATACAGTGTTGTAAAATGTGAGACCTATTTTAAATGGTAAATAAATTATTCACCTATTCGGATGCTTAGCTGGATGGTCCCCTCTGTTCAGAGTGCCGCGGGTTTGATTCCTGGCCGGTATGAGGAATTTAGCTGCGCCTGGTTAATTTCTCAAACTCGAGGACCAAGTGTTCGTCTTATTACACATCTTCACTGGCACTCAACACGACCATCCACCATAGAAACACGGAATAGCGAACACATCCCTGCACGTAGCTATGGCGTTAGGAAAGGCTTTCGGTCGTGAAACTTCACTACACCCACTGCCCGACTCGTTGGCTGAATGGTCAGCGTACTGGCCTTCCTATCAGAGGGTCCCGGGTTCGATTCCCGGCCGGGTCGGGGATTTTAACCTTCATTGGTTAATTCTAATGGCCCGGAGGCTGGGAGTTTGTGCTGTCCCCAACATCCCTGCAACTCACACACCACACATAACACTATCCTCCACCACAATAACACGCAGTTACCTACATATGGCAGATGCCGCCCGCCCTCATCGGAGGGTCTACCTTACAAGGGCTGCATTCGGCTAGAAAAAGCCACACGAAATTATTATTATTATTATTACTAAACCCACTTATTATAATGCCAAATCCAATTTTATGGGGGAAATCCCAAGAAGAAGAAGAAGAAGAAGAAGAAGAAGAAGAATGAGGAAAAGAAGAAGAAGGAGGAGGAAATTATGTACCTTAGTTTATATTGCCTTGGTCCGCAACAAGCTTTCTTTTCTTTGCGGCATAAATGTATTTCCATTATTGTCCAGAGCGTGTTCAATGTGGGCATGATGTGATGGAACATCGGACATCAACAGAGCATCGCCATCTGGTCCTACTGATGACCAACCTATTTATTTCAGGTCTTCCCAATTAAATTTAAGATTCAGTTGGACTTATTTTTAATTTGCCTTGTATGGGCCTATATTTTATTGGCATTTTCAATATATAATTTAGTGCCCACCCAAATTTTACTTCATAATGCCGCCTCTGTTGTTGTAAGTACATAGCATTAAAGCTAGAAGGTCATGTTTGTTACATCGGTTCAAAAAAACGTCCTAATGGCATGTTACTGTGCCGTGTCACTGTCCTCCGGTATCTTCCACTCATCGCTCATTGCTAGTTTTCGTTGTTGAACTTCTTTTTATGGACAATGCGATGTTACCACGAGGAAAGTGTCACGCCACTTGCGCGATTCGGTCACTAACCTGCTGTAAACTTTCATGTTATTGTTTGTGTGTCTAATACAGTGGTCGATTGAATTCTTGGTTTCTCTGTGTTATTTTCAGTAATTATTAAGTTTCTGGAATAATATATTGGCACGATCACACACTACTAAAAGCATCACATCCATACAGGGAAACACTTTGGAGCGTGCTTTTATGCCGTAACTAATTAGACTGCAGTCTGTTATAAGTATACCTCGGATTTTTAGTAATTTGGTTTGTAGGAAGTGTGATGCAACCCGTTGTACCACAATGTAGGAAGAGTAGCATACATTCAAGGAGTTGTATAGGCTGTATCCCTAATATCTATGCAAATCTCATAGCATAACCGTTGTACAGTGTAGGGTATACTTGTTACTGGTTTAAGTAAGTTTGCATTCTAACCTATCAGTACCTAATAATCCGGACTCTAGTTATAAGCAATGGACAGAGTTCGCCGCCAAATTTTGACAAGAGTGCCGCACAAACGATATTTTAAAAATCATCCGGACAGCCTTTTTGTTTTTAATTCATAAAAGAATTTAAAAGCGGAAGTATTAATTCCTTTGCCATTTATAGTATTATTATTCCTGTAATTTCTTGTATTTCCCATATAATTATTAGGTTAAACTGCGCGCAAGTTTTCCCACACTCGGTATTTTGTTTTCGTTTGCCGCATCTTACTTTTGTTAATGAAGTATTTTCGCAATATCTTTAATAAATCGAAGTGTAGAGCTAAATTCAGCATCGGAAAGGAAGGATATACCAAGCGAGTTAGCCGTGCGGTTAAGGTCGCGTAGCTGTGAGCTTGCATTTGGGAGATAGTGGTGTGAAGATGTTTGAAGATGTTTTTCCTTGGTTCCCCATTTTTACACCAGGCAAATTCTGGAGCAGTACCTTAATTAACGGACACGTCCTCTACCTTCCCAATCCTAACCCTTCCCCACCCTTGCCGAAAACCTTCGATGTGTTAGTGCTACATTAAATCACTAGTACAGTATTCGGAAGATAGTGGGTTCGAGCCCCACTGTCGGCAGCCCTGAAGATGGTTTTTCGTGGTTTCCCATTTTCACACCAGGCAAATGCTGGGACTGTACTGTAAATAAGGGCACGGCCGCTTCCTTCCCACTTCTAGCTTTTTCCTGTCCCATCGTCGCCATAAGACCTATCTGTGTCCGTGCGACGTGAAGCAACTTGCAGAAAAAAAACACTAGTAAAAAAAAGTGAAGGACGTGTTACATTGTATAAAAGATATCCAAAATGAAGATAAAGTGGTTCATCTTTCTCATTAGGACAGCGAAATTGAATATAAATATACCCCAAGTTCGTAATATTAAAAACTATTCCTTGTATACAAAAATTATCCTTCATAAACATAAATACGCTAGAGGTTTCTTTGTGCTCCCAGCTTGGCAGGTTCGACCCTGGACCAGTCCGGTGGCATTTAAATGTGCTCAAATATGTCAGTCTCTTGTCGGTAGATTTACTGGCTCGTATAAGAACTCCTGTGGGACTAAATTCCATCATGAAAACGTTCCTCAACAATATATCGCAGTATGATGTTGAAAATTGAGACTTCCAGGAAATATTTAATCCCACGGAAACTATTCATCCGATAGGAAAAATAAATACTCCCACTAAGTGAAAAGTTTTTTTACACTTGCATACTTACGGCGTCGTGCTTCTAAACCTCTATTTTGAACCCCACTATCTCGGTCCCCTCAGAGAGTTTCGGAAATGTTCTATTTATCTGGTGATCTTTGATTTACGAGCTTCTGACACTAGGGTTTGAGTGAGCTGACCATGCGGTAAGGGGCGCGCAGCTGTGGACTTTCATCCGGAAGATGGTGGGTTCGAACCTCATTATCGGCAGCCCTGAAGATGGCTTTCCGTGGTTTCCCATTTTTACACCAGGCAAATGCTGAGGCTGTACCTTAATTAAGGCTATGGCTGCTTCCTTTCCACTCCCAGCCCCTTCCTATACCATCGTCGGCGTAAGACCTATCCGAGTCGCTGCGATGTAAAGCAAACTTTAAGAAAAACTACTTAGTTTTGACGTTGTTTTCACTGGTGAGATGAAGTCTGTCTTGCAAAAACAACCGTCCTGACTAATAATAATAATAATAATAATAATAATAATAATAATAATAATAATATGATGTAGATTCCACAGCTGATACGGCACAGCATCGTATGTGTAGCCATAACTAACGGATGAAACAGCAGAAAACTGTAACATAACCTTCAATCTGTTGCATAGAGTCAGCTGTATACTCCTCGCTGTATCCAGCTATTCGAAGTTTGAATGCCTTGTGTCATCAACATCGCGAGTTTGCGTAGTTATAATAGGACGTTTGCCAAACTCGTAAAATTGCGGACGCAGCAGAATAGCGTTATTCTCCTCGCTTGCAATATTGTGAGCGCAGTAATGTAAAGGTGAAGAGTCTAAGGTGCCTGGAAGTGCCTGAATAATTAGTTTCTATTCTTTTGGTAGTAGCTTAGAACTCATATAGGTATTCAGTGTGCGAAGGAAGAGAGCGTGACCTAATTTTAGGTGCGACGTCTGCATTTGCCTGGTGTGAAAATGGGAAACCACGGAAAACCATCTTCAGGGCTGCCGACAGTGGTATTTTTTTTTGCTATTTGCTTTACGTCGCACCGACACAAATAGGTCTTATGGTGACGATGGGATAGGAAAGGCCTAGAAATTGGAAGGAAGCGGCCGTGGCCTTAATTAAGGTACAGCCCCGGCATTTGCCTGGTGTGAAAATGGGAAACGACAGTGGTATTCGAACCCACTATCTCCCGGATGCAAGCTCACAGGTGTACATATCCAAGAACGTGATCTATTAATAACATACACTGGAAAGAATGTGATAGGATTCAAAATAATAATGAACAAGGCGCTGTGTTTTCATTGAAGCACTGTCTTCAAAACTTTCGAAACCCTCGGTGCTCGAATAAAATCTTGACAACTTTAATAAATGACCATGTGTACGATTAGAAGATGGCTGAGATTAAACTTATGATAAATCTTTATCTTCTCATGAAATCAAGAACATGCTTCATTCAGCAGCATTCACAAAGAGTTTCATGACTTAGACATTATTTAGAATCTCGACAGAATTGATTGTAGCTTTCAGGTGAGAAGCAATTTTGCTTTAATGCATTTCCAATGAGACCATTTTATTTCCTTTACAACTACACAATAGTAACTCGCTCAAAGTTTTATAAATAAGGAGTGCTGGATGGAAATTGCTTGCGTCACGCAACTAAACAATTATGCTTCTGCTCTGCACTCTGGCGGCTAAATGCCCTAATAATAATGAGTTCACACGTTCATTTTCATAATTATTAGTGTATCTATCGTGTGACAAGTTTATGTTGTGGTTTAATTAGTTGGAATTGTAAATTCACTAACATCGGGTAATTACATGTGTGGTAAACCATCATGAGATTGGGACTGATGTATAGAACAAGATAATCCCTGTCCACTCGTCCAAATCTCGGTCTGGTTAAATCCAGGATTGTTGCTTCTGTGGTCTCTCTCTGCCTTGATATATTTCTGTTTCATTCTTGTGTCCTATGATCAGATCTGTGCTGACGATGTGCATATTATCTCATCTCACTCTCTCACTATCGAATGCACGTGACCAGTTGCACAATATTAATAATAATAATAATAATAATAATAATAATAATAATATAGTAAATACTCAGCTGTCGAAACACAACTTTTTGGAGTCGACGCCACCTGTGTAGCAATTTCGACGTTTCGTTCTCACTAACAGATCGCACCACTGCTGTTAACAGAACGCCTGTCATCGAAACCAAAAACTTTACGTAGGCGAATTCGAATGCTGAGAACTTCCTATACTGTCTGACTATCTTTTGAAACATATATAAATCTGGATTAAATTGAAAAATCTGAATATCTGCATTTAAAATGGAAATCTGAAAATTAACATTCATTAAATAAAATACACACTCGTCTGACCTTGTACTCACACTTACTTGTTACCTGCTTACTTACACATACGTTATTTGAAGGGCGCCAGCTGTCACTCAGTACAGCAATAATAGAATGAGACTCTTGACCATCTCTAGGGTGTGGGGTAATAAGCTTACTTTTGACAACATACCATATAAGTTCTGGGAAAAGGAGATTGGCGTTCGGTTTCCCCATTAATTTTGAGGTTAAGATATTTTACTTTCAATGAAATGAAACTATGAATTCGTTTGATAGAACAATATATATTCTTTAAATAATATATCAAAAAATAGTGAGTCTTGTTGCGATAAAACAGATGAGAATATGAAATTATGACATTGCAATTGAAAGAAACTAGGCATGAATTTGAATTCTTCTTGACCGGACATTTAACAATTTATACGAAATATTTCCCTCACTGATTCACTTGACTGTACCTTCAACACTTTTAGTGTAATTACGACGTATTCCTTTGCTCTGGTGTTTACTGTAGATGTGTCACGCCTAACGTGGTGATACATCCTTGCGACTGCTTCTTCTCCATATCATCTGACTTCTTTGTAAGTCACTATGGTATGACCTCTTGGCAGGTCCAGGGTTGCCCTCTCTGACTCCTTGGTAAGCCTTGCGTCCGCGTCTTCCACTAAGTGACGGACCAACCATTTGGTCTCACTCTCTCAATGACCAATAATGGCTCACTGAGTCTTCACCATCTCTCGTTCACTGGCCAACTAAGGCCTCTTGATCTAGTAGACTTGTTCACTGTACTGCATCCGTATAACTAATGACTGACGCTACAATATGGAGCTACCTTATATAGACGTTGGTTGACACAACTACGTAATCTCCAGAAATAACAATGACATACTCCCACCTACGCGACAGATATTACATCCAGTGGTGAAATAGCCTGGAGGCTGACTCTCTGAGCGCATATTCTAAATAAATACAATGACGTTGCCATGGCGCGGCGATGACTTGGCAGAATCGCCATATCTTGCACAAGGTACCAACGTCACATCCCATCTCTGATATATACCACAATTCTCACTGTACAGGTATTGAGTGTTATACTACACATACGTATATATGCATACATCTAAGTGCAATCTTGCAAGCAACAGGCAATTGCAAAATTGAATAAAACGGATAATTACAATAATAGTAACAATATCACAGATAAAATAATAATAATACTGACATAATAATAATAATATTAATAATAATAATAATAATAATAATAATAATAATAAAATACAGATAAAATCATACAATAATAAAAATACAGATATCATCTTGTAACGGGATTTGAACCGTTACAATGCTTAGAGAATTAAGTCGAATAGACACTTGCTATGTTATCCATGTCCACTTGAACTAAATGGCGCGCTCGTCATAAGAAACACATTAGTCTCCGCTGGGATCGAAATTGCAATTGCCAGGCTGACTGGCTCAGTCTGGTGGTATTTGAAGGTGCTCAAATACGTCAGCCTCGTGGCAGTAGAGTTACTGGCACGTAAAAGAACTCGTGCGGTACTAAATTCCGTCACCTCGGCGTCTCCGTAAACCGGAAAAGTAGTTAGTGGGACGTAAAGCCAAATAACATTATTAAATTGCAATCATAAAATCTAAAAGTTAGCACTCTAACCACTGAACCACTAAGGTCCCCATAATATTGTGATGTGATTTCTGCTTTAGGCATATCTTCACTTTGTGGTAGTTGTTCTACGGTGAAACTGACGTTAGAAAATGAATTTGTAAATAAATCTCAACAATATCACAACTCAACAGATTATGTTTTCATAGATTTCAACTTAGTATTCTCAGCTTTGTGTCAGATAGTTGTAGTGGGAGGTAAGAAATAAATGATTTCTGCAAAATGCAATACTTAGAAGTGATTTCCTGAAAGATCATATACTTTAACACCTAATCCATTATTTCAGAAATCAATTAACATAGAAAAGAAGAAATTCAGAGTAGCACACCTACTTATCTCTCTGATAGTATTGTTTTAGTAATTTTTACTCTGGGACTCTTGGTACTAGTCACCTTAAAACTAGGATAGTTAGAAAACCCTGATGGTACAGAACATTTCTTCGGTACTCACCTAGTTTTTCCTACAAATGAATAATCACGTTCTTTGATATTAAGGCTACAGACAACAGAAGAAGCAGAAGTAGTGTCAGGGACAAAGTTATCGTGAGAAATTGCTTTCAGCCTTTCCTTAGTTTTGTCCTGGTCTGCTGGGAATTCATTAAATAATCTTGTCCCTTTGCTCCTTTTCCTGTCTGAAGTACAAAAAAGTACACAACCATACAACATGTTCGAATATTAGCAAACACAGTTAAAGAAAAACAAATCACTACACAACACAATTTTTTTTAAAAGAACGAATTAACACATAAAGGAGAATTATTGTTTAGGACGAAGTTACGGCGAGAAATCTCTTTGAGTCTTTCACTACATTTGTTATTGTTTGCAGGAAATTTACATTCGAAGTACAAAAGGCGCACAACAGTATCACAAATTCCAAGATTTGAAAACACAATTTGAAAACCAAATCACTACACTACGTAATAGAAAAACTGATAAGCGCATAACTATCAACTCTCAATAATAAACAAATATCTAATTGCGAACCCATTACCAACACGTACGACAGCGAAACAACACAAATTAAACTCGAAATACGATAATTTGCGGTCCACAGCTTCCTGTCAGTTCCATAGGTGGGCAGCACTCTAGCGGCATTATGGAGAAACTTTCCAATTACAGCTTTATGCTGGGCTTCACATGTGATTGTCAAAGCCGGTACAAGGAGCACAGCGAGGGATCCAGTTGGCTGTGACGTTACTATAAACATCTTCCGGCTTAATGGCTAAGATCTTGGCTCAGTCCGGTGCTATTTGAAGGCGCTAAAATACGTCAGCTTCGTGTCGGCAGATTTACTGGCACGTAAAAGAACTCCTGCGGGACTAAATTCCGGAACCTTGGTGTCTTCGAAGACCGTAAAAATCGTTAGTGGAACGTAAAGCAATTAATATTATTATTGGCTAAGTGGTCAGCGTCGCGACCCTCAGTTCAGACGGTCTAGCGTTCGATTGTGGGAAGTATCCGGTTAATTTATCCGTATCTGGTTAATTCCTCATCATATATAACACATCTCACGCAAAGGGGAATGTGGCACATGTGATTCACGTCAGGGAGGGCATCTGGCCATAAAATAAAGCCAAGTTCACATATGTGACATAGCACCATCCGCGAGCTCATTAGGATTTGAGAGAAGTGGCGGAAGGTGAACGTTACTAAAAATACTTATTTATTTATTTATTTATTTATTTATTTATTTATTTATTTATTTATTTATTTATTTATTTATTTATTTATTTATTTATTTATTTATTTATTTTATTTTATTTTCCGCATTTGTGGTGTAGTGGTTAGTGTGATTAGCTGTCTCCCCCGCAGGCCCTGTTCGATTCACGACTCTCCCACAGAATTTGAAAAATGGTAAGAGGTCTGGAACGGGGTCCACTCAGCCTCGAGAGGTCGACTGAGTAGAGAGGGATTCAATTTCCACCTCAGCCATCCTCGAAGTGCTTTTCCGTGGTTTTCCACTTCTCCAGGAAAATGCCGGGATGGTACCTAACTTAAAGTCACGGCCGCTCCCTCTTACTTGCCTGCCCCATCCAATTCTCCCTCCCCCCTCCCACAAGGCCCCTGTTCAGCATAGCAGGTGAGGCCGCCTGGGTGAGGTACTGATCCCCCTTTCCAGTTATATCATCGGCCCAAAGTTTCACGCTCCAGGACACTGCCCTTGAGGCGGTAGAGGCGGGATCCCTCGCTGAGTCTGAGGAAGAAAACAACCCTGGAGGGTAAACGGATTAAGAAAAAATTATTTATTTATTTATTTATTTATTTATTTATTTATTTATTTATTTATTTATTTATTTATTTATTTATTTATTTATTTATTTATTGGTAGGATTGGATGGGATGGGATCTTAGTCTAAGATGCTAACCTCTCAGTCTGCAAGGACGAGTAAGGAAGCTGTAAGGATTGGGAGTGTTGCTCATTTATTAAGCTTTGATTGAATTCTTTCCTTACTCTCTCATGCCTTCCATTGTTCCTAGGCTTTTAGTATCGTCAGAGGATTATCATTCATTAGGTATTCAAAAGTTTCATCTGGTTTCTGAGCGATAACTATTTTTGACCCCTATATGGGCTGATATTCACATTCAAGCTTGATACCATGGTTCAAATCCCGGTCACTCCATGTGAGATTTGTGCTGGACAAAGCGGAGGTGGGACAGGTTTTTCTCCGGGTACTCCGGTTTTCCCTGTCATCTTTCATTCCAGCAACACTCTCCATTCTCATTTCATTGCATCTATCATTCATTAATAAATCACTTTGGGAGTGGCGACCCCATCGTACTAACAGCCTATATCTGCTTCATTCATTACATCCCTGACCCGGTCAATGACTGGAAAACAGGCTGTAGGTTTTCATTTTCATTTTTCATTTTCATTCACATTCAAATTTTATTGAACTTACTAGGGCACTTTTGACGCAGGTTGAGTTATACTCGCCCCATTTTCCTGTTATGAGGCTTGGTTGAGTCGACATCCAATATCAGTTCATGGCGTTAGAGAGAAATGGCAGTTTTGAACAGCTACATTCATATCTTGAATGAATTTCAATTCACGACACTCCTTTCTCCTCTTCTGTCTCCATATCACAGTAGGAGGATGTGATATCTCAAGGGCACTATCATCAACGCTTCTCGTCAATGTACAGTATGTTAGTATTTATTTACTACAGTTCTCACAACAGAAATATGGACGTTTTAGAGATAAACTGTGAGCCCCGCGTATACAGTATATAGGCCTACAACGTTTATTGAACAAATGCTTAAAATTGGAATTTGAATAAATAAGTAATGTGCAAATTAAGTGTTGTGCAGAATGTGTACAGTATGTATACAGTGAATGCTGGATGGTAGATTTTTGTGTCATTTGTTCTTATGTTCAGAAACTTAGGCTTTAAGTTATAAACACGTTTCCTGGTGTTGGAAACTTAAAACCATTGTTTTTTTAGTGTGTCTAATTGCTTATTCGTAGCGTTTGTGCTTATTCTGTCCATTGATGCCTAAAGCAGCCATTCCAAGCAATTTATTTCCTTCAGCATACAATTTATTGTCGTATTTGCATTCATGTAGGCCTGAATGACGACCTGGCGTACGTTGAGTGACACATCTATGCTAGCCTAGATGCGACCACAAAGCTGGAGACAAGAAACAAAGCGTTGATAGAAACTATCCACATTGTTAGGCAGATTTCCAAGATCTTCGAGGAAGCAGCAGGTAGCGTTGGCCAAGCAGTTAATGCCAAACTTCAGCGTAATTCAGGATGGAAGACCACTGCAGTGATTGTTAGTAACTCAGAAACTTCGGCACAAATTCTGTGTGTCAACAGACAAAGTATCAATCGCAAGCATGTATTTGATATATTGTGTTGTACTTTTTAATCGGCTGCTCCTTAAATGTTCATGTCTTTTTGCCTGCAGTTTAGTTCCAATAATCTGCGCCCAAGAGCACATCCAGCCTGAAAGGTTGTACTGCTTTAGGCCAATAGAATGGTTGTTCCTTCCACAGATGTAACATCAACAGTAAGTTCTCATGCCACTCCATCAGAGTTAATGCACCACGACCTGCCAGTTCCAGATTGAGTAGCGAAATTGTTTTTGCATACCGCACACAATAGATGGGCATACGAACTCATTACATCCTTCTATCCTTGTTGCGGCGGTGCTGTTTGCATGCAAAGGGGTCGACAGGTTACTTTTTGTAAAACAGCCACATCTTTTTAAATTTTTAATTGTGTAGAATGTAGTAGAGACGGCCGAAGCCCCGCAGCGACGATACGCCCCTCTAAGAGGCTGGCGTGTCTAGAGCGACACGAAACAGACCAAATTGTTCCTACAATGAATGTTCCTCACGCACTAGAGCTGACACAGTTCAACACCTGTGTTCTTTTCAGCACCGCCTCTGGTCTTCGCAGCACTGCGTTTAACGAGTCTTCACTCTCCTCCACGTGGCAGATCCTGCTTCACAAAGACTGAAACTTCACCTACAATGTGACATTCACAATTATTAAGTATCCTTCTCCCCGAATATCGTGCAACAGGAACCAAATATTCTAAGATTCTACTCCATAAGAAATGAAACCTCATCTACTCACCTATAGCACGATATTCACATTTTCAGGGTATCCTTCTCGCCAAATCTCACATAAAGGAACTGACGATTCTATTCTGTAAGGACAGAATTTCCCTACATCGTAATATCCACATTTATAGAATATCTGTCTTAGCTGAATCTCTCAGAACGGGAACCAAAGATTTTAAGATTCTGTTCAACAAGAACAGAAACTTTATTTGCAAATATTTTTCTCAACGAATCTCATAATTGGTGAGACGTCATAGGAACCAAGGACTTTAAGATGGCCTGAACATTGTTTTGTCTTAATTGTATTACACTCTACGTTAGTATTTTCTGTCCAAGTTGGTGTAAGTATCTCAGACGGTAGAGTGCTGGCATTTTGACTCCAGGTTGGCAGGTTCGATCCTCGCTCGGTTCAGTGTGAGTTGAATGTGCTCAAATACTCCAGGGCTTGTGTCTATAGATTTACTGGCACATAAGAAAACTCGTGTTGGGAAAACTCCAGTACCTCGGCGTCTGGCTACTGGTTAGTGGGCTGTAAAACTATTATTATTATTATTATTATTATTATTATTATTATTATTATTAAACATTCATTCATTCATTCATTAATCGATACGGCCATTTATCGGCGACGTTTACACAATCTACCTGCCCTTCAGTCACACAGACTAATGCCCTTCTCTTTGCACACTCGCTAAAGATTCTAAAGTCTCTTTCGTCCACTGGGATGTTCCGTGGCTTGGCTATTGGCTTTACGGGTTCATCCCTCATTTCCGCAAATGTTTTCGTAAATGTTGTTCTGTCCTGTATCTCTTCCTCCTTGACACCTACTTCTAGTAGGTTTTTGTGAACCTGTGTAAGCCACCCAGGCTGTGTTTTTCACTTTTCTTGAAGGAGTAATGTGTTGGTCAACCTCTCTTGATTCATTCTTTTAATATGTTCATGAAAGGTCATTCTTCCGTTCCTCATCGTCGTCGCCAAATTTTCGATGGTTTTATAGAGTTCCTGGTTCGCTCTCAACCGAAAAGTATGTTGATCATTTTGCGACGTATTATTAGGGGTCTATTTTTATTATTATTATTATTATTATTATTAATAATAATAATAATAATAATAATAATATTAATATTATTATTATTGAGATCCTACTTGGCTCAGTTGGAAGCGTGCCGGTCTCTCATCGCTGGACTTTGTGGTTCAAATCCCGGTCACTCCATGTGAGATTTGTGCTGGACAACGCGGAGGCAGGACAGGTTTTCCTCCGGGTACTCCAGTTTTCCCTGTCATCTTTCATTCCACCAACACTCCCCAATATCATTTCATTTCATCTGTCAGTCATCAATTCATTGCCCCATAGTAGTGCGACAGGCTTCGCGAGCCGGCATAGTTCCTATCCTCGCTGCTAGATGGGGCTTCATTCATTGCATTCCTAACCCGGTCGAATGACTGAAAAAAGGCTGTGGATTTTTATTTTCGTCATTATTATTATTATTATTATTATTATTATCATCATCATCATCATCATCATCATCATCTGCTTACCCTCCAGGTTCGGTTTTTCCCTCGGACTTAGCGAGGGATCCCACCTCTACCGCCTGAAGGGCAGTGTCCTGGAGCTTCATATTCTTGGTCGGGGGATACAACTGGGGAGTATGACCAGTACCTCGCCCAGGCGGCCTCACCTGCTATGCTGAACAGGGGCCTTGTGGAGGGAAAAGAAGATTGGAAGGGATAGGCAAGGAAGAGGGAAGGAAGCGGCCGAGGCCTTAAGTTAGGTACCATCCCGGCATTCGCCTGGAGGAGAAGTGGGAAACCACGGAAAACCACTTCCAGGATGGCCCTCGTACCACTTTTCAAATTTCGTGGCAGAGCCGGGAATGGAACCCGGGCCTCCGGGGGTGGCAGCTAATCACGCTAACCACTACACCACAGAGGCGACATTATTATTATTATTATTATTATTATTATTATTATTATTATTATTATTATTATTATTATTATTATTATTATTATTTCCAACCTCTCTTGGTCTAAACCTTTTCGCATCATACTTAGTGGAACTCCACAGCAACCGATGAATGTGCTTTAGGTAATCGGAGTATTGTTTCCTCTTAATTTTATCAAATTCGACGTTTTATATATAATATCACCCTACCCGATATGCTGGAAGGATTTAACGACGACAAATGATGTGATGATATTTTATAACCGTCTAAATTATTATTATTATTATTATTATTATTATTATTATTATTATTATTATTAAACTACCGTATCGAAACGTTTAGGAATTTAACAGAGAGGGAAGCTACTAGACCACGGTGGAGACCAATCACGATGGTCCTGGCTTGTAAATTTAAATAATAATATATTTTGTACCTGTCCTCAGATGTGTATATAAACCTTTTCTATGGGTCTACCGAAAATTCACTTGGTTGTGTGTTTGTAATTGATTGTTATGCTTTTCTGTAGTCAGTTTCCATCCCATCGCCGCGCTGGATATGCTGCGCCATTCAATTAAATGAAATGTTCGATGTCGTGAATCAATGCGGGGCGATGACTTGTTGGTTGGACTCAAGTTTCGTTTAATTAGTACGATTCGTGTTCAGGTCACGTGACATTCAGCGTGATATATTGCTGGAACCTGTTAAGTCAGTGCCTCGTGCTATTGCTCCTTGAACTGAAATAAATCATGATAACCTGTAGAATTTGTGGACGAGCTAACAATTACAGAGAGACTACATCCGTTATTGACTATTATCATACAGTGTTGTCCGATAAGTTACAGTAGGTGGAAAAGGAACTGTCTTTATGCTTTGAATGATATTTAGATAAATATGTTTTGTCTAACGCAGTTTTGTTCTTTTCCACGACATAAAGTTCATCCACCTGGTGATTTTAAAATTCCATCAGCTTAGAACTGGGCTGGCTTGGAAGTGAAGAAGTAATCCGAGTGCTTTGTTGGCAGCGTTGGAACAACCAAATAATTTCCTATTCAAATAATCCCACCGAGATCAGTAGCTCAGGTGGTACAACACTGGATTTCCGAACTCAAGTTCGTGGGTTCAATCCCGGTTCAGTCCGGTGGCATTTAAATGTGCTCATTTTACTGGCATGTTAAAGAACTTCTGCGGTACAACATTCCGGCACCTGCGCGTCTCCGAAAACCGCAAAAATATTTTAGAGGACGTACAACCAGTAACATTAAATTATCAATTAATTCCGTGGAAGTTGACGAAACATTGACCAGCTGCGTAACCAGCTCATTAGGCGTTCTCGTATTGTACAATGTTTGAGCTCTTATGAAATTGTCCTTGCACGTTGAAGAACTGGAACATAACACTCAACACAAGATTGGACTAATAGTAAGTCAGTGTCCGTAGCCAATCCAATGAACTCGTCAGGCATTCTGAACCTCATCTCTCAGTCCAATTCCCATTCGCTCCCCTAGACTGCCTACCTAAATAACGTCTTTGAATCTTTGAATAAGTATCTTGAGCCTATCGCAGAATAAGCATTTCTACATTACTACTAGTTCCCTGAGTTCTCAACAGAGGTGTCCAGCTACTTGCATTGGTCTTCATCGCTCTAGCGAACACATGATACTTATTCAAAGATTTATCACGAACTTATATGTATCGCGAAAATACCTCCCTTTACCCTACTCATTACTTCCATCACTGCTTAACCTCAAAAACCTCCATGGATTTTCGGTGTTTATAGATAGCAACGCCGTTGCTTCAAAGGTATATTATATTAAGAAATTAAAGATCAAATGAGATTCTGTTAAGTTAATAAGATTGCTAAGTTATTGAATGCTTTAGTGCTGATGGTTGTTGTTTTAAAGGGAATAACTAAGTAATTATCAGCTATATTTTCTTCCATGCCAGGAAATATTTAAGAAATAGGTTATAGTTGTAACCGATCCATTTACTTTTCATTCTTGTAATAAACCATATTACCGGGCGAGTTGGCCATGCGATTAGAGGCGCGCGGCTCTAAGCTTGCATCCGCGAGATAGTGGGTTCGAATCCCACTGTCGGCAGCCCTGAAGATGGTTTTCCGCGGTTTCCCATTTTCACACCAGGCAAATGCAGGAGCTGTACCTTAATTAGGTCCACGGCGCTTACTTCCAACTCCTAGGTCTTCCCTATCCCATCGTCGCGATAAGACCCGACGTAAAACCACTAGCAAAAAAACGAGTTAGCTAGCTTGTAGTTTAACGAGACTGTTGATATCGTGGTCATAGCCACGATACCTCTATTTTTATTTGAATTCGAACCACACGGGACGTGATTTATCAAAAATCTCACGCGCACTGGTCGCGATTCGAACTGCGGCCCTCTTCGAGTACCGTCAGTTTCAGCGCCAGACTTGCACAATACTTTTTCATTTTTAGTAAATCAATTAGCATGAATTATTCATATTTAAACACTCCTAAATGCACTAGAATTTAATCCCAAAGCCCTGAGTACAAAATGTGAGAAATATGATAGGATCTAATTTATTTTCCTGGAACGAAAATACGAATACTATAAAAGGAAAATACCTCACTCAAGGGATCCAGTATTCAAACCTAAGATCTGCTGAATGGTAGGTACTGCTGTCTAGTTCTATTGAGTATCATGGTTTACCACACTTGGACGAGTCATTTTGTGGCATGTTCATAAGTTGTATTTTTTAAAGTGTTTTGCTTTGATATCTACTAAAATAATGTGTCTGCAGTAAAAGATCCCTGTGGACGAAGATCATGCCAATTTCCGAGCGCGCGGATCTCCAATCCGATTAGAAGTATCCATTCCCTGCATGAGGACAATGGAAATAAATTTGTATGGCTTGCACCAACTGAGCGGAGACTATTGAATAGAGGAGGCACGTGCTAATGTTATACACGACCCGCATACACAGAAGTAGAGTATATCTGCATGTGCAGTACTTCAGCTTTAAGTTTTAGCTACCGACCATATATTGGCGGATCCTGTAATTTCCAACGGTGTATTATAAATATTGAAAAGTATGGAGCTTTCATGTGGCAAAAATGTCTAGAGCAGGAACATCTCGATCGTCTAGGTCAGAGTTGGCCAACTTGATTTATTTTAAGGAGTCCATCAGAGGCCAGATCATGAATTAAGATTCTGTTTCAACCATGCGGAAGGAAATATGCAAGGTGTATAGGCATATATAATACAGAAAGGCAGATGCTGGAAATTTGTCAGTACTCACCACAGAATAGAAATAAGATCAATTATTTTTATGCACGAATGAAAGTCCGCCTGGTAGCCATGATCCTTGAGGCGTGAAGTCTATAACGGTCTGACACCGTGTTTAGCCAGTTTGAATGCCGTTGGTCGAAAAAGTTTCACCAACAGAATGTTGGCCGACAGGGTAGGGGAGGTGTGGTATACAATTTACAATCACTAGTTTGCGTGCCAAAATCCTGGCTTAAATTCCAAACTCCTGCACAGTGCTTATATGGAGTGAAGGCATATGACGCTGTTGATGGTGATTCGTCCGTCGGATGGAGACGTTAAAGCTTGTGCAGACCCCTTGGTGCTATTCGCCAGGAGTAGGCTGTGTGCCGGCACCGGGCTTCACTCTCCCCCTTCCTACTGCCATATATCACGTCATTCATTTCATGTCATTAACTCCTCTGATGAGGTTGACGTCAGGAAGGGCATCGCTTTATATCCGACCCCGTAGAGAAACGGGACAAGTGTTCATACACACATCTGTATGCAGGAACGATTCCGAACATCTTGTGAAACATAGTTCTATCGTCCTTAAATACTTACCGACATCTTTATGCATACACTGTTTAATGCGAATATTGTGGTTTCTTTTGTCTTGGTTTTCTATAATTTGTTTGATAATCATGCCGACAAAAATAGGTCTTACGGCGACGATGAGATAGGAAAAGGCTACGAATGGGAAGGAAGCGGTCGTGACCTTAATTAAGGTACAGTCCCAGAATTTGCTTTAGTGTGAAAATGGGAAAAACCATCTTTAGGGCTGCCGACAGTAGGGTTCGAGCCCACCACCTCCCGATTTGAAGCTCACAGCTACGTGACCCTAACCGTGCAGTCAACTCGCTTGGTCCCCAGTTACTAGCCCAATGAACAGCAACCTTAATGTGGAACACTACATAGCTCTGCACGTTCACTCAGATTCTCTGAATCAGGTCACCTTACGGAGATGTCCCCCACCACGCCCCTCTGGGCTGGTGCAGATCCCGTTAACCGGTCATCCCAACAAGATCTCGAGCCTTAAGGCATTAAAATGTTCGGTTGCAACGTCTACCTTTACGAAGACCATAAATTTTGAAAATAAAATATTTTGTGCACTGGCGAAAGAATTAATATTAACTCATTTATTAAATGAATCAATAACATAATAAATTCATCATCAGATGACTGAAAGTAAGTACTGGTCTCTTAAACCATTTTATAGTAATTAACACCTACTTCTGATGAAGAAATGAGTTAATTCATAACATTAGTATGTCATGCTAAAATAATTAAATACTTTAATATTTCTTTATCCCTCAGATAATACCCATAAATTTATTAATATTATTCTTTATAATTTCAACCACCCTTATCTTATTTGCCATTATAAACTATTATATTTTTATATACAATATTCCCACACCAACAAATAAAACATTAACCTCAAATTCCATAAATTGAAAATGATAAATAACCTCTTCTCGATTTTTGATCCCACATCTAGTATTATAAATTTATCACTCAACTGATTAAGAACATTCCTTGGGCTTCTATTACTTCCCCTCCTTTACTGATTAATCCCATCACGTGTAACTGTTACTTGATTTTCAATTACAAATACCCTTCACAGTGAATTTAAAACTTTAATTTGACCAACTAGTCATAACGGAAGAACTTTCTTGTCTGTGAACACATAATTTTTTGCCTCATGCTTCATTTTTATCTCGGATCTTTACTGAATTGAATGGGCAGGATATAAAGAGATGCTATACAGCGTACGTCTATTTACGACGATGGAATTAACGGTGAGCCTACTGGCTAGAACAGAACAGAACAGGAGACGCTAACTCAGCGTCTTGGAGGCGAGTGAGTCGTAAAAAAGAGAAATGTGAATATGTGGTGGGCTGCCATCTGGATGAAGTGTGAGAGCACAAGAAATGCCATACAAACGGAATGATGGTTGACTTCGATGCATCCGGAATGTCGAGGATACGGCAGCCTCGGTGTATGACATTATAAAACTGCCTTTTAGATAGTGTGTTTAATACCAGAGAAGTTAGGACAATAATACCCAGTTTATAAATATATCTTAATGCCATAATAATAATAATAATAATAATAATAATAATAATAATAATAATAATAATAATAATTTTTCTTCCCCACTAACTACTTTTACGGCATTGGGAGACACTGAGGTGCCGGAATTTTGTCCCACAGAATTTCTTGTACGTGTTAATAAATTTACCGCCACGTGGCTGCCATAGCAAACCTCTTTCAAATATTCGTACCACCGGACTCAGCCGTGATCGGACCCGCCTTTTTGAGCTCAAAAGGCTAGCGTTCTGCCGTCTGAGCTACTCAGCCAGGCTAAATTTATCTTAAATTTACTATCTTCTGGATAGTAGAAGATATCAACTTACCACCATTGAAAAGAAATCTTCAACGTGCCTTGTCAGCTCCGCCTGAGGTTGGCAAATAGATGTCTATTTCGTGCGATGTTGAAAATTTACCCTTTTGCTCCAATACCAGATCAGACAAGAATAGCCAGGATATTCTAAACAGTTTTATCGTAGATCCCACAATACGCTTCAAGTCGCACGTTGGCCAGGCCGAAGAGGTGGACGCCGAGAAGAAGTCGATTTACCAGCCTACCGTGAACTACTATAAGGACTTATATCGCCTAGACAACATTTCCATCCATGGACTCATGATCGGAACTCGAGGCACAATCTCCAAATTTCGTGTTCAGGTATGGGATTCTCTCGGTCTCAACCGGATACGAGTTCACGACATCGCTATCGCCGCAAAACGAGGTTCAGTAACTATACTCCTTAAGCATCTATACAATACTTGAAGAACCATATATCATGCCACATTCCATATTCGTTCTAAACTTACTCCTGAGCCTTGTGATGGGTATTTCTATTTGGCATATTAGCAAACTTAGAAGACAAAATACTGTGTAGTTGATATACTTTGTAGCCGGCCCCGTGGTGTAGGGGTAGCATGCCTGCCTTTTACCCGGAGGCCCCGGGTTCGATTCCCGGCCAGGTCAGGGATTTTTACCTGGACCTGAGGGCTGGTTCGAGGTACACTCAGCCTACGTGATTAGAATTGAGGAGCTATCTGACGGTGAGTTAGCGGCCCCGGTCTAGAAAGCCAAGAATAACGGCCGAGAGGATTCGTTGTGCTGACCACACAATACCTCGTAATCTGCAGGCCTTCGGGCTGAGCAGCGGTCGCTTGGTAGGCCAAGGCCCTTCAAGGGCTGTAGTGCCATGGGGTTTGGTTTGGTTTGGTTTGATATAGTCCTTGTGGCAGCCTCCTCATGGGAGAAGGTGTTGTATTAATAATAAAATGAAACATGGTTACGTGGACGGCGTTGCTTGTTATATATACAAAATACCCCTCATCATCACGGTATCTCAGAAAGCATCAAACCGCTGAGCATGAAGTAACGGCTAAGAAACGTTTTTAGAAAAAATCAGTGCCCAAGGCGTAAAAATAACATGAACAAAGGGCGATGAGTCGGAGCAATTGGTCGCACGCTGTTGTCATAGCTAATGTTTATGCGGAGCTGAGTGGCTCAGGTTGTGGACGGAGTGGCTTTCTGGACCCCGGTTGGTGGATTCGATCCCAGGTCAGTCCGGTGATATCTGAAGGTACTCAGATTCGCCAGCCTCGTGTCGACAGATTTACCGGTACGTAAATGAACTCCGGCGAGGCAAACTTCCAGCACCTCGGCATCTCAAAAAATCATAACAAGCAGTTAGGCGTTCCATTATTATTATTATTATTATTATTATTATTATTATTATTATTATTATTATTATTATTATTATTATTATTATTATTATTATTATTATTATTATTATTCATGTCCGGCTCCATGGCTAAATTGGAGCATGCTGGCCTTTGGTCCAAAGGGTCCTGGCGTCGATTCCCGGGTGGGTCTGGGATTTTAATCATTATTAATTCCGATGTCTCGGGTTTTGTGTGTGTGTGCCGTCTTCAGCATTAAAATTAATCATACATAGGGACCCGTTCTAACAAACGCGCAGATCGCATATTATGCGTCAATTCCTAAGACATTATTATTATTATTATTAGTATTATTATTATTATTATTATTATTATTATTATTATTATTATTATTATTATTATAACAATTAAATAATAATAATATCTGATGGCGTTCAAATCTCTTGGTGTGGCCTTCTCTCTGTTGTGGGATCGTATCATCTTTCAAGATGGAGTAGTTGGCAACTTTGCTTCTTCTTTTGTTCTGTTGTTTGAAAGTGGAGGATGCTTCATGTTTGATGTCGCAAAAAAAAAATGTGATCTTGTTCGGTACTATTTATGAACTAATGTCGGGTGGCTGAGTAATTTCATTATCCCATGGCATTACAGATCTAATGGTTCTTGGCCTAACAAACGACCGCTGGTCATTCCGCAGGCCTGCAGATTTCAAGTTGACGTGTAGTCAGCGTGACGAATCCTCTCGGCTGTCATGTTTGGCCTTCTAGACCGGGACCACTACCTCATCGTCAGATCCCTTCTCAATCGTTCTCACGAAGTCTGAGTAGTCAACGAACCAGCCATCAGATCCAGTTAAATATCGCTGACCTGTCCTGGAATTGAATCCGGGGCTTACGGGGTAAGAGACAGGCTCACTAATCCCTAGACCAGAAGGATGACCATATTTTTATAAGTTTCATTACCCTCTTAACATAAAGATTATGTAAAATTTTGCTCTTATTTTATCTGATTTGTTATTGCTAAAGTGGAATATACGTTGAAATGCAGTGACAACGTTACAAGGAACGTAACTTTCACGAGCGTAACGATGAAATATAAGCCTAGAAAAAACGCTGTTTTAAACCTCGAATATACTCGTGATATTGTTTAAAGGTTCTTTATTCTATTCACATGTACTATAAACGTGGTCAAAACTGAACAAGAAAGGCATTTTTATATGCTTGCGGTTGTGTAAAATGTCCTGAAAGAAATATTTTCTCCTGAACTGCCCTCGAACTTTTTTCAGATCTACAAGAATCACTAAATTGTCTATGGAACTCAGTGTCACTGTCCGTTTTCACGGAAGAAACGAAACCATTACAAAAGAATAATTCGCCAGAACGGGCTCGCTGAGTCATAGAGATCCACGAAAAATATATTCGGGTTTCTGAATTATGTAGCGATCAGTGAGCGATATTGCCGAGTATACTAGAAATTTTATATTTGTATAAACCAGAAATCCCAGCATTCTCTATATTTTGTGTTAAGTTAAAAACCATACGAAGATCTGGTATTTCCGGTGGTCGATCTATAACAAGAGCGCTCACACAATTTGTTCATGAGGTTAACTCCACAACCTCCAGCTTGCCTGTGGTGGTGTACAAGTGCAATTCGCAGCTGACCTATACTAGGTATTGATCTAACAGAACCAAAGTAATCGAAGGGGGATTAATGTAATTACACAATCATTTAAAATACAAACACAAACGCTATGCGGTCCCCAAGCAAGTTTGGCAAACGGTCGGCAGAATCGATGGAACCCGCGCGTGTAGCCCTTCAGCCCGCTGTAAACCTAGTCGTAACTTCTTTAATGACAGAATCCCGGCGAATGAGAGGAAATCAATGGATAAATTAGTGAAGACCATTAGGGAGGTTATATACGCTTTCACAAAAGCGATACAGTTTGCTGCTCTTTTCCGTTCATTTATTCCTCCTAACTGTGGTGCATTGATTGGAAGCAAGATAAAGACTACAAACGATAGAATTAGAAGAGATTTAATGTAATAGAACTAGGTTATACTGTATAAGCTAGGTAAATTTATGTGTGGTTCAGTTTATGTCGTATCTCGTGCCTTAGTTTCCGATACCACATTTTTCTTCTTGATCTTTCAAAGCTTCGATATTTAATGCATTGGCCTTTGAATAAATAATTTAGGCCAGTTTTTCGATTTAATAGAACTTAACAGAGGATTTTGCAATAATTTACAATGTTGTTTATACATGTAATATACTTCATCAGCAGTGGTTCTCAAAGTGGGGAGCGCGACTCCACGGAGTAGGGAAGCACGAGAAGGGGGACACAAACAACTTACTGAGAGGGGGGAAAAAGAAAATATAGGCCTAATTTAATTCATCCCATTTTTGCTCTGTGTACTTGTGAGATTAAAAACAAAACAAACATGGCTGATAAGAGTGAAAAGAGTTGTTCTTCTGCACTTGAATTTGTCATAATCATAATCGTCATTATCCAGCTAAGTATCAGACCATGTGACCCGCTACGGTCGCAGTTCTTCGAAGGTCCAAAGAATCTGTTCCTCATGGGCGCTTATCCTCCATTCATCCATTCTACTCAGCAAGTCTCTTCTAGTTGTTTTCTTTGAGTATTTATGTACTGAAGTATAGGTTCCTTTCTTATTGGCAAATTGTTTTTAAAATTAATTTTCATTATGCGAGTGAAAATAATTTACGCAATCACTTAGGATTTGAAACAACAGCTGGATATTGGCACTTCCTTGACGTATGACTACTTCTATAAAGAATGTGACAAAATTCAACACTCAAACTTCTAGGAATGATAGTAGAAGAATAGTTGAAATACATTTTGAGGTGATTGAGAACAAAATTATCACATGTCCATTTAATTGTAATATTTTACAAAAACTGAAATTGTACAGAAGTGCGTCCTCCTCCTTCAGTACACGTTCTTCAATGACCTCCTTGTAGTACACGTTCAAGCTTGTGCTGTAGAGAACATGCAGCAGCAAGTATCCGAGCGACGAGCTTCTCTTCGTATGCTTAGCTTTCTAGACCGGGGCCACTATCTCACCATCAGATAAATCCTCACTTGTAATCACGTAGGCTAAGTGGATCTCAAACCAGCCCTCAGATCCAGATAAGAATTCCTGACCTAGAACGGAATCGAACCCGGGGACTCCGGCTAAGAGGCCGGCACGCTACCTCTTCATTGCAGGGTCTTCAATTGACACCCTTACAGTACAGCTCTGATTTTATCAGTCAATAATTCATTTCAGATCCATGACTATTTACCTAGAAAATGTTGATTCGAACTCTTCGGTCTCATCCCTAGGCTTCTCCAATAATTCATTTTACGCACGTAAAATGAGAAACTATCCATCTCTACGACTGAGGCTATTCGTATGGTAGTTTACAAAAGAGCGAAGAAAATTTTCAAAACATGAAATTTCAAAATGTTTTACAATTATAGATAATAAAACACATTTCTGTGAGAAAAGTAAATATGAAATGATGACAATAAAAAGAAAGAAAGAAAGAAAGAAAGAAAGAAAGAAAGAAAGAAAGAATGAAGGAGAGGGCACAAAACGTAACAATAATATCTAAAATATGACTAGTTCTATTCTTTAAAGAATCGATCGTTATCCATACCCCCAAATGTGAGGAATTTAAATATACAAAATAGCACGAATCTTTATTGTTAAAACTTGTGCTGTTATGACGATTGTACAGACCTGCGGCAAAGTCCACAGTCAATTAGACAGAATTGAGCCACACTGAGTGTTCAGTTGGCTGAGCGCTAGTCTTTTGATCCTAAGTTGATGGATTCTATCCCGATCTAGTCCTGGGGTATTTAAAGTTGCTGAAATGCACCAGTCTAGTTTTGTACATTTTCTGACACATAAAGGAAGTCTTATGAGAGAAAATTCCAGTACCTCTGCGTCTCCAAGAACCTTTAAAGTAGTTAGTAGGACGTAGAACCCATAACAATATTATTAGACGAAATTGAAGATGGCATCCTGTATTTAATGGATTTGAAGTGAGAAACTGTTGATAATCACCTCGAGAGTGACCAAGATTATATTCGAGCTCACTCAACATCCTGAAGCTATAGTTCGCGATAATCATGGCCGGCGCTCAGGTATCGTGGTTGGTAGTTCACTGTGTACATCCGGTTTTGCGAGCTGCCTGGCTACCTGTTCGCTGCATAGGAAACTCCTCGTGCCGCGGCCCCGTCTCATTTACATTGCGGTGCCGCTTTATTTCTGATAGCTCTTGATGGATGTGAATCGAATTACTCTCACACCTCAGCCGGGTATTAGCGCTGCTGCAGGTCGCACACCTGGTCACGTTATTCGCCATCCAGCGAACGTTCTAAAAAGAGAGAAAGGGTAGCATTGTATAGGTAATGTATCACCTTTACATGATGACAAATTATAACCTCTAGTTTTAACAATACTGGCACGGCGTCGTGGAATTTCGTTTGTTTTTTCTTACGAAAATAAAGAAGATAATCTTTACTGATTGTTCCATTAGATATAGCTTTGTGCTTTGTGCCTCGAAAAATGTCAGTGCTTACGTTGGCATGTTATGAGAATTATGAATGCTGCGTCAGCTTAGCTTCTTTTCCATTATATATATTCTTTTTATACCGTGGGATTAAATTTACATAAAATAAATTAATAACACTAACATGATTGTCGTGATTGTAATGATTTATAACATTCTGACATATACAGTATGCGTTCCATTCATGGGAGATTATAGCTAGAAAGCAGAAGAATCACTACGTTTTCTTTCTACACTTCTCCCACTACCCGATGAGGTCATAGGTGTAAAATGTGTCCCACGTATGGACTTAGCCCTGTTTTATAGACGGTTGCCCTTTCTAACGCCAAACTGATGTGGAGGAATGCATTCACTGTTGCGAGTTTCTGTGGTTCTTAATATGGTGTGGTGTGTGTATTGAGACAAAACAAGCACCCAGTCCCTGAGTCAGAGAAATTAACTAAACGCTCCGAGCGGGACTTGAACGTGGACCCTGTGCTACTGAAACGTAAACGAGACTGAAAACAACTGTCCGTACAATATTTATCCATATTTTCCTCACTTTATAATGACCTTGTATCGGTCTCAATTTGTAGAGTAGCTTCTATACATCAAACCCGAGAACTCCGGGTTCGATTCCAAGCTCGTTTGCGTTTTTTGGCATGGGGTTCACTCAGACCGCTAAGCTGCCGTAGAAAACAACTAAACTAAGTAATATGGCCGAGAAAGTACACAGGCTTACCACGTGCGTATCTGCAGATAACCTTGCTGATCAACAGTTATTCTGAGAGATCAAGGACCTTAATCGGTTGTATGGGCCACGAATTTACTTTTATCTCATCTTTATACCTTGACACTAAATATCGCAAATACTTTTAGTAAAAGTCATCCTCGATGATAATCCTTTAAGATTATAAAACAATAAAAAGTATTTAAATAATGTTACTTACGTCATACCTAATACATGACTGAATATGACTGACACCTCGTAAAATCTAAAATGTCCCTAGCACCTCTAACATTAACCTCCCCACATCTATCAAGAAAAGACATGCATATGACTAGAATGGAAGCCAACTGTGCATGAAGTTGAAAAATGTGGTCCATAAATGGCATGAACGATGCGGAAAGGAAGAAAGAATAAAATACTGGTCATAATTTATTTCTCAGAAGCAATATTTAAAAATATTATACGAGGTTTAAGAAGGTAGTGCTTTAAAAATAAAAATATTATGCATTAGTTATCCTCTAATTCAAAACGTGTTAAACACTTGATAAATGTGTCAGATGCACAGTGTTCGACTTGCTGTCGTCTTAATGTTCTCGCATTTACTCTTCAGTGTTGTACGCTGAGGAAATCGCCGTGATCTATCATGTTTATGCAACCCTTCCTACAAGAGAGTGTAGCGTGAAACATAACGCAGACAAATGTCGTGTTTTAATCGGGGCTACCATCTCAATGGACCATCTCAATGAGCGATTTCCCTTTAATTTAGTACAGCTTACTTTTTAATAATGATAATTACATTAGTAGTAACTAACAGAAATAATTCAATTAGGATTGAAATGAAAACAATTTTTTGGCTATTTGTCACCCAGAATGGGAAATACACCACCAAACAAAGGGTTGAATCGCGAATTATAATCGTATTTTATCCAGCAATAGAGACTGGTGTTCTCTTATAACCTATGGCCGATAGTCCCTTATTGCTTTCAAATAGGCAGAGGATCCATACACCTATAAACTCGAACTCAACATCAGATATTTGGAAATATATGATATTTTAAGTGGAAAAGAGAACGTTTTGTCAGACTGAGTGGCCAAGACGGAAGAGTTCACTTTCTGATCATGTAAGTTGATGGTATCAATCTCAGTTCTGTCCGGTGGTATCTGAAGGTGCATAAACATGCCAGCCTTACGTCGGTAGATTTACTGGGTTCGAATGGTTTTCCGTGGTCCAGCTCATTGGCTGAATGTTCAGCGTTGAGGTCTTCGGTCCAGAGGGTCCCGGGTTCGATTCCCGGCTGGGTCGGGGATTTTAATCATCTCTGATTAATTCTTCTGGCCCGGGGACTGGGTGTTTGCGTTTGTCCCAACACTTTCCTCTTCATATTCAGACAACACATTACACTACCAACCATCACAGAAACACGCAATAGTGATTACATTCCTTCATATAGAGTTGGCGTCAGCAAGGGCATCTGGCCGTAAAACAGGGCCAAATCCGCATGTGCTACACAGTTCGCACCCGCGACCCCACATGTGTGTAAAAAGCTGTAGAAAAAGAAGAAGAATGGTTTTCCGTTATTTCCCATTTTCAAACCAGGCAAATGTTGGGGGTATACCCTAATTAAGGCCACAGCCCTAGCCCTTTCCCACACTTGCGTCTCCGAAAACTTTTGTCGTTAAACAACTAGTTTCTTTCTTTGTATATATTTTTTTACTTTTTCGTGATTAAATGTAAGAATTTCGTATTAATGTTCGTAATTGGTCGGTAATTTCGTAATAATTTCGCAAATAATTTCGTTGAGCCGATATATCAATTGTGTGCTGATAATTTAGTGAATAACAAGCTTATTTATTTACTTCCGTTTTTTTTGACAGTTGAAAATGAAATAAAATGTGAAAAAGCATTTCTGTAACAATATTTTAACGTCTGTTGACAGAATATATAAAAAGGGCTTTAGAAATACATTAAATATATTAAAAATCATTACGAAAAATAGTTAATTTTGCATCATCAAATTATACAAAATGAAACAATACTCCCGTTTTTCATTCTCAGTATCATATCGGGAAATATTAGGCTGCATTTTGAGAACAGATCACTATCTGTGTTGGAAACAAGCAACCACACAGATTTTCAGAGCAGAATAACACTATTAATTTAAAAATTAATAAAAATAAACGTTTTCGCATTCATTGCGTATATTTGTCGTAGAAATATCCTGATTTTGTGAAAATTCGTGGTAATTCTATGTCATTAATCACTTGCTAATGACATGAATAATGCACACATCCGAGCAAAAAGTCTGACCCCCATATAGGAACGGTGATTTAGTTTGGTAATGAAGTGTCTAATAGCCCCGCCTTCCACAGTGTAAACCTTCTTTCCCCTCTGTGCATGCCCCTGACAACATGATTGACAAGTCACTTACCTCCCCGAAAGATGAGTGGAGGGTGACACACACCCCTTCCTATATAAGCTCGATTCTCGAACAATATTACATGGGCTGATCCCACCTCTCGTTATATACTCCAAATGTCATTAAGGGAAGCTATTACTGACCTGCTCTTCATTTCACCGATTATAGCATCGTTCATTGGTTCATATTTCTCTCTTCGTAGTGATTCATAGAGAAAAACAGGAAAGTCTGAGTGAAGTGAGGTACTGTTAATTATAATAATGCTGAAAACTTGCGAAAGGAAAAACACCATTGCGATCTACGAGTATAGGCCAGATATTCTGCATGGTAGAGTACATATTTCTTCACGATACTTGCAGGAAAAATTTTGGTTAT
This sequence comes from Anabrus simplex, assembly GCF_040414725.1. Taxonomy (NCBI): domain Eukaryota; kingdom Metazoa; phylum Arthropoda; class Insecta; order Orthoptera; family Tettigoniidae; genus Anabrus; species Anabrus simplex. Next base: position 131,221,080 of record NC_090271.1, on the reverse strand, counting down.
CGCTAATAACGAAATAATAATAATTATTATTATTTATTATTATTATTATTATTTATATTTCCAAACTTCGTGATGTAATTTAACGATCGAAAGTCAAAAAATCGAAATAGGACTTTCTACGAAGAATGTGGCCTATTTTATAAGAGCAATTGAGACCCAATAAATTGGAGAAATAAATGTACTAGCGCTACGTACAAACGTAAAATTAATTTACAAAATCGCAGTTGAATCAAATATATAGTCACAATATCGCTTTGAAATCCATTATGAAGGTTATATCTGTCATTATATGGAAATGAGTTTAAAATCCCAATATGTTTACCGGGATTGGAACAGTGGACGCCTTGGTGAGAAGCCAATGACTTTGTTATTTGAACTTAACTAATTATTGTTATGGATTATCCTACTAAACCTTTGATGTGAAATGGCAAAAGTTCGTTCGTCTTCTTTTATACTCAAGTTGTGAATGAGCTTGTGAGGGAGTTCCTTCCACATACGATCATTTCCTATGCCTGGCACGTTAGCAGCCCTGATTTCTCGAGCTGGTGCTGTGATTTTAGGGCTCGGAAGCCATGAACTGCTATTTCAATGCGATATGGCTGCCTCGTCGAGTATGTCAGCTTCCTGCATAGCTTCCATAACATACGTATATGTCCTGCTCTCTATTTACTGTACACCTCTACACCTCGGCTGAATACACTTACATTATCAACTTCTGTCCCTATCCACAGTACTCACAGTGCCTTCAGAACTAAATAGCATTTAATAATAATAATAATAATAATAATAATAATAATAATAATAATAATAATAACATTTAACATCATACGAACACATTATCTATTGTATCCACATCCATTATTGTTGTGAAGGTACTCTTTGTCTTTGGGCAACCTGCAGCTGTTGCAGGAAGATTGTATAATAATAATAACATACCTACAATATGCAGACATTTGTCTGACTTTATTTGGACTGCCTACGTGTCGATTTCGACGTTGCATTTTACTCTACCTGATGGCAGAGAAACCGGAACTCTATTGGGTGACCGATTGTATTGCTGAGTTTTTAATTTTGCCACGTCCGCTGTGCTTCAGCCCACAATATTTTAATCCTGGCTCTTGAATGAATCAGAAGGTGTACATCTGGCTTGGTATAATACCGCTAAGTAAAATAATTCCCAAGTGACACAATTTTCAGCCCCTCGGCCTCTATGAAAGCCACAAAAATAGGTAGTGGAACACAAAACCACTAACATTTTACTTCGGATACGCAAATCGACACCCTTTTATAGATCCACGCAGAGAACTGTTATCGGAATACTTGGGCGTTTGTCACGTTGGCAACTCTTCTGACACGTTGAGTTATAATAATGAAGGTAGGTAATAAAACATTTGTTTAAGAATCCTTCAAATACAAGTCTCGTCCCTGTGGTTCAGGTTCAACTTAAATTTGGAGGTACCGTGGTTAGAATCACATGTCCAGTCATGTAAAACTACAAGATGTATGCTTGCTTTCCTTCAATTTCTAGATATTTTAAGGGATAGAGTGGTGTTGTATTGCCCCCCCCCCCTTACAGGAATTATTTAACGTGCTGGAAGCCAATCTTGCCCAACAATACCTTTAAATGCCACTGGCCTCTGCAAAACAGACCGCACCTTTGAGATCAGTTCTTTTATTTATTTATTTATTTATTTATTTATTTATTTATTTATTTATTTATTTATTTATTTATTTATTTATTTATTTATTTATTTCGACCCTTACTATCTCGAGTGACTTATTCAGCACGTCTTCGTTCTTCTGAATACCTCTTCATTCTTTCACTCCTATTTCTCTCCCCTTCTGTGTGATCTTAGTATCGGTCCATTTTGACTTTCGACGACCTTTTTGTAAACTGATCTATCCTACACAGTCGTTAGAGAATATTTATCTCTTATGCCAACAGCTTTTCAATCCTCCCTAATTTTCATCATCCAGTTATTTCCCGTTAATCATGTAGCATTCCATATCTTCTTTGTTAACCTGTTGTCATCCATCCTCATCAAATGTCCAACGAAACTCAACCTTCTTTTCCGTAATACGCTTTAAATTGGTTCTATTTTCTCATATATCTCACCCTGCTTTTTGACACCCCATATAGCTCTCAGGATCTGTCTCTCCTCTATTATTATTATTATTATTATTATTATTATTATTCTCTCTCTCTTTCTTAGCATTAATCCCGACTTGCAGGGTCTGCTGCTTTGCTACATCTCCTCCATTTCTGTCTGTCGTTGACATCTTCTGGTGTTAAGCCAACACTGTGCATGTCTGCCCTGATGTTGTCAGTCCATCTCTTTGCCGGTCTTCCTCGTGGTCTTGTTCCCTCTGGGTTGATGTGGAGCGCTGTTTTGGCAACTGAGTCGTCCTGTTTTCTCATGACGTGGCCGTACCAGCGGAGACGGGCTTCCCTCACTTTGTCTATGATGGGCGCGACACCAAACCTTTGCCGGACGTCCGTGTTCCTTATGTGGTCACATCGGGTCAGCCCCATGGACCATCGAAGCATCTTCATCTCCATGGTTGTCAACATTTGCTCCTGTTGTTTCGTCATGGGGCGACATTCAGTCCCATAGATCGCTGCTGGCCGTACCACACTCTTATAAACTTTTGCCTTTAGATATTGAGGCATCTTTTTATCACAGAGGACTCCAGTGACCTGTCTCCACTTGAGCCAAGCTGCATTTACCCTCATCCGAGTATCAGGAGTGGTGTCACAGTTTGAGGTGACGACGGATCCTAAGTACTTAAATTGCATGGTCTTCTGCAGGTCTTCTTCACTGATACTTATGGTACCTCTGGTTTGGGGGCCACATTCCAGGTATTCTGTCTTCTGGATATTGAGGTGCAGTCCATTTTCAGCCAGTCTGTCCTTCCACGTTTGAACCTGATGCTGGAGTTCAGGACGGGTTTCTTGTGCAAGTACCACATCATCGGCATAAAGAAGGGTCCAGGGATGTGAAGTCTGTATGTCAGCTGTTGCCGTATCCATGCAGAGGATGAATAGCAATGGTGAAAGGGCAGAACCTTGATGAACACCCACAGTGATATCGAAAGGCGGAGAGATTCCAGCAGGACTCCGGACAACACTAGTGGAATTGCGATACAGAAGTTGCACCCAGCTTACATACTCTTCAGGGACGCCATGAGTTGTCTAGTGAATTTCTTCTTAATCTGCTTATCCTCCAGGGTTGGTTTTTTCCTCGGACTCAGCGAGAGATCCCACCTCTACCGCCTCAAGAGCAGTGTCCTGGAGCGTGAGATATGGGTCGGGGGATACATCTGGGGAGGATGACCAGTACCTCGCCCAGGTGGCTCACCTGCTATGTTGATCAGGGGCCTTGGTGGGGGATGGGAAATTTGGAAGGGATAGACAAGGAAGAGGGAAGGAAGCGGTCGTGGCCTTAAGTTAGGTAACATCCCGGCATTTGCCTGGAGGAGAAGTGGGAAACCACGTTAAACCACTTCCAGGATGACTGAGGTGGGAACCGAACCCACCTCTACTCAATTGACCTCCCGAGGCTGAGTGGACCCCGTTCCAGCCCTCGTGCCACTTTTTAAATGTCGTGGCAGAGCCGGGAATCGAACCCGGGCCTTCGGGGGTGGCAGCCAATCACACTAACCACTACACCACATAGGCGGACCTAGTGAATTTCTTCAAAACAATAATCTCTTATCTTGTATGACTGTGCGATTCTTCCAGTGAATACTATCGATTATTCTCCGTGTTAAGCAATGTTCTTCTTACCGGTAATTTCGTCATGGAACCTAAAAATCAAGCTTCTATTTTACAGTACATGGCTGTTAATATTGTGGCCTTAACTACGGGAATTCAAATTTTACGTGGATTCCGGAGTACGAAAATGAGACTTTTTATTTCAAGAATCCCATATGCATCGGCCGGGATTCGAACCGCTATGGTGAGAAACCAGCGACAATACCACTGAGTAAACACGCCGTTAGCTGCCTCTGTGGATCAGTGGTAGAGTATCGGTCTCCGGATCCCAAGATAGCGGGTCCAAACCCGGCAGAGGTAGTCTGATTTTGATGGGAGGAGAAAAGCCCATTTGACACTGCGTGTCGTACAATGTCGGCATATAAAATATCTCTGGCGAGACATTTAGTGTTTACCTGACAAAATTCAAAACTCAGCCATAGACGCCCAAGAGAGATAGATTCGGTTTACTCAGTCGTCCGGTAGGCCTAGACTTTAACGGAACGTCAAAATTGACGAGCAGACAGCCACATGACGTCAAATCAAAATATCTGCACACTAGTCCATACGATTATTATTATTATTATTATTATTATTATTATTATTATTATTATTATTATTATTATTATTATTATTGTAACACACTCTTCATAGAATTTAAACTACAGGGAAATTCATATACGAGGCAAGAACTCTAACCGTTTCTCCCTAGCGAGGCAGTTCCTTCACCATCGTGTGGATAAAGGGCAATGGCTATGAGTGATGATAAATTTAAGGCGCGCGTCACTACGATACGCAGTTTTTCATCAAATAAAGCGGTGAATCATTTACGACTCGCTGATGTCCAGAATATTTATGATGGGCCAGCCTTTGAGCCTTATCTGTCCAAATGAGATGGTTCTCCTCGCTCTGGCCAGCTGATTAGCCTCGCGGGTCCATCAAGCGGACCTACGTCGCTCTGCGCCATATGCTGCACCCTGATTTATGCGCTGTCGTGCTCAAGCGGTCGCTTAGCACAAGTGCTGCTGTTATCTTAAACGATATCGTGTTGGTTAATAGCTTCCTTCTGCTCGCAAGGAGTGAGAGAATTGTCCTCAACAGCCAGCATCTGTCCTCAGAAATAATAACAGTACAGTGCATTTGTCTTATAAAATTACAATGAATAGCAGAAACGTACTTCGCTTAAACAGTGTATTTCTTCAAACTGGACACTCAATTCAGACCTCCTTCAAGAACAATACTTGAATTATATTTTTGCTCATTTTACTCACTTTTCTCAATTTCTTCATGTCTACCTTTTGTAATATTTCGTAATGTAAAATGAAAATGTCCAGTAGCAATTTCCTTTCGTTTCCTCTTTTATTTTCAGCGTTTTACTCTTCTTATATTTCTTTCTTTAAATTTCATATTCTTCTTAGTTTTATTCTTATCTTTCCCATGTACTTTCTTTCAATTCTCTCAATTACCTATTCTTCTAGTTTTATTCTTCTCATCCTTCTTTCTTTCATTTCTTCCTTTCAAATCCCCATTCTTCTAGATTTATACTTCATGTCCTTCCTTTGTTCCTTCCTCCAATTTCCCATTCTTGCTGGAGTTATTCCTCCCGTCCTTGCTTTTTTCTCCTTCTTTCAGTTTCCCATTCTTCCTGAATTGCTCCTGCCATTATTTATTTATTTATTTATTTATTTATTTATTTATTTATTTATTTATTTATTTATTTACTTCTGGGATTATTCTCCCCATCTCTACTTTGACCCTTTGTTCAACTTCGAATTCCTTCTTTCCTTCTGTTTCCCATGCTTCCTAGCGTTATTTACTCTGTGATCAAAGGTATTCACTGATGTTATCTTCACCATTCAAAATATAGTTCAAACCACTAGGAATTCCACCAAGCGAGTTGTCTGTAATCTGCGGACTTGCATTTGGGAGATGATGGGTTCGAATGCCACCATCGGTAGCCCTGAAGAAGGTTCCCTGTGGTTTCCGATTTTCACACCAGTCGAATATTGTACAGTACCTAATTAAGGTCCCGGCAGCTTTGTTCCCAGACCTAGTCCTTTTCCATCCCTTCGTCGCCGAAAACCTTTCTGAGTTAGTGCGAAGTTACACCACTAGCAAAAGAAAAATTCAAAATAAAGCAAGGAAGCTGTAAGATGACTGTTTATTATGCTATGATCGTTAAGCGCCATATAACTTAATGTGTCATCACTTGTTCCTGTCACAGTTCTACAGTACAGAGACGACGCGACAACATGTCAATGCTATAGAAAATATCGTAGCTAAAATAATGTTATTGTAAAAAATGTCTGATATCATATTGGTGAAGTAGTCCGTTAAAACTCCTTCCTACCTCCTATTGGTCAATTCAGTGTAAGCATATATTTATTCGCTGATTTCCAAGACACAACTTTTCTTCTTCCGATCTGATATCATGGTTTTCTAAGCTATGTGTCAGGACAGGTTCCTTTCCTGTAGCAGAATCCATACTTCGTGTCGCGTGCGACATGTCCAGTATTCATCTCCGTATTAGGAAACATGGCCCACCCAGCAAAAGGTTGTTGTTCCATTGAGGGCGGGCCTCCTCAGGTGCAACATACCAATCGTTTGACATCACCATTTGCACATGCAGAAGGAGCATCGTGCTTTTTAGTTATATAAGCAACATGCCTCCTCACATTTGTTCTCGAAATATAATATGGTATTTGTGGTCGTCAATCCAGGGTGCATACTGATCTTTTATTAGTTGGAACGTATTAGCCTGTATTTTTAATAATAATAATAATAATAATAATAATAATAATAGAGATGTTAAGTACAGAACAAAAATGGCCAAACAGACACCAGTGGGATCCGAACCCACAACCTCCCGATTTCGCGTCGGTTGCTCTACCAATTGAGCTATGGTGGCCTAGGCCATCTTTGTTCTGTTGGAAAGGATCTAAGCTACAGGTCTGCTAGAGAAACCGACGCGAAATTGGGAGGTTGTGGGTTCGGATCCCACTGGTGTCTGGTTGGCCATTTTTGTTCTGTACTTCAACACCTCTTCAACACGTACTAAATGTACGTAACATGACCTAATAAGTTGAAAGTCGGTTTCGATTACAATGCGGTCGTGAAAATTCAATATTCAATAATATAATACTTAAAATATTAGGCTCAAGCGGGATTCGAGGATTCGAACTTGAACGATTTTCGAGCATACACTCGAGTTGGTTTCCAAACTATTGTAGGGTTATTAAAGGAGGTGACTCCCAATAAACATTTTCCTTCCTATTTCTTACAGGCTGAGGACTTTCTGCTGCTACTGCAGCAGTGTAGAAGAAAATGTTATACAATACCAAAATTAATACCCCGGTTTCGATAATAAATTATTATTATTATTATTATTATTATTATTATTATTATTATTATTATTATTATTATTATTATTATTCAAACTTTTATAGCACGATTCTTCAGTAGCACCCGTTGATTCGACACACATACATACTTATTAACGAATACCGTTGATAACTACACCAAAGAGGTATCAATGGCCTTTATGTTTGGCCCCCTATAAAGAACAATGCACATCATCATTGTTATTATAATCAGTATTTACACCTTACAACGATAAGATAACATTTTATACCATACTACAATAAGGTATTGCTTAACAAGGGAAATTCATTTTACGGAGCATGTCTCAGCTAATGAGATTTTGCTTTTCATCAGTCAATCAAATACTCAAAAGTACATTATATACTTTGTTTTCTTCTTGTCATTCCCATCCACCTGTTTCCCAATGATGAATATGACATCGTCTGTGTGTCGACATTGGATGGAATGTATGCTAGATGTAGGTATTTCAATAACACACATCTGTATTGTAAATAGAAGTATCGCACGCAGCCCTCGCACGAGCGTTCGGTCTGTGTAGCAAAATAAATATTTTGATTTGATTTCGTTGATAAGCCCTAGGGTTCTGGGAACACACATTCTGTATGTCTACGGGAGAGAGAAATTTCACATGGCCTCAGATGATTTATCCGGCACTGGAAAATCACGTTCAAATCACTCTAGGTTTATCTTAACCACATTAGATGATACACACAATTAATCTCATGACTGGTTCCTTATTGAGTTACGGATATCACAAAATAGTCTCTTACGAGAATATTATTATATTGTGTCCACCTTTTAATATAATACAATGTTAAAAACTTTACACTATAATTACAATAATGAAAAGCATTACCGTAGTCTATTTATCACCAATACATGTTTCCGTCTTTTTTTACTATAGACATCTTTAAATGCTACTAAAACCTAAAAATTATGATACATGAAGTGGTAATTATGTGTTAAAATTACACGTCCTCTTGTTTACATATCTTAATGCTAGAAATCACACTGTTCTAATATACGTATGACATGATTAAATCATCATGTAGCATCTTGACGGCAAAAATAGTTGTTGCATTGGATGTTACCGGGTGAGTTGGCCGTGCGGTTAGGGTCGCGCAGGTGTGAACTTGCATCCGGGAGATAGTGGGTTCGAACCCCACTGTCGGCAGCCTTGAAGATGGTTTTCCGTGGTTTCCCATATTCACACCAGGCAAATGCTGGGGCTGTACCTAAATTAAGGCCACGGCCGCTTCTTTCCCACTGGCCTGTCCCATCGTCGCCATAAGGCCTATCTGTGTCGATGCGACGTAAAGCAAATAGCAAAAAAGAAAAAAATGGATGTTTGAAAAATGTAGATGTCTACCACTTCATGGTTCACGTCGCACACTCTGTTCTAAATCTAGACATAAATACTCGACCAGTAAAATGTGAAAATTGTTCATTTTTTCCGATTTGTTTTACATCGCGTCGGTCTTATGCCGACGATGGAAGAGGAAGGAGCTAAGAATGGGAAAGAAGTGACCCCGGCCTTAATTAAGGTACAGCCTGATGTAAAAATGGGAAACCACGGAACACCATATTAAGGCCTGCCGACAGTGGGATTCGAACCCACTATCTCCCGAATACTTGGTATTGGCCGCACTTAAGCCCGATATGCCACTTCCTAAGGAATGTAAAAAGTGGTCCCTCCAGATGACAATTGAAGTTCTAAGGGTAGCCATGGACATCTTATTTTAATTGCGGCATTGGAGATTCCAAAACTACAGTACGTTTTAGCGTATCCTGATGTTATCGTGCCGTGAGTACCGATCATCAGTCACATTACCTGTATTTCTTCTAGCTCATACTTTTCCGTGTAATAAGGGATTGTCGGTTCGTAAAATGTGTTCTTCTCCTGGTCCACATCGTATGGATAGTTAAAACAGTTTTAAACCGCATTGTCGGACCTAATAATTTATCCACGAACAAGCACGATAGGCGATGATGACTGTTCGCCTTGTACAGCTATCCCAATTAACACTTCTTGTGTGAGTTGACTTCCTGCAGTGTTTCACTTAACGTATGAAGGATTGTGTGGTGTCTTATATTAGAAGGACGTTACAAAGTGGAAGACAAGGCCATTGTTTCAACCTCACTGCGGCAGTGCCGTCCTGACTCCTACCCGATACAGCTGCCACATTGCAGGTCATTCTTATTCAGTCTTTCCACTGGGAGTTGGATAGTTTATTGCGGTACAAGATGTGTGTAAACCGAATTTCATAGCATACTGTGAGTATTGCGATTTCAAGAATCACTTTTTTCAACACGCGTTCTATTAAATCAACCCTTTATGGTGAATTTTGCTGTTTGCAGCTCCAGGCGATTGGTCAGGAGAGTTCGTGTTTCACTGCATCAACGCTTTGTATCTCAAAGGAAAGGTACCGTAAAAGCGCTGGTTCCTGTCAAGTGGAAAATTCTACCGCTCGTTGACAAGAGAGCTGTCGGGATGCTGCAGATATCATTGCCATAGCAAGGTTGTTCGTTGTTGTTTACATTCTAAAAAAACACTATGGACACGGTAGTCTTTAAGGATTTATGCCGCAGAGCAAATCAGCTTAGAGTTTTATACGATTATTAGTTTCTTAATCGTAGAAACAGGGCCTCCAGAAAATGAACCACAGGGAGGTTATTTTCCATAGAGGTGTGGAACGAGATACTAAAACCTCAGGTTTCGTGAAGACTGTGCTCCACCTCCTCAGGCCTTGACCGTTCTAATATTGCCGAAAGTTTTGAATTAAAGTTCACAGCTTCTCTGTTGTTTGAAAGGGACTCTCATTCGTCATCTGTTTCCTCCACATGCACCGCTAGTTGTGAAAATAATAGTAAAATGTTCCATTATATGCACAAAGGACACTTCCTCGGCGGAGAATGACAGCCCATACATATTATTATTATTATTATTATTATTATTATTATTATTATTATTATTATTATTATTATTATTATTGAAAATCCACAGCCCGTTTCCAGTCATTCAACCGGGTCAAGAATGGAAGCCCCATCTAGCGGCGAGGATACGAATTTTGCCGGCTGCCGAAGCCTGTCGCACTCCCCTGAGGCAATTATGAATGACTGGCAGATGAAATGAAATATTAATGGAGAGTGTCGCTGGAATGAAAGACGACAGGGGAAACCGGTGTACCCGGAGAAAAACCTGTAACGGCTCCGCTTTGTCCAGCACAAATCTCACATGGAGTGACCGGGATTTGAACCATGGTATCCCGCGGTGAGATGCAGGAACGTTGCCGCCTGAGCCACGGAGGCTTCTCTATTATTATTATTATTATTATTATTATTATTATTATTATTATTATTATTATTATTATTATTATTATTATTATTATTATTATTAAGCGCATGGTACAGAATACAGAAAATTTAGAATGTATAATCTGATGTCTAATTTGGATATACAGCCCTGAACCGGGTATATACGTGTAAGAAGGTTTCCCATACTGATAAATAATTTGAAAAATGTCACTTTATCAGCTGCTAAAGTTAGCCAATCAGATCGCTTCGCGGGCGAATTCAAATGGGCTTTCCGAGCAGGTCTTGTTAAATCTCCAGGTAGCTTAAGACCGGCCTGAGAGCACTAATCTAAGAAGGCTTGCGTTGCAATGCGAGTCCAAGTGCACTGTATCCATGCTTCATGGCCGCTCAACGAACATTTCCATAATTGACCGATCGCCTAGCAGCTACCGATGCCGAGATATCAACATCAAGCACATACAGTTCGTGACTTTCAGCCGGTGTCACCATAGCGTACTTGTTATGGCGCAATTCTGTCAGATTGGAGGTTCGTATTCAAATCCCTCCACTAGTGAAATTTTCTTCTTCAATTGGTGTCGCTCTTCAGACACGTGAAGATTTAGCAACACTGCCTCACAAAGCCCATTTGAATTCGCCCGCGAAGCGATCTGATCGGCTAACTTCAACTGTTAAATGACAACGGCGCTAGACATCGAATTTTTCAAATTAATTTTTCAGTATGACCAACGCTCTAATGCCGCCTGAGCCACGGAGGCTTCTCTATTATTATGATTATGATTATTATTATTATTATTATTATTATTATTATTATTATTATTATTATTATTATTATTATTAATGCTCGTATACCCGGTTCACGTTGATTCTGACCATCCTGCATAGTCCACTAATGCAGAAATCGAAACAAAACAAAATGTGACTTCTCGCCTCTGTAGCGTCTAGTGATGCACTCCTACAGTAGATGATATGCTTCACCGTCTGTCTATCGGCACCATAATCGCAATAAATAAAGATAAATCAAGATCAAGAATGCATTCATCTCAAGAACAACTTAAATGAAGTTCCTCCGTTCCGCCTTAAAAGACTAGAGAAGTTATTTTAAAAATAATGTATATTACTTCAACTTGGTTTGGAAAGCCTGATGAAAACATTAGAACAGAAAAGAATCTGATAATGAAGCCATAACCAGGAGAATTGCTTCAAGTAGGACCCAATGAATTTTAATGCAAAAGACTAAGACTTCTTTACCTTTGACACCAACAATTTTTCTAAGAGGAAAGAAATGCGAAAATTGGCACAAAATAATGGATCAACAGCTCTGTATGGATAGGAAAACCTGTAAGTTTTGCTTGCTGGACCGATGAACTGATGATGATGATGATGATGATGATGATGATGATGATGATGAGATTTAGGATGAGAAGGAAGATGAAGATGTGGAGAATGAGGATGTTCTATTCATTCAGCATGTAACAGAATCGTAAAATTTGTGTCTCATTCAGAGTGGCTAGCAATGGCTCTGTCGAGAAGAACTAAGTTCCTCGGGTAGTTTTGAGGTGTACAAAGTTTCTTCGGAATTGAATCCACCATTCGAACACAAATGCATGCATATACAGAAAGGTATCATTAGATACGCCGCAGTTTTGTGCTATTGTATCCAGAATTTAAATTCTGTATTATTCGTGTACTGAGGGAACCTTTTTACTGGAAGTTCGAGATTATACTCCCGGTTGATCCCGGGTTGCTATTTTTGCTGAAAAATTACGTGGAGTCAGGAATGGCATCCGGATTTAAACATCCAGCCAAAATTCTCCAGCTACCTTAGAAATACCTGGGATAAGATGAACAGAGTGAGTTTATTATTCGTGTAACGAATTTTCAACACATACTTGAAGTGGAATAGATTTATTCCTGTACTGTTTGTTCACAATAAATACATAAAAATATTGATGACAAAAGAAGCTAAATAACATTTTCAATTTATTTTGAAAACGTGGAGAATAGACCACGTCTGTTACAAAAGCTAGGGTTTATAATACACAAAACACTGATACACGCTATAGATATTCGTCAGTTCAAAAGGACTCTCTATACAAAAAGAGATTGCATGATATAGTGATTGAAACTGCATTTGTTCATGCCGTAAATGCCACGGGTATTATTTAACAGAGGTAAAATTGCAATAAAAAATGAGATCATTGAACTGGTATTAATAATTCGCTTGCTAAATTATTTGCGTTTTAATGTCGTATTCAACTGTTTAAGGTTATGTGGTGAGAGAGGAATATTTCGACATCATGAAATATGTGATTGCATTGTTTGTGAATGGACAACTGGGGAGGCTGGTTGGATAATGTCTAGCCTTCTGTGTTCAAGGTTGAATTTAAATAATAATAATAATAATAATAATAATAATAATAATAATAATAATAATAATAATACAAAACCCTTGTCCTCTTATTCCCTGAGGTGGTACAACTCTTTCAGGTACCGAGCTCGATAGCTGCAGTCGCTTAAGTGCGGCCAGTATCGAGTATTCGGGAGATAGTAGGTGGGAACCCCACTGTCGGCAGCCCTGAAAATGGTTTTCCGTGGTTTCTCATTTTTCACACCAGGCAAATGCTGGGGCTGTACCTTAATTAAGACCACGGCCGCTTCCTTCCCACTCCTAGCCCTTCCCTGTCCCACCGTCGCCATAAGACCTATCTGAGTCGGTGCGACGTAAAGCAACTAGCAAAAAAAAAAAAACTCTTTCAGGTACGCCCCTAATGGTGGTGAGTGTCCTGTACCTTTATAACCCCAATGACTTACCAGTTCTCCTGCCAATCTTAAATCTCTAGCAGTATTGGGAATTGAACTTAGGTCTCCGAGGACAACAGGTAATAGCGCTAACCGTTACATTACGAAGGTAGACATCGCGGGTGAATCACCCGCCCCTATTTCTTGGGATTTAGACAAACCGTAGCTTATAACCTAACGTGAAAATACCTCCCCTGCCATCCAAAAGAAGTTCTTGTGAAGGCACATGGCTTCAAATACGTGTGTTCATAGCTAACAATCGAGCAATAATAATAATAATAATAATAATAATTATTATTATTATTATTATTATTATTATTATTATTATTATTATTATTATTATTATTATTATTATTATTGTATGGCCTCAGCTACCGTGTTCAAGCACTTTAATTCGAGTTCGTTTTGCTCTAGGCGTACTAGAGTAGACCGAATCAGCAGAGTTTTAATTCATTTTGTCGGGCAAACATAAATTGTGAGATCATTTACATGCCGACATCGCACGACATGGATTGGCGAATGGACTTTTTCTCCGCCCTTCAAAAATGGGACTACCTATCCCGGGTATGAACTCGCTATCTTGGGATCCGGAGGCCAACACTCTACCACTGATCCACAGAGGGAACTAATCCATCAATAGGTAAGGTAAGGGTTATTCTGCCCGAAGGCAGGTCCGAACCTCCGCAGAGGTGATCCTGAGCCGGAGTTTACGTGCGGTAGGGTGGCCAGTTCCTTTCCGCTCCTCCATTCCCTTACCCCCCACCAACAGCGCGCGGCAACCCATCCAACTCCTGACCACGCCCAATGTTATTTAACTTGGGAGATAATCCATCAATAAGGAGGTATTAATGAACAAGCGCATATAATCGTAAAAGGGACGCTCCATGTTGATTAGAAACTGCGTTGACACTGAAATGCTACGGTATGAGAATAATTCCAACCGCCATCTCCGTCGCTAAGGGCGTTAGCGGAAAGTTTGTTTCATGTGTTTGGAGGTTCAAACCCGATGGTAGTAGAATATTCTTATGCATTTAAAGTCCGACTCGTTGGCTGAATGGTCAGCGTACTGGCCTTCCGTCCAGAGGGTCCCGGGTTCGATTCCTGGCCGGTCGGGAATTTTAACCTTCATTGGTTAATTCCAGTGATTCGGGAGCTGGGTGTTTGTGCTGTCCCCAACATCTCTGAAACCCACACACTACACATAACACTATCCTCCACCACATTAACACGCAGTTACCTACACATGGCAGATGCCACCCACCCTCATCGGAGGGTCTCCCTTACAAGAGCTGCACCCGGCTAGAAATAGCCACACGAAATTAATTTTTTTTTTTTTTTTTTGCTAGTTGCTTTACGTCGCACCGACACAGATAGGTCTTATGGCGACGATGGGACAGGAAAGGGCTAGGAGTGGGAAGGAAGCGGCCGTGGCCATAATTAAGGTACAGCCCCAGCATTTGCCTGGTGTGAAAATGGGAAACAACGGAAAACCATTTTCAGGGCTGCCGACAGTGGGATTCGAACCTACTATCTCCCGAATACTGGATACTGGCCGCACTTAAGCGACTACAGCTATCGAGCTCGGTATTATTATTATTATTATTAATAATAATAATAATAATATTCATTTAAATCCCACTTGAGCCGTAATAATTAAGACCTGTAGTAATTATGAATCACATTCGCCGTGCACAATTGATTGCGATGCAGTACGCGCGGTACGGACGCCTGTCTGATGTTCAGATCATATGCTGCGCCTCATGATCCGGTGCGGTGATTGTTAATAATGA
Source organism: Anabrus simplex (assembly GCF_040414725.1). Classification (NCBI taxonomy): domain Eukaryota; kingdom Metazoa; phylum Arthropoda; class Insecta; order Orthoptera; family Tettigoniidae; genus Anabrus; species Anabrus simplex. Next base: position 131,206,041 of record NC_090271.1, on the reverse strand, counting down.
TCTTATTGCTTTAAAGTCCCATTAACTAATTTGAACAGTTTTCTGAGATGCTAAGATGCCGGAATTTTGTCGTGCGGGAGTTCTTTTACGTGCTACTAAATACTGTATACCGACACGAGCCTGACGTACAGCATTTGAGCACCTTCAAATATCACCGGACTGAGCCAGGATCAAACCTGCCAAGTTGGGGACAGAAGGCCAGCATTATGCACATCATCTTCGTTATCATCAAACGTCACTGCCACATCCCAAAACAGCTCCCCTCCAAAGAGAATTGTTTTCATGCAGCCGTCTTTAAACTCTTCGAAACCGACGCCAGCAATCTTCGTCCAGGAAGAATAGTGCTTCTCGTGCAATACGTCTTGCTTCTCCGTAGAGTAATATCATATTCAATTAATCATTTTACGCATATTGGTTGCCTGTCCAAGATCTATGACTCGAATGTTTAGACACTATACAACTCTTTCCCATCTTTGCCGAAAACCTATGATGCGTACGTGGACAGTAAACTACCAGCAAAAATAAAATGATAAAATGTATAGACAGATTTGTCGTGCTGCATCGACCACAATGTGTTGAATCATGCCCCTCTTAAGCTCTGATATTGGTAACCATTCGCAGTGAATCGAATATGTACCTATTATTTGACTGAATGTGTCCAGCATAAAGTTGACAGTGATATACACAATGCGTTTGTCCGTAGTCGGTGTTTTAAGTTGCTATATATATTATAAGGATATGTGAGATTTCAGAAAAGTATAATCTTCATAAGGGATACCTACCCCAGTGCACAATGAAATGAAAGGCATCACGAGCAAAGAATGATTCGAACCCTCTCTGTGCACACAGCTACTTAAGCGTGCAGGAGACCGGAAGTTCTCACTTCGAAAAATGGTTTGTGTTATTATTGCACGGTTTTAAGCCGTTACGAAACGCTCCAACAGTAGTAATTATATGGCGTATATCATTTTATCTCATAATTTATCTCATAATTTAATAAAACCACGTTTCTATCAATTGTGATGAGACCATTCTCTCCAATATGGTAATGAATTGGCATGTTGCAATCTATCACGTCACTCCGCCGCTTTCTCTCAAGAAGAAATCACTGCTTGGGCTAATCAGAAACTCATTTCTTCAGTGTCAGCCATGAGGGCGGATGTAGTGTGTACAATACAGTAATATTTCATAAATATAATAAATGTAGTGGACGCCACTCTACATGGAAGGGTACAGTGTTTTTAAGGTACGCCTCAGTTACTGTCTCTTGTACGGTTTTAGCATTTTACGGAAAAGCCTATGTACTGTACATAAAGTTGCTATAAAATGTTACCTAAGATACGACTAAGAGGTATTTAACTCGCTGCAGGTTGCATATGTTCCAGAAAAAAATGTGTACCTGATTAACGCGGTATAATAATAATAATAATAATAATAATAATAATAATAATAATAATAATAATAATCATCATCATCATCATCATCATCATCATCATCATCATCATCATCATCATCATCATCATCATCATCATCATCATCATCATCATCATCATCATCATCATCATCATCATCATCATCATCTTGCGTACCTGGTCACGAGAGCCAATCAATACGGCTGAATAAGGCGTCACTCTGGCCACGTGAAACTCCAATGTCTACAGGCCATCTGACTGGGCAGAAGCCGCCTTGACAATCGAAGGCTCAGTTATGAGTTATATGTGCCACGAGTATATTATAATTGGTGCTGCGTGTCCGGCTCCTTGGCTAAATAGTCAGCGTCGCGGGGTCCGAGGTATCCAGGTTTGGTTTCCGCCCGCGAATGTTTCTCAATACATATATCTTCATATTCAGTTATTATAATAGCGGAGATGCCTGGTGCAGGTCTTCTGACGCCGTATAGCGAATCTGTGAGGAAAGGGCCGTGCCTAGGATGAATTCTACTGATGAATACGGCACAAACGTCCAGTCCCTGAGCCAGAAGAATTAACTAATGAAAAAAATTAAAATCTCCCACCCTGCCGGGAACCGAATCTGTGACCCTTTGGACCAAAGGCCAGCATGCCAAACATTTAGTCACGGAGCTGGACCGTATTCAGACGAACAACCATCTTAGAAAAAAACAACAGTGAATACATTCCTCGCCGAGCTCGATAGCTGCAGTCGCCTAAGTGCGGCCAGTATCCAGTATTCGGGAGATCGTAGGTTCGAACCCCACTGCCGGCAGCCCTGAAAATGGCTTTCCGTGGTTTCCCATTTTCACACCAGGCAAATGCTGGGGCTGTACCTCAAACAAGGCCACGGCCGCTTCCTTCCCCATCCTAGCCCCTTCCTGCCTCATCGTCGCTATAAGACCTGTCTGTGTCGGTGCGACGTAAAGCAAATAACAAAAAACAAAAAAAATACATTTCTCCGCATGCGGTTGGCGTCAGGAAGGAGAAAGGTCATCCGGCTGTGAAACGTGGCCAAGTTCATATGTACAACACAGTTCGCACCCATGGATCTACAAGAGTATAATAAGAAAGGAGTAACAGCATCAGAAAAAGAAGATAACGTAAGGTAAGGGTGTATTCTGCCCGAAGGCAGGTCCGAACCTCCGCAGAGGTGTGCCTGAGCCGGAGGGTGGCCAGTTCCTTTCCGCTCCTCCATTCCAGAAAAAAAGAGGAATATAATAATTGGCGTTGAGTACCTTTTCGGTACCTCGGTAGCATGTTTTGTAAATTTAGTAAATGCGCAGTTTCCGGTAAGAATACTTGTATTTCGGATTATCCGTGTTTCTTTAGGTTATCCATGCAGTCTCGGGTCGGATAATCGAGAGTTGGCTGTATTCTATTGAGGACGTTTCACCATTACCTTTATTTCATTAACTTCCTGTTTCAACATCTGAATTGCCATATAGAAAAACCGGCTTAATTCATATTACATAACAAATATTCTTACGGGTTCTACCGTGGGATTTTAATACCCAGACCAATTTTTTTCCGTCCATACATAGGATGTCCAACTGGTCCGGAGCTATTCCCAGTGCGGTTAATTTAATATCCAGTGCAGCAGGAAGGATTAATTTACTGTAGGCAGGATACGCAAATACAAACTACAGCATGGTTGAACGGTCCAGCTGGCGATGACACGACAGCCGCAAATTGTGGCGCAAAGGTTGGTGTTCCTCTCTCGACCAAGTTAGTCTCCCTTTCGTAACTTGATGCATAATTTCTCTGAAATATGGAAGAATGGAAATAGTGACTTATTTCTTCCAACTAGGGGCTTAATCCTCCTAATGCTGTGGAAATAATTGCTTCGTCTCCATTTTTCCTGCCGACTTTCCATTATTCTCTTATCATTGTCTTACCCGCCTGAGTTCTCCCATATTGTGACAATGTAAGAGAAAGAACGAAATGAAGTATTATCCACTTGCTGTTCTACATAATTCATGAGGTCGTAATATACTTTAAGTTAACAAGGCTGTGCTGCTGCTCTTCGAAGGGTTGTGTTCTCAATCTCCTGAAATTGAGGTTTCTTGCATGCCTGACTTCAAAACTTAATCAGATTTCTCATGAAGCCACAAGACTTCTAAATGGAAGTCTTAACGCTTGATGTGAGATGCGCGTTTCATTTCACTGCTGTCGTGTTTTAAATATGAATGAAAACTGCACACGTGTGCTACTCAAAATCTACGTGGGAATGAGAAAATGTAGGTGGTGGGGGTCGAACAGCAGAACCTCAGTAAAAGAGAATGTTTCGCCACATCTTACTGATCACAATCAAATTATCCTGCTCTCTATCCTCCTCCTCTTTCCTTCCTTCCTTCCTTCCTTCCTTCCTCTGATTTTATCTTCCTCCTTGCCATTCTTTCTTTCTTTTTCGTATCCCTACTAGCTTTATTCCTTCCGGCTCCTTGGCTAAATGGTCTGACTACTGGCCTTCGGTTCAGAGTGCGCCGGCTTCGATTCCTTGCCGGGCCGGGAATTTTAATTGCACATGGTTAATTCCTCTGCCTCGGGACTAAGTTGTGAGGTAATCTTAATACACTTTATCCACAAACAACACACCTCCCTACCAATAACAATAGAAACACACTGTAGTGAATGAATCACATAGGTCTGGTGTCAGAAAAGGCAACCGGTTGTAAAACTGGGCCAAAACCATACAGGTGCCGACCCCAATTTATTGGACTCATTTATTTATTATTTCCTCGCTTTTCCTCATTGATTTATGCATTATTCTATCTTCCTGACCTCTGTTCCTTTTTCGACCTTCTTTTCACAATTTGACTATCTTAATTTTCATCCATCCTTCCCTCCTATTTTCCTTCTTTGTACTTTCTTTAAAATCATTTATTTCTTCCCTGCATTCTTACTTTCGAACTTGATTTCTATTCCTTTGCATGTACTTTTTTTTCAATGCTATTTGTTCGGGGCGTCGACCCATGTGGATCTTTTGCCCCTACTGGCACCATATTGTATGAACCTGCGTGTAAATGGAACGGCGGTAGTGTGAAATGTTGTGTGTGAGGAAAGGAAGATTAAGGACGTCACAGACACCCAGTCCGCAGGCCAGGGATATTAATAATTACAATTAAAAACCCCTGACCCGGCGGAAAATCGAACACGGGGCCGCCGGGAAACAGGCGGACATGTTACCCCCTACACTGCGAGGCCGGACTTGCATGTACTTACAAAGTTATTCCTCTCATTTATTCTTTCTTCCTCTATTTACTTTTTCCTTCATTCTTTCCTCACTTTCCAGTCTTGACTCTTTCTCTCTTCTTTTTCACTTACCTTCTTTCCTTTCTTCCATTGATCTTTCATCTTGCTGTTTTCAATCTCATCAATCCTCATTTTCTTTTCTTACTTTACTTCTGTCCCTTCCGTTTCCATTCTTCTTTCTTTCTTTCTTTCTTTCTTTTCTTTCTTTCTTTCTTTCTTTCTTTCTTTCTCCTATCTTCCGTATTATTATCCCTTTTTCCATTTATTAATATTTTTATTCTTCTCATCTTTCCTTCCTGCCTTCCTTTCTTCATTCATTTTCTTACCATTTTCTTTTTTCAATTTTCATCCCCTTCGTCATTCCTCCCTTCCTTTATATAGTTCTGTCCTCCCAAATTCGTTCCTTCTTTCTATTTCCTTTCATTTAACTTTATTCCTCTCTCTCTTTTAGTTATCTTCTTCTTCCTCGCCTCATTCCAACAACTTGGCTTCGGCACTATACTGTATGTAAATTAAGCCCAGTTTTAAGGCCAGATGTCTTTTCTGTCGCTACTCAATCTGTATTGCGTGTTTCTGTGGTAGTATGGAGTATGATTTGTTGTGTGAAAATGAATGTGTGTATTAAGACTAACATACCGTCCTATCTCCGGGCTGGAGGAAGTAACCAAATGTGGTTAAAATTCCCGTCCCGGCCGGGAATCAAATCTGGGGTCTTCTGAACCGAGGGCCACTACGCTGATATTTCTAAATCATGTGCATGAAAATCCCACGGTTTACAGTCCTGATAAGATCTCGGCCTACTAAGCAATCCCTGCACAGCCCGAAGACCTGCGTATTACGAGTAATGCGTAGTCTTCGAGACAAATCTTCTCGGCCGTTATTCTTGTATTTCCAGACCGAAACAACTATCTCGCCGTCAGATAGTTCGTCAACTGTTCTCACGTAGGCTGCGTGGACCTTGAGCGAGCCCTCATATTCAGGTTAAAAAAACCTGGCCTGGCCGGAAATAGAACCCGGGATATTCAGATAAAAGTCAGGCTCGCTAACCCTAACCGCGGGAGCGGCTTCTTCACCATAAGGACGAAATTAAAGGAATAATTTATCCATAGATTAATGACGTGTGGAGAAAATATCTCAGAAATTAGTTAATCCAGTCTAATGTATTTGTTAACGTTCACGTTCACGTTGGACGACATCTGATCTTCAGGATATCAATCATTATTACCTAGATTTTAATCAGAATATTGAAGTTACAATCATAAACAATTTCCAAGTCAAAGGAAGTTTCTGTTTCGGGTTATTCATTGTTGTATTGATGATCGATGCTTTCAAAATAAGCGAAGTAAGGACAAATCAATGTAAAGTCATAGCCTAGTCTGATTGCCTCTGCAATAGATATCATCACCGGGATTACTTCCTCAATCTCATCATGGTAATCCATACGGACTAGGCATTCAAGTGTCCAACGTGTCCACGTTCAATTTGCAGCGTTTCTGTTACAAATGGAGTCACGGAGCGTTCAATACACAGTTATGTATCCTATATTAATGACAGATAGGCACAGGATCAATAGCATGAGAGAGATGACGGATTTCATTCCTGTAATTACACAGCTTCTCTTCTGAATGGAGTCCTGTTTGATACCTCTCTTCAGCCAGGAATTCTCACTTGATGTTGTGCGATAGGCAAAGAGACATAGGCACAAACATTTTAAAATCAATGCATTTCGTTAAACAGCTAATCGGTATAATAAAAGGCGACAGAAACTGGTCAATCTACATAATTTGTATTTTAGCTTACAAGGACTTTCTAACACTTCCTTGAATTCCTGGAGTCTTGCTATAGGCCTAACCAGTGAACCTACTCCGGTGTGTTAATACGTTTCTTAACAGCTCTCAATATCACGACTAAACTCCGTATTTTTAGGCAATGACAGGTTACAATGTAAACTACATCATTTGGTTAATAGGAAGTGTAGTCTACCAGTCCTTCCATTATGTAGCAAGAGAAACATAAATTCTAGGGGTTATGATGTGCCGTGCCCCTAAAGTTAATGCAAGACATAACGTAACTGTCGTATAGGGTATAGGGCCTACTACTACTACTACTACTACTACTACTACTACTACTACTACTACTACTACATTTTGATTCTACACATTTATAATAATAATAATAATAATAATAATCGTATGGCCTCAGCTACTGTGTGCAGACGTTTTAATTTGACGCCATCTGGCTGTCTGCTTGTCAATTTCGACGTTCCGTTTTACTCTAGGCCAGGGCCTCTCAGGGTGCATGCACTCTGCACGGTGCAAAAGACGACTTCGCTTGGATGACCAGAGTGCAGACCCCCACTCCTCAATTTGGAGCAATAGCGCTGTCTCTCTCTTTCCCCACGCCTGTCTAGCTCGCTCCACCTGTCTCCCTCTTTCTCACTTGCTCCGTAGTGCTCCAAATCCAAGCCGAGTTGAGCCGATCTTAGCCGAGTAGCCCAGAGACGAAGCGTTGGTCCGAGCTGAGCCGAGTGGGACCGATGCACTGTACACAGGAACTCTGCGTCTCAGTTTTCTCGCGTGAGATTTTGGGCGTTTGAGAGGCCCTGCTCTAGGCCTACTAGATGGCAGACAGAGTAAACTGGATCTCTCTTTGGCATCTCTGGCTGAAATTTTAATAAATTTTGTCGGGTAAACACCAAATGTGTCACCAGAGATCTTTTACCTGCCGACATCGTACGACATGGAGTGTCGAATGGACTGTTTTTCCGCCCTTCAAAAATCCGACTACCTCTGCCGGGTTTGAACCAGCTATGTTGGGATGCGGAGGCCGACACTCTACCACTGATCCACAGAGGCATTTAGACTGTCTATCAGTTTCGTTTTACTGTACCATATGACAGAGGAACGAATCTCGGTTTTGGTGATATATGGCTAATTGTTGATTAATTTTGTGGTGTAAACGTCTGATGTGTCGTGAGAGATTCCTTACGTGCTGACATCGTACGAAATCGAACGCCGAAAGGACTGTTTTCGCCCTTCAAAAGTCCGACTATCTTAGCCGGATTTGAGCCGATCCCAGAATCGAGAGGCCGACTGGTAAGTGCAAAACGTTATTAAAAAGCTGGAGATGTGTAAATTAGTTCATTAAAAAGCTTGCGGATATGTAAACCAGTTCATCAACGAGCTAGAGACATGTAATCAAGTTTAAACACTCTTTATAAAATCACATCTATCATGATACTAAACTTATCATTTTCAGTACACCGGAAGCAGGGAGTCTGCCTCGAGATTAAGAGTTCACTCTCATCTGCGATAATTAGAGTCTTAAAAGGCAGAACATTCTACTAGCCCCTGACAGGCTATGTTTCTCAAATTGTTAGGAAAAGTTACTCGTCTCAGACACGGATACGTATATTAGAGAGACATTTCGTGTGGAATGTGACTTCGTAGGGAAGGGAAACCTGTACGGCGATTCGTGCAGAAAGAAGGAAATAGAAGCCTTGGAAATGTGGTATCATGGACTAATATTGAAGAATGGATCATAAATGATGAGATGCTGAATCAAACTGGGGAGAGGAAGTTGTGCTGGAGAAATTTCATCAGAAGAAGAGAGTGATAAACGGGACATATCTTGACGAAACCAGAACTTGTTCACTTGATTTAGAAGGTAACTGTAGCAAGTCAGAATTTTACGGAGAGGACAAAACATGAATATAGAAGTAGACTGCAAGAGCTAACAATGAAATGAGTAGGTTAACAGGACTATGATGATGATTATTATTATTATTATTATTATTATTATTATTATTATTATTATTATTATTATTATTATTATTAATTTTTTTACCCTCCAGGGTCGGTTTTACACTCGGACTCAGCGAGGGATCCTACCTCTACCACTTCCAGGTCACTGTCCTGGAGCTTCAGACTCTGGGTCGGGGGACACATCTGGGGAGAATGATCAGTACCTCGCCCAGGCGGAATCACCTGCTATCCTGAACAGGGGCCTTGTGGGGGGGATGGGAAGATTGGATGGGACAGGCAAGGAAGAGGGAAGGAAGCGGTCGTGGCCTTAAGTTAGGTACCATCCCGGCATTTGCCTGGAGGTGAAGTGGGAAACGACGGAAAACCACTTCGAGGATGGCTGAGGTGGGAATCGAACCCACCTCTACTCAGTTGACCTCCCGAGGCTGAGTGGACCCCGTTCCAGCCCTCGTACCACCTTTCAAATTTCGTGGCAGAGCCGGGAATCGAACCCGGACCTCCGAGGGTGGCAGCTAATCACGCTAACCACTACACCACAGAGACGGACGTTGTTATTATTATTATTATTATTATTATTATTATTATTATTATTATTATTATTATGATTATTACAGAAATATTGTTGATCAGAGAGGTGTAAGAAGATGCTGTGGTGAATAGGTGGACAGTGAAATGATCAGAGCGTAAGTTCAAGCATTAAATTTTGAAATTTTCTTTATTTTTTAATTTTAAAATTTGGTAGTTAGTAAATCTGGATATGAACAACAATAATAGAAGATGAGCCCATCAGCTCCCACAATAACAATGACTTAAATTCTAAATTCAGGTACAATAGAGAACATTATCGACACAGTAGTTTACAAGGAATGAGCATCGTAGCTCTAAATGTACACTCTTTTACAACAGCATATTTGTTCCACTCACTTATATTCTAGGAGCCTGAGCTCCAAAATTTACTACAGTCCAGCCTCTCAGAGACACAAGCTTCTAAAAAAAAATTACGCCAAATAAACTTCAAAAACGGTGTTTACACTCATTCCTGCTCAACAGTCATTTACACATTTGTCTATCAGTAATTACACTTTAAACGGGGGCAATGAGTGCCCATACTAAATGGCCTTAATGCAAAAAAAAAAAAAAAAATGTTTCAGATGATCAGCCATGAACAAAAGGCTAGGAGGCGAAACTCTAGCACTACTTTTGAAAAATACTTAAAAACCTAAATGGGCTTATGGCCCGAAGTCGCAGAGACTAAGCCTATACTACAGAGAGGTGACTAGATGCAAAATCTTAAGTACCAAAGCAGTGTGAAGTATTTAGAGGTTTAGCAAATCTTGGTCACCCCTATACCAAGTTGAATGGGAATTAATAGACGGTGAACACTCCTTATTCCCTAAATTACATGTTTCCCAGCAGAGACTTGAACAAAGTCCTCAGACTTAGCGAAAATTTACATTTAAACAAAGATTTTAGAACCCTACTTAAATCAAATAACTTTGAAACCTTCCCCTCAAGTTATCTTCCTGGAGCTATCACATGTTAAGAGATGTCTGCCATCACCTTGAGTTGTTGTGCCTGCCGAATGCGGGCCTACAGCCCCTGCCTCCTATTACGCCGCACACACACTATACCGGAGCGATGAAGATGACAATACGGCCCTAAAACGCCAAGCTTTTATAGCATCTCAGAGGGGAAAGTTCCAGAACTCCCTCGAGCAAGGCAGAATGCCTGTACATACCCCCAATTTTAATTGGCTAGAGAAATATACACAAAATTTCTGATTGGTTAATAACTAAGGAAGAAGGGAGCCGTAGGAGTGTTGACAACCTTAACACACAAAAAAACTACAAAACTTAAGGTTTACAAACACTGAAAATTGAAAATTTCCTTAAAATTAATTGTCCTTGATCCCGCCAGAGGATAGGCCGATAGTAAAGACATCTGAAGGTTAAACGTCCAAGTAACTTGAATTACATTAATTCAGGATTCACAGCACAGGCGGTCTTCTAGAAGGCACGCAGTTCAACGGGACGGAGGTGTACCCCAGTACAATTATTATTATTATTATTATTATTATTATTATTATTATTATTATTATTATTATTATTATTATTATTCCCCACCGAAACCAGTTCATATTACACCTTTATCCATCGAGTTCATTCTTAACGTACCCTTCATCTCATCATTGCAAGTGCCTTGCAGTCATTGTTCCCACCTTTTTTACCAGCACTCATTCTCGCTACGTCATTGTCTGCCACTTCCAGCTTATAAAGACAATATCTTGATTCTACCCAGCTTTCAGTCCCTTACTACTAACTCTGCCTGAAAATAGAATAATGTAAGGATAATTGCATCTTGATCTCAACTGCGACCTCACTGAATTAGCATTGCTACACGGTGATTCGATCTCACGTCCTGTACTATCCTGCTGGCAGAATATTTAAAGTACTTAAAGCAGAAATTCATTGTGGCTGTGTCTAGCCTGGTGCATGTATGGTGCCGTTTATAAGAAACTGCGTGTTATTGTAGTGGAGGATAGTGTTGTGTGTGGTGTATTGAGTTGCAGGGATGTTGGGGACAGTCCGCGAGCCAAGGGACCTAACCATTCATAATAAAAATCTTCGATCCGGCCGGGAATCAAACCCGGGACAGTCTCAAATGAAGGCCATTACGCTGACCATTCAGTGAAGGAACCGGTCAGTACTTGAAATAACCCATATGTTCCAGTAACATTCGAATAAAACGTCTTAATAAATGTCCGACTCGTTGGCTGAACGGTCAGCGTACTGGCCTTCGGTTCAGAGGGTCTCAGGTTCGATTCCCGGCCGGGTCGGGGATTTTAACCTTAATTGGTTAATTCCAATGGCACGGGGCTGGGTGTATGTGTTGTCTTCATCATAATTTCATCCTCATCACGACACGCAGGTCGCCTAAGGGAGTCAAATGGAAAGACCTGCACCTGGCGAGCCGAACCCTTCCTGGGATATCCCGGCACTAAAGGCCATACGGCATTTCATTTTTTCGTCTTAATAAATCTGAAACGAAAGTAATAGAAAGCATTGAAATGAAGTTAGGCGATGTGTAGAAATATCAGCTTAGGAAGTGGAATGATAGTGTGTGGTGATTATTGTTTTAAGAGGACGTACAACTAGGCAACACTAGTCGGTGAAAAATATGTAAAGGACAATCAAATGAAAACCGAACACCCACTACAACGTGACCATGGAATGGTTTTATTCAAACGTAATTACCAAAAGCGTTAATACATGTATCCCACTGGGAAAAGGTAGGTCGCTGACGGATCCACACCCGTATCCACTCTTGCCCTTCCTCGTCCGAATGAAACCGACGTCCACGAATGCCTTTCTTCAGATCGCCAAATATGTGCAAATTACAAGGTGAATGATCCGGGCTGTACGGAGGATGCTGGAGTGCTTTCCAACCAAATCGATAAAACGTAGCCTTCGCTCATCGTCTTGCAGTGATGTGCACCCTATGCCACTCGTGCACACTTGTGATGGACATGCAGTGTTCGCCACACACAGCAGACATGCGACGATGGGTTTCGCGTACTCCAGCACCCTCATCCACCAGAAAACTAACCACACTTCTCTGCTCTTCTTATCTTGCCTCCATGTCTACAGCCGGACGAACACACTACACCAGCCCGCACACCAGCAAAGACATAACCCAATAACTGTGCGCACCTGTGGGTTGTCACTATGCAGTTCTACCACAGCGACGGCGGTATCGATACGTAACAATGGTGTTGCCGCCATTCGGGCGGAATGTGTGTTATGGCGAGTGCTCGGTTTTCATTTGACTGACCCTTATAGAAGATCTCCAACCGTTCAAAGACTGAAGGTATCCACAAGAGAAAGGGAAGGGCCACGAAAGATGTGGAAGATACAGACATCCTAGGGCTTGCAACCTAATACCGTCGGGGTCGGAAGAGAACAAGAGTTGACCAAGGGAGGTCGAATAGGAGTAGGGCGGGAAAGTGGAAGCAATACTAGCGTCGGCTAGTCGACCCGTGATTGCTATCCCATGCTCCCTAGTTGATAGGCCGTGGGAGTTACCCTTTTAGACGCCCCTTACGGCGGGCAGGGGTACTGTGGATGTATTCTATCACCCCGTCTTTAGGAACCAAATGAATATATTGCTCTTCGGTTTGTATAATAACCAATGATGGCAGAAGTAAGGAGGACATAAAATGTTGACTAATAATACAAGAAAGCCGTTCTATTCTAATGAAAAGGATGTTATCAACTTTTCCACATAAAACCTACGTTCCTCTGAAAGAGACTAGCATTTTGTCTGAAGACAATGTGCTCACTTACTAATTACGCCAATTACGAAGAGCTAATGATCTTGTTTACCGGCTCTAATAAAGCCATTCTCTTCCTTTGACGTTATGGACCTACGAGTCTCAAAGCGAATGTACAATCGCGATGTCTGCCACCTCCTCATCAATATAGGCGAAGTGTAATGAACACCTTGGTTCACCTGGAATGTGTAATAATGCTGCGTACAATCAAATTAGCAGAGTAGAATAACTCCCAGTTCAGTCATGGCCCCAACACACAGCAGCTAAGGTAATAAATACATATGTACGTATCCTCTTCAGCTGTCTATACCAATGCAGTCCATTATTTTATAGTCAGAAATTTGGATTATTTTATTAATAATAATAATAATAATAATAATAATAATGTTACAGTAGAAGAAAAATAAGAACAATCCGGCAGATAGTGGGTTCAAACCCCACTGTCGACAGCCCTGAAGATGGTTTTCCGTGGTTAAGGCTGTACCTTAATTAAGGCCATGGCCGCTTCCTTCCCATTCGTAGGCCTTTCTTATCTCTTCGTCGCTATAAGACCTATCTGTGTCGGTGCGACATAAAGCCAATTGTAAATAAAGAACCATTGTTATTTTTAAAATGAAAATATTTATTTATTTATTTATTTATTTATTTATTTATTTATTTATTTATTTATTTATTTATTTATTTATTTATTTATTTATTTATTTATTTATTTATTTAGACTCAATACCACTTGGGTAGGAAAAGAACAAGACATTTGTAAGAGCAGTTGTATGGGTAGCAAGAAGAAGAAGAAGAAGGTCGAACTAACTGATAACTTTGCATCGTTCGCCTTGGAATGTACAATTTAACGTAGTGCTAGATTCATAAACACATGACTTTCTATTTCGAAATTCATTCATTGCCCGGACTTCGAACCTCGCTGACTGCTAAGAGTTCGGTAAATAATGTGGCTGATCGTTGCCACTTATAAAACATGACAGGTTGTGCAAGCCTCATGGTTATAACATTAACAAGAAAGACAAAATGCTCAGCCTTTTTTAAATTTAGAGCTTGAAGATCAGTACGGCTTGTTCAATATCGAAAATATTCGATATAATTATCTTGGTCCCTACAGGGAAGAAATACCGAACGTTTCATAGTAGTCTCCATCCTTCCTAGTCCAGTTTTAGAACTCAAAAGCTGAAACTAAGCTCGCTGATCCCTTGTTACAGGTATAATCATTCAATATCTGGAAGAAGCTCCTATGCACCTATTGTAGGCTACCTGCCAATTACTTTCCTGCTTATATCTTGCATTTAATTCCCTCCAGTTGGAAGTTATCTGAGAAACTATTAATTTCACATTACATATAAAGTAAGCTGAAACCTTTCTTAAGAAGTTACGTGCTAAAATTATAAAGATATTACATTCGTTAAAATAACGCCTTCCTCGTTCAGATCAGTTTCCTGAAGCTCTGAAATTTACTTTCCGATCAAATTACAAGCTACTGACGAAATTTTCTTAGAATGACCTAATTTTCTCCATCCTTATTCAGAGAGGCAATGCCCCGTCATTATCTCATTTTTAGTAATCGTTCTAGGATATCCTTCATTATTAAAACCTCTTTAATATGAACTTGATCATACCTTAGCTGATGAAAGGCCTGAGGCTTACCAACCGGACTTCAACCAGTAGATTTGCATTTTTTATGATAACAAAGTATTTGCCAGCGGTACACGCGTGCCTGGGGACTCGTAACTGTGTACAGAGCTGGGACGACAGAGTTGTCGAAGCCCATTACGGCATGTAACCATAGGACGGAATGGGACGTCTTGCCGTGCATTGATTATGGCGGCAAATCAATTAGAACAGAGCTCAAGTTGAGAGAGGAACCCCCGGGCTTTCTCAAGCCTGCGAAACCTGCCGCCAGATTAATGGAATGCTGGCATGGCCTCCTCGTACATTGCTCCAGTACACTCAAGGCTCACAGCTGCTCCGCCTGCTGGGGGCCATGTTCTTATCACCATCGAAGATGTCTTTCTCTCTTCTTGAACATTCATTACGCGTAGCACAGGCGCCTGAATTATATGTGCTCCGGAATATTGCAGAGGAAGACCGAAAATAAAGGCGCCTAAGATTTTATTGAAAAGGAAGTCTCCGTGAAAAGAGCGCCGTTTAAGTTAGCTGGTGAGAACGTCTTTCATCTTCCAAACTTTTCAGCATGGAATGTATGTAATCTACTATATTATCACAATAAGGTTGCATTCTCTCATAATATGAATTTTATTTAATGCCACTGGAATTGATTGCGTACTAAGCTTACACTTGCTCCTCAGCCCGGTAAGTTATGCTCTGCCATAAGACAGTGAAGATGTGTCGGTCGGAAATACCAGGCCCAAACCCCATTTCTAACAGTGTCTATCTTGAGTGTAGTTTCTCCACTCTCACTCCAAAGCAAGTTATTCTGATCCTAAAGGAAGTAAAAAAAACTAACAAAATTTCGTGTAATATTTCCTAGACTGTCTTGCTCGATCCGATAGGTTAAAACTTGGAAAGGGTTCGACCCCCACTGTCGGCAGCCCTGAAGATGGTTTTCCGTGGTTTCCCATTTTCACACCAGGCAAATGCTGGGGCTGTACCTCAATTAAGGCCACGCCCGCTAACTTCCCACTCCTAGCCCTTTCCTATCCCATCGTCGCCATAAGACCTATCTGTGTCGGTGCGACGTAAAGCAACATGCAAGAAGAAGAAAACTTGGAAAACATCTACAATAATTACAGTTTTTCATACGTCCAAGATTACGAGATTAAATACCGCTATTCGTTTTGTCTAAACCATATATCATATATCTGAAAGATATACTATTAATTGATAGCGTATTCTAGTGAGAATGTTGTTAACTTCAGTAGGGTAGAATGAGCACTACTAAACTGTGGTGGAAATAAATAATTACAGTTATTATTATTATTATTATTATTATTATTATTATTATTATTATTATTATTATTATTATTATTATTATTAAACTTTGGTGAAAATATCCATGTTAAAAGAAGATTTTGTAAAGAACTAGTACGAAGAGCAGCAGTTATGGAAAAGAAACTGTTAGACTATTGGCTAATATTAGAAACGTTGTTACATTAGCAGAATATATTTTGCATTGAGCTAAATGTTTAAAATATTTCAAAGCTAAAGAAGATTAAATTCATGTCTAGATATGTATAAACATATTAGGATAGACAACCATATTATAGTATGCCTAGGACCCTTTTTCTAAATTACCAACGTGTAATATTTTAAGTTAGTTTTCTTGTTCTGTAAATAGTCCAAAAAAAATCCAAAAGAAGTTATGTAAATTCGTGACCTCGTTCCGAGGTGCTGTAGCTTTTTTCAGGTGAACTCCCAATGGAGGTGTTCTGCATGTATCTATTTAACCACACATCAGCACTCCTACCAATCATAAATTTCTGCCAGTGCCAGGAACCGAACCTGGGTTCCTAAGGACGCTACTAGTCCTAACCGTTGCAGAACTGAAATGAAGATAATAATAATAATAATAATAATAATAATAATAATAATAATAATAATAATATTGAAAAATTACAATTTAATGCCAGGGCTGCTTGCTTCCCCGTCTTAGCCCTTTCATATAATATCATCACCGAAAACCTAGAACGTGTTAGAACGACGTTAAACCGCTGGAAATATAAGGAAAGCTCATCCATCCGTAAAACGGGCGAACTCCACACGTGTTATACTGTTAATTTCCATTATTCCTCCAGGGTGTAGGAAATAATAATAAGAAGAAGAAGAAGAGAAGAAGAAATTGAACAGATCTATAGTACAGTTTTTCACACGCCCAAAATTAGCAGAGGCGCTGGCCTTCTTACACCAACTTGGTAGATTTGATCCTGGCTCAGTCCGGTGGTATTTAAAGGTGCTCAAATACGTCAGCCTCGTGTTGGTAGATTTACTGGCACGTAAAAGAACTTCTGAGGAACCGAATTTCGGCACCTCGGCATCTCCGAAAACCGAAAAAGTAGTTAGTGGGGCATAAAAACTATTATTATTATTATTATTATTATTATTATTATTATTATTATTATTATTATTATTATTATTATTAAGAAAGCTTGATGTTTTACAAATACAGCATTGTTTTCTGCCATGTACACACTGCTACGCACGATTCAACTTCGATGATTAACTTTTTTTTTGACATTAATTACCCACAGCAAGAATAAGCTGACTATCAACTTTTCATGCAAGGTTTTGGACTGCTTTAAACAATAGCTTAATTACGGCATTGTTCAGTCAAACGCAGGCTAGACACAACGTGTGATCCTGTGTGCTATAAATGGTAGCAGCACAGAAGGGAGCAGAGAGGCTTTCAAGCATGTTTACGTCACTGAAATTAGATTTTCAGTTGCTAGGTCATGTGCAGTACATTTAGTACACGTTATATACACTATATTTAGCAAGTACCTCTTCCGGTGGAGTAAAGTGCTGGTTAATGGTGGCGTAAAGGTCAGAACATTTCCTCGGAAACGAAGAGGTATTCATAGAATACGGTTATTCATACCTCGTTAATACTACATTCTTCGAGATGATTTTTTAATACGATTTAATAAGATTTTCGGCGACGAAGAGATAGGAAAGGGTTAAGATTTGGAAGATAGCGGCCGTGGCCTTAATTTGTACGTATTTTAAAATGAAGCATAAAGGGAGTCCCACCTACTATGCCCTTGGAAAACACCACCATTCGTAAGGTTCCTGCAGTGAAGTACCTAGGGGAGTGGATTTCAGCAACCGAGATTGAGACGTTAGCAATAGACACCAGATGCACCAAGTTGGAAAGGATCTACCATACCTGTAAGGGCATCTATACATCCAAGTGCCTCTCTAAGAACCTTAAACTCCAACATTACAATTCAGTAGTAAGACCGTCCGTACTGTACGCCTCTGAGTGTCTTCTGATGAACAGAAAAGGTCCACTGAGGAAGCTAGTGCTCAAGGAACGAAAAATACCAAGGAGGATTTTAGGACCAATAAGAGAAGGGGATTGTACTTACAGGATAAGGCACAACAATGAGATCTATGACCATCAAGAAGACACAGTTACATCCATGAGGAAGAGGCGATTGACTTCTTCTTCTTCTCCTTCTTCTTGTCGTTTGGGCCTACTGAGGACCACGGGGCTCATTTCGACTCCTTGTATGGAAATTCTGTTCTTTCTTCGCCGAGAAATCATTCATCTTCTGGCTGTGTGCTTGTTTCCTTTCCTCATGGATGTTTCAAGCGGACGATGAACGTCAAAACGGGTCGATGTAAGAATGTCACAGAGCGGCAAAAAGGGGCAATCGTGTTTGGCCGTGCCTATGGCCATGCGTTGCGTGAAGTTGCTGTATTTGTTGGTGTTTCGCAATGGACTGATCAACGTGTCTACAAGCAGCGGTGTACTACACACTGTACGAAACACATCAGAATTGTGGTCGGAAGAAGATCCTGACTGAGAGGGACCGGAGAAGCGTTTCACGGCTTGCGAATCAAAATCGCTTCCAAACCCGACAGTAATTGCTGCAGTCGGTGAATGAAGGTCCATCCCATCCCAACCTGTTAGCGAGAGAACATCGCGACGAGAACTGCATGCAATGAACATTTGGAGTAGGTCACCTCGAAAGAGGCCATTGCTCATAAAGCTACGCGTCTTCAGTGGGGTAGAAATCATCGAACTTTGACAGTAGCTGACTGGTGGAATGTGATGTGCTCTGACGAATCACGTTTTTGGCTGTATTCCAATAACGCACGTCGTCGAGTGCACCGAAGACCAAATGAAGCATTTCATCCTGGATATGTACAAGGTCAGGTTCAAACCGGAGGTTGGTCTGTGATGTTTTGAGGTTGTTTTTCGTATCATGGATTGGGCCCGTTCACTGAGGTGACCACTAACATGAACCAGCATGTTTGTTTAAACGTACTGGGAGATCAGGTGTTACCTTTCAGCCAACACCTGCATGATGGGTATGCTATTGATACCCCGATTTTTCAAGATGAGAACAGCAAAGTTCCTAGGGCTTGACGCATATGTGACTTCTTTTATGAACTGACTTGTAACCCATTGAAAATCTGTAGGACATGTTGGAACAGCGGGTAAAACGCCAACACCAGCATCTCCGCAATTTGGTGGAATTGCGCGATCAAATCATCAGCAAGTGACTTAACCTGGATGGAAGTACCTGCACAACCTTGTAGATTCACTTCCTAACCGAATCCAGGTGGTTACCAAGTCAAGATGCGAATTTACGGGTATTAAGTGATGTTTGTAATGATTTATCCAGGGGTAACTAATATTTTGTCCGGTGAGCTTATTATTATACAGTTAAAATCATGAAAGCCTTGCTGCCATCCGGTATAGGATAAACCTTGTGGAAAAGGTGGCATTCAATTCTGCAGTATCTTGTTGCTACACTAGAACTTCAGCTTCCCGCTGGAAATGGACAGTTTCTGCATTTTCTCCTCGCAGTATAGTGGTTAGATGTACGGGAAAGAGTAAGGAGAGTTTCTCTAGACGTCGGTAAAAGGGAAACTGCTGCTAATGGTATCTGGAAAATGAAGAGGTCAAATGATTCCAATGTGCTCTATCGTGTGGATCCCACAAAACGCGCAAGAAACGATCACTTGAATTCTATTATCCAATAGGAGTTGACAGGATGGCAGCTAAAAGTGCGAACCTTCACGCTTTTGAGGTGCACGCTCTGAAGTTACGTGAGGCTAAAGGTTCAGTCAAACAGAAAGCGAGCTGTCCGCGGGGACGAAATGACTGCAGATTGTCGCGGACAAGTCAGGGCGAACCGTTTTGAAAGCAGTCGCAACCAAGTGCGTACCGACTTCATTCCATATGTTCTTTCTTGAACTCTTGCTTTCCTTTTTAGTTTTTATCAAATTCGCAGCAGTTCCTCCGACGAAGAATTACTTCTTCTGTTCGCGTTGAGTAAAACAAAACGAAAAATAAAATGGGTGCATGAAATAAATAAATAAAACGAAATAAGTTTCGCAAGTTTCATCGACTGTGCCCTGAATTGATTTTATTTGAATACTAGTTTTTGACACATTTTCTAAAGAACAATTCTCGAACTTACATTCTCTCCTATAATGTATAATAACAAAATATACCACTAACTGGAGGAAATCCATTGGGACGAAGGGAAGGCTAGCAATCTGCATGCGATAAATAAAGAAGACTTCTTAATTTTTAATTATGTTTTTGTCATGTGTTTTAAAAGTCGTACATTTTAAAAAAGAGTCGTAAATGAGTAAAAATGCACGTAAAGTCCAATAACGTTTCTCCAGTGAAATTACTGAAAAACCCTTTAGTGATTTTGTACAGGGTGCATGGAATCTAAGTTTATGTTAATTGTTTGTTGTTTATGCTTTATGTTTACACTGTGCCCGCGCGAACTCTGTAGAAGATTACAAGCGGAAGACTGCCCGCCACGGTCTCGATCGCACCGCCACGTCAGCTCGCGTTCTGTTTGACCAAAATGATGCAGTATTGCAGGAGACAGTGACCGTGGCACGCAGTGCGATCTGACCGCGCGGACAGTTTGCTTTCTGGTTCACTGAACCTGTAATGACTTAATCACTATGAAAATGTACGTAATATTTTAGTCATGCAGTCCTATAAGTATTTCCAACGTTCAGGTTGTGTATTTAAGACAGTTTCCTCTGAGAGAATTTGCATGCGTTTTGAATTACTTTTTTTTGTTTTTCAGCGCGTGTTTACTAAAGGAAGAACTTGGCTTATCTCGCCATGTCCGGAAAAGGAGTTCGTGCCTCTAGAGTCTAGAGAGAGAGTGGATGTTGCGACTTCCATTTTCGTGCGTGTAATTAATTATTGTACCAGTAGATGGCACTAATGAAGGCAGCTCTTACTACAGCCACGAGAGTGCTCTGCCCGCGCTCAAAGGCTGCCGATTCACCTCTCTTTTTAATTTAACTTTTGTTTTGAAATAGCTGTTGTTGTTGTTGTTATTGTTGTTGATCGTGGCCGCAGCGGTGCAGCAGGCCCGTTCTCTGAACTAACAGCAAACAAATAATGAATATGACGCGACGTGCTCGCTAGAGACAATCACACGATTTACAACTTAACAGAGAACTGTCAAGCGCGCTTTAAAAAAAAAAAATGTTCGCATATACCTCCATCATTTTCTGTCCAATTGAAGTTGACAGCAAAATATAATATAATGCCACTGTAATTTGATTCAAATATTGCAATGTCACGATAACCTTCGCAAAAACTCGCTAAAAGCCAATAGCAAAAACCAAACAAGTCCATGCTGAAATTATTGCTTCTATCGAGACTCAAACCTACTTTCTCCAATAAAATGAATTATATTCATATTTTCATCCGTTCTAATTCATCGTCAACACTCGAGCTCCTTCTAATGGAGGATACAATATTCTCACTTCAAATTTAGCATGCAAAATAATACTAATAATAATAATAATAAAGGCCCAGACAGATGACCTGCAGATATTGGAGTGCCACGTAGTCAGCGTGACGACATTCTCAGTTGCATTGCTTGTCTTTCTTGACGGAGTCCGTTGTTTTTAATATCAGACAGCCCCTCAGTTGACTCCACAAACCTCACACTCGAATGAAAGATATTTCGACAAGTCAAAAATCGAACCCCTGTCCTCCAGATAAGAAACTTCACCCCTAAAACGACGACGGCTTGTTTGACGTCCTTTCAGTTTTTGTCGCAGGGGAATTGTTTAACATACCGGAAGAGAACAATACAGAGCTGTCGCATTTGAACACACCTTCAAAGACCACAATACACCCCCATCCCCCCACACCCCGCTAACCCCACTCCCACCACCGCCAGGCGAGATCAAACCAGACTTCAAGTCTGCAAATCTTTACAAATGTTTAAAATAAAACGTACCAAATTAAAATATACTATGTATATACACAAAAATTAATCGCACCGAGCGATTATGGTCGCGCAGCTGTGAGCTTGCATTCGGGAGATAGTAGGATAGAATCCCACTGTCGGCAGCCCTGAAGATGCTTTTCCATTGTTTCCCATTTTCACACCAGGCAAATGCTGGAGCTGTACCTTAATTAAGGCCATGGCCGCTTCCTTCCCACTCCTACGCCTTTCCTATCCCATCGTCGCCGTAAGGCCTATCTGTGTCGGTGCGACGTTAAGCAAATTGTAAACAAAACAGAAATAATAATTAATCACACATGATTTATTATAAATTACGTTTGAGAGTATATAAATTACTGTGAGAATCCGTTCAGTAGATTTTTTAATTAAATTAAACAATTAAACATACAAATGAGTAACCGAGATCCGTCCGGTGGAATTTGAAGGTTCTCCAATACGCGTGCGTGTCGGTGCGTTTACTAGCAAGTACAACAACTCCTACGTGACAAAATCCTGACACCTCGGCGTCTCTGAAAACCGTGAAAAGTAGTTAATGATACATAAAACCATTAACATCATTATTAAAACTACGATGGCGAGTCAAGTGAAAACATGAAAGGTGTAATGAAAATTCGAAATGTTTCGCCAGGGTTCTGCCCGTTGGCAGTTCTACTGCAAAGGTTTTAATGAATAGCATATAGGCGTCAGCACCGTGCTGACAAGCAAATACCACCGTAGTACCAGCGTAGCAATGGCCGTCCCACTTCATTTATGCACGAAAGAAGAGTGGTCTGTTATTCAGTTTTTAAGTAGTGAAGGTGTGAAACCTATTGAAATTCGTCGACGAATGGTTATTCAGTACGGTGATACACGTTTGTCACAGCAGGGACATGTCAGTGCTCGCCTCTATACTGCCCGTTAGCGTGCTGGCCTTTGGTGTAGGCCGCGGTTTCGATTCCCGGCCAGGTCGGAGATTTTAACCTTCATTGGTTAATTTCTATGGTTTGGAACGTGTGTGTGTGTGTGTGTGTGTGTGTGTGTGTGTGTGTGTGTGTGTGTGTGTGTGTGTGTGTGTGTGTGTGTGTGTGTGTGTGTGTGTGTGTGTGTGTGTGTGTGGTCTTCGTCATTAGAATTCATCACTGCTAGGGCCCCATTCCCACTGATGCGCAGGTCGCCTATAAGGTGTCAACTCGGAATACCTACACCAGGCCCCTTCGGAGGTTACACGCAATTATTATTATTATTATTATTATTATTATTATTATTATTATTATTATTATTATTATTATTATTATTATTATTATTATTATTATTATTATTATACCCAAGACCTGCATCATATTCACCAGACCTCACTACTGTATAATAATGATTACCACATGTTCATACCACTAAAGGAGGCACTGGAAGGAATGACGCCCCGTTAAGATGAAAATGAAACACAAATGACTGCCCAGACAACAAAAGGCTTTTCTAGAGAAATCCATACACTTCGTAAGCTCGGGAGAATTTGTATTGAACGTAATGGAGATTATGTAGAAAAATTACACAGTTGTGTACTTCATCAATAAAATTGAAAAAAGAAAGTTTTCATTTGACTTTCCCCCGTAAAAGAATACAAATTTAAAACAAAATACAAGTAAAAACATTCAATGACAAGTTGGTTGAAGCCGAAGACACGGAAATTTCACGTTTATGCGCACTGAAACGCCACCTACTGCAGCCGGAATCGAGCCCGCTATCTAGAGAACAGAAATACAACGACTAACTGACTTAATACACTACTGTACTGAGTTTGGCAGGATTACCAGTCAGACACCCTTTTTAAGTACACAGAGCTGTTGCCCACGATTACTCTTGCCTCATTTCTCAAACAACTAATATACACTGACTGACAGTGACAATGCAACACCAAGGAGGAGTGGTTCGAAAGGGATGAAAGTTGGGGAAAAAACAGAGACGGCACGGATGAATAATTGATGTTTATTTCAAACCGATATGCAGGTTACACAATGCGCACGGCATCGACTCAGTAGGATGTAGGACCACCGCGAGCGGCGATGCACGCAGAAACACGTCGAGGTACAGAGTCAAATAAGAGTGCGGATGGTGTCCTGAGGGGTGGTTCTCCATTCTCTGTCAACCATTTGCCACAGTTGGTCGTCCGTACGAGGCTGGGGCAGAGTTTGCAAACGGCGTCCAATGAGATCCCACACGCTTTCGATTGGTGAGAGATCCGGAGAGTACGCTGGCCACGGAAGCATCTGTACACCTCGTAGAGCCTGTTGGGAGATGCGAGCAGTGTGTGGGCGGGCATTATCCTGCTGAAACAGAGCATTGGGCAGCCCCTGAAGGTACGGGAGTGCCACCGGCCGCAGCACATGCTGCACGTAGCGGTGGGCATTTAACGTGCCTTGAATACGCACTAGAGGTGACGTGGAATCATACGCAATAGCGCCCCAAACCATGATGCCGCGTTGTCTAGCGGTAGGGCGCTCCACAGTTACTGCCGGATTTGACCTTTCTCCACGCCGACGCCACACTCGTCTGCAGTGACTATCACTGACAGAACAGAAGCGTGACTCATCGGAGAACACGACGTTCCGCCATTCCCTCATCCAAGTCGCTCTAGCCCGGCACCATGCCAGGCGTGCACGTCTATGCTGTGGAGTCAATGGTGGTCTTCTGAGCGGACGCCGGGAGTGCAGGCCTCCTTCAACCAATCGACGGGAAATTGTTCTGGTCGATATTGGAACAGCCAGGGTGTCTTGCACATGCTGAAGAATGGCGGTTGACGTGGCGTGCGGATGCGCCGATCCTCGCGTGCTGACGTCACTCGGGCTGCGCCTGGACCCCTCGCACGTGCCACATGTCCCTGTGCCAACCATCTTCGCCACAGGCGCTGCACCGTGGACACATCCCTATGGGTATCGGCTGCGATTTGACGAAGCGACCAACCTGCCCTTCTCAGCCCGATCACCATACCCCTCGTAAAGTCGTCTGTCTGCTGGAAATGCCTCCGTTGACGGCGGCCTGGCATTCTTAGCTATACAGGTGTCCTGTGGCACACGACAACACGTTCTACAATGACTGTCGGCTGAGAAATCACGGTACGAAGTGGGCCATTCGCCAACGCCGTGTCCCATTTATCGTTCGCTACGTGCGCAGCACAGCGGCGCATTTCACATCATGAGCATACCTCAGTGACGTCAGTCTACCCTGCAATTGGCATAAAGTTCTGACCACTCCTTCTTGGTGTTGCATTTGCTCTGTCAGTCAGTGTATTTCAGACCGCCGAGCTGAGTGGCTTAGACGGTTAAGGCTCTGGCCTTCTGACCGCAACTTGGCAGGTTCGATCCTGACTCAGTCTGGTGGTATTTGAAAGTGCTCAAATACGTCAGCCTCGTGTCGGTAGATATGGGCACGATAAAGAACTCCTGCGGGACTAAATTCCAGCACCTCGTCGTCTCTGAAAACCGTAAATGAAGTTAGTGGGACGTAAAGATAATAACATTATTATTATCTTTCAGACCAACCGTAAACTTAAACTAACATTAATCTACTTATTATAAATACAGCTTGAATGTATGGCTATTTGTTCAGTTTTATTTTTAATCTTTATATGAATCTCGACAAAAGAACTCTACGGCCGTTAGTCTGCTGTGCTTGCCCACTGAATAGAGCGGGAGGGTGTTGCCACAAGACCAAAGAAAGGACGGTGAATATGAAACAGAGGAAATGTGATTTGTCTGAGTGTGACAGATGATTTAATCGTTGGTGGTATAACTGGCTTATCAGTAATAGCAGGAACCGCATTGCGCCAGCTTTATACGATCCCCTTGTTTATTCGAGACAGCCACCTGACAGTTACATGGAAACTAACAATTTATTTTAGCGTGAAAGTCTTTGCTTGCAGTGTAATGGTCATTACTCTGAACTTCTGTACTTCTGATGGTTCACTTTTAATACGGAGTCAACGTCACTGTAATAACACCAAGCTCTACGCGTATGTACAAATTACAATGAAAGAAGTATTATTCTCCAGTTTAAATAATAATAATAATAATAATAATAATAATAATAATAATAATAATAATAATAATAATAGAGGAAATTTCTAATTATTTGCTACCACTTTAATTTTGCGATCTACAGTTAAATCTTTTCAGAAACGACACAGTGAAGTACAGCTCTGACATATTAGCTCTATGGTACGGTGTTGAAGTAAGTTGAAAATAGATTTAGTGTGCCTCAAATTATGATCTTTTAATGCAGTGAACATTTCTCTATTAACAAGCATAGTTTAAACAAGGGCAACCTGAATTATTTTCAAAAGAGTTAACGTAGAACGATGGACAAAGAAAGATATAAATACTCTTCAGATATATGCCAAAGGGATACGTTTAAAACGGAAACACTTCAGTACTGAACAAAACTCACATCCACTTAAATAAAAAGCTGAAATCTACATATACACTGACTGACAGAGCAAATGCAACACCAAGAAGGAGTGGTTCGAAAGGGATGAAAGTTGGGGGAAAAACAGAGACGGCACGGACGAATAATTGATGTTTATTTCAAACCGATATGCAGGTTACACAATGCGCACGGCATCGACTCAGTAGGATGTAGGACCACCGCGAGCGGCGATGCACGCAGAAACACGTCGAGGTACAGAGTCAATAAGAGTGCGGATGGTGTCCTGAGGGATGGTTCTCCATTCTCTGTCAACCATTTGCCACAGTTGGTCGTCCGTACGAGGCTGGGGCAGAGTTTGCAAACGGCGTCCAATGAGATCCCACACGCCTTCGATTGGTGAGAGATCCGGAGAGTACGCTGGCCACGGAAGCATCTGTACACCTCGTAGAGCCTGTTGGGAGATGCGAGCAGTGTGTGGGCGGGCATTATCCTGCTGAAACAGAGCATTGGGCAGCCCCTGAAGGCACGGGAGTGCCACCGGCCGCAGCACATGCTGCACGTAGCGGTGGGCATTTAACGTGCCTTGAATACGCACTAGAGGTGACGTGGAATCATACGCAATAGCGCCCCAAACCATGATGCCGCGTTGTCTAGCGGTAGGGCGCTCCACAGTTACTGCCGGATTTGACCTTTCTCCACGCCGACGCCACACTCGTCTGCGGTGACTATCACTGACAGAACAGAAGCGTGACTCATCGGAGAACACGACGTTCCGCCATTCCCTCATCCAAGTCGCTCTAGCCCGGCACCATGCCAGGCGTGCACGTCTATGCTGTGGAGTCAATGGTAGTCTTCTGAGCGGACGCCGGGAGTGCAGGCCTCCTTCAACCAATCGACGGGAAATTGTTCTGGTCGATATTGGAACAGCCAGGGTGTCTTGCGCATGCTGAAGAATGGCGGTTGACGTGGCGTGTGGGGCTGCCACCGCTTGGCGGCGGATGCGCCGATCCTCGCGTGCTGACGTCACTCGGGCTGCGCCTGGACCCCTCGCACGTGCCACATGTCCCTGCGCCAACCATCTTCGCCACAGGCGCTGCACCGTGGACACATCCCTATGGGTATCGGCTGCGATTTGACGAAGCGACCAACCTGCCCTTCTCAGCCCGATCACCATACCCTTCGTAAAGTCGTCTGTCTGCTGGAAATGCCTCCGTTGACGGCGGCCTGGCATTCTTAGCTATACACGTGTCCTGTGGCACACGACAACACGTTCTACAATGACTGTCGGCTGAGAAATCACGGTACGAAGTGGGCCATTCGCCAACGCCGTGTCCCATTTATCGTTCGCTACGTGCGCAGCACAGCGGCGCATTTCACATCATGAGCATACCTCAGTGACGTCAGTCTACCCTGCAATTGGCATAAAGTTTTGACCACTCCTTCTTGGTGTTGCATTTGCTTTGTCAGTCAGTGTATTTAGACTGAAATATTTGAAAACTTGAACAAAGTTACTCAAAATTCAACATAGGAATGTCATAAATTTACACATCCTTTCCTGCACCCGCACGATTACTGCGTGTCCACAAAGTACACACAACATATCATCCAAAGTTCTTCCTTCGAGTCTTGAGAGAAAAGTATTTCCCAAACCATGCAGCTAGCATCCGTCTCTGCGGGGCAGTTCACTTGAGGTATTTCAAGCTCGCTATCATCCTCATTCAGAGAAAGCTCCAAACATGCCAAATCATCATCTGATTCTGAAGACTCTACGTCCCTTTTCAAATGGCGTTTTCCTATTGCTAGCACTACTCCCCTGGTTGACGCTCTTCTCCAGTTCGTGATTTTGAGACTCTTAATTATTTCTTGAGATGAACCTCTTTTATCTCATTAGCAACTAAACTGTCTTCGAAATTCGACCTTTTCTTGTCATTGTTAATAGCAGGTTTGTCCAAGGACGTAGACGTAGACAGAATTGACATAGGCTAGCCCATATTTAGACCAAACTTACTAGTCCCTATTTTGACCAGCAGTATGAGCACTATTCGAGATAAGGTAGCTTAATTCTATTTAGTTAACATGATTTGCTAAATGTATCTTACTACATCAGGTATGTGGTTTAACCTTCTAATTAGCACAGATGCGTGCAAATAAAAGGAAATATCATACTGGCAAAAATAATCGTTATAGTAAAGGAATCGAAATCACACGTTATACATTATTATACAGTGTCTGAACTCCTTGGTTGATAACAACTAACTGCTCATGTGTGTTTTATTTGTTCCAGACCAACTATTTTACGTTATTCCCACCAGATGACAAAACCCAACAGAACGGTAGCGTCCCATAACACATATTTAGATCCTAGCTGATATTTGGAGGTCCTCTTATATTATTATGATTATTAATAATAATGATTATTGATTAATGATTAATGAAAAATGAAATGTCGTATGGCTTTTAGTGCCGAGATATCCCAGGACGGGTTCGTCTCGCCAGGTGCAGGTCTTTATATTTGACTCCTGTAGGCGACCTGCGCGTCACGATGAGTATGAAATGATGATGACAACACATACACACAGCCCCTGTGCCACTGGAATTAACCAATTAAGGTTAAAATCCCCGACCCGGCCGGAAATCGAACCCGGGACCCTCTGAACCGAAGGCCAGTACACTGACCGTTCAGCCAACGAGTCGGACATTAATGATTAATAATAATAGGCTAATAATAATAGGCTAATACCGAGCTCGATAGGTGCAGTCGCTTAAGTGCGGCCAGTATCCAGTATTCGGGAGATAGTTGGTTCGAACACCACTTTCGGCAGGCCTGAAGATGGTTTTCCGTGGTAGTTTCCCATGTTAACACCAGGGAAATGCTGGGGATGTACCTTAAAGCCACGGTCGCTTCCTTCCTACTCCTAGGCCATTCCTGTCCCGTCGTCGCCATAAGACCTACCTGTGTCGATGCGACGTAAAGCAGCTTGCAATAATAATAATAATAATAATAATAATAATAATAATAATAATAATAATAATAATAATATTCAACATTCTTGTGGTGGCTGTAGAATTTAAGAGATACTGGGGTATCCAAATTTGATCTTCAAGGAACATTTTTGTATGGCGGAAGCTAACGGCACGTAGTTGTTCCATATAAACATCCAAATCAATCAACCAATCACCATTTAGGGCAGTCGCCCAAGTTGCAGATTCCCTGTCTGTTATTTGCCCAATATTTTCTTAAATAATTGCAAAGAATTGGGACATTTATTGAACATCTCCCTTGGTAAATTATTCCAATCACAAACTCCTCTTCCTATAAACGAATATCTGTCCTAATTCATCCTCTTGAAATCTAACATCATCTTCATATTGTGATCTTTCCTAGTTTTAAAAACACTACTCAATCTCGAAACATACCGATAATCCTCTTCTTCCACCGCTTTTGACTCACCTTGATGGGGTCACGAGTGTGAATTGTGTCACACATGTATACCCGGCCCTGTTTTACTGCAGGATGCCCTTCCTGATGTCACAAATTGCTTGGTGTGAATATGCGAGACCAAGGAAAACCGTATTCAGAGCCGCCAACGGTGGGGTTCGAACCCACTATCTCCCGAATCCATGCTT
Organism: Anabrus simplex; assembly: GCF_040414725.1. Lineage (NCBI taxonomy): Eukaryota > Metazoa > Arthropoda > Insecta > Orthoptera > Tettigoniidae > Anabrus > Anabrus simplex. The sequence continues at coordinate 131,176,283 of NC_090271.1, read as the reverse complement.
TCAGCTACGTGACCTACACGGTGTAGCCAACTTGGTAACCAGTCGAGTGTGACCTAGTTAGGTTTCTTCAAAAATACTTCACAACTTGATCCGGACCTTCAAACGTTGCATTTATTCTAGCTGATATCATTTCTTTCTTCTTCTATACATTATTCCAGAAAGTTCCGGTTTGAGGCTAGATTAAATTACTACTAACATTTTAGAAACACTCTAATTCTGAATTCCGTTGACCTGACTGTGTCTGTTCTTGGAGTGCTTTCAATTTCAATCCAGGCAAGTATTGGGAGGGAATCTTGTTTATAATCAAGAGTTAAACAAGCTTGTTTGTAGTAGATTTCCATGACAGTTGATGATATTAATGGTATGACCTTAGGTACCACGTGGAGTAATGCTAACTAACACCCTGGGTGCCAATGCCGATGCTCTGAGTGCACTACCATCTAGCAGCGAAACGTAACACTCTTGGATTATTTATAATGCTGGGTTAATTTTATCAGGTTGACACAGAATGAGCCACGGGAGGTTTTGATTATTATTGTTTTACAGGGGCTTACTCTAGGTCATCAACCCTAGAGAATTTTAACATGCCAACAACTAAGACATAAGTGCTAAGTGTTTCGTCTCCGAGGCAGCTGATTAATAAATAAATAAATAAATAAATAAATAAATAAATAAATAAATAAATAAATAAATAAATAAATAAATAAATAAATAAATAGGCCTAAATTGTTCTTATTTTCATTTTTCCCAATTTATTGACGCCAACACTTGATGTGGATTCGATCCAGTTTTACGACCGGATGCCCTTCCTGAAGCCAACCTAATTTGGAGGGTCGCTATTGTCTATTTTTCTGGTGGTTTATAATGTGATGAGCTGTGTATTATGACGAACACAATTACCCAATCGTCGAGGCAAGGAAATTAACTATAATGCAGTAAAAATCGAACCCAGGGACTTCTGAATCGAAGACCAGTACGCTGACCAGGTCGGGCACACAAATAAATGTAATTAATAAATACATATGAAACTGAAACAGTATTTACTTCTGTATTGTATTTTCTTTTTTTAATTGCCACACAGCTCTTGACTTGTATGCTATGTTCACGCAACAGTACGCTCTTTTTGTTTTATATAAATGATAAAGCGGCAGTAAAAGCTCTCTCCCTCTCCCTCTCTCTCTCGGCGTAATGTTTTGACATTCCAAACGTCCAGCTCATCCAAGAGGCCTGTGTTAAATTCGTGTCGCTCCAGTTTTGCGAGCAGTGAAGTGGAATCGCCTGAGGCCCACAGGTAGTTCCATGCCAACCCTTTGCCTTGCGAGCGATCGTATCATGGTGTTATTAGCCGCTGTAAACTTGCTCCCAGTCCGCTCCAATGGGCCGCCATCTCAGATACACATCACAGGTCACCTCCTGAACGTGGCGTTCTGTAAGGAGATAGCGCCTAGGAAGGGATTTATCGTCAATTCTGTCAACAAGAGTAACGTGGGAGATGAAGACAATTTCCTAAACAATTTTAGTCTTACAAATTAATGGCTTACTGCATCTCATTCACGACGTGAAAAGTCGACCTGCTCACTGGTTCATAGTAGAATTCTTTTCTTTTCTTTTCTTTTCTTTCACTAGTCGTTTAATAACGCACTGGCGCATTGAAGGTTTTGGCGATCATATGATAGAAAAGTAAAGGCCTAGAAAGGAGTAAGGAAGCTGCTATGGTCTTAATTAAGGTACAATGACAGGATTTGTGTGGTGTGAAAGTGATTTAACCATCTTCAGCTCAAATTGGCGGATTCGATTTTCCTCACAAGGTAAACCTCAGATGTTCGGGTCACCGGTTTTCTTGTCACTTTGTGTATTGAATCTGAATGGATTTCTACAGCCTGTGTCCAGTCATTCGATCGGGCCATGAATGGAATGAATGAAGATAGGAATTGTGCCGGCTGCCGAAGCCTGTCGCACTCCTCTGGGTAATGACTGACAGATGGAATAATATTGGAAAGTGTTGCTGGAATGAAGACAGGGAAAACCGGAGTACCCGAAGAGAAAATCTTATCCCACCTCCGCTTTGCCCAGCATAAATATCACATGGAGTGACCGGGATTTGAAGTACGGAACCCAGCGGTGAGAAGCCGGTGCGCTGCCGTCTGAGCCATAGAGACTCTACTTTGTTTATTAATAGCTATAACGAAATGTTGAATTAATAAAGCGTACTTCACAACCATTAGCAAGAGAATAACGAAAACTGGCAAAATAAATGGTATGAGCAATTGCATTATTATTATTATTATTATTATTATTATTATTATTATTATTATTATTATTATTCTCCCACGGGCAGCTCATCAGGGTAGTCTAGCGATAGCGCTCTCACCTACGGACCTGAAATTTTGCTGCATGGGAATCGTGTCTCAGTCGTGGAAAAAAATTCTTTTATTTGTACACGTTAATAACACAAACATTCATTTACAGAAAGAAACGTTAATTAAGTTGTTTTTTTTTTTAGAAAATCTGAGGCCGTGATACGAGCCAGCCACCCCAGAATCAGCAAGCAGAAGCCCTAACCGATACCTTAGGCTGCACTTGACGTGATCACGATGAATACATTATAAAAATAGGTTTAATCTCGGGTATTATTTGAATTTGAATCGCTATTTTCTCACGAATACTTGAAATGTGCACTTTATTGGTTTATAACAGTGATGTATAGTCACTCTAAAGAAAGAATGGGCGCATGGTGTGTGTGACCCTCGCATTTAATATTTCATTAGACTTAATTTGTATTATCACGTTCCCGAATGCGCATCAGTCCATGAGTTCAACGGTGTACTGTCTCTGCTTCTCACCCTTAGGCACATCGTTCGATTCTTTCCTCATTCATGGATTTTAATACCGATGTAAGTGTTACAATGGGCTTCAAACAAGCTTTGGAACACTCGAATACAGCATATATGCTGGCCATCTATTATAATAGTTTTGCTGCAATTGTCTTTCAAGTGTTAAATGGTTGATGGACCTGATTTGTTTTTACTTTTTGTTTGTTTGTTTGTTTAATTACGTATGTAAGAAAGGTGTATTGTTGTAGTGCCGGCATCTGAAGGGAGTATAGTGTATTGTGTGATGCATAACTGACTGAGAATGGTGGGTTGTTTGTTGCAGGTGCCGGCGCGCCATGGTGCCCCGTGGTTCGGGTCCAGTACTGGTGCGACTTCTCTTGCCGCTTGTGCTGTTGCTGCCTCTCGGTGGTGCTGAGCAGCGGTTCGCGATGGAACCTCAGGACCAGACGGCCATTGTGGGCAGTAAGGTGACACTACCGTGCCGGGTGGTCAACAAAACCGGTGCCCTCCAGTGGACGAAGGACGATTTCGGCCTGGGCACTCACCGCAACCTTTCCGGCTTCGACCGTTACCGCATGATCGGTAGTGACGAGGAGGGTAAGTACGAGTACTCAATTATCATAGCACTAGTCTTCCAAGACGCATTCTACACTGGCATTATTTCAGATATTCTTTAGGCCCTGTTAGGAATAAAATGTCTCTAAAAAATAACTTTCTATGCAATGAATACCTCGTTTGTGAATCAATCAGTAAATCAACTAAAGTCCATCCTTTCATGTTGGTGCCATCCTGATCCATTCAGAGCAGACGTCTTCATTTGGGAGAAGGTATTACACCACATTATCAAGTGATTTGACTGCGTGGTTTGGGCCCTGTAGTTGTCAGTTTTATTCGGGAGTTGGTGTTTGAACCCTATTGTTGGTAGCCCTGAAGACGATTATGCGTGGCTTCCTATTTTCACACCAATAGAATGCTGGGTCTGTACCTTATTAATTAAGATTACTGTCGCTTCCTTCCCAGTACTAATCCTGTCCTGCCCGATCATCGCCGTAAGACCTATCTGAGTCGGTGGGATGTAAAACCAATAGCAACAAAAGAAATCACATTCACCTTCGAAACCCTTAGAAAATCTTATTTTCTTCTTTCCGAGAAATTTATTTTATATGTGCTTGGAGGGAAATGTGTTCTGTAGCATTTCCAAATCAATAAATTCTTCTGTAGTTATAGACAGAAATGAAGGTCCTGTTTCTTGGTTGAATTGTCAACGTACTGCCCTCCTGTTCAAAGGTCCATGGGTTTTTTGCTAGTTGTTTTACGTCGCACTGACACAGATAGGTCTTACGGCGAAGATGGGATAGGAAAGGGCTAGGAATGGGAATGAAGCGGCCGTGGCCTTAATTAAGGTACAGCCCCAGCATTTGCCTGGTGTGAAAATGGGAAACCACGGAAAACCATTTTCAGGGCTGCCGACAGTGGGGTTCGAACCTACTATCTCCCGAGTACTGGATACTGGCCGCACTTAAGCGACTGCAGCTATCGAGCTCGGTGTCCATGGGTTTAACTTCCGGCCAGTTCTAGGATTTTTATAGCGTATGGTTATTGATGGTTATAGTCACTTAGTGAAATTTGACCAGAAGAAGGGATAGATTGATAAGAACGGTAAGCGTAGACCAAGGTATGAATATGATAAACAGATTAGAGTAGATGTAGGATGTAGTAGTTTCGTAGAAATGAACATGTTAGCACAGGATAGGGTGGTATGGAGGGCTGCATCAAAACGGTCTGTTGACTGATGACCCAAATAATAACAGAAATGTTAATTCCACTAGCTCGAGGACTAGGTATGGGGTGCGTCTTAATATACTGCATATATATATTATATAAAACACTGTAAACAACCACAGAAACACGTAATAGTGAATACATCAATTAAATGTTCGCTTCAGGAAGGACATCCGGTCGTAAAACTGGGACAACTCCAGTTCAAAATAAATACTTTCGCACATTTCAGTCGTCGTAGACATATGCTTGTGCATATTAAGGTATTTTTTCTCTAATTATTTATTTCTTTATTTCTTCATTAGGCCTATACGCTATACTTCTGTTCAAATACCTAAAAATCACCTTTTCGGAGAATATTACTTTTAGCTGCGTCCTACTTTCGCGCTGTTTGGAACAGCACCATAGATTACCATGTCTCAACTGTGGTGTGGACAGAATTCAGCTTTCATAGGAACACATCCCTTTAATACGTTCAAAATAGTGGTATATTTCCTGAGTACGCGCAGATGGTTAGAGAAACATCCCCTTTGCGCCGCCAATTCTGTTCCTCCGCGTCCGCTTTTCACCATTCTCACCTGTTTAAGCAAGAGTTCACAATGAAGCGAATCATTCGCTCGATTGCATTTATACCAACAGTTCTCGAGCGACGAAGTGAACCGAGGTTCTCATTGTGTGTGGAATTTATGAAAGGATTTCAATGACTAAGCCTGTTTCAGTGATACTTTTCGTAATATTCGAACGGTAAAGAGTTATGTCTGCTTTGATATTGATAGTAAATGGGAGAAATAAAGAATCACTACAAGAAGCTGCCCACTTGAACGGGTTACGCAAATAGAAATAATGCTGAAAGCAAGCTGTACGACATAACCTTAATTCTGTTCGGCAGGAAGATAACAATCACGTACCGGCCTGAGTGGCTCAGATGGTTTAGACGCTGGTCTTCTGACACCAACTTGGCAGGTTCGATCCTGGCTCATTCCGGTGGTATTTGAAGATGCTCAAATACGTCAGTCTCATGTCGGTAGATTTACTTGCACGTAAAACAACTCCTGCGGGACTACAATTCCGGCACCTCGGCATCTCCGAAAACCGTAAAAGTAGTTAATGGGACGTAAAGTCAATAACATTATTATTAAAATCACATTTCGACATCTCGTGTATCTGATTGACAACAATCCTGGTAGAAGTATGACAATGACTATGACTTTATACAGGCTATTTGAGAAATGATATACGCTGAAGCTCTTCGTAATTACTCAAAATATAATCCCCAATGAACACGCAGCTCTTTTGTCAATATGGCGCTCTTCCTTGTAACGATGTTCCAAAGTTTAATACGAAAAAATTATCTTTGCTATCATGCGATCACTTTCATTGATCAAATTTAAGTTTTTGGCGTGAATTTACTGTTCGTTGATGATGGTCTATTAAATAATTTCGTAGTAATTCAAAATGCTTTTGCGTCGGTCTGACTCGTTTGGCTGAATGGTCAGCGTACTGGTCTTCGGTTCAGAGGGTCCGGGGTCCGATTCCCGGCCGGTTCGGGGTTTTAATCGTTTCTGATTAATTCTTCCGTCTCGGGGACTGGGTGTTTGTGTCCGTCCCAACACTCTCATCATCATATTCAGACAATATACCACACTACCAACCACCACAGAAACACGTAAGAGTACTTACATCCCTCCATATAGGGTTGGCGTAAGGAAGGGCATCCGGCCGCAAAATAGGGCCAAATCCACATGTGCGACGTCATAGGTGTGGGAAAAAGTGGTAGGAAAAGGGGAAGAAAGAAGACATAATGCTTTTGCATTGCATAATAAAAGATAAATAGTATGTGTCTGGGTAAGAAAAGACTGTGCTTAAAAGACAAGGAGTAAATGCAGACATTCCACCACTGATCGATTTATCTATCACTATCCTATACAAAAGTATCCACTAATTTTCCAAACATTATTTAGAAAATTACAGGCAGAAAGGCAGATTTGCTACTGCTCTCATCCCTCCACAGCCGTGTCACGTGACCGTGATTTCATAACGGAAGCGGGAATAGTTGATCAACTTTGCAAACATGAGCAAACCACGCAGTCAGTGAAGAACTACACTGACTTAGCAAATGTCATGGGGTAGTCACTTAATAACGCGTGGGGCCTCCTCTGGCCCTGCGAACTGCAGTGAGACGCCGTGGAAGTGAGTCGACAAGTCCCTGGTAGTCATCTGGACGCAGCTGACACCAAATCGTTTGCAGAGCGGCCGCCAATGCTGGTTTGTTCGTGGGTGCAGGATCCATGACATGGAGCCTGCGTTCCAGGACATCCCAGATATGCTCGATAGGGTTCATATCAGGGCTCCTGGGTGGCCATGGCAGTCGTTGGACCTCCGCTCCATGTTCCTGAAACCCTTCCCGGGCGACGTGGGAGCTATGTGGCGGCGCGTTATCATCTTGAAACACCGCAGAACCGTCTGGGCGGTGGAAGGCCAAACATGGGTGGAGATAGTCTCCGAGCAGCTCAACATACCGCGTACCATTCAAAGTCTCTTCCAGAACAACTAGGGGTCCCATTCCATACCAGGAAAATGCACCCCCGACCATAACAGACACACCAGCGCCCTGGACCACACCTTCAAGGCAGGCGGGATCCATCGCTTCATGTGATCTGCGCCATACACGGTGCCTCCCATCGGCATGGTGCAGTTGGAACCGTGATTCGTTTGACCATACCACGTTACGCCATTGTTCCAGTGTCCATCCCTGGTGACTGGCGACAAATGCGCGTCGTTGTGCCCGATGACGTTGGGTTAACAGTGGCACCCGTGTACGGCGCCGGCTCCCATACCCCGTAGAACCCATGTTCCTACGGAATGTCCACTAGGAGACGTGTCTAGCACGGCCTGTGTTGAACTGAGCCGTGATTTGTTGCACGGTTGCCCGTCTGTCACTATTGACAATCCGTCTCAAATGTCGCCAGTCACGGTCATCGAGGGTGGCTGGACGGCCGGTCGTTCGTCTGTTGTAGACGGTGACACCCGCATTCAATCATTCACGATACATCCTGGACATGGTCGATCGTGTGAAGCCGAATTCCCGCACCACTTCCGAAATCGCACTTCCCATCCGTCGGATACCAGCCACCATACCCCGTTCGAACGGTGTCAGCTCACGACGACGTTCCATGTTACACCTGTCACATGCACAGCCACTGCCCACAAGGTCTTCTACACAACTGCCGCTGGCACAGGGGGCGTGTGGTGCGCAGACAACACACCTGCGCATCAGTGCTCCGCTATCCCATGACATTTGCTCAGTCAATGTAGTTCACCCGCGCTAGCGTAACACGTTTAGATTTTTTCGTGCACCACCCAATAACACGTAGTGACGTACTGATAACGTTTTATGTTGTTGATCTCCGGAAATCTCACGGAATATGATGACCATTTATGAGTACACAACCGGCTGTGAAATTATTATAATTGTTCCGTTATTCCGGGGATTGTGTGGAACGCAGAGGTGAAAGAAGGTGCGGACATGAATGAGTGAATATGGATAAGTCAAAAGATTAATTTAAAACTTCAAAATTGGAGTTATTTTTCTTCCTTATATCTTTTGGGTGTCTTTTCAAAAGTTAGACTTTACAATTCAGGTTAAAAAATAGCTCATAAGCTAGGGTAACAGGTTTAGAAAATCAAAACAATCAACTAATAACCAATTAGCAACCTTGAGCTTGAAGCTCCCTCATTACATATTTTACATGAGCGTTGCGGATCCCTTAAACCAATAGTCAAGGAGACGGTTCTCCCAATTTTTACATCAGAAGGAAGAGCATCTTAGCTCTACAAATTTACCCTTTACGAGTCTATTTTCGAATATTCACACTTTCCAGGCCAATCAAAGGCACAACCTACATTTAACAAAATTAAACAGTATTTGCTGTCTTAAATGCTCAACAGTCTGATATCCTTAACATGAAATGAATTAATTAGAGTTTAACAGGAGTAACGAGTACCCATTCTACATGGCCTTTGGTAAAACCAAACGTTACTGGCTAAAAAAAAAAGATGGTGAAGGGGCGAACACTTGCACTCGTTGAAATTTAACCCAAAATGCATTTGGGGTTATGGCCCGATGTTACAGAGGCCAAGTCTATACTACGGAGGTGACTAGATGGAGAACAATATTTAAGTTACAGAAATTACTATATAGATTTAAAGGGTTTTTTTTGCTAGAGGCTTTACGTCGCACCGACACAGATAGGTCTAATGGCGACGATGGGATAGGAAAGGCTTAGGAGTTGGAAGGAAGCGGCCGTGGCCTTAATTAAGGTACAGCCCCAGCATTTGCCTGGTGTGAAAATGGGAAACCACGGAAAACCATTTTCAGGGCTGCCGATAGTGGGATTCGAACCTACTATCTCCCGGATGCAAGCTCACAGCCGCGCGCCTCTACGCGCACGGCAAACTCGCCCGGTGATTTAAAGGTTATAAAATCATATGCACCTTAATATCAAGTTGAGAAGGAATACAAGAGGGTAACTCACTCTTTATTCCCTAAGTTCGAATACGTTCTTTAGGCTTGTTTGAAATTTATATTGAAATTTGAAATTTACATTTTAGAAAATAAAGTTTCATTACTAAAGATTTGAAACCTTCCCCTCGAGCTAGCTTTCAAAGACAATCATATAGTTAAGCCGAAACTGCCATTACCTTGAACTGGTGAACCTTCCGAAGATGGACGAGAGAGCCTTTTCACCTTCCTCCGTTACACACTCTAGACTGGAACGATCACTAAGACAACCTGGTCCGAAAATGTGCCAGCTTTTATAGCAGAGGGGAAAGTTCCAGAAAATTCTGGGCCAAGACCCCGCCACACCCCCAATTCTTATTGGATAATCAAATGAATATCAAAATGTTATCATTGGTGAATAAATAAATCTACAAAATTTTTGATTGGCCAACTCTTAAGTTGGCGGGAAGAGATAGTAGTGTTGATAACTTTTGAACATCAAAAACAAACACTAAACATTCCAGTTTAGGAAACCTTGACACACCAAATTACTTTAGAAATTAATAGTTGATCTTCACTTCAGAGGGCACAACATAAGTTGATAGTAGAGACATCTGTCGAAAAATGTCCAAACTTCTTGTACTAGTAGTTTCAAAGTTTATGTTGCAGATGGCCTTGTCCAAGACGCTTAATTTGAATGCGCGGGGCGGGTGTACCTCCGGTACAACTATTATTATTATTATTATTATTATTATTATTATTATTATTATTATATAATAAAATGTCTTATCCAGACCTGGACGTTAGCGACCTAGTTATTGTTCCCAGCTAAGTCAAGGGCAATTGATCAGGCACCCTGAGCCGTTGCGTACTTGTGGTAGGGTGGCCAGTTCCACTCCACTCCTCCTCTAGCCAAGAGCACATGAGCTACCCAACCAAATGTTGGCCACGCCCGCTGTTGCTTAATTTTGGAGATCTCACCGGATCCTGTGTTTTAACATGCCTACACCGTTTGCGTGAAATTATTACTGAAAAAGAAATACAAACTTGTTGAGGTGTTAATGCATTGCTCTTTACAACCGGGAGTTGGGGAGAGTTCGCATGCTGCATTGCACTATAGACAGGTGACTCATTAGTAGAAGACACCCGAGATAAGATGGGCCGAGACTCGAACTCCCGCTTCCTTCTTTATAGCCCGTACTAAATATTTCCATCTAAATGCTAATAGCTGTGGCGAGTGGCAGTTTGCTGGAGCCCGTCTATATTTAGGTAGTCAATAAGACGAGTGCAAGTTAGCACGCAATGCCCACTTTCTTCTCGGCTGTCACAACACATACCACACTTTAACCAGAGATACATCAACCTTACAAGTAAGTTACTACTTACTAGCTGAACGCTTCAACGAGGTGAAATGTAGCCTCCAAAGCTAACAATGAAACTAAATATAACTGCCAAGTTCTTGCTTCTTTATTGTGGTGAAAAGTTACATGTGAATTCTTTTTAAAGCGTGTCTGCTGACTGATGAATGTTTTCCGGTTAAATTTATTTCAAATATCATGATAATGGAAATGTAAAAATAGGGTTGTTTATGTATTGTATTCTTTCCTCGTAGTGACAGTTATCAACAATTCTTAGTTTCAAATTTAGCAGAATGGAGATCCGGAGAGTGAATTAAACCATAACGCTTCTCTAAATAATGATAAATGGTATAATAATTGATCATTCTGATTTCCTAACTCTCATGAAATGTCATGTTCATAGGATCAATAACGCAAGAAATTTAAGAGTTCAAATGGAGCAAGTTAATACATCCGCTCATGCAAATTCTCTTTTCACAGACTATAGAAACAAGGAAACCATCTACAACAGTGCGGTTCATAAAAATGACTCGTTAGACTTAATCTCGCCAATTAAAACATTCATCTTCATGTCCAGTCATCAAAAACTGTTTTCTTTCTTTCTTTCATTCTTTCTTAATAGTTCATCCTCCAGGGTTGGTTTTTCCCTCTGGCTCAGCGAGGGATCCCACGTCTACCGCCCAAGGGGAGTGTCCTGGAGCGTGAAACATTGAGTCGGGGAATACAACTGGGAAGGAGGACAATACCTCGCCCAGGCTGCCTCACCTGCTATGCTGAATGGGGGCCTTGTGGGGGAAAGGGGAGATTGGAAGGGATAGACAAGGAAGAGGGAAGGAAGCGGCCGCGGCCTTAAATTAGATATCATCCCGGTATTTGCCTGGAAGAGAAGTGGGAAACCACGGAAAACCACTTCGAGGATGGCTGAGGTGGGAATCGAACCCCCTCTACTCACTTGACCTCCCGAGGCTGAGTGTATCCCGTTCCAGCCCTCGTACCACTTCTCAAATTTCGTGGGGGAGCCGGAAATCAAACCCGAGCCTCCGAGGGAGGCAACTAATCACACTAACCACTACACTACAGATGCGGACCAAAAACTGTTTTAAAACATTTAATCCATTTTCGAACTACAAAACAATAAAAGAACTAAATTTCTATACATTTCACATTTGACTAACAACTTAATGTAGAATGTAAATTATTTCCTTTTCGTTGTACCCATTAGTTCATCACCATTTATTAAAATGTATTTTCTTATTATAATAACTATTATTACTAATTTAATTTACTGTGACTATGGGCGTAGAAGACGTTCGTTCGTTCGTAATCTGTTTACCCTCCAGGGTCGGTTTTTACCTCGGACTCAGCGAGGGATCCCACCTCTACCGCCCAAGGGCAGTGTCCTGGAGATTCAGACTCTGGGTCGGGTATACTCCCACAACACAAGATATACAAAGCAACAGTGTTGGCACGTCTTCAGATAAGATACTAAATTGACATAAAATCAGAAATACATACCATAATCCAGAGAAAAGAACGTCGCCGATTGTGGAAGCACGGAACACAAGAGGTCTTGTGAATCAACTTAAATTACGCTTAATTAATTAAACTTGGCTGAAATAATAATTCGTCAATAATTTGGACAAATAAACTTTAATTATCCAAATAATTTATAACTTCCGACCTTTTTAGATTAATCAAAAGAATAAAGAATATTGAACTTCTGCCGTCAACCTCTTAAAAGAAAACGAAAAGACCACAGAAAAATTAATAATCGTAGGTTGAAGGTTAATTTAGATTAAATTAAATCGTTACAATCTGAAATTCTCAAGATTTCTGAGGAATTGAACAGTGAAGAACCTTCTAATGAAGTATCTCGGTTAAATAAATTGCCCCGCAAAAGGTCATAACCCGCAGAAATCACACAATTTCAAATATCGAATCAATAATAATTCAAGAACATGCAATAAAGTCAGAAGTAGAACAAACTACTCCAATATCACCAAAGGGGCGGTAACTCAGCTCAAATAAAATAAATCAATCACAGCAGAAACACATCTGCGTGCAGTCAAGCTCATTCCCCAAAATCAGATGACAGTCAAACCATTAATAATAATAATAATAATAATAATAATAATAATAATAATAATCAACTGATCTTCAAATGTCAGTTTCAACATTGCAAGGCAAAATGTCACGTGTGCATTCTATGACATCGAAGAAAAACATATGACGACCACCGAAATCAAATGAGAACTTGAAAACCGAGAAACTCATTAGATAAGCCTTCCCTGAAAACATCTTTCTTTCTTATACTTGGCCAAGATCTCTTGAAAATGTTTCAAATAATTAATATAATTATTATGACATTAAGGAAATGAAATTTAAGCGGCATAACTTATTCAAAGACTACTTACATGATAGGTTAGTTGAGAGCACGGGTGGCCCAGATTGGTTGCGCAGTAGAGTTAGTTTTCCCTCGTCCTGCTCGTGACGTCATCACAGGAGCACCGTGACTGTGCAGTATACAACCGCACGTGTATCTCATTTCGTTGTTTATATATGTCTGTCTTATAAAGAAAGGATTACCACGTAATAACTATACGTAATTTCTTTCCGGATATTGCTGTTGGTTTATATAGTGCCTACTGTACTGTATTTTGCGTAGTGTGTGCGTCATAGTTCGTTTCTGTGAGATCTCTGTTAAGTTGCTGTGCTTCGTGCAGTAAGGTGCACTTATTTTCTTTTCGTTAGTTGCGTGAACAGCGTAATAGTAGCTGGAATGAAATTTATGTGTTCATTGTACATTATCATTGCGACAGAAAACTGTGCCGTTAATGATTCACCGAGCAAGCTCGATAGCTGCAGTCGCTTAAGTGCGGCCAGTATCCAGTATTCGGGAGATAGTGGATTCAAGCCCCAGTGTTGGCAGCCTTGAAGATAGTTTTCTGTGGTTTCCCATTTTCACATCAGGCACATGCTGGGGCTGTACCTTAGGCCTAATTAAGGCCACGGACGCTTCCTTCCCATTCCTAGGCCTTTCCTGTCCCATCGTCGCCATAAGACCTATCTGTGTCGGTGCGACGTAAAGCAAATAGCAAAAATAAAAAAAATAATTCACAGCAATCTACAGCGACACCTGATTGTTCAGCAGAGGGATTTCGGTACCTCGCCGGCTACATCGCCGACCGTGAAAGAAAATATGACAGGTCAATGCGAAGTCCCACTGGGGAAATGCTTTCCATTTCTTCCGGTACAGCCCCTGTGGGATGGATAGAAATGTTATCTCGGGGAGGTCTACTCGTTCCATCGTTACAATGGTAAACCAAATAAAGGAATTTGAGTTAATTTTCCGGGACACTCACGGACGTGCTGAACTGTAACGCATACCTAATATTATACGCAAAGTGTGTCAAATAATTAGCAGTAAATTCCCCGCTGTACCACCAGAAATATTAAAAATGTATGTTAGAACGAGAATATTTATATGCATACAACAAATGAACATTCGGACAAGAACTGAAAAATCCATAGCAGCTCACCGGCGAAAGGCACGACAGTGGATTTCATCTTCAAAAGCAACCACTTCATGACATCTAATCTCACAAGTAGGACTGTGTTCTAATGAAGTGTTTTTCCTGTTCTTTCTTATTGTTTAATTTTTAAAAAGTAGACTGTCTATTCGGAACCTCCGTGGCTCAGACGGCAGCGCGTCGGCTTCTCACCACTGGAATACCGTGGTTCAAATCCTGGTCACTCCATGTGAGATTTGTGCTGGTCAAAGCGGAGGCGGGACAGGTTTTTCTCCGGGTACTCCGGTTTCCCTGTCATCTTTCATTCCAGCAACACTCTCCATTATCATTTCATAGCATTTATCAGTCATTAATAAATCACTTTGCGAGTGGCGACCCCATTGTAATAATAGCCTGTATATGGTTCATTCATTACAACCCTGACCCGGTCAGAGACTGGAAAACAGGTTGTAGGTTTTCCAGGACTATCTATGCATGGTTTCGAATATGAGCTTACTTCTGCTGCTGTTATAATATGTGTTAAGCTTTAAACTCGATACCTGCGGAAGTGAGTCAGTATATCGTATGTTAACATACGGTAGTTCCATCACGGAATTTCTGCTGTAAAGATTTAATATGACAAAGATTTATATCTCTAAATATTACATTTATAGATTTGAAAGCGCGTAACCTTCCTCAAACTAAATAGAGGAACTTGGAAATGTTAATAAATGTCAAGCGTTGGTCAGTGTGCCGTCACGTTACATTTACGCCTTATTCGTAATGGAAATAATGAAAAGTTACTACGCTGTACTCGTTTTCAATCTTATAACAGCAGTAATCTTTATGTCTGGTCTGCAATTAGTTCTGAGAAACTGTAATGTTTGCTGATATTATGAGATTCCTACTGATTCGCGTGCTCTGGGCTCGGCTGCTTTGCTCCTACTGTGACGTCATTTCGTTAACCAATAGCAGCTCGGCTCGCGTTGGGCCCAACCTTTAGTAGTGTTTAAGAACCTTGAGTTGAGAGCTCTTCAACGTAAATATACCTTTACAGATATGAAAATTAGAAATAACTGAAAGGAAAAATGAATATCATCCATACATTAGAATTGAAACCCCGAGGGTATGAAAATAAGGTAGATTTTATAAGACCCGATTCTCAATTCTTAAATTTTAAACAACCACGAAAGGTTCAAAATCAACTGTAGACCTTCTTACATATCCTTGCATTTAAAAGTGTCCACGTCCCATAGCGTGATTACACCACTCACCTTTTGGTAGGTTAACAGTACAGAAACGGTTAAGATTAACTTACAAGTCGGACGATAGCATAAATCAAAATTAATATCAAAAATAACTCAAATTCTTCAGGCCTAACGCCCAGATTGGGAAAACGTCACCCAGGATCTAATCCCACGATCATTCTTCTTTCTTCTTGACAATTTTATACAAGAAAACGCTCCAGAAGCAAGCGTCTTATTTCAATTCAGCCACAAGAATACCAAAATCCAAACAACTGCAGCTCAGATTTAATTGTCGCCCTCATACTTCACTTGTCGCGACCAGATAGCAGCACCGCTTAGTGAGCTATCCACTCAAGTTCTGAGTTGACCGCTAGATGTCTCACCATTAGCCCTTAAGGAAGATCATTCCTTCCAATATTTGTTTTCGTAGAGATGCAGACAAGCTCACGGCGCATAAATATAATGCAGAGTACTTGTACCCCACGGAGTAATAATTGTAATTCCATTACATATACAACTGGGGAGGATGACCAATACCTCGCCCAGGCTGCCTCACCTCCTATGCTGAACAGGGGCCTTGTGGGGGGGATGGGAAGTTCGGAAGGGATAGACAAGGAAGAGGGAAGGAAGCGGCCGTGGCCTTAAGTTAGGTACCATCCCGGCATTTGCCTGGAGCAGAAGTGGGAAACCACGGAAAACCACTTTCAGGATGGCTGAGGAGGGAATCGAACCCCCCTCTACTCAGTTGACCTCCCGAGGCTGAGTGGACCCCGTTTCAGCCCTCGTACCACTTTTCAAATTTCGTGGTAGAGCCGGGAATCGAACCCGTGTCTCTGTGGGTGGCAGCTAATCACACTAACCAGTACATCACCGAGGCGTACGACGCAGGAGACGACATTTAAAATTGATATTATGTAGCCTAATAATTTTGTAGCAAATAGCACAGATGTCTACGTAGTAATAACAAAGAATAAACAAACATCGGAGTTCTAGGCTTGCGTATATGACCGTGCTAACTGAAGACAGAGGTCTATTATTATTATTTTAAAAAACAAAAATAATAAAATGCAGTCGAGAGAAGTCAGGTGATACAGGATATACCAGATTAGGAAACGAATTCGCTAAGTAAGTAAATGAATATTGCTCCTTGGGTTGTACTTCAAATGCAGACTAGAACAAGAAAGGAAGGCCTTGTTTAAGAAATTTGCTTACTTCAAACATAGTTAGATATGCATATCAGAAAATCGTCTTTAAATACTTCAGTATAGAGCGTGGGATTGTATCGACGTGAAACTCGGACAATGTCTAGAGCATAAAGAAAGAGATTAGAAGCTTCTGAAATGTGGTATTACAGAAAAACGCATCACGAATAGACATAGGTCTACTGAATCGAGTTGGTGAGAAAGTTACTATTTTGAGAAATTGACCAGAAGCTAGACTAATAGGAGACACCTTAAGACACCCAGGATTTGTTCAAATATTTTTGAGTGAGGTGTAGGGAGTAAGAATGGTAGAGGTAAATCAAGGTATGAATATGACAAACAGATTAGTATAGATGTAGGATATGTAGTTGTTATGTTGGAACCGAACTGTCGGCAGCCCTGAAGATGGTTTTCTGTTATTTCCCATTTTCAAACCAGTCAAATAATTGGGCTGTACCTTAATAAAGGCAAAACATATCTGTGTCGGTGCGAAGTAAAGCAACTTGTACAAAAAATTAATATAATTATTATGAATATGTACGGGTGTGTGGAAGTGCGCGGTCTTAAATATTTAGTGACGTTGGCAAGTCGAAAGGTTTCTTCGCTTAATATTATTTCCGAAGCAAAGTCGCGAATTACAGTTATGATTTTTGATAGCGGGGAAACATAGTGGCGGTTTAAGAAATAAACTGTTTTCTTTTGTTTCGAAGTAATGAAGTAGGAAATAACTTACCCTTAGCGCTCAGTGACAACTATAGCTACTATGCATTTAAAAATGTATAATAAATGTAAACATTAAGTTGGCATTACTGTTTGTATTTACATCTCTTCTAAATATATCTCTCGCGATTTTTCATTCTAAAATAAATGTTTGTGTAGAACAGATGTGATATTCGGTAGAATGATTGAGATTATCTAGAAAAATCGTATAAAAACATACTGAAATTATTGTTGTTAGATCTTAATTTCTACTTTAATATCTCAAAAGAAAAGCAAAGCTAAACTAAGCTATCTCCGTACAAGCCATAAAGACTCTTTGATTAGTGGAAAGTAAAGGCTTGCGTAAAGGCTTGCACTATTCGGAATCTCGGCACTAAATGGGATAGAATTATTAGCCCATTGCCCGGCCACCTTTTATTCCCAAAAATCAACCTGGCACTCCCGTTTGGTGTAGATCCGACTCTTTGGCTAAATAGTCAGCTTTGAGGCCTTCGGGTTCGATTCCCGACGGGGTCGGGGATTTTAATCGCGTCTGAATAATTCTTCCGACTCGGGGACTGGATGTTTGTGTTTGTCCCAACACTACCCCTCTTCATATTCATACAATACATCACACTACCAACCACAATAGTGATTACATCCCTCCATTCAGGATTGGCGTCAGGAAGGACATCCGGCCGTAAAACAGGTCCATATTTATTTATTTATTTATTTATTTATTTATTTATTTATTTATTTATTTATTTATTTATTTATTTATTTATTTATTTATTTATTTATTTATTTATTTATTTATTTATTTATTTATTTATTTATTTATTTATTTATTTATTTATTTATTTACATACATACATACATACATATGTATGTGTCGCAATTCGTACCTGCGACCTCGCAGGTGTGAGAAAAGCAGCTGGAGATGATGACTCCAATTTGGTACAGGCGGAGTGAATCTTAACGCTCTGTGCCGCTCCAGAAGTTGGGAATCTCGGGAAACTGAACCCACGTCCTTCCACGTGAACCGAGTACGCCTTTATCACCTCGGTTAGGCAGCCCCTATTTTAAAATATCACCACATTTGATTTTAGTTAAGGTTATGTTTTAAACATAGTGTAAGATCATAGAATTATTATTGACATCTCTTACAGTGCTGTAGCCACTGAATTTTCCATCGGTTTTTAGCATCTTCCCACCGCCGTGAATTCTTTTGATACTTTCACTCACAAGATACACAGTTTAGTTATACGAGAAACATGTTTGAAACTGTAAATAAATAAACTAATAAATAAATAAATAAATAAATAAATAAATAAATAAATAAATAAATAAATAAATAAATAAATGTCCGCCTCTGTGGTGTCGTAGTTAGTGTGATTAGCTGCCACCCCCGGAGGCCCGGGTCCGAATCCCGGCTCTGCCACACAAAATTCGAAAAGTGGTTCGAGGGCTGGAACGGGGTCCACTCAGTCCCGGGAGGTCATCTGAGTAGAAGGGGGTTCGATTCTCTCCTCAGCCATCCTCGAAGTGCTTTGCCGTGGTTACCCACTTCTCCTCCAGGCAAATGCCGGGATGGTATCTAACTTTAGGCCACGGCCACTTGCTTCCCTCTTCCTTGTCTGTCCCTTCCAATCTTCCCCCCCCCCTCCCCACAAGACCCATGTTCACCAAAGCAGGTGAGGCCGCCTAGGTGAGGTACTGGTCCTCCTTCCCAGTTGTATCTCCGACCCAAAGTCTCACTCTCCAGGACACAGTCCTTGAGGTGGTAGAGGTGGGATCCCTCGCTGAGTCCGAGGGAAAACTAACTCTCGAAGGTAAACTGTTTAGGAAAGAAGAAATAAATAATTAAATAAATAAATGTGTCTGGATGTACGCCTATCACGTCTGCACAAAAATGAAATTACTATGATCTGCTTTGAAGTCAAATAATGAGATAATTATACTGTCCCTGTTATGTATGGGTGTTCGAGTTGACAGTGAGATCGTACCATGTTGTTAACTTACTAATGTCAACTTTGTCCTGTAAGCGAGAGTAGAAATATCAAAGGACGGCGCTAAACAAATCTGGAATTTAATGATGGTAGAATGAATTGTTACCCTAGTACTGATATATTGTGTATGTTATGTTTTTGTTTTAGTCGTCGATCTAGTTCATTAGTTGCGTTAATATTGTTTCAAGCAGTTTGTTCATGCTGCAGTTGATCAAGAAATGACGTAAAACGATGTGGTATAGTATGTCCGTTCAATCGTGAACATTAGCCAAGCCAGTGTATGAATGGTGTCCTTCACAACTATTATTGGACTTTATTGAAGGAAGAACAAGGATTATATCTCGTCACCGTTGTTGATGTCGACGAACATGATGATGATGATGATGATTGATATAGAGTTCCAGACGTCCCGGATCTTTCGGAAAGGTACCATATTCGTGTCCCGCGCAGTTCCTATCTTGGAAGGTAACTGTCCTGCTTTTTGCCATATTTTGAACCTCAAAAGAAATACGCCAGTTTTTTCGTCTCTGGTGAATACCAATGGCTTTATTTCTTTCAAAGAGGACAGATTCCTTCACTCTTTGTTTCTTTTCTCGGGCGAGAGAGTTAACTGCACTGGTTGGCAATTCTTGGGTTGTTCAGCCTGGTGGACACGAAGCGTGACAGCGAACAGCTACCCGATGTAGTCGTGCTCGTCCCATTTGATTGATACTACGTTTAAAAGTGGTTGATTCCAATGTGTGGGAGAACATGAATTATACCATATCTATCTGAAATGCTTCTGTAGAGAAGGAATTTCCCCACATAATAATGCAAAACGCTCAAATCTGAGCTGTTCGTTTCTATGAAATTTGTCTTCATTGTCATGCAAAGATTTTTATGGCATTGTTAAGAATGCCGAAGAACTTTCAACAGC
The DNA here is from genome assembly GCF_040414725.1 of Anabrus simplex. Classification (NCBI taxonomy): domain Eukaryota; kingdom Metazoa; phylum Arthropoda; class Insecta; order Orthoptera; family Tettigoniidae; genus Anabrus; species Anabrus simplex. The sequence goes on along the minus strand of NC_090271.1, from coordinate 131,156,229 downwards.
CGTTCGGAGGAATTACAAAGATCATCATCATCATCATCATCATCATCATCATCATCATAATCATCTGTTTACCCTCCAGGTTCGGTTTTCCCCTCGGACTTAGCGAGGGATCCCAGCTCTACCGCCTCAAGAGCAGTGTCCGGGAGCTTCAGACTCTTGGTCGGGGGATACAACTGGGGAGTATGACCAGTACCTCGCCCAGGCGGCCTCACCTGCTATGCTGAACAGGGGCCTTGTGGAGGGATGGGAAGATTGGAAGGGATAGACAAGGAAGAGGGAAGGAAGCGGCCGTGGCCTTAAGTTAGGTACCATCCCGGCATCCCTGGAGGAGAAGTGGGAAACCACGGAAAACCACTTCCAGGATGGCTGAGGTGGGAATCGAACCCACCTCTACTCAGTTGACCTCCCGAGGCTGAGTGGACCCCGTTCCAGCCCTCGTACCACTTTTCAAATTTCGTGGCAGAGCTGGGAATCGAACCCGAGCCTCCGGGGGTGGCAGGTAATCACGCTAACCCCTACACCACAGAGGCGGACAATTACAAAGATACTGAAATTTAATGAGCTGGTATGAGCAATGAAATAAAATGTAGGTTTTAGTATACTTGCAAATGTTGACATGTATCAATAAATTGCACTATGATGCCAATATAACAATATTTTTTTGCTTTCTGGAAAGAAATTTACAATTTGTGGTACACGAGTGGGCCTACCGTTGATTTCCTCGATTGAACATCTGTCGTATATTTTGAGTTCATATCTGACAACCTTGGATGATGATGGTGTTATTATTATTATTATTATTATTATTATTATTATTATTATTATTATTATTATTATTATTATTATTATTTAACTTAGTGGCTTCCAAACATTTTTCGTCCTCGGCATCCCTGCTATGTTTTTATAATTTGCTTTAAGTCACGCCGACACAAATAGGTCTTACGGCGACGATGGGATAGAAAAGGTCTTGGATTGGGAAGGAAGCGGCCGTTGTCTTAATTAAGGTACAGCCCCAGCATTTGCCTGGTGCGAAAATGGGAAACCACGGAAAACCATAATCAGGGCTGCCGATAGTAGGGTTCGAACCCACTATCTCCCGGATGCAAGCTCACAGCTGCGTGCCCCTAACCGCACGGCCAACTCGCCCGGTCTGTGCTATTTAAGTGTATTCGCATATCACCCTAGATATAATCATGTCTAATAATGTGTAAAAAACGGCAAAGATGTGGTTATTCGATTTAGAGTGTAAGATGAATAGTACGGGGGAATTACCATCCGATTTTAAAAAGAATCTTCTTATGCATATTCCCAAGAAAGCAGGTGCTGGTAAGTGTGAAAGCTTGACAACGTCTAACATAGATGTGAAAATTATAAATGGAAGTGGAACGATGAAAGAAAGAACAAGAATAGAAGGTTTTGAAATGAGGCGTTCCATAAGAATGCTGAAGAGAAAATTGGTAGATTGAATCACGAATGAACAGATGCTGAATAGAATTAATGAAAAGAGAAAGATTTCGTGAAAATTTATCAGAGGAAGGGATCGAATGATAGGACACACCTTAAGTCACCGAGAACTTGTTCAGTAAGTTATTGAGGGAAGTGTAGGGGGTAAGAACGGTAGGGGTATACCACGGAATGAATCTGACAGATTGGAGTAGATGTAGGATGTAGTAGTTTTGTAGAAATGTAAAGGTAGGTACAGGATTGGGAAGCATGGAGAGCTGGATCAAACCAATCTACGAAATGATGACCCGCACTACAACAGTGTGACTTGGTAAGCCTCGTTTTAGAAAAACGAAATATGCATTTAACTCTACAAAGAAGTGTAATAAACATACATTGAGCAATTGCGCTGTTGAATGAATCCAGCTACAGGAGGGGTGCTCTTAACCAGCCTCGGGTTATCCGGCCGGCCGATTAATAATGTGGATCTGGTTTCCCACAGTCGCGAGTGTGGAATATGCCGAACAGGAAAGACAATCATCTGTTGTGGATATTATGTTTATGACGAAATGACATGATGACTTTAAAAATCATTTGACACAAGAAAAGCAAAAATACATTACAGATTTCTTTCTTTCTTTCTTTCTTTCTTTCTTTCTTTCTTTCTTTCTTTCTTAATCCGTTTAACCTCCAAGATTGGTTTTTCTCTCGGACTCAGCGAGAGATCCCATATCTACTACCTCAAGGGCAATGTCCTGAAGCGTGAGACTTTTGGGTCGGGGAAAACAAATGGCGAGGAGGAGCAGACTGCTTCACCTGCTCTTCCGAACAGGAACCTAGTGGGGGGATGGGAAATTTGGAAGGGGTAGACAAGGAAGAGAGAATAAAGCGGCCGCGGTCTTAAATTAGGTACCATCCCGGTATTCGCCTGGAGGAGAAATGGGAATCCTCGGAAAACCACTTCGAGGATGGCTGAGGTGGGAATTAAACCCCCTTCTACTCATTTGACCTCCCGAGGCTGAGTGTACCCAGTTCCAGCCCTCGTACCACTTTTCAAATTTCGTGGCAGAGCCAGGAATCAAACCCGGCCCTCCGAGGGTAGCAGCTAATCACACTAACTACTACGCCACAGTGGCGGACCAAAAACTGATTACTCTGAGTAAATTTAGTTTCACGCATTAACTTCATTTTATTTGTATTATCATTTTAATAGTTTAATGATTGAATCTATGTTTTTTAAAGTTTACTTTAATGAATAAGTGCCTGTGTTGTAAAGTGAAACATACAATACGGCTGTTGGACCATGAACTGAATCTAATATTTGTATCATGGCAGGTAATCAAATTGGCGTCCGGCTCCTTGGCTGAATGGTCAGCGTAGTGCTCTTCGGTTCAGAGGACCCCGAGTTCGATTCCCAGCCGAGTCGGAAATTTAACCTTAAATGGTTAATTCCTACAACTCACACACCACACACAACACTATCCTCCACTACAGTAACACGCAGGATCCTATACACGGCAGATGCCACCCACCCTCGACAGAGGGTCTGCACCAAGCTAGAAGTGGTCACACAGAATTATTATTATTATTATTATTATTATTATTATTATTATTATTATTATTATTATTATTATTATTATTATTATTTATCATATTGGTATGTACCTACTCCCTTGTATTATTTTTTCATGTTTAAATAATGCATGGCTCCACAGCCACTCAACTCGTTCATTTACTTCATCATGTTTTAAAATCTTCGAAACAACCCTTACAAAAGTTGGAAATGGAATTAAAATTTAAGGACTTGCCTAGCCGAGACGGGGCGTACTCGGTTCACCCGGAAAGACATGGATTCGATTCCACTGTAAAGAGGTGGCTTTGTTTTGCTCTTTGTTTTGTTTTACTATTTAAAACCTAAGTTCAAATACTTCTCATCATATTAATTATATTCACGCTTATTCACATTATGCACATTGCTTGACGATGTTCCCTCCTTATTACATTCTCGCAATAATTATTTTTATGTAAAAGCCAGTCCACTTTTTAAAAATAATACAAGAAATAGCTTTAATAAAAAGTTGGATTAGCAACATCTTTAATAAGAACACAATTCAATTGATTTCATATCCAAACATTAGCTCTACACCGCGTGAATTTGGCAGCTACTCGTAATTTGACACTCGATGACAATTATAAGTTAATGGGTTGTTCCCTACCCTTATCTGAATTTTCAATACTGCTCTATATCATAGTCTGTGATTATTGACTCTTTTCTTACACCCTGTAGACCTTATCTGAATTGTCATTGCCCCCCTCTATCACGGCCTATGATTATTGGACTTTTCTTACACCCTGTAGGCCTTATCTGAATTGTCATTGCCCCCCTCTATCACGGCCTATGATTATTGGACTTTTCTTACACCCTGTAGGCCTTATCTGAATTGTCATTGCCCCCCTCTATCACGGCCTATGATTATTGGACTTTTTTTACACCCTGTAGGCCTGTAATAGCCATGAAACTTTCTCGTGCATGTTGTAGCTGTTGTACAATGAGCCGTTTACGAAAACCCAGCATGCCTGTAAAGCAGTTATTTTGTAAATTAGCATAGTCCTTCTTGGCTCCAGCTTCCAGGAGCCGAAGGGCGTAGAGCTATCTCTTAGAAGCACGCAGGTGCCCGATCGTAAACTTGTAGTCATGTCCGTACGTATGTGTGGTAAAGAGCGCCAGTCAATCACTTTGATGTGACCTAGAACTGATTGGAGAGCAACAGAGAGGGGGAGAGAGAGAGAGAGAGATCACGGTTGTTTGTCCAACCCGTGTCCTATCAAGCCTGTAATTACAACAGGACAACTCTACACCATACTTGAAATAATTGCCGCTATTCCATACAGAGTGATGGCATGTTTGAGCCTCCGTATCAGCCGACGAAGTGAACAGTTCACAGCACTCGAATGATATGTTCTTGTCAAATAAAAGAGGAAGCATAGAGAACGTGTCTACGTTATCACAGGATTGGATTTTCTAAAGACAAAATGTAGCTTATAGCCATGTTCTTCCATCGCAAAAAAAAAAGTGTTTTAAACACTCACATGGTATTTCACAGTGAAAGGACAAGGTCGTGTTTATTATTTGTTAGCAGTGGTTGTTATTATTGTACAGTTGTAAGTAAACACCCAAACACCCTCAGGTATTGCATGTTACTATAAACTGAGAACGAATCCAATAAGTGAAATACCGTAGTTCAAGTTCCTTGGGCAAATACTGACAGATCTTCTATATGAAACTGTAATCAAGGATCGTGTAGCTGAGACTGAACAAGCATTTTGTGAAAAAGAAGTCTTTGATATGTCAACGCTGCATGTCCCTCAGCTTATGAAAACAACTTGTAAGACCTGAATGTGGCACGTTGCAATGTACTGTGATGAGACCTAGACACTGATCAAATGTGACATTAAGAAATTAGAAGCCATTGAGATCTCACTCACCACTGACTTGCATTTGGGGCTATCATTTGAACGAAATAAGCCAAGTGCAAAAGATGACCAACACAGATGAGTTACACCGAGCTAGCGATCAACCAGATCCAGGAGATGATTCTCGAACTCCCTATCACACTGGCCTGCATGACATCATCAGCAAACAACAAAGTCCGAGGATATGGCATCTGCTGGTCATTCACCACTGACTTGCATTTAGGGCTATCGCCCTGGTGGCAGATTCCCTTTTAATTCTTTACCTCGCCTTTTCTTGAATGATTTCAAAGAATTTAGAAATTTATGGAACATCTCCCTTGGTAAAATATTCCAATTCGTAATTCCTGTTTTTATAAACATGCTCCAAATTGTCCCCTTGAATTTCAACTTTATCTTCATATTATGATCTTTCCTACTTTCAGAAACTTCATTCAAGCATAATCGTCTACTAATGTAATTCCACCGCACATCTCCACTGACACGCCGGAACATACCGCTTAGTCGAGCAGCTCGTCTACTTACTCCCACGTCCTCCCAGCCCAAAGTGTGCAACTTCGTCACCGCGCTCTTTTGTCGGATAATCGCGCATAACAGGTCGTGCAGCTTTCCTTTGGATCGTTCCCAGTTCTCGAATCAAGTAATCCTGCTGCGGGTCCTGTATACTGGAACTATACTCCAATTGGGGCATTACCAGTGAATTATACGCCTCCTCATGTACATCCTTACTACAACCCTCTAATTACCCTCATAACCATATCAAGAGATCTGTAATCTTTATTTTTAACATCGTAAATGTGGTTTCCCCAGTGGACGAATATTTTTCCCAATTAGAGTCCAGCTTCATTTTCCTGTTGTGATCTTTCCTACTTTTTAAACATCCATTCAGACATAATCGTCTACTAATGTCATCTCTCAGCTGACAGCTCAGAACATACCGCTTAGTCGAGGACTTTTCCTCTTTGTGAAACTAACAACCTTATTTTTACCTCGTTTTCCATTAAAGTATTGTCTACTGTCCATCTCACAACTTTGTCGAAGTCCTTTTGTAGTTGCTTGCAATTCTATAACTTAACTATCAATGTATACAGTATAATGTCATCTACCTTACCTGTGATTCCAGAGAACAGAAAGGGCCAATAATACTGCCTTGCAGAATCCACCTCTGAGTCATTATAGGATCGTATAATGCTTCACCCATTCTAATTCTCTATTTCTAGAAAATTAGCTATGGTTTTCCGTGGTTTCCCATTTTCACACCAGGCAAATGCTGGGGCTGTACCTTAATTAAGGCCACGGCCGCTTCCTTCCAACTCCTAGGCCTATCCTATCCCATCGTCGCCATAAGACCTATCTGTGTCGGTGCGACGTAAAGCCCCTTGCAAAAAAAAAAAAATTAGCTACCCATTCAGTCACTCATTTGTCTAGTCCAGTACCCCTCATTTTCACCAGTAGTTTCCCGTGATCTACCCATCAAAAGATTTGTATATATCAATAGCGATACAATCCATTTTAACCCCTGTATCTAAAATATCTGCTATATCCTTCTGAAATCTTACAAGTTGAGCCACACTGGAATAACCTTTCCTAAGCCTTTCTACTAAACCAGTTAGTAATTTCGTGAATGTGACTAATATAATCGGAAAGAATCCTTTCCGAGAGCTCGGATTCTACACAGTACATGTCGAGCTGACTGACCTGTAATTATGCGACGTTTATCATCATTTTTCCTTTGGACATTGCGGCTACTCTAGCAACTCTCCATTCTTTTGGTACAGGTCCATCATACACACAATAATCGAATAAGTACTTTATATATGGTACTATATCCCAACCATATATATCCCCAGAAATCTTATCAATTCTAGTTGTTCTTTTAGCTTTCAACTGTTGCATCTTTTTGTTAATATCTTTGTTGTCATAGGTAGATTTCAATAATTCACTAGCATTAGTCACCTTATGTAGCTGGACGTCATCCTTATGTCCAGCTATCTTTTCATATTGCTGACTAAATACTATTGCGTTCTGTAAATCCTCATACATACACTCCCCTGGTTCATTAATAGCAAAGCGAAGAAAAAGTTACCTCCATACAGGCCATGAAGGCCCTGGGAGGGGTGGAAGGTAAAGGCTTCCACTATCCATAACCTCGGCTCTACGCGCGGCCGTCTTTGCCTCCAGGAATTAACCTGGTACTCATTTTTATGTAGGTTGAGTAAACCTCAGGCCATACCCCATTTTGATACCTTGAATGTCCTTCCTGGAACTGTTTCTGGCGTACCTATACGTACCCTTAAACTCATAAGCCTGCTGTCACTGTGTCCAAACAAAGGAAGAACAGGAGCGGAGACAAAACAGACCCTTTTTTGATATCTACTCGAATGTCAAATGATTCAGTCTTTCTTTCCATTCCTAGTCCTTTCCTATCCCATCGTCGTCATAAGATCTATGCGTGTCGGTGCGACGTAAAGCACACCATAAAATAAACGAATGTATCAATTGGGAGTAATGTATGAGTTCATCTCTGCGTGTACCTAATTTGAAATCTCCTACTTTAATCATTATCCCATAAATATACCTACCGGGCGAGTTGGCCGTGAGGTTAGGAGCGCGCAGCTGTGAGCTTGCATCTGGAAGATAGTGGGTTCGAACCCCACTGCCGGCAGCCGTAAAGATGGTTTTCCGTCGTTTCCCATTTTCACACCAGGCAAATGCGGGGGCTGTACCTTAATTAAGGCCACGGCCGTTTCCTTCCCATTCCTAGGCTTTTCCTATCGCATCGTCGCCATAAGACCTATCTGTGTCGGTGCGACGTAAAACAAATAGCAAAAAGAATATATATACCTAAGTTTAAAGTTTATAAATAGTTATATAATGTTGGTAACAGTGAGAGATGTTTTCTATCACAATTTTAATCACTGTATCCTGTAAAGTGGTTTATGAATATACATTTTCAGTACAATTTTATCCGTAGTTCTGATGGTCTTCTTCTTCTTCTTCTTCTTCTTCTTCTTAATCTGTTTACCCTCCAGGTTCGGTTTTTCCCTCGGACTCAGCGAGGGATCCCACCTCTACCGCCACAAGGGCAGTGTCCTGGAGCTTCAGACTTTGGGTCGGGGGATACAACTGGGGAGAATGACCAGTTACTCGCCCAGGCGACCTCACCTTGCTGAACAGGGGCCTTGTGGAGGGATGGGAAGATTAGACGGGAGAGGCAAGGAAGCGGGAAGGAAGCGGCCGTGGCCTTAAGTTAGGTACCATCCCAGCATTTGCCTGGAGGAGAAGTGGGAAACCACGGAAAACCACTTCCAGGATGGCTGAGGACGGAATCGAACCCATCTCTACTCAGTTGACCTCCCGAGGCTGAGTGGACCCCGTTCCAGCCCTCGTACCACTTTTCAAATTTCGTGGCAGAGCCGGGAATCGAACCCGGACCTCCGGGGGTGGCAGCTAATCACGCTACACCACAGAAGCGGACAGTTCTGATGGTATGAATGTAATATTGGAACAGGAGTAATCTGATCTGTACTTTAGTAGGTTAATGGCAACTTAAAGCACGCTGACCGGGCGCAACAGTCTTGCACGATAATCACTTTCGCTGAACACTAAGGTTAGAACTCTACTGAAATTCTGTGAAGTGGAGTGCGTTGCACTAGCGAAGAACTCGGTAACGTAGAGTACTGCAGCGTGGTGCAGGAAGCATCCATCAAGCCAACTTTTATCAGAACCTCCCACGCAAAGTGTTTCCAACAAATTAATAATGCATTAGCCAGCAGTGGAAGGAAGACGGTCCATCAACAGCTCCTGTTGATTCCAGCTCCCAAACCCGGCTGATCCCGCTCATCCTGTTTATACTACCTGCTCACGGAACAAAGGGAATGCACAGAGAGAGAGAGAGAGAGAAAGAAAGAAAATGAAATAAGGTTTTGAATACAGGAAAGAATAAGTGCTGTCTGGAGATAAAGAAGGAATTCTTTGTAACATAACAAGGCGCCGTCGTATATTTTCTTTGTACATTAGTTAGAATTCGCATATCAAGCTAACTTGCGCCTATACAGTCTATATTTATAAATCCTCTGAAAGACAGGAGGGGACCTAACCCAAACCATGATTTATATGTGAATAAATAAGAATCATCATCTTATAGCATTGGCTACCATACTCTGGGCAGTTTGACTTATCATTTAGGTTGCCTACGTATAGGTTTCGATGTTGGTTTTTAATTAAATTTTCCGTCGTCGGGGGCCCGGGTTCGATTCTCGCTACTGCCAGAAATGTAAAAAGGACAGGAGGGCTGGTATGTGGTTAAATGTGACATGCAGTTCATCTCCATTGCGGGTGTGCCTGAAGAGAATTGCACCACCTCGGTTTGAGGACACGAGTTTATTTTCTGCCGGATTTATAACTGCGATTTATGGACTCTGGTATCAACTCTAGTAGTAATAATAATAATAATAATAATAATAATAATAATAATAATAATAATTGTACCAAGAGGTACACCTCTACGCCGCACGTTTAAATCTTGCGCCAATTGGAACTCCTCTACTGGAGAAACACTGAACTTAAACGGTACCTACTTAAACCTTTCCTCTGAAGATGTCACTGTGTGATTTTCGACTTGTTTTTGTTTACTATTTATCAAGAAGTTTGGACATTCTCTCATAGATGTCACGGCCGAAAAACTATGATCATGCACCCTGGTGCGAAGTGAAGGAACTTTTTTGAAGAAATTTTGTACTCGTAAGTTCTTTTCTTTACTAAATTTCGTTCATTCTTTTGTGGGTTGGCAATATTTAGCTTTTTCTTCCGCCAGTTTTGAAGTTAGCCAATCAGTAATTTCTGTAATTAATTTTCAGCCAATCGCGTATTTCTTCTTTGATTTTGTGTGTAACTGTTTAATGTAGCCAATAAAAACCTGGGGGTGTGTCTTAATTATTCATGAAAGGTCTCGAACTTTCCCCGAGGGTTTATAAACTGTTGATTTTTTTCGTCTCTCGGCCAATTAATCTACGTCTAACTAAGTGTGTGGTTGTAAAGCAGGGGGCTAGAGGCGCCTCTTTCATTAGGCAGCAGGTCGTCAGTAAGGTAATGGCCATTTAACATCCCTTTTTTTCTTGCTAGCTCAGCAGTTTAACCCGCGGGAAAGGTCCGAAACTTTTGTCATGTAACCTACCCTTCTGTAATGTAAATTTCTGCCGGCTTATGTAAATATCATTAATTGTAAATCGGGGATAGAGAGTGCTTTACCCTCTCGAGCTCCCCTTCATTTTGGTTTGAGGTGACTGATTTTCTTCTCTTCCTTAATGTCTTAAATAATTCTTATACGAGTCACCTCCATAGTTTGGGAACAGCCCCTGTTTCATCGGCCTAGTGCCTTTTAGGTTTTAAGAAGCTACATAGAGGAGTGCATGTATCCGCCTCCTTCCTTTTGTTTGGGCCATTTATTTAACGGTTAGTCCTTTTACTCGAAGGCCCTGTGGGTTGGGTACGAGATACCTCTGTTTCTATTTGTAAGCTAGGCCATGGAAGGCCAGAAAGTATAAGACATTTTTGGTGTTGTCTTGAACAGGCGTGAAAAACTGAGAGCGTGTCAGCTCTTTTCATGTGTTGTAAAAGTGCCTCAGAGAGGCTTGATATTCGAATTCTGAGCAAGTGCTCCATGTATTAGGGATTTTTCTGCCCTTTTGAAGAAATTGTTGCTTGGTTAAAGTTGAACTAGGAGCTCAGATTTGTAAAATTAGGGCTTGCTACCCCAAGAATGCTTAAAGGTTGAAAGCTCGGATACTTACGTCTTGGTTCTAAATCGCCATACCAGTGTTATTGTTGTTAAGGTTTTGTTATTCTTGTTTGTTAAAACTTAGAAAATATAACCTTGTTAAGGTTTTATATTAACTTCAATTTGGTAGTTAGACCCATTCGCCCCGGCACTTTCTTTCACCTCTGCTGTTCCACAGATACCCCGGAACAATAATAATAAAAACACCAGACTAAAGGCGACCACATAATTCATGGAGAAAACAAGAAAATTGTGGAGAAAATTGGGGTCAGTCCAAATGAGATCTGGAATAGCGAAGTGTTTCTAATGAAGGTTAACACTTTTAAGTTGTTCGAGGAAAAAACAAAGTACAAGAGCCAAGAGTATCTGGTCATACGAAAGGAAAAGAAGAAAATTCAGGTAAAGAATTACGATATTCTGGAGGACGGGAACGAAATACTAATCAGCAAACCAGTTGATTCTCGTAGTCCACGGTAGTTCAGACTCGAAGAAATAATAATAATAATAATAATAATAATAATAATAATAATAATAAACCACCCGGATGTAGAAGAGAACCAATATGTTCCTCAATGAGAGACTCCTCACAGCTAATCCCAGTGTTCAGAATCGTATGTAAATAATGTCGCTGGATGTCGAGAAAATAATTGATTGTGTTTCAACTCTCTCCGTGTTCGGGGTGTGTGTGTGGGTGTGTGTGTACGCTCGTGCTTTTTAACCATATAACGTGTTATTACAGTAAATTTTAAAGGGGAAAAGTATTTTTAAAATGACAACATCCCCTTCAGTGTGAGAAGTCCATTTAAAGTAAATTGAATTCTCTTAATTAAATCAGTTACAAATGTTCTGATACTACTCGTACATCAAAATTAATTAATTTTATAAAAATACTGAGTATTCTTTTATACACGAAAACAGAGAAGCCGTTGTTTATATTTCAAAAACTCTGTTATTTTATTTATATTTGTGGATGGGATAATGGACATGTAAAAGGGAGAGGTATAGAGCGTGACTTTGCGTGGCGATGTGATAACCATATTTAAAACTGAATTTAGAGACGTCTAGGGAACCCCTATGCTTGGTTGACCCTCCAGTTGCATTTTACTTAATGTTGTAAGTCAGAGGAAGAACAAAATTTATGTAAAACTTACACCAACAAAGGCTTATACGTTGTACAGTAAAGGAGAAAAAATCACAATCGTTTAGCCCGTAATTAATTACTAGTGAAAACATTTTGCCACTCCTGAAATCTAATTTTTCTTTACGGTGTCTGTTATAGATCAAACTATTTGATCGTAAAACGGGCGTTTTAAAGAATATGGCAGGTTTGCATGACGATGAAGGTGAGGTACTATTTTGAGCACACAGAAAATGGCTGTGCGGTGTGGGTCTCGTAGCTACTAGCTTGCATTCGGGAGATAGTGGGTTCGAACCCCACTGCCGACAGCCCTGAAGATGGTTTTCCGAGGTTTTCCATTTCCAAACCAGGCAAAAATCTGGGGCTGTAACTTAATTAAGGCCACGGTTGATTCCTTCCTAGCCGGACTGAGTGGCTCAGACGGTTGAGGCGCTGGCTTTCTGACCCCCAACTTAGCAGGTTCGATCTTGGCTCAGTTCAGTGGTATTTGAAGGTACTCAAATACGTCAGACTCGTGTCGGTAGGTTTACTAGCACGTAAAAGCACTCCTGTGGGACTAAATTCCGGCACCTCTGCGTCTCCGAAAACCGTAAAAGAATAGTGGGACGTAAACCCAATAACATTATTAATATTATTATTATTATTATTATTATTCCGAGGTCCTGATTCGATTCACGACACCGTCAGACAGTTAAGATTGGCAGGAGGGCTAGTATCTGGTTAAAAATGAAAACGTCCATGCAGTTCATCTTCATTGGGAGTGTGCCTGAAAAGAGCAACACCATATCGAGGATTACGAGGAGATAAGTTAAATTTACATTATTATTATTATTATTATTATTATTATTATTGAGGCGAAACATGTGATCGTGAAACCAAGAAAATTCAATGGAAATAATCCGCCTTTTAGAGAAGATCTAACTGAAAGTTTGTAGGGTGTTTGTGTCAGATTTTGTACGAACATTTCAGCCTATTTTTTCTTATTTCCTTGTTAGAAACGAGTAGATCCGGTTTATGGCCCAAATAATTCTACATGTTAACCTCAGCGGTGGCAGCTGCTCCATGCTAACGTGAGTGGTTTCCTGCTGAGAAATACGATAGGCTACCCGCAAGACATCCGCCGGACAGGTGCACATTCCAGCAGCGATGTGAGAGGCAAGAAAAACTTCTCAAGGTAGGGAGCAATAAAACTCTCCCCTCCGGCCACTAGACAAGGACATGGTGGCGCTGTGTTCTCTTTTTAAGGACGAGTTCTCCAGTTGCAACATGCAAGCAATCGCACTACTTAAAACAGAGATTTCAATCCTTACTCCATTGTCATGAACAGTCTTGTAACTTAATGGATATGAAATCCTTCTGATATTTCTGCGCTATCTTAAGCGTCGGGTTGATTGGATCAGACAGTAGAGTACTGGCTTTCTGAGCCGAAGTTGGCGGGTTTGAGCCCAGCTCAGTCTGGAGGTATTTTAATGCGCTCAAATAATATGTCAGCCTCGTGTTAATAGGCTTATTGACACGTTAAAAGAATTTCGGTGGGACAAAACTCCAGCATCTCACCATCTCCGAAAACCATGAAAGTAGTTAATGGGACGTAAGACTAACAAAATTATTAATATCTTAAATGACGTCAGTTTCGAATGACAATATTGGAAGTTTGAGTTCTGTCATATTGTTGAAATAAGAAGTTTGTGGTTCTTTTAGGACATTAATCATTTATTTATTTATTTATTTATTTATTTATTTATTTATTTATTTATTTATTTATTTATTTATTTATTTATTTATTTATTTATTTATTTATTTATTTATTTATTTATTTATTTAAATTTTTAGAAGCCTAAAACTGCGTGGGGAGTAATGGAACAAGTGCTGACTGAGGACGGACATCTAAGAAATAGTAACAATAATAATAATAATAATAATAATAATAATAATAATAATAATAATCTGCCAGCTTTCCTCCCAGTATTGTGGGACCCTGTAGTGGAATTTTTAGTGAAAATTCACGTGACGTTAGCAATAGCAAGCAACTTTGTAGTTTTACGTGACTTGTCATTCGCGGACCTCCAGTTGTACATGGAATCCGAATCACGAGTATAAGAATCTACATTCATTGGCCGGGATTCGAACCGCGATCGCATTGGTGAAAAGCCAGCGACTATGACACTCATTTCAAAAATCATACTACAGTACACTGGCCGGGATTCGAACCGCGACCCCGTTGATGAGAAGCCGGGGACTATGCCATTCGCTTATCACGCCCCGATCAAGAAGAACATTCGGCCTTAAAACACTTCTGATAAAAACGCAAAAGGAGCCACAAATAATTTAGATTTTTACATGTTTTATTTATTTATTTATTTATTTATTTATTTATTTATTTATTTATTTATTTATTTATTTATTTATTTATTTATTTATTTTACATCAACTACTTGCCTTCTTAAGAGACCCTTGGATTCTTTAAGAAGTGTGTCCTACAAATATTTCAATATGCCATTAAACCTGCTGAGATTCGAACCCACGACCCTGAGCACAAAAGATGAGCGAGCGTGTAGCGTACTTCGTTACACAGTCGGCTATGAAAGATTTGGCTGGAAATCTAATTTCTCCAGGCGGATTATATAACAAATCTAAGTATACTCTCACATCCTGTGTCCAAGGTTGCATCATCGAATCCCTGTGCAGTCGGTATTTAAAGTGGGGCGACAATATCCTATCATTAGTCTTCCTGGGACCGGGCGAGTTGGCCGTGCGGTTAGGAGCACACAGCTGTGAGCTCGCATCTCGGAGATAGTGGGTTCGAACCCCACTGTCGGCAGCCCTAATGATGGTTTACTGTGGTTTCCCATTTTGACACCAGGTCAATTAAGGCCACGGCCGCTTCCTTCCCATCCCCAGGCCTTTCCTATCCCATCGTCGCCATAAGAACTATCTGTGTCGGTGCGACGTAAAGCAACTAGCAAAACAAAAAGAGTTTGTCGCGTAGTTGCTTTGGCGATCGCCTTTATCTTGAAAGTTACGTGGGTCGACTCCCGACTCATCGACTGGCATTTAGGAGTGCTTAAGTGTAAGAGACCTGTATCAGCAGATAGTTTATTCTTTAAAGAACCCAATTTTAAAACAAAATTTCAACTCTGAAATGCGTGAATCCCAACCTTAGTAATAGAGAACTTTTTGGCGTTCCAGTTCACTGATGTTGTAATAGCTTAATATTAATCACGAATCTAACTTTTTCCACGTAAAGGCCAAACAGGTCTCGACTTGTCATCATACCTACAGTAGATTCATCATTTTCATCATTAAAAGTATTCGCTCCTAGTATTGGTCAGTTGCTTTGAAGTTCCTCAAAGATGTCCGGCTCCATGGCTAAATGGTTAGCGTGCTGGCCTTTGGTCACGGGGGTCCTGGGTTCGATTCCCGGCAAGGTCGGGAATTTTAACCATCATTGGTTAATTTCTCCGGCGCGGGGGCTGGGTGTGTGCTTCTTCATCATAATTTCATCCTCATCACGACGCGCAGGTCACCTACGGGTGTCAAATCGAAAGACCTGCACCTGGCGAGCCGAACATGTCCTCGGGCACTCCCGGCACTAAAACCCATACGTCATTTCATTTCATTTCATTTCGTCAAAGATCAGTGGTCCTTCGCAGTTGTCTTCAACTACCGCAGAGCTGTCTACACGTCTGTCAGTCATTATTTGTTTGAAGAAGCTATATCTCGGTCGTCCACATGATATCTTTTCTTCAATGAAACTTTCTACTACAATATATATACATTCTGAAATACCTTGAAATTAGAGATTTTATCATTTCATGATATTTTCGGCATCCTGTCAAGATTACTCCCTAGTAATTCTACGAGAGATGAATCATGAAGAAATATATGACCACTATTGACTGTTAAGGTAGGTCTCTACTTCTTATAGATGCTATGCTTGTTATATAAGGCGAAGCACATTTCTTTCTGAACTACATTGATCCACATGATTTAATTCCCCGTCGACATGTCGTATCGTGGTCCTTAAGTTCTTGTTCAGGGTAATGAGGACTTCCGGGCATAATCTTATTGAAATATGGCTTCTACTGTAACAAAATTCTTTATTCTTTAATTAGGGAGTTTATTTAAATGAAAGAAGCTTTTGAGCCGTGTGATTTTGTGTTTATTACTTTATGTCTGCGCATTACTTCTGCTAATTAAAATATTTCGCTTCATCCCCCCACAGCACTTGACAAACTTCGGTCTGCTCTCTTCCCTCGACTTTACACTTTCTTATATTTCTCAGACCTCTACCACATCCTATGGTTATTAAAACATAGCAGTTACTGGAATGTTCTCTCCAGCAAGATCTTGAGAAATAATTCATCTGAAACAGTTATAAATTAGTATCTGTAACCCTGTACATTAACTCGCATCCATACATAATATAAAATGAAATTCCTGTTGGGTGTCTGTCATGTTTGTGCGCTATAATCTCAAGAACCACTGAACAGATTTTGATCCGTTTTCCACCATCGTGTACGAAATATTAAGCTACAATACAAGGTAACTGAGCACTGGCGATCTTAGTGAAGGAGCGCTTCCGTGGCTTATGCTGCCTACAGCGTCAATAACAGACCCCAGATATCTATGGAAGAATTGTTTAGCGTAAAAATATGCGGGGGCTGTGTCGAAGTATTTTGGGAGTAGAATACGTCACTTGGGTGTTATAAATAAGACAGTGAATGCGCAGAGTTAATGCTTAGGCTTACTGAGCTCAATAGCTGAAGTCGCTTAAGTTCGGCCAGTATCCAGTATTCGGGAGATAGTGGGTTCGAACCCACCTGAAGATGGTTTTCCGTGGTTTTCCATTTTACACCAGCCAAATGCTGGGGCTGTACCTTAATTAAGGTCACGGCCGCTCTTTTCCTGTCCCATCGTCGCCATAAGACCTATCTGCGTCGGTGCGACGTAATAGCAACTTATAAAAAAAAATAAAAATGATTAGATTTTATCCTCCGGCTGGGACTCTTCTGACCGAGCTCGATAGCTGCAGTCGCTTAAGTGCGGCCAGTATCCAGTATTCGGGAGATAGTAGGTTCGAACCCCACTGTCGGCAGCCCTGAAAATGGTTTTCCGTGGTTTCCCATTTTCACACCAGGCAAATGCTGGGGCTGTACCTTAATTAAGGCCACGGCCGCTTCCTTCCCACTCCTAGCCCTTCCCTGTTCCATCGTCGCCATAAGACCTATCTGTGTCGGTGCGAAGTAAAGCAACTAGCAAAAAAAAAAAGGGACTCTTCTGTTACGAATGATGCAAAATAACACTATTTCTAATCTACAGCAACTCGATTATGTGTTCGGAATGTTTTCGGGCTTATGAATGAATTAAGACCTACTAGGTTGCGCCTCGTGGCGCTCAACTTTCTTACGTTGTAGCCTACATAGGCAAACTGGGATATCTTGGGTTTATTCGATTCTCTTTGACTCATTCTTTCTACTTGTTTTCATAGGCTTGGACCCTCTTTAAAGTAATATTATGAAACATTTCAGAAAAAAAAAATCACAAAATTCTCAACCCTTTCAACAACTTTGCACGCACCTACTTAAGTTTTCTCACACACTTTATTACATGAGTCGATAGATCTCGCGTAGACAAAACGAAAACACCTTGTGGTACATGTTATCACATCATGGTCCCGAGTTATACCAATCTGCCGCACGCTCCGATTTCATCACAAAATGGTGGATGTGTGTACCGCTCACAATTGCGCTATTTGATCTCCAAAGATATGTCGGTAGGCTCTCTGGAATTCTTCTTTTCAAATCAATTAGTATATTTTGCTAACTTTTTAGAGTTTTGAATTTTTTCAATATGTTTTACGTCACACGGACACAGACACGTCTTATGGCGACGATGGGATAGGAAAGCGTTATAAGTGGGAAGAAAGCGACTGTGCCCTTAACTGAGGTACAACCCCGGCATTTGTCTGGTGTGAAAATAGTAAACCACGGAAAACCAACTTCAGGGCTACCGACAGTGGGGTTCGAACCCACTATCTCCCGAATACAAACCGCACAGCCACTTGCTCGGTAGTTTTGAAATTACTAAAGAAAGTCTGGTGTAGAATTTTTCTGGGACAAGCGGGTTTTTACCGAGTGACTCAGTACTGGATCGACTTGTTCTAAGTCAAAAACCTCTATATAAATCTGTAACGGTATATACCTACCTAACTTTATGAGAGTTTCGGCATTACGTCTCATTCCACAGGGAAGTTGGCTTTACGAACATCAGCCTATACATCAGTCTCTTTCTGGAAAAACCGAGCTCGATAGCTGCAGTCGCTTAAGTGCGGCCAGTATCCAGTATTCGGGAGATAGTAGGTTCGAACCCCACTGTCGGCAGCCCTGAAAATGGTTTTCCGTGGTTTCCCATTTTCACACCAGGCAAATGCTGGGGCTGTGCCTTAATTAAGGCCACGGCCGCTTCCTTCCCACTCCTAGCCCTTTCCTGTCCTATCCTCGCTATAAGACCTACCTGTGTCGGTGCAACGTAAAGCAACTAGCAAAAAAAAAAAAAAAAAACCTTCTGGACAACTATAAGCATACATTCGATGTTCTGATATTGTAAGGTAACTCAAGGCTTCAGCTTAATGTCACATTAATAAATTTAGCACGATAATAAAATATTTCCCCACGGAGGCCACGTGCTTCAAGTGCCCCATTACTCTTTCTACTTCTTCTTCTTCTTCTTTCTTTCTTAATACGTTTACCCTCGAGGGTTGGTTTTTTCCTCGGACTCAGCCAGGGATCCCACCTCTACCGCCTCAAGGGCAGTGTCCTGGAGCGTGAGACTTTGGGTCGGGGATGTAACTGTGGAGGAGGACCAGTACGTCGCCCAGGCTGCCTCACCTGCTATGCTGAACAGGGACCTTGTGGGAGTTTTTTAAATCGATGATTTGCCCATGTAAATATCAATTTAGATCTCTTGTGTGGGGTATAAATATAAATCTCTCTCTATTTTGGAGATTATGGTTCCACAACAATTGCCTACGACTCCTAGGGACAAAGTTATACCAAAAATACGAAAAATCCCTTAATTAGCAATATTTCCGAATTCTGAATATAAATTCTGCCCCACGATGTGTATTTCATTGAACAGAGATTCGTACACCCAACATTTACTATTGCGGTAGACGTAGAATAATTAGCACAGAAGTTACTGGTGTGCGAAATTGTGTAAATTACCAATTAATATAAACATAATACGCTCGGGCTACATACTTAGCCATCCATGTGATTACGCTACCAGCCAGATAAATTACTTCGCAATAAATAATATTATTAACGTAACAGCCTCAAGGATCAAAACATTCAATCAGTGTTTATTTATTTTACTTATTTTATTAATGTGGTTAATTATTTATGAATATGGCAATTCCCCAATACGAAGAAATTCGGCCCTCTCTGTAGTTATCACCGGCCACTTGTGAATGACATTGTACTGAATCAACATTAAGCTGAATTGACTATCTAATGTTTTTCGTCTCATCTGAAGTCGAAGTTGCGCCAAGTACCGTCGCCACGGGAACCCAGATAGACAGCCCCTCTGTCCCGACCCGTATTTGTGACGTGACAACATCTTCACCCGAAAGGGCGTGTGTACTAAAACATTATGCAACGGAAGTCCGACTCGTTGGCTGAACGGTCAGCGTACTGGCCTTCGGTTCAGAGGTCCCGGGTTCGATTCCCGATTTTAACCTTAATTGGTTAATTCCAATGGCACGGGGGCTGGGTGTATGTGTTGTCTTCATCATCATTTCATCCTCATCACGACGCGCAGGTCGCTTACAGGAGTCAATTAGAAAGACCTGCAGCTGGCGAGCCGAACCCGTCCTGGGATATCCCAGCACTAAAAGCCATGACATTTCATTTCATGCAACGGAAACAGACCTCACTGTAACAGCCTACTGTGACCATAAGTCACAAAGCAATAATTGTACTCATGTCGTTACGTACCTACTACCGAGCTCGATAGCTGCAGTCGCTTAAGTGCGGCCAGTATCCAGTATTCGGGAGATAGTAGGTTCGAACCCCACTGTCGGCAGCCCTGAAAATGGTTTTCCGTGGTTTCCCATTTTCACACCAGGCAAATGCTGGGGCTGTACCTTAATTAAGGCCACGGCCGCTTCCTTCCCACTCCCAGCCCTTCCCTGTCCCATCGTCGCCATAAGACCTATCTGTGTCGGCGCGACGTAAAGCAATTAGCAAAAAACGTACCTATTGTCCTTGAATAGATGCCTCACTTGCTTGAAACACCCCCATTCAGTCACCTCATCCGCAGGCGTGGGTGGTGTGACTCTTGCGATGCACCAACTGAGCACGCTCCCAGTACTCGCTGTTGCTAGTTGACAGTTGACGTGTCGTTTGTTTGATTTGTTTCAGTCAAAGCTGAATAGACATGCATTCCACTCCTCCACAAGAGGTGCTAAAATATTACTTGTGACAATACCGCGTTACTAATTCCGCGTGAAATTTGAATCTTGAGGATAAAAGTGATCGTCGAGGCCTGGATCTTCATTCCTGTTATATGCATACCACTGAAATGTCGAACATACAGTAGACAGAACTCATCAAATCAAACATGATGGTGAAAGAATAATAGAGATTTCTCCATCCGTTCAAGAGATATGCACCCAACAATATGAACCTAGTACAACTGACGCTGACATGACATCACCCGCGCCGCTACCTTGTGACACGCCTCGGTTGTCCAGTAAATGAAATGGCGTATGGCTTTTAGTGCTGGGAGTGTCCGAGGACATGTTCGGCTCGCCAGGTGCAGGTCTTTTGACTTGACTCCCTTAGGCGACCGTGATGAGGATGAAATGATAATGAAGACGACATATATACTTAGTCCCCGTGCCAGCGAAATTAACGAAGGATGGTTAAATTTTCGGACTTTGCCTGGAATCGAACCCGGGACCCCTGCGACCAAAGGCCAGCACGCTAACCATTTAGCCATGGAGCCGGACGGTTGTCCAGTGCGAATTGGCGATGCAGTGATACAGAGCGGACATTGTGTTTCATTCAAGTGATTCTGTGACTTACGAATAAATGTGTTCCATTCGATATGTGCGTTTCATTTCACTCGGTTCTGCATGCCTTAAACGTCCAACCGTGTCGTAGGCCTGTATACAGCATTTTTTATGCTATGTTGCACTAATAATCAACCTTAAAATTAAAAATCAAATTTGGAGAGTAATCAAATACATTGTTTAATAGCCTCAATTAGAGTTGTTAAAATATCCTTTACAGTGTATAATTTGCAGGAGTAATCATCGTTTGAGTGAAATCACTGGGATGGTTGAATATGGAATGGGAAGAAAGGAGCGAGCTAACAGGGAGGCGGCCGGAAGGGTCGTGAGGATAACGTCGCAGCGTACATACATCAGGAGGAAAAACAACCGATATCTCCACAAGAAAATCTTATATTAATAATAATGTTATTGGTTTACTTTTACTGTATCGACACAAAGCTGACGTATTTGAGCACCATCAAAAACCACCGGACTGAGCCAGGATCGAATCTGCCAGCTTGGAGTCAGAAGGCCAGTGCTCTACCGTCTGAGCTGCTCAGTCAGGCAAATTCTTATAAAAACAAGGTCATGGGTTCAAACCGATTACCGTAATTTAAAAAGTGCTACCGTATGAAGCCGAGGCTAATATCATATAATTCGAAGTTGAGTGTCAGAGATGATGTCTTAGGTCACATCTAGGGGAGAAGAAGAGGGTTTATTTGGAAGAACGTGACTTCGATTCCCCTTCAGAAAGCAACTAATTCAGGAACGAATCTTACACTCCTGGAGAGGAGTGCTGTCTGCAATACCAGGTTGACCACTCGAACCATATAAATCCACTTGGTGCTGAGTTTACGGACAGCCGAAGCTTTTATTCTTCACTTCAGAGCCATAATGGAGATACATTTTATTTGGGAGATAGTGGGTTCGAACCTCACTGTCGGCAACCCTGAAGATGCTTGTCCGTCGTTTCCCATTTTCACACCAGGCAAATGCTGTGTCTATACCTTCATTAAGACCACGGCCGCTTCCTTCTCATTCCTATCCCTTTCGCCGTGAGATCTGTCTGTGTCGGTGCGACGTAAATCAACTTGAAAAAAAAAGGAGATACATTTAAATGTTAGATACCTAGTGAGTTGGCTACGCGATTCGAGGCGTCTAGCATTTACTTAGTTTGAAAGTGGGGAAACTACGGAAAGCCATCTTCAGGGTTGCCGACGGTCGGATTCTAACCCATCATCTCGCAAATGCAAGCTCATAGCTAAGCGACCCTAACCGCACGGCCAAATCGCTCAGTCCAGGTCATTTCAGCACTAGAAATTGGCACTGGTAGCTCGAGAAAAATGAGAATCTGCTGCTCTTCACTTGATTTCGCTATCTATCCACACCACCTACAGCCAGGCTGAGTGGCTCAGACAGTTGAGGCGCTGGCCTTCTGACCCCAACTTGGCAGGTTTGATCCTGGCTCAGTCCGGTGGTATTTGAAGGTGCTCAAATACGCCAGCTTTGTGTCGGTAGATTTACTGGCACGTAAAAGATCTCCTGGGAACACAATTCCGGCACCTCGGCATCTCCGAAGTAGTGGGACGTAAAATACAATAACATTATTTGAACCATCTACATGGCCACCAGCCTGTCGCAGACAGGTACGATAACTAGTTTATCATAAAATTCAACAGCATCGTAAAGTGCAGATTGCCTTAGGTGATGCTTTATCTAGAGCCAGAATGTATTCTATATTGACTGCTTCACTAAATGTAGCACAAAGTTCTGTTTATAAGGAACAATAACGCAGTTTTGAGCGATACTGCTAGCAGCGTCTTCCATTAAAGGAGAAGCGTACCGCCCTACTTATTCTCCATTAAACAATTTTATGAATAGAAATATTCCGAGAGAGAAGCTTGATTTTAAGCTCCAAACTGTGTATTCATTAAGGAGTACGGCTATAGTGAAACCTGTCATAGCCACTAACTCTAAGTCGACAGCTTTTCATTAAAGGACAGGCATCCTCGCGTAAAAACTTCTTATTGTATTGTACAGGCGCCAAGTACGCCACAGAAGGAGTCTTCTTCAACTTACATACAGCTAATTAACGAATCTAGAGTTAAAAATTATAATATTTTATGACAGAAGTTCCCATATTACAATCATACGTTCCAAAGAGCATATGTTAGTACAGCTATGGTAGGTCGATATAAACAAAACAAGAGTTAGGTTTGTCCTTCCCATGCGTGAGTTTCAAGACTAAATGTGTATTAAGGTGCCTTATATTGATGTTTCAAGCACTGTGCTGGAGAGGTCGCTTAGAGTCTTATGTTTCCGAGATGAATTTATCATTAAAAACACGACTCATACAACTCCTTTTTAAGAATTCCTAATAAATTACAAATCTGCCCTTGAATATGTTTGGTAGATATATAACTTTTTTTTTAGGAACTTCAATCATTCAAACAAAAATATATTAAACAAGAAAGGTCTTAACAACAAATTTACGTTTGAATTTTGTCTAAAAATCCTCTCCACCTTAAATATTTTCAAGCAGGAAAAGTTGAATTTTAAATGTTGCTCTTAGTGTGAATAATACTTCTAATATAAACAAATAATAAATTATATTATATTAACCACTCTAAAGGTAAATAACACAATACATTATATCCATTGCCAAACAACCTCCAGTATGTATTGTACAATTTGACCATTGCTGAGTTGCAAAAGCACTTGAGTCATGCTTGTTACGGTATAACTTGCCTACCACTGAACGAAGAAGTAACCCTGCCCCCTGAAGCAGGCAGATGACCTTGCAGTTGTTTACATTGAGTTGCCTTCGCTGATGATGCTTGTACATCTAACAAAAGCAAACATAAAAGTACTTAGTCCAGTTTTCTGTTTCATTTCGACTTCTCCGTCACATAATCACATAATCCTGTGAGTATGAACATCCTATCTCTAGTCTTTTAAGGTGTTCTGGTTTTTATGAACATGAGTGTATTTTCATTTATTCAATTTAAACAGAACGACAGACACAGACATTATTTTCAGAAATGATTGGTATCGTCTACCTACCTCCTCAAAATCACGACAAAATGTGAATGTTACAGATATACACACAGTTTTCTTATTATTATATTAGTAAGATAAACGCCTAAATTATTTAATATATTGACTAATTAAACTAATTGGTACAGTTAGAAAATGTAGCACGACTTTAAAACATTCCATATCATTCTATGATCGATAGTTTGAGCGCTGCAGGTCGACGCAGATGCTTGTACGAGTCTCGAAACCTCTTCAGTGGTCACGCACTACTCGACCACACACCGAGTACGCTCAAGTACAGTTCATGTGGGACTGACGAGCATCGCAGCAAAAAAATCAGAGAAATAAAAAAGTTTTAATTAATATTGACGACATGAAAGAGTTTCACGGGAAGAGGAAACATGGCACAAAATTTCTAAAGGAGAGATCATGCATAGAGACTGAGAGGAATTCGGAGAGCCTGAAAAATGCTGCGATAAGTTCATCATCACAATCTTCGCGAATGATAGCAGCTGAATAAAGAAACGACTTCAATAAATGAGAAGTTCTCTAGGTTTATGGTACGTAGCCTACTTTCAAAAATACTCGAACAAAACATAAAGTCAATATGACAAATACTCCATTGCAGTTTCCTAACACATCCAGGTCAATTTTTTACAATTTGCTTTACGTCGCATCGACACAGATACGTCTTATGGTGACGACGGGAGAGCAAAGGTCTAGGAGTGGGAAGGAAGCGGCCGTGGTCTTAGTTAAGGTACAGCCCCAACATTTGTCTGATGTGAAAATGGGAAACCGCGGAAAACCATCTTCAGGGCTGCCAACAGTGGGGTTCAAACCCACTATCTTCCGGATGCAACCACATAGCTGCGCGCCCTTAACCACACGGCCAACTCGCCCGGTAGATCCAGTTCAATTTTCCTCTATATAGACATGACTTATTATTATTATTATTATTATTATTATTATTATTATTATTATTATTATTATTATTATTATTATTCCGACTCCTTGGATGAATGGTAGTGTTGAGGCCTTCGGTTCAGTGGGTCCCGAGTTGGATTCCCGACCGGCTCGAGGATTTTAATCGCGTGTGATTAATTCTTCTGGCTCGGGGACTGGTTGTCGGTGTTTGTTCTAACACTCTCCTCTTTATATTCGGACAACGCCCCACCCTACCAACCATCACAGAAAAAAGCAATAGTGATTACATCACTCCACAACGGGTTGACGTCAGGAAGGGCATCGGGTCGCAAAACAGGGCCAATTCCACATGTGCCATCCAGTCCGCACCCGCGATCCCACAAGGTATGGCAAAAACGGTAGATGATGATGATCATGGTGATTATTATTATTATTGAATTATTATTATTATTATTATTATTATTATTATTATTATTATTATCATTCTCGTTATTATTATTATCATTCTCGTTATTATTATTATTATTATTATTATTATTAGTATTATTATTATTATACCGCTTTTCCATCACCCTGATGGGGTCGCGGGTACGATCAGTGTCGCACATGTATATTTGACCCTGTTTTACTTCCGGATGCCGTTCCTGACACCAACCCTTTGAGGAGGGATGTTTTCAGTATTACGTGTTTGTTTGGTTCAAGGTAGAGGGTGTGTTGTGCGTGTTTGAAGTTGAGAGTGTTGGGACAAACACAATCCCCCAGTGCCCGAATCGAGGAATTAAATATCTCCGACCCAAGCGGGAATCGATGCCGGGACCCTCCGAACTAAGGACTACGACGCTCATCATTGATACAAAGAGATGGGCATAACATTATTTCCTGGCCTTTTTTTTTTAATTATCTAGGATTGGCACGAAAGTAGATTAAGCCCAGTTTTGCGGCCGGGTGCCCCACCTGACGCCAATCGATGTGGAGTAAAGAAGTGGAATCAGATATAAGGATTTTTGAGTATGGTGTTATTCTGAATGGAGTAATAAATAAGTTCCAAGAATGTAAGTAACTGCAAAATGACCTCGAAAATGTTGTGAGATGGACAGCAGGCAATGGTATGTTGATAAACGGGGTTAAAAGTCAGGTTGTGAGTCTCACAAATAGGAAAAGTCCTCTCATTTTCAATTACTGCGTTCATGGGGCGAAAGTTCCGTATGGGAATCATTGTAAGTCCCTAGGTGTTAATATAAGGAAGGATCTTCATTGGGGTAATCGCATAAATGGGATTGTAAATAAAAGGGTACAGATCTCTGCACATGGTGTTTAGGGGGTTGTAATAAGGATGTAAAGGAGAGGGCATGTAAGTCTCTGGTAAGGCCCCAACTAGAGTACGATTCAAGTGTATGGGACCCGCACAATGATAATTCAAGAACTGGAAAAAATCTGAAGAAAAGCAGCTCGATTTGTTCTGGGTGATTTCCGACCAAAGAGTAGCGTTACAAAAATGTTGCAAAGTTTGGGCTGGGAAGACTTGGGAGAAAGGAGACGAGCTGCTCAACTAAGCGGTATATCCCGAGCTGTCAGTGGAGAGATGGCGTTGAATGACATTAGTAGACTAATAAGTCTGAGTGGTGTCTTTAAAAGTAGGAAAGATCACGATATGAACATAAAGTTGAAATTCATAAGGACAAATTGAGGCAAATATTCGTTTATAGGAAGGGGAATTAGAGATTGGAATAACTTACCAAGGGAGATGTTCAATAAATTTCCATTTTCTTTGAAATTATTGAAGAAAAGGCTAGGAAAACAACATATAGGGAATCTGCCACCTGGGCGACTGTCCTAAATGTAGATCAGGATTGATTGATTGATTGATTGATTGATTGATTGATTGATTGATTGATTGATTGATTGATTGATTGATTGATTGATTGATTGATTGATTGATTGATTGATTGATTGATTGATTGATTGATTGATTGATTGATTGATTGATTGATTGATTGATTGATTGATTGATTGATTGATTGATTGATTGATTGATTGATTGATTGATTGATTGATTGATTGATTGATTGGATGTATTCACTGTTGCCTGTTTCTGTGGTAGTTTGTAGTGTGATGTGCTGTATGTAAATGAAGATTTGTATTAAGACGACATATACACCCTGACCGAGTTCGGTAGCTGCAGTCGCTTAAGTTCGGCCAGTGATAGTGGAGATAATGGGTTCGAACCCCACTGTCGGCATCCCTGAAGATGGTTTTCCGTGGTTTCCCATTTTCAGACCAAGTAAATGCTGGGGATGTACCTTAATTAAGGTCAAGGCCACTTCCTTTCCACTCCTAGCCCTTTCCTACCCCATCGTTACCGTAAGACCTATCTATGTCAGTGCGACGTAAAGCAGCTTGTAAGAAAACACCTAGCCACCGAGTTGTAGGAATTAACACGGTTAAAATTCCAGGCCTTCAGACCCTAACTAATAATAATAATAATTTCGTGTGGCTGTTTCTAGCCGGGTGCAGTCCTTGTAGGGCAGACCCTCCGATGAGGGTGGGTGGCATCTGCCATGTGTAGGTAACTGCGTGTTATTGTGGTGGAGGATAGTGTTATGTGTGGTGTGTGAGTTGCAGGGATGTTGGGGACAGCACAAACATCTATCCCCCGAGCCACTGGAATTAACCAATGAAGGTTAAAATCCCCGACCCGGCCGTGAATCGATCCCGGGACCCTCTGAACCGAAGGCCAGTATGCTGACCATTCAGCCAACGAGTCGGACAGACCGTAACCGGGCAGGTTCGATCCTGGCTCAGTCTGGTGGTATTTGAAGGTGCTCAAATACATCAGCTTCGTGTCGGTAGATTTACTGGCACGTAAAAGAACTCCTGCGCGGTACCCCAGGAGTCTCCGAAAACCGTCAAAAGTAGTTAGTGGGATGTAAAATTATCATTAACACCTTTATTTCATGAGCGTTCAGTTCTAAGGCTGATGACGTAGGTGGGACTGTATTACAAATCATTCTTTTGAATTCAGCCACCCTACAATTATGTGGGAAACCAACTTCAGGGCTACAGTTGCTTACTTGTAATGTTGCCATATGTCACAGATTTCGCGGCCAGTCCCACGATTTTATAAAGTAAGAAGAACGTCCAGGCCGAAGACACAGAATCTTGTGTTCGTTTATAAGTTTGGAAAGTCATCTTCGGATAACTTGCAAATTGTACGAGTCTTCTCTTTGACAACGTTGTATTTTTTTTTCAGACACAAAGTTTGAAAATTTTGAGAATATAAAGTTCAGCAAGAAATGTGTAGCCTTTTCCCATTGATGTTTTTTCTGGGGAACAATATTCTGAACTGCAAAAAGCTGTAGGGTATAATAACAATGTAGAGGATGTTTTCCCTTAAGTCTACCCAATGGACAGGGGAAAGGAAACATGTTAACATTTAACATTTGCAAATGCAATGCTACAAGTATAGTACAACATGAAACATGCAAGTTATATATTATTCAAAATGCAGCCAAGTTCCTTTCTTCTATTCTTTGCTCTCAGATGTTTGACTAGTATACCGTAATAATTCTTAGTGCATTATAAGTACACGTTTTTGTGGTAATACATGTTCTCTTCATTAAATGAAGTTGATAAAAACATACTTTTTTTGCTATGTGTTTTACGTCGCACCGACACAGATAGGTCTTATGGCGACGATGGGATAGGAAGGGTCTAGGAATAGGAAGCAAGCGGCCGTGGACTTAATTAAGGTACAGCCCCAGCATTTGCCTGGTGTGAAAATGGGAAACCACGGAAAACCAACTTCAGGGCTACCGACAGTGGGGTTCGAACCCACTATCTCCCGGATGCAAGCTCACAGCTGCGCGCCCCTAAGCGCACGGCCAACTCGCCCGGTACAAAACAAAAACCCTACTAATGTCGTTTTCTTATTAGAATGCTTCCTTATATCAGCCGAATTAAAAAGGGAATTATGTCCTCATTTTGGACTTTTGGATTATTGCAACCCTACTTCCTTGTCAATCAAGGACCAGATTAATTAGACATACACAGGACAATAAAGTCACCTCAGCTGCAAAGGTTATTAGTTCGAACACGAACTACAGTCCGTATTCGAGGCTGTAGAAGAGGAACCAGAAATATAACCACTAGTCGTAAAGCAAAGCAAAGCAATGTCATCTCCGTACAGGCCATGAAGGCCCTTGGAGGGGTGAAGGGTAAAGGCTTCTACTCTCCGTAACCTCGGCACTTGATGGGGTAGCGTGGTTAGCTCTACGCCTGGCCGCCTTTGCCCCCAGGAATTAACCTGGTACTCATTTTTGGTGTAGGCTGAGTGAACCTCAGGGCCATGTGCACCTCCCGAGGTGGAAATCTCGTTTCTTAAATTTTACGACTTCCTGACGGAGATTCGGACCTACGTCCTTCCGGGCGAACCAAGCACGCCTTTACCGCCTCGGCCAGGCAGTCCCTATCCACTAGTGGTGGTCGTGATTATTTTTTCAAGTGGAAGTGTTACTGGATATCCATCCTCTGTTAACAACAATAAAAGCGAAAAAATGAAGAGCTTCGAGTCTTCGAAGAATGAAAGTATCGGCAAGATAAAGATAAGGGCCACGAGAGGCTGAATATGAGACTCCCTAGGTCTCTCAGATCGAATACTGTCGAGGTGGGAAGAGAACAAGAGTTAACCAGCGGAGGTCATAAAGAAAAATGAAAGTGAGAAGCCTGGCACAAATGCGTGGAAACAATGCCAGGCTCATCCTCGTGCCCCGTGGTCACCAACCTTCTCTCCCAAGTTGATAGTCTCCAGAGTTTCCCCTCTAGTCGTCTCTTTTACAACAGGCAGGGCATACCGGGGATGTATTCTACCGAGCTGAGTGGCTCCAGTGGTAGAGCGGCAGCCTGAACCCCAGCTGGCAGGTTCGATCCCTACTCATTCCAGTGGTATTTGAAGGTGATCCGATGCAGCAGCCTCGTGTCAGTAGATTCGGTGACACGTAATAGAACTCGTGTGGGACGAAATTCCGGCACTTTGGCATGTCCAAGGTAGTTAATGGGACGTAAAACTAATCTAAAATTACAATAATTATTCAACAATTAGAGAGGGTACTTGTATATATTAATGCCTGGGACAGAAACAGATGAAACATCGCACAGCTCACTAACGTAATGTGCCTTAACTCTAAAGCTTCGAACTTCAGCTTGTGAGATTATATCCGAGTTATATTGTTTCCACACAACTGGACAAGAAGATATTAATTATGTACTTTATGGAGCGCGCTGTCTTGTTTTGCCTTGGTAACTGCATCAATTACATAAGGATGAAGTCGAGACAGCAGTTCATTGACTTTAAATCTGAAGCTGTCCATCTTACCGCGCAACTTGCCAGTTCCTTAGCAAACCCTTGGAGATCAGCCAAGTTCTTCTCTGAAATGTGTGTTCCAGTTAAACTTGTTACAAGTTGGAGAACAAAAGACAACACCGGTTTATGCTGCAGTCTCTTCTAACTGAATCAATTACACAGTTAACTCCGTACTCTTAATTCAATTAAGATAACATTCGTTTGCTTCCTTTTAATGAGAAGTTTTTAAATCACATCGCTAGTGAATTGGTACGCATAAAGTAGACAATGAATTTAGGTACATCCTCCTTTATCATGACATAAAAGCCACTCCTCTCTTAACGTGCACATTGTTCTTTCATTGAAGCAAGGAATCTACTAATATTGAGAATCTTAATAACTCGGACACAATAATTTTATATCAAATACCTATTCATCTGCACTCGAAAAACAAGTAACAGTAGTCTGTGTCTAAGTTTTGAAGTGCAAAGCCGCCTTTCTGTGGCTCAGTTCTATGTAAAACTGAAGGATTTGTGTGTATGATTACGAGATATTCAGTCACCTAAAACATCAGCTTGAATTTTATTTCGACCTTACGCTCATTATTACTAATTTTATTGTTTTTACATCTCACTAATGTTATGGTTTTCGAAGACGCCGAGATGCTGAAATTTTGTCCCGCAGATGCTCTTCTACGTCTCGGTAATGAAATGAAATGGCATATGGCTTTTAGTGCCGGGAGTGTCCGAGGACATGTTCGGATCGCCAGGTGCAGGTCTTTCGACTTGAATCCCGTAGGCGATCTGCGCGTCATGATGAGGATGAAATGATGATGAAGACGACACATATACCCAGCCCCCGTGCCAGAGAAATTAACCAATGGTGGTTAAAATTACCGATCCTGCCGGGAATCGAACCCGGGACCTCTGAAACCAAAGGCCAGCACGCTAACCATTTAGCCATGGAGCCGGACTATGTCTCGGTAAAATATACCAACACGAGGCTGAAGTATTTCAATTCATTCACATACAAGTGACTTAGCCAGAATCGAACCCGCCAAATTGGGTTGGGTTCAGAAGGCCAGCGCTCTAACGTCTGAGTATTCTTCTTATTATCCTTTTTCACATCCTGAGTGGGGCCGTGGGTGCGAACTGTGTCACCTCTGTAGGCTTGGCCTTCCTGACACCGGCCCTATGCGGAAGAAAGTATTCATTGTTATGTGGTTCTATGGTGGCTGGTTGTCTAGTGTGTTATGGGTGTATGAAGTGAACATAAACACTCAGGCCTTGACGCAGAGGAATTAACCAGGCAAAGTTAAAATCGCCGACCCGGCTGGGAATCGAACCTGGGACCCTTTAAACCGAAGGCCTCGATGCTGACTAACCAGTCAAGGAGCCGTGCCATTTTAATTTTCTTCTCTAAAAGAAACGGTTGGTTATAGAGTTCAGTCCTTCATAAATGTATGGCTGCAAGGATCAGAAAATGAATAGCTTTTAAACAATGGAGTAGATTTCAATGGCACCTGCTTTGAATATATTCAGGAGTGATATACACTACTTCTTAAACCTCTTCGGACTAGAGATTGGGTCACTTTGAAGAGTAAAGAACGTAAAACCAAGCTACTTATTAATGAAGACAGTGTCACCAAATGTTATGGTGAATGAGAGGACTTGTCTTATGGACCTGCAAAGAAAGTATATTTTGAAAACCAACCTTAAGTATGAAATTTGGATGATTCAAGTGTCAGTGATGAATGGTGCGAAATTTTCGCTAATTTAAAAAGCATGATAGATCCATAAATGCTAAGAAACTAAAATGCCTTGCAAGTTTTGTTTGGCACTGTCAGAATTCAATAGAGCTGTTGCATGTATAAATGGATCGTGATGAAATAAAGGCACCCGTATATTTTTAAAATACTTTTAACTTATTTGTAGACATGTGATTGTAATTTATATGTAGTGGATTAATTTCTGTGATTTTATTTTTAATGTATCTCCATTTTTCTAAAAAAAGGGTCCCAGGTTTTTAAATAAAAGAATTGGAAATATCTAGTTTTATAAAAAAGCACTTGATGGTAATATTAAATAATAATAATAATAATAATAATAATAATAATAATAATAATAATAATAATAATAATAATAATAATAATAATATACTGGATGTGATGAATAAACATTCTAGGAACTTGCAATAACAGAAATGCCGACATTTTGTCCTGAAAGGAGGTACTTTCAAAGTGCCATTAAGTCTAATGATAGACATTTCTTGCATTTAAGCACCCTTAAATGACAAACAACTGCAGTAATCTCTTGATAATTCGGACGTCGATATCTAGGACTTAAGATAATACGGACAAAATTTCGAATCTTAAAATATGTATTTAATTGGAATTAATATTATAGAACAAAAGAATAGTCGCTATATGGCAGTGGTTCCCAAATTTTTCCATCCCCCACCCCCTACCCATCTCTGCACATCACATGCCTCTACCACAACAATTATATTCGAGAATAATGTAGAACAAAATATGTAGCCCCGTGTTGGTAGATTTACTGGCAGGTAAAGGAATTCCTGAGGGACAAATTTCCGGCACCTCGGTGTCTCCATAAACCGTAAAAAGGTAGTTAGTGGGACTTAAAACCAATATTATTATTATTATTATTATTAATTATTATTATTAATGTAGAATAAATTCGAGGATTTTACATTTCGCTACATGTGCAGGCTAAAGAAGAACGTAAATTGACATACTGTACATACAAATAATCACATGCCAACAAAGAGTCAGTATCACGCTGCTCCTGCTGTTGTATCAAATCCAAATCAAGAGAAGTTAAATGATCAATTAACTAAATTAATTATGTAATTCTACTCCCATTAATTTCCTTGAATTTTTTTTAAACATTTCGCTTCAATACATAGACACTAAGAGGCAAAATAGAAAAGACATGTTGGGAGAATGGACAAAAAAGTTCTGAAATAAATCCTTCAATATGCGCCCTCTATTGGAGGTCCAATGAAATAAAACCTCTCACTCACGTGTTCTAATCCCGTATGCATATTACTTTCTCTATTTATCAGGTCATGCGCTTCTCTCATCTTCTGAATAGATTGTGTCGCTTTTGTGAAGTTCTCACGCCCTCCATAGTTTGGGAACTACGGCTATAAGCGAGTTGAATTGGGCACATAAGGAACGTATTTTGATGTAAAAAAATTCACATTCAGACATTTATGCGAGGCTCTGTTAATAAAATACGTGCTGAGACCAGCCTTATCCCATTTAAATACATTACAAAGTCACATGCGATGGGCTGTTTAATATTGATGATGTCTGGCGATACACGTCTCTGAATTTGATTGTGAAACCTTCCATTTTATTTCTCATCGTACATTTTTTGCCTGTAGATATAGAATAACATCTGAACAAACCTATTAAAACAAAGTCATAATTGACTTTGAATTTTGAGTCATTAGAACAAACGGCGTTGCACGAAGCGTGTTTCTGAAAATTTAAACATCTTATGGTGTAACCATGACCTCAAATTCGAAACTCGTTGGCGCATCGTGAAGTGTTATGTGTTATCGATGCGGCTGCACGGTGTCGAAGGTTGGACATTTGGACACTAATGTCTTCGTCAATGAATTGACTTCAAGGTGTTGAAATGTGGATGCACCTATCACAGAATGTGCTAGATCCCTAAAGCGTACATGTTTCCAGATGTGCGCCAACATTCTGAACGTTGAATACATGGGGAGGGTCATGAATCAGGGACTGTTTGTTCATCCCTCCCCCCACCCCCCCACCCCACCTCTCCCGGTTACATCAACACGAGGTACGAGTAGGGATACCTGATTTTCGCAAGTACAAGTTGCTTTACGTCACACCGAGGCATATACTGTAGGTATTATGCCGACACTGTTATAGGAAAGGGCTAAGAGTGGGAAGGAAGTGGCCGTGGCCTTAATTGAGATACAGACCCAGCAATTTCCTGGTGTCAAAATGGGAAACAATTGGAAACCACGGAAAACCTTCTTCAGGGCTGCCGACAGTGGGTTTCGAACCCACTATCTCCTGAATGCAAGCTCACATGGCCAATTCAGTCGGTAAACAATTTGTTCGAAGCCCTACTTACCATTTTACGTTCGCGAAATAATGCGAAATTCTGATTTATTGCAACAAAATGTTTGCTTTTCTGCGGAAGTTTAGAATTGTTTTAGTAACATTCGACGAAGAACACTCAAATCATAACTTTAGGGCCGTGAATTGAAGGCCAAACTGCCTCCTGATTCGTAGGGTTAGCCGAGATGCCTTAGCGTGTAATCGTATAGCCCCCAGTGTACCACAAGACGTAAAAAGCGTGCTTTATCTTTTCGAGTAAAGGTGGTAAATGTATGAAATTGTGTCCTATGGTAATATATTTTAAATAGAATTTATTTCATTTTAATGATGAAATGAATGCAATACCTTGTATTTTATATTTTAAATGCTTTTAGTAACTGTAACTTCTGTTAAAAACAATAAAATTAAATCCTCGAATTCCCCTGATAGTTCTGTTGTGTTTGTAGAAATATGCGGTATATTGCACAATTAGGGCTGCAAAGATATGTTGTTTTCATGCGAAATAACGTCGAATGTATGTTTTTTATTTATGAAATATTACAGAAATTTAAGATTTGTATACACTATCAAATAAATCCCGTATGTATCATACGTACTCTTGTCTTCCTGGTCATCGGGCTACCAACATCTGATGATTCCTTCCTTTCTTTCTTTCTTTCTTTCTTTCTTTCTTTCTTTCTTTCTTTCTTAATCTGCTTACCCTCCAGGGTTGGTTTTTCCCTCGGACTCAGCGAGGGATCCCACCTCTACCGCCTCAAGGGCAGTGTCCTGGAGCTTCAGACTTTGGGTCGGGGGATACAACTGGGGAGAATGACCAGTACATCGCCCAGGTGGCCTCACCTGCTATACTAAACAGGGGCCTTGGTTGGGGATGGGAAGATTGGATGGGACAGGCAAGGAAGAGGGAAGGAAGCGGCCGTGGCCGTAAGTTAGGTACCACCCCGGCATTTTCGTGGAGGAGAAGTGGGAAACCACGGAAAACTACTTCCAGGATGGCTGAGGTGGGGATCGAACCTACCTCTACTCAGTTGACCTCCCGAGGTTGAGTGGACCCCGTTCCAACCCTCGTACCACTTCTCAAATTTCGTGGCAGAGCCGGGAATCGAACCCGGGCCTCCGGGGGTGGCAGCTAATAACACTAACCACTACACCACAGAGGCGGACTCTGATGATTCCAAATTAGAAAATTTGCACACATTAATACTCCTTTTCGCTAGTGCTACATGTCCCGACGTGGAAATTATTGCTTCAATGAATGGTGACTGCCTATGACAGAAAATGAATGTAGTTTCATTTTGAAAAATACAACTTCGAATTGCTACCTCTGTGTTTATTAAAGTAGACATTTTACGTTCGTTCATTTGTCTCTTACACTACACTTAGGATAACCACCCTCTCTATTGTTAATATTTCACAATTACGTAAGACTGTTCACCATTTTCATTACAGACATGGACAAAAGTATTCATACCCCTAGCCATCCAATACAAAATGCTTTATTGCTGGACCAATACGGAGTACAGGTCAGAATTACAAACCCAAACGTATACCTTGTACAGCAGTGGTCATTACAAAGCACAAAATAAACTGGAAGTAAATAACAGTACATAACAAAGCAACAAATTCGTACTCCATGACACTACTTGTCTGGACATAAGTATTCATACCTTACATGTAAAAATGGGGTTTGAACGAGTAAAGAGGAACCTGTGTTGTTCCGTGGCATTAGTTGTGTAGTAGATGCAGACAGAGACGTACTGATCAGCTGGTCATAGACGGCACTAGTCCAATGGCGAGAAAAACCAAGGAAACGTCTGTTAAGAGAGACGACTTACTCTCCGCCTTCACCACCAAGTAAAATCGTATTCCGAGATCAGAAACATCATTGGAAGAAGTAAACCAACTGTGCAAAGCATCATACAAAGGTTAAAAGGACAGGATGTTCTTATAAGCAAGAAAAGAAGTGGATGTCCGAAGAAACTGACCGCACGAGAAGAAAGGTTCATAGTAACCACAATTAAAAAACAACCACACACTACATCTTCGGCAATAGCATCGCAGCTGGCAGAATATTTCCATCATGCAGTGTCAAACAAAACAGTAACGAGGGTCCTTCATCGTGCTGGGTATCGATCTAGGGTCCCAAGAAAGAAACCCAAACGTATACCTTGTACAGCAGTGGTCATTACAAAGCACAAAATAAACTGGAAGTAAATAACAGTACATAACAAAGCAACAAATTCGTACTCCATGACACTACTTGTCTGGACATAAGTATTCATACCTTACATGTAAAAATGGGGTTTGAACGAGTAAAGAGGAACCTGTGTTGTTCCGTGGCATTAGTTGTGTAGTAGATGCAGACAGAGACGTACTGATCAGCTGGTCATAGACGGCACTAGTCCAATGGCGAGAAAAACCAAGTAAACGTCTGTTAAGAGAGACGACTTACTCTCCGCCTTCACCACCAAGTAAAATCGTATTCCGAGATCAGAAACATCATTGGAAGAAGTAAACCAACTGTGCAAAGCATCATACAAAGGTTAAAAGGACAGGATGTTCTTATAAGCAAGAAAAGAAGTGGATGTCCGAAGAAACTGACCGCACGAGAAGAAAGGTTCATAGTAACCACAATTAAAAAACAACCACACACTACATCTTCGGCAATAGCATCGCAGCTGGCAGAATATTTCCATCATGCAGTGTCAAACAAAACAGTAACGAGGGTCCTTCATCGTGCTGGGTATCGATCTAGGGTCCCAAGAAAGAAACCGCACATAACGAAAGTGAATCGACGGAAGAGACTACAATTTGCAAAAGAATGTGTAACGAAAGATCATGCGTTTTGGTCGACAGTGATGTTAACAGATGAGAGTAAACTTAATATTTTCCGAAGTGATGGACGCATTTTAGTGTGGAGACGCCCTATCACAGAGCTCGATGAACAGAACCTCGTTACCACTGTGAAGCACGGCGGGGGTGGGGTTATGGTGTGGGGCTCAATGGCCGCTTCAGGTGTCGGGGAGTTGGTATTTACGGACAGATTTCAATGTTTGAACACCTTGAAAGAAAACGTTCGCAAAAGCACCGAAGAGCTTGGGATTGCTAATGAGTTTTACTTCTTAAATGACAATGACCCCCAAACATACGGCTGAAATTGTTCGTTTGTGGGTATTCCACAACACGCCGCTCACATTAAAAACACCTCCCAAATCGCCGGATACCAACCCCATCGAACATCTATGGAGTGAATTGGAGTCCAGATGAAGAAAACACTACATAACACTTGAAACAGTTACTGCAACAGGAATGGGGGAACATTTCATATAAACAAACACGGAAACTGGAGTTCCCAATGCCCAGCAGGTTAAAAGAAATAATATACAGGAAAGGCAAACAAACGCACTACTGATCGAGTTAGTTATATATGTTTCTTCAATGAGCTGTGTAATACGGTATGGATACTTATGTCCAGACAAGTAGTGTCATGGAGTACGAATTTGTTGCTTTGTTATGTACTGTTATTTACTTCCAGTTTATTTTGTGCTTTGTAATGACCACTGCTGTACAAGGTATACGTTTGGGTTTGTAATTTTGACCTGTACTCCGCATTGGTCCAGCAATAAAGTATTTTGTTTTGGATGGGTTGGGATATGAATACATTTGTCCATGTCTATATATTCTCTAAATGAAACAAGAAAATCTACGACAAGTTCTCCGGTAGACCTAATGGAACACTCCTCAGAGTGCCTTAGAAAATAGCGCTATGTGCGAGACATCTGGTATCAGCACATAGCACCACATGCGGAGAAAAGCATGCCTATCCGTCCACAGCTTATAAACAAGATTTAAAGTGGATTTTTGTTTGGCAAACGTCGATATTTACTTGAAACAGGAAGTATTTTACAATGACTCCGTGTGCCCTTACAGCCACATGGATGGTAAACAACACGAGCTGTTTTAAAAACTAGGATGAATGGCGCTTGTTAGCAAGCCACAACAAACGTACGATTTAGGAGCAAAGCGTACAAGTGATATTATTATCTTAAAATCCACCTCATTTTTAAATATAAACTAAGATATAATTTATGCATTCCAGTGTCTTAAGAAAGGTGTAAAAAGTAAGCTACCGAGCTCGATAGCTGCAGCCGCTTAAGTGCGGGCAGTATCCAGTATTCGGGAGATAGAGGGTTCGAACCCCACTGTCGTCAGCCCTGAAGATTGTTTTCCGTGGTTTCCCATTTCCACACCAGGCAAATGCTGGGGCTGTACCTTAATTAAGGTTACGTCCGCTTTCTTCCCACTCCTAACCTTTTCCTGTCCCATCGTCGCCATAAGACTTATCTGTATTGGTGCAATGTAAAGCAACTTGTTAAATAAAAAAGACAAAGAAAGTAAGCTATCATGACCGTGATTCCGTTTGTTGCTATTTCTTGACGGATGCAGGTTTTTTTCTTCTTGGCAGAATCCAGAGCAAAATACGGCTTCCACCAAAGTTCCAGTCTCATTTATGACTGTGAAATTACGTTAGTTGGTGAGGTATGGATGTTGCAGATTAATGACATTCAGAGCACGACTAG
The DNA here is from genome assembly GCF_040414725.1 of Anabrus simplex. NCBI lineage: Eukaryota > Metazoa > Arthropoda > Insecta > Orthoptera > Tettigoniidae > Anabrus > Anabrus simplex. Next base: position 131,117,339 of record NC_090271.1, on the reverse strand, counting down.
TGCATTTGGATGCTATGAAAGGTGTCACTCATACAGCAATAACACTTAGTTGATGTCCGATTTCACATGGAATGCCCGTAAGCTAAAACTAATTTAAAGAAACTGCATCATGTTTTAACTATGTTACAAACTTAGAAGATTAACGAGGAATGTCAGGGGTGATGACTTATCACGGCGCAAGTTAATTTGCTCGATGTCAGAATAAAGTAAATATAAAATTCCTAGAAAACCTCCAAAGAACATTGTTCTTCGAAATGATCGGCTTACAGGGAATTAACCTTTTTTTTTTTTTTTAGTTTACCATGCCGTTTCCTCAGCACTCATGTTAAAACTACACACAAAACTGTTCCAATATACAGAGCTTTTCTTGCATTCGGGGAGACGTAAAAGAACGTACTGTTTATGTTCAACCAAAGTAATAATTGAATCGTAATTTGTCACACCTACTTGAAATGCATATCTTCATTTCTCAGCAAGCTATGGTTTTAATGGCAATGAAATGATGGAGAACCGCGCTAATAGGTCTCCTGGGGATTTAATGATCCGTTTTCGGTGTAAAATTATCTCACTCTGTTTCTCTGAAGATGCAGCTGATCATCTTGACCATGTTTGTTGAACTTAAGCTACGTAAATATGAAAGTAAACTATTATATGGTAGGTAAATAAACATTCTAGATTCATTATAATATGCAATATAATTTTTTCTCAGCAATCATTGGACATTGAACTTCAAGTTTTTTAGAACTTGTTAAAATGAGAAAGTATGTCTTCTTTAAATACAAATTTTGGCCATCCACCAAATGATTATATTCAAAGCTAAGATCAACTTATTACGTTTAAAATGATCTAAGCTTTCTAGTTAAATTTACAATAACTATAATAATAATGGCGTATGGCCTCCGGAGAGGCCTGGTGCAGGTCTTTTTCTCGTAGACGGCCTATTAGGTGACCTACATGTCTGTGAAGATGAGGGCCCAACCTAGGATGATTTCTAATGCTGAATACGCCACACACACCCAGCCCCCGAGCCATTGGAATTAACCAATTAAGGTTAAAATCCCCGACCCGGCCGGGAATCGAACCCGGGACCCTCTGAACCGAAGGCCAGTACGCTGACCATTCAGCCAACGAGTCGGACATTTACAATAACTAAACTAATAAAACACAGCGTTTCCACTGACCTATATCCTCTAAGTCTTAATTTTATTACTTCTTTATGTCTTATCCAATATGATGTAATTAATTTAGATTTATTCCAATCAAGAAAAGAAAGCCTACCTTGGGCGTGTTATGAGGAATGAAACGTACAACCGACTTGAATTGATCATGCAGAGTAAAATTGATGAACGTAAGGGTCGCGGTCGAAGGAAACGCTCTTGGCTGAGGATCTTACGGAACTGAACAGGACTAGATTCGAGTAGACTGATGAGGACAGACGAACATCGTACAGACTTCACTGTGATTGTGGCTAACCTTCAGTAATGCAGAAGGCACTACCACAAGAAGATGATTTATTTCATTCTTGTACTGAGACAGTCAATCTAAAACAAATGTGCTTTTGGAGAATCCGTTTTTCAAATCATTCAGACCCTTAACATCCAGATTTCGCTCGCATCAAAGTTGGCCTGAAAACATAATTGATTGAGGTAATTTGGTGTGCAAGATCAGTTCCAAATATCCCAGACCGCAACTGTAATATTGCTGTATTACCTTCTCTCCACCTTGATGATGAAGCGTAAGTAAGGAAAACTCCGCGGCCCATGGACTGATCTTTGTATCGTTACACCCCCCTTTGTTGCTATAGTTGTACACATCGAGTTTAGTACGTCAGGATGGTGTATGATTACATATTTCAAAGCTGGTCTGAGTCTAAAATGTGCACAACTTGCGGTAATATGTAAAACAATAACTAGGCATTCATTTTGTAACTCATTTAGAAAAATAAAAATACGGGTAGAGATAGTGCAGGGACTCTCCCGCTGGATTTTCGGGACAAAGTCGTACAGCACAAAATGTCTTTTAAGAAATATTATACCGAGCTCGATAGCTGCAGTCGCTTAAGTGCGGCCAGTATCCAGTATTCTGGGGAGAGTGTGTTCGAACCCCACTGTCGGCAGCCCTGAAGATGGTTTGCCGTGGTTTCCCATTTTCACACCAGGTAAATGCTGGGGCTGTACCTTAATTAAGGCCACGGCCGCTTCCTTCCCATTCCTAGCCCTTTCCTGTCCCATTGACGCCATAAGACCTATCTGTGTCGGTGCGACGTAAAGCAACTTGCAAATATATATATATATATATATATATATATATATATATATATATTACAGACGTGGGATGTTTTCTTATCATTAATGTTTCCTTTCCAGATTCTTCTTCTTTTTCTACCGCTTTTCTCTCGCCTGTGGGGTCGCGGGTGCGAACTGTCACTCGTATAGATTGGGCTCTATTTTACGGACGGGTGCCCTTCCTGACGCCAACCCTATATGGAGGGATGTAATCACTATTGTGTGTTTCTGTGGTGGTTCGTAGTGTAGAGTGTTGTCTGAATATGAAGAGCAAAGTGTTGGGACAAACACAAACATCCTGTCCCCGGGCCAGAAGAATTAATCAGACGCGATTAAAATAACCGACCCGGCCGGGAATCGAACCCGGGACCCTCTGAACCGAAGGCCTCAACGCTGGCCATTCAGCCAATCAGTCGGACTAATTTTTTCTTTCCAGAGAATCAGAAATTAAGTTTTAAACATCAAAATATTATATGTTCGGCTCCTTGGCGGAATGGTCAGCGCAGTGGCGTTCAGTTCATAGGGTCTCTGGTTCGGTTCTCAAGAGGGCTGGGGATTTTAGCCACATCTAGTTAATTTCTAGAGCTCGGCCGCTGGGTGTCTATGTTTCACTTCATTTGCATACAATAAATCACCACAAAAACACAGAATAGAGAATACATCCCTTCCCAAACGTCTGGCGTCAGGAAGGGCATCCGGCAATAAAATGGGCTTAATCCTTATTATTGCAGTCTGGTTCTTTTTTACGTCGCACCGACACAGACAGGTCTTATGGTGACTATGGGGTATGAAAAGTCAAGGAGTGGGAAGGAAGCGGCCTCAACCTTAATTAAGGTATAACCCCAGTGCCGACATCTGATAATTGGGAAAAGATAGGAAGGGGAGGAGAAACAAACTATAATATAATGAGTTGAAATGTTAAATAATTGTTCCATATCTGAACGTTTTGAATTGGAGAAGAGAGAGATATTGAGAAGAAAGTCCTAGCAGGGCAGCAAAAGAAGAGTTTACAATTCGGTGCGGAACGAGGAGGTAAATATTAGGCTAGCATTAAGTAAAGATATCTCGATACCAAGTGTAAGGCAGTCCAACGAAAGTTGTTCGTCGCTGATTGGTTATCGCCAACTCTCTGGAGCTCGCCCGAAGTTTAATCAGCCGTGTCAGCCAGTATTATTACAACCCCTTGCAACCTCTCTCTCCACCCTCTCTCCTCATCCTCCTCCGTCCCATGACGTCAGCAGCGGGTGATAAGGCCAAGTCTCTTAGGTGAAGTAAATCTGAACAATTTCCCCACTGCTTCGTGAACAAATAATTCAATTTCGGGCCGTCCAGAGGTCGTTCTGCCCCGGTTTACAGAGTAACAATTGATTCGGGCCCCGAGTACACCCCTGGGGTCCATAACCAAGTGCAGGACCACAAAAAGTCCAAATTGAATCCAGAATAGGAGTCTTAAGAAGACAAGATCAGGTTTAGAGGTCATATAGCCACAAAGTTTTAGCATCTTCCACTTTCCAATACCACCTAACGTTGGTTGATAAGGCTCCTGTGAGGATTAAGACTCTCGGCTTGCCGAAAGTACAGCCAGGAGAAATTAGACGTTACTTCTTGTAAGGTTGATTAAGTAGAGAAACTGTAACCGTGGATAAAATTCATTCGAAGAAGCTCATAGAATAATGGAGGGTGTCTCTCCCTCCAATGCTTGCGACTGCTCCTTCGTAGTTACTGGAATATCCTCCCTGCGTTCTCGCACGAAATTTAAGGTGGATTGCCGATAACACTTGCTGCGTAGGCTACATCCAGCTGACTTGTGTGATGAGGGAGGGAGGAATGAACATATTTCTTAAAAATTATAAATGTATTTTCTTCTTATACGTTTGTAGTACAATTTCTTGTGTTTTATTATTATTATTATTATTATTATTATTATTATTATTATTATTATTATTATTTTACAATTAGCTTTACGTCACACCGACACAGATAGGTCTTACGGTGACGATAGTATAGGAAAGGGCTAGGATGGGAAGAAAACGGCCGTGGCTTTAATTAAATCACATCCCCAGCATTTGCCTGGTGTGAAAATGCGAAACTACGGAAGCCATATTCAGGGCTACCGACAGTGGGGTTCGAACCCACTATCTCCCGAATGCAATCTCACAGCTGTGCGACCCTAACCGCAGGTCAACTCGCTCGGTCTTATTATTATTATTATTATTATTATTATTATTATTATTATTATTATTATTATTATTATTATTATTATTTCATGTTGTCATGTTGAACATTATTTGCCATTATTATTGTTAATATTTATTACTATTGTGTCTCTATTTTTGCTATTTAATATTAACTTATAATTTAATTTCTCATGTTTTGTTGTTATTTTTATTATTACTACAGTGTTAGAGCAGATTAGATACATCTTGATTGGCAGATTAAGGCCGATAGGTTCTCCCTTCCATCTAACCACAAAACATATATATATTATTTACAAGTGCAAAATTTAAAGAAATTGAAATGGAATATCTTACTACTGAACCGTGCGGCATGAATAATAATAATAATAATAATAATAATAATAATAATAATAATAATAATAATAATAATAATAATAATGAGAATGCAAACTTTTGTAATAACATGACTAGGCCTATAGTTTTCACAAAATTATTAACTTTAACTAACTCTTTGATCTTTAATGGTTACAATTTGGGCATATACATGCAGTAGATTGAACAGGACTAAAGTACAGTCCAGAGCACGGATTCGTGCCGATATCTAGTTTTCAATAGTTTGTTATTTTATCCAATATTCCAGAACCTCATTTAACATGTTGGCCACACCAGCCCCATGTGGCATAATCACACAAGTAGCATTTCCACTCAAGTATAATTATTTAGAAATATTCTGACATTCACCAGGCTCCATTTCGTTATCTCTTATCTGTTATGACTTGAGTCAGCCTTCCTTTCACAGAGGAAGTAAATGAAGTAAATATAATTATCTATGTCAAATGTACCCGACTCTGTATTGGAATGTATTTGTATTTGTACTGGTTAGTAGCCGACAGGCACTATCGGATGTTAGCATAACGACCCTAAGTGGTTAGTTCACTTATCATAATGAGTAATGGCCATTGCGGTCCTTCCGTTCTAAAAGGAACTTCACAATATACTGTAATGATATCTAAAATAAACAGGTCATTAGGGCAGGCCAGAGGCCAGTAATTCTCCTTTGAGAGTGTATTTGAACTTAAGGAAATGTATATGATTTGTCAGTGCACCATCATAATATCTGCAATGTACTTGTAGCTGTGCACTGGAGGACTTTACTTCACATCTTTAATAAACCTATCTACTTTGAAACTTCAACTCTTCGACTTCTTATTTAAAGCTTCTCCATGTGTCTGAAGAACTGCGACTACGTTAGGTAGCCTACACTTGGCAGCCTTAAATAATCTATCTTCTCTACGACTTTGAATTTAAGATTTTCTTTGGACTCGAGTTAAGGCTCAGGTCCGAACCCAAGTAACCATTTTCGGCAACAGTATCAAAATTGATTAAAGTGTCACGGCTCGCTACGCGACACCCATGGTGAGTCATTCTGTTATTGGTTTGAAGTAAATTCCGGCACATAAACACTAAACTATGAACAAAGATCAACTCGAGCTTAGAAATTAAAGGGGAGAAGTAAAGAAAAAATTAACCAGAGTGGTTGAAGCGAATCACCTTGTAACTTAATCGTTTAGCTGTCTTGATCTCATTGGACGCTGCGAACCAAGGGTAAGAGTAGCCTGCCAATCAACACAAGACAATAGTTAGAACCAGATAGGGCGGAGAAGAGACGTTGTAACGTTCCATTACCAACATAAATCACTGTTTGGCCGTGTGGGTAGAGTCACGTAGCTATGAACTTGCATTTGGGAGATGGTAGATTCAAATCTCACTGTCGGCAGCCTTGAAGACTTTTTCCGTAGTTTCCCATTTTCACGGCAGCAGATGCTGGGGCTGTACCTTAATTAAGGCCATGGCTGGTACTTTTCCGATCCTAGCCCTTTCCCATCCTTGCGCCACTGAAAATCTTCAATGTGTTAGTACGACGTTAAACCATTAGCAAATAAATCAGTCACTATATCGGCAAGATTCCATGCACTTGACTGTACAATTAACATAACGAAAAGCCAGCAGTTCGAATGTTGGTGACGACGTTGCCTGAAATTAGTAGGTAAGCCCACTCTGACAATACCATGCTGAAGATTTTTTTCCAGTTGCTTTACGTCGCACCGACACAGCTAGGTCATATGGCGACGATGAAGAAATATAATATTACACCGGGCGAGTTGGCCGTGCGGTTAGGGACGCGCAGCTGTGAGCTTGCATCCGGGAGATAGTGGGTTCGAACCCCACTGTTGGCAGCCCTGAAGATGGTTTTCCGTGGTTTCCCATTTTCACACCAGGCAAATGCTGGGGCTGTACCGTAAATAAGGCCACGGCCGCTTCGTTCCCACTCTTAGACTCTCCTATCCCATGGTCGCCATAAGACCTAGGACTATCTGTGTCGGTGCGATGTAAAGCACACTGTAAAAAATGTAAAATATATATATATTGAAAAATGAGTTCGTGTAGATCGTGTTTAGAAGAGGCGGTGTCTATTAGAATACATCCGTTTTTGAATTCTTTCTAAAATTATGTTTGGATGAGAGATGGTGAAACTGACAGTAAAAATAAGGAAGCGAGCATGAAGAGAATACTCAATGAATGAGATTACGACGCTGTTTGTCTTTTAACCAACCTAGTTCGCTGTAGGTGGGTGTAATATAATCATAATAACTAAATAACATATTATGTAATGTAGGCTACACATGCGCTTTGAGTCTGTTGTAATTTGTCTTTAGGATTAGCACTCAGATCGTTGTATACTGTAGGTGAAATAGAGGTTATTAACGAGACGTTCTACTAATGAGAATGTGTTCCAATGTATTATATAATTACATAACTTTATTATGTACATTGCAAATCCAGTGGCTAAGTGTAAGAGAAAGCCTAAAACGCTAACTTCCCCACGAATAAAGGCATTATCTATCTATCAGGAGTTTTTTTATCTTTGAACAGATTATAAAGGTCCAGTGTTTCAGTGAAGGGTAGGTGATCATTACTGAAGATGAAACAATGAGAGAGAGAGAGAGAGATGGGTATGTTCTGTAATTTATGCCTTTACCCGACATTCAGTACTAAATATCATCGTTCGTCAGCTTCTGTCCTCTTAAATGTCACGGCCAGGTCTCGGCACTGCAGCGAGAAACGATCAGCAAATGTTCCTGAAAAATAACAGCCAAACAGTCTGACATAGTACAGTAGGGCCCACGAGAGTTGAAGTCTGACGTTTAGCGCCACCGGCGAGAAAAAGTTGACTAACGCTGCTCGAAAATGGTCTGTTGCTATGGCAACGATAACAGAATTGCAACATTTTAGGACGCTATCACCACGTGGCTTGGCTGGCTCTCAGTTGCCTTTGTCATTCATATTCTGACTGATTTCTTTTCTCGATGAAGTATCGTCTTCCTATTGTGCTTATTATACCGTAGTTTATTCCTGAATTGTACAGGTACCGTTAACAATCGGAGTTAAATAATAAAAAAACTATCAATGTGGGTAGTGTTGTTCTATTCTGTGATTAACATGTGCATTTGTTGAGGTTATTGTCAGAAACTGATGATTTTGTTAGTGATTATGAAATCTTTTATATATAGACCCTATCGATAATGTCGTGTTCTGTCTTAAATGCTGGAATTATTAACACGAGCTTAAGAACCGGTCAAGGGTAAATGAATTGCATTAGGCCTAGGCCTACATGTTTTATTAAACACTCAGCCTGTCTGAAAGGGTGGTAGACCGCAAATGGAGGTAACTATGACAACGCAGCGTACTTCGTAGTTACAGCTTTCGCCGCTCACTTGTCAGACTTCAACTCTCGTGGGCCCTACTGTAGGTTCACTTGAAATTCTTACGTCAACAGTGCCTTTTCTGGGTAGTCGTTTTTCAATATAACTTCTCATAGCGGACACCTTTAAAGAGATTTGAGAACACATTTTTTTTTTTCCTTAAGAAACTGGCAGCTATATTCCTAGAATAAGCAATGTTGAATCAATAATCTAAGTTAATGGGAGACCTAATACATGAATATATAACAAACAGTGTACGGTACATTAATAAAGTGCAGAAATACAGGAAAGTAGCACTTCTTCTAGACAAAATTAAAATACGTGGCATTAATTTTCCTCTTTGCTTTTAAAGAAAGCTGACGTCAAAGTTTGTGCTGTGGAAGAACTTTGAAGTAGATTTTATAGATGTTCTAAAACAGGTTATGTTCCTCTGCACCTGTTCTAGGGATGGAGAAAGTTTTCACCTTTTTCACAGGTATCTACATCCTTACTTAGGCCTACTTCATAAGCTACTGCTGTTTCCACTGCTCTATATAGGAAAGGAGTGTTCTCTGCTTTGACTAGCGGCGTAACCGCAAGGTAAACACAGCCAGTGCCTGCGCCCCATATTCCCTCAGTCGTGTTTGCCCTGTTATAGTGTGCGGAGTGTAGCCTCGTGGTGAAGGTGACAACATAATGGTACAACGACGCCATTTGGATCCCGTTTTGTAGGGTAGAATACTCGGCCGCCTGGAAGCAGGCCAGACACAGACCGAAGTCGCCGCATCCTTGAAATGTGCCACAAAGTGCCATTTCCAGGCTTAGGAGACAATTTCGAGACACGGGAGATGATAGTCGTAGACTAGTACCAGGTCGACCAAGGGTAACCACCCCTCAGCAGGACCGATATCTGGCCTTAACTGCCCGACGAAATCGGAGTGTACCTGCAAGACAGTTGTCGGCGGAGCTTGCAGCCGTCTCAAGGGTTACCGTTTCCCGGCAAACTGTGTACCGGAGGCTCAGAAAAGCAGGGCTGTTTGCCCGACGTCCAGCGGCGTGCATCCCGCTCACTCCAGCACAGAGACGGGCCCGTTTACTGTGGAGCCGTCAACATCGAAACTGGACCATGAATGAATGGAGGCATGTGCTCTTCACAGATGAATACCGCTTCAGTTTGCAGAACGATTCCCGTCGCAAATTTAACCTGGAGAGAACCGGGTAGCCGATACAACCACAGGAACATCGTGGAACGGGACCAGTATGGCGGTGGTGGTTTCATGGTGTGGGGTGGCATCATGTTGAATGGCCGTACGGCCCTGCATATCTTCATGGGTGGTCCGAGGAACACTGTTAACGCTCGGAGATACAGGAATGAGACACTGAGGTACTGAAACCACATGTTCGACTCTTCAGAGGTGCGGTTGGTCCAGACTTCCTCTTAATGGATTACAATGCCCGACCGTACCGCGCTGCTCTGGTGGATGAATTTCTGGGGTGGGGAAGACATTCATCGCATGGACTGGTCAGCACGATCTGCGAATCTGAATTCTATAGAACATGCCTGGGATGCATTGGGGAGGTGAATTGCATCCCGTCAGCCTCCACCAAGGACCCTCCAAGACCTTCGCATTGTCCTTTTGGAGGAATGGGATAGACTGCCACAAGAGCTATTCTTGGACCGTCTGATAGAGAACATGCCACGTCGCTGTGAAGCATGTGTGGCCATTAGGGGTAACCATACACCCTATTAACAGCATATTTTGTTGTGGAAGACATTGCCAAGTTTTGTCAGTTGTTGTCAAAGGTGTACCTTAGCTATCAGAACCTTTCTGACACTGATTTTTGGACAAGTTGTGTGACATATGGTGTGTGAGTCAGCTTCCGTTTGTTCAGCAGTCAGCCTGACATTCCTATTAGGCGCTATGGCCTTGTTTAGTGACTATGCTTAACTTTTGGACACTAGTATACAAGTTTGAGTTTTGAATAATAATAATAATAATAATAATAATAATAATAATAATAATAATAATAATAATAATAATAATGTTATTTACTTTGCGTCCCACTAATTACTTTTACGGTTTTCGGAGACGCCGAGGTGCCGGAATTTAATCCCGCAAGAGTTCTTTTACGTGCCAGTAAATCTACCAACACGAGGTTGACGTATTAGAGCACTTTCAATTATCATTGGACTGGACTAGGCCAGGATCGAACCTGTCAAGTTGGGGTCAGAAGGCTAGCGCCTCAACCGTCTGAGCCAATCAGCCAGACAGTCTTGTATACTTGTGACCCTGGATATATCTGGAGCAATGGAAAGAAAGGGCTTATTATTATTATTATTATTATTATTATTATTATTATTATTATGTGAGCTTGCATTCGAACCCCACTGTCGGCAGCCCTGAATATGGTTTTCCGTTCCCCATTTTCACACCAGGCAAATGCTGAGACTGTACCTTAATTAAGGCCATGGCCGCTTCCTTCCCACCGCTAGCCTTTCCCTATTCCATCTTCGCCAAAAGATCTTTCTGTGCCGGTTCGACGTAAAGCAAACAGTAGAATGGTATTCTTCTTCCTCTTCTACTTGCGTCATCAATCCTGTCCTATCTGTCTTGGGTTAGTCTCTTCAGAGTTGTATACGAGTGACAAGTGGAATTCCTCATGATCTGATCGACGTACTGCAACCTCAGTCTCACTGCCTATAACCTCTAGTGTTGGCTACTGAATGCATGATTCGAAGCAGTGTATCGATTCATTCAAGTGTCCGAGTGAATCGATTCACAGGAACGGCGAGCTCACGGCACACGATTCAGCTTACTCCCAGCGGACAGTGCTGAGTGGCGCACTCACTGGACGTTGACGGGGAACCGAGCTTCCGCTGCAGCGAGACAGTGAATCATGGCACATCGAAAGAATCGTGAACGAGCGCGGCTCATTGAGACACATGATACACACGGCTCCTTATCGGCTCACTGGACACGCGGAGAGCCGAGCTTCCGCTGCAGCGAGACAGTGAATCATGGCACATCGAAAGAATCGTGAACGAGCGCGGCTCATTGAGATACATGATACACACGGCTCCTTATCGGCTCACTGGACACGCGGAGAGCCGAGCTTCCGCTGCAGCGAGACAGTGAATCATGGCACACGGAAAGAATCGTGAACGAGCCGGCTCAGTGAGACAAGATACGCACGGCTCCTTATCGGCTCACTGCAGCGAGACATACAGTGAACCGTGCTACACTGAAAGAACCGTATGCTATAATGGACTCTCGAGCTCAGCTCATTTGAAAATAATACCCATTTGCATTCACTGTCCTCTTCTTACAGGGAGGTTTAAATAATAGATGGATATACTTGCAGTGTTAAAAAGGTAGTCTCAACATAATTCTGACGTAGCTAGTAAGTAGGTAGGCTATTAGGTTACACTATTTATTAGTTTAATGAATCTTAGTATTATAACTTAGTTGACATTTGACAATTAAACTCGACTCTAGCCTGCCCTATGACTATGAGTCATGCTCATGACCACTCAAAAGTACCTTGTTTTATATTGGGAAGAACGGCTCAGTATTTTCTCAATTCATATGTCACATCGTTGCACAAGACTTCAATTATATGTGGACAGACGCAATAACAGTATGTTTAATCAGAAAACCAGCGGGCTACTGTACATCTCGGGTAGCCTATACAAAATATGACGATTTAAAAAAATTCCTCAGCTGATAGAAAAATACCTATTTTCAAAAATGACTGAGCGAGTTGTCGTGCGGTTAATATCGCGTGGCTATGCACTTGCATTCGGGGGATGGTGGGTTTGAATCCCACCGTCGGCAGCCGTTAAGATGGTTTTCCGTAGTTTCCCCATTTTCACACCAGGAAATGCTGGGACTGTACCTTAATTCAGGCCATGGCTGCTACCTTCCTAATCCTACCCTTTCCCACCCTGCGTCGCCGGAAACCTTCGATGTATTAGAGTAGCTAGCAATTTTTCTAAGAAAGGAGTTCATAGTATGAAGCCCAGATGGCAGCTGCGAGCACTGAATGCGGTTGCTGCTGTCTTACTAGCACATACTACACAGATGCAGTAGGAGCGGTGATCAGTGAGCCGTGAATCGTATCACTGTATCGATTCAGTAACGTGAACGGAATCAAATGAATCGATTCAGTAAAATGAATCGAATGTCCCATCACTAATAACCTCAGCACAGAGAGGGAGAGAGAGAGAAAGAGAGAGAGAGAGAGAGAGAGCATGTCCACCGTTGCCTCACATGAAGTAACCCAATACTCATTTGTGTTAGAAGTTGAGTGGACAACAAAGTCATATTCGTATCCGTACGTGGTGGCTGCATTTTGTTTAAATTTCTCAACCTTCTGTATCCACGTTCTTATCGGAAACTAAACACAACTTAAGTAGTATCCTATTTCCACCAGCAATTGGGATGCGCTTCTTTTCAGTACCTGTATTACCATACCTTCCCATATGTATGCAGGGTCGTTCAACATCCAGGTTCACTTCCCGTTACAGCGCGCTGGTCCTAGTGGAAATCTCACCGTAAGTCGTTGGGATTTGAAGCGGGGAGTTGGGAGTAAATTCCCCTCCCAATGAATATCCAATAAACACCAAGGAACTGAATCACTTGGTTGTGACATGTTTATCTGTACCTTTCCGTATCAAGGGATGCAAACGATTTCAGATATGTAAAACGTAATTTAATTGTTAAAATCTACCGAGCGAGTTGGCCGTTAGGCTCGCGCAGCTGTGAGCTTGCATTCGGGAGATAGTGGATTCGAATCCCACCGTCGGCAAACCGGAATATGGCTTTCCGTGCTTTCCCACGTTCACATGGCCACGGCCGCTACTGTATCCATGCTTTCGTCGCTGAAAACCTCCGATGTGTTACTTCGACGTTAAACAAGTAGAAAAAAAGAAAAATGTTAAAATCGCTGTATAAATAGTGTATTTGAACCTTAAAAAGAATTCCAACTGATTTAGAAAAGCGAAGTCAAGTTGCGTGTCTCACTTACGCATTATTTCATTTCATTGTTAAATTGTGTAATTATAGTTAAACATACCTCTTACAAAGGCAAAGAAATTGAAAAATTGACGGTTATGATCCACATCACACATTTTTTTTTTTGTTTGGTGGGGGAGATGATACTATCAATCAACACAACAAGCACACACACATACATCTGACGTGTTTCAAAGACCCGGTCTGAGTGGCTCAGACGGTTAAAGCGCTGACTTTCTGAGCCCAAGTTGGCAGGTTCGATCCTGGCTCAGTCCAGTGGTATTTGAAGGTGCTCAAATACGTCAGCCTCGTGTCGGTAGATTTACTGTCACGTTAAAGAACTCCTGTAGGGCAAAGTTACGGCACCCCGGCGTCTCCGAAAACCGTAAAAGTATTTAGTGGATCGTAAGTCCAATGAGATTATTATTATTATTATTATTATTATTATTATTATTATTATTATTATTATTATTATTGTTGTTGTTGTTATTATTACATTCAGCTACACACTGTATGAGATATGCAGTGAGCTGAGAAATAAAACTAGGCTACATCCACGTCGAGTGTCGACCCCAAACTGGAGAAAAGGCCAGGAAGAGGAAGAAGTGACCTGAGAAATAGCGCGTATAATGCGAGCCGATGTATTGAGCGGACGCGTATTATCAGGGTTTCATAGTATGTACCCTCTGTGGACGACTTGTAGGAGTGAAGTGGCTTACAGCAGGCGCCTCGAGTGTTGGTGCCATGATAACATTCACCTGAGTACGTATAAAGTTCAAGGGTCAACGATGAGGGCGGGCAGTGTAACTCCTCACTGACCAATTATGAGAGCTCGGAACAAGGCAGATGGTTACTGCCAGTGCCGCTAGAAGAATGCCTGCCCATGGTTAGAATGGCGATTGACTCCTTCCCACCCCCAGACTGGACGGGAAGTGACCCGCGGGGCGATCAATCGAGAGAAATGTGATGGGGGTGGGCGAAGGGGAAGGGAGGCGCGATAAAACGCGACGGCCGGGTTATGTAAATTTATTGAGAAATGCACTCAGTGAATTAGCGACCCACCCTAGTCAGTCCATACCGCTCTACCCATTAGTCTCCACAATAACACCACAAGCCAGTCTGCCTTCCTGCCTTTCAGGTCGGGGGTTCGATCTCCAACCAGGCGCCACATAAATCAACTCCGAGTTTACTAGCGACAGTAAATGAAAATAAAAAGAGAAGGCAGGAAGGCGAGATTTGAGCTGTGAAAAGGATATAGCTAGCGAGAAACTAACAAAAGGAAGAAGAAAGAGTACGTCTAAAACGACGAAATTGAGACGAAAAAGGGAGGAGAGACATGAATAAGGGATGAAGAGGAAGAAGATATCAAGGATAGACTGTTTTGGAGTGCATGAAATGAAAGAGGAACTAGGGAGATCTTGGTTATCTCTTAGAAGCGACCTTATACAGCGAAATAACTTCGGGATTAGATAATTCTGTTATAGATACAAAAATGAAGAAATCATGCTAAGTATAACCTGGAATATGAACTAGCCAGAGAGTGCCATTTTATTTGTTCTTGTCACTACATTATTTCCGAAATTTACAAAAAAAGGGTAGTGCATAAGTAAAAAACAAGCAAGCTTGTGGTTTTACGTAACTGTTGATATAGTGATCATAGCCACGGGACCTTGAGTTTTACGTGAATCCGAACCACAAGAATCCGGTTTTATATTTCATAATTGCCACATACATTAGCCGTGATTCGAACTACAACCCTCTTTTGTGAGAAGCCAGTGACTATGTCACTCTGTTATCATACCCCATATTACTAGTATTGTTAGTAGTAGTAGTAGTAGTAGTAGTAGTAGTGGTGGTGGTGGTGCCGGCCCTGTGGTGTAGGGGTAGCGTGCGTGCCTCTTACCCGGAGGCCCCGGTTCGATTCACGGCCAGGTCAGGGATTTTTACCTGAACCTAAGAGCTGGTTCGAGACTAGAAGACTAGAGACTAGAATTGAGACTAGACGTGATTAGAATTGAGGAGCTATTTGACGGTGAGATAGCGGCCCCGGGCTAGAAAGCCAAGAATAACGTCCGAGAGGATTCGTCGTGCTGACCACATGACACCTCGTCATCTGCAGGCCTTCGGACTGAGCAGCGATCACTTGGTCGGCCAAGGCCCTTCAAGGGCTGTAGTGCCATGGGGTTTGGTTTGGTTAGTAGTAGTAGTAGTAGTAGTAGTAGTATGCAAACTGGTAGTAAAATAGAACGTCGATATTGGTACACAGGTAATGTAAATGGCGTGAAATCCAAATGCCTCCACACAATAGCTGACACCAAGCAATTTGCCAGCGCTTATCCAGCTATCTGCGACAAACATGTGGACCTGGTTCAGTTCTACGGCCAGATGCCCTTCTTAACGACAATACTACGTGGGTGTATTCACTGTTGGATGTAGACGATCTGTGGTGATTAGTAGTATGACGTGTTTATATGCAGAACAAATACCCAATCCCCGAATCAGAGGAATTAAGCAGACGCATCCAAAATTCCTCACCCGGCCTGGAATTGAACCCAGGACCCTCTGAACCGAATACTGTGACGGTCGTCACAGTCAAGGAGCCAAAGTTCGGATGGCCTGTTGCTGAGTATTTTAATTTTTTTCTGGAAAACACGGAATGTGTCAGCAGGAAAGTTTTACACGCAGAATCGCACGACAAAGCATAATGTATGTTAAGCTTCAAAGTCAACTCTTTCAGCGTTCTGCATGTAGATACTATTTTAACCACATACCAGTCCTCTGCCCATTCTTTAATATCTGGCAGAAGCCTATCGGGGATCGAACCTGGGCTTCCCAGGACGACACCGTTATGCTACAAAGGCAGAATGGAGTGGTGAACAGACTTATTTTACCACCCTTAAATACTGTGCATCCGACTACCTCTGCAAGGTTTGAACTTGTGGTCTTAGGGTCCAGAGATAAACACACTACTTCTGATCCACAGAGGAAGTTATGATATATGGAAGGAATGTTAATATTATTGGCTTCACTTCCCACTAACTACCTTTTCGGTTTCCGGAGTCGCCGAAGTGCGTGAATTTAGTCCCGCAGGAGTTCTTTTACGTGCTAGTAAATCTACCGACACGAGGATGACGTATTTGAGCGCCTTCGAAAACCACCGGACTGAGCCAGGATCGAACCTGCCAAGTTGGGGTCAGAAGGCCAGCGCCTTAACCGTCTGAGCCATTCAGCTCAACGAGATATGATATGATATATGATATGATATGATATATGATATGATATGATATGATATATGATATGATATGATATGATATGATATGATATGATATGATATGATATGATATGATATGATATGATATGATATGATATGATATGATATGATATGATATGATATGATATGATATGATATGATATGATATGATATGATATGATATGGCGTATGGCTTTTAATGCCGGGAGTGTCCGAGGACAAGTTCGGCTCGCCAGATGCAGGTCTTTTGATTTGACTCCCGTAGGCAACCTGCGCGTCGTGATGAGGATGAAGTGATGATGAAGGCGACACATACACCCAGCCCCCGTGCCAGCGCAATCAACCAATTATGGTTAAAATTCCCGACCCTGCCGGGAATTGAACCCGGGACCCCTGTGACCAAAGGCCAGCACGCTAACCATGGGGCCGGACGATATGATATGATATGATACGATACGATACGATATTTTAATTTCGTGTGGCTATTTCTAGCCGAGTGCAGTCCTTGTAAGGCAGACCCTCCGTTGAGGGTGGGCGGCATTTGCCATGTGTAGGTAACTGCGTGTTATTGTGGTGGAGGATAGTGTTATGTGTGGTGTGTGAGTTGCAGGGATGTTGGGGACAGCACAAACACCCAGCCCCCGAGCCATTGGAATGAAGGTTAAAATCTCCGACCCGGCCGGGAATCAAACCCGGTACCCTCTGGACCAAAGGCCAGCACGCTTACCATTTAGCTATATGATATGATATGATATGATATGATATGATATGATATGATATGATATGATATGATATGATATGATATGATATGATATGATATGATATGATATGATATGATATGATATGACCACTAGTATAGGCTAATATGTTCAGCTCCAATGTCGAGCTCTTTCAGCGTACTGCTTCAGCTGCAAGAAGAAAAATGTTTCTAAACGGAGACAGGGATATTGATTGATTTCTCATCTATTTTAACAGGCAAGATAAGGCTAAGACGTCAGTTTTCAATTTTAGAGTTTATATTAAGTCGTCTAGATCTTCATATGAGAAATAAGATGTTTCAACGTTCCTAAACAGAGTTAAATATAAAATAGTAACTCTACAAGCTCACAGCCGGATGTACGACGAATTGAATTTGGAAGAGTGGCAATATAACGGCAGGAACTGATATTAGTGGAAGAAAAAGGGAAAGGAATCTTAAAATCGCATTAGTGAGTCAATGAGATAAATTGTATAGGATTATGAGAAACATAATGAGGCTAGACACGTACACTTACGTGATATTCTCTTATTACCGGACGAGTTGGCCGTGCGGTTAGGGGCGTGCGGCTGTGAGCTTGCATCCGGGAGATAGTGGGTTCGGATCCCACTGTCGTTAGCCCTGAAGATGGTTTTCCGTGGTTTCCCATTTTCACACCACGCAAATGCTGAGGCTGTACCTTAATTAAGGTCACGGCTGCTTCCTTCCAAGTCGTAGGCCTTTCCTATCCCATCATCGCCATAAGACCTCTCTGTGTCGGTGCGACGTAAAGCCACTAGCAAAAAAAAAAAAAAGAGACTCTCGGCTTATCTGATTAGACCTAATATGATAGCGAACGTGGGATTTTGTGATGTCCAGGTATGGCTTAGACAAGGGTGGAATAAAGCAGCGCTGTCAATAAAAGGCATTTACTGACTTTGGCCATCGTTTTGCCACGAGCCTGTGCCCATAGCTCATCGTGCTCCAGAGTTGCCGCAGGTCAGTCCTCTCGCCATGTCAGTTGTAAGGCGACAGTGAATGAAGGCTTGATGCTGTGTCAGTAATGCATATTTCGGTTTCACAAACTAAAGACAATATGATTTGCTTGTTGTTATTACTATAATAATAAGAATTTTAAGTCCGGTTCTTTGGCTGAATGGTCAGTGTTGTGGTCTTCGGTTCAGAGACTCCCGGGTTCGATTTCCGGCCAGAAGATAAAGTTTTACTTTCGGATATGGCGACGTGCTTTGGCTTGTCTCTACTCGCTGAACCTTCTATTGCTGCGTCATTTTCCTTGAATGTTAACGCCAATACTATATGCGTTCTGGTAGTATTGGTGCTTGCTATATCTGGAAAGAGTACTTCATGAATTCTTCCCTAGTACCACACAGTTCTTATCCGCGTTTGGCCGCCAAGTATCAGAATCGGCTGTGTAGCTCCGCGGTCTCAATTTGATTCGTTCACAGACTAAATCGGGGTGTAGATTTATACTCCTCATGCCATTGTGTAACACATCAGTCTAACGTTGCTTACGTCTTCTCTCAGATCCGACACACACCCACACACGCGCGCGCGCATTTTAGATTCAGTTCTGAATGCTGTAGTACACAGCACTATTGTTGGTTGGATGAGGAACGATGATACTGTTCAGTAGTTGTTGATTTATCCGTACAAGAGATCACTGTACTGTTAGTTCCTGGGATCTTTGGCCGTACAGAAAGGTAAACAACTGGTGTCGAGCACGCCACATTCTATGGTGACAACGTGGTACTGCCCAAACTTAAAACAAAGACCGAGTGTTCTCAATACACCGTATGCCTGACTCACAATGGAGTGCTCATCATACGGCCGGTTCTGCATGCTTCTTTGAATAAAGCATCCATTTGTTCATAATGTAGAATTTCTATGTGTGAATGTTTCTAAACAAAGTCTACGAAGGTCTTACGTCGTTGGAGTTTGACCGTCTTTGGGATGATGTTGATGTTGATATATAGTAGATTTCTGGAATATGATGTGTGTAGCTAGTGAGGATGGAACACTTAGTGAATATATGAGATTGATGATATTTTACAAAGAAATCTTCTGGCATATCTGAAGGCTTCAGTGATGGCGATTGATTCGGTGAAATAGACCGGCATATGAACTGTGAGCCGAAACATTTAGCTTCACGGGTATCGGGACAAAAAGAAAAGCACAACCTACGCCATTCGGCGGGATTTTGGAACCATCGACGTAGATATGAATACATGTTGGCCATCGAACTGACAAATACTCCTGACATGAACAGGCTACTTCCAGTACATAACCCACCTTTGAAATTGTATCAGCGATTAGGGGCGCTCAGCTGTGAGCTTGTATTCGGGAGACTATGGGTTCGAACCCTACTGTCGGCAGCCCAGAAGAAAGGCCAAGGCCGTTTCCTTCCCACTCCTAGCCCTTTCCTCTCCCATCATCGCCATAAGACTTATCTGTGTCGGTGCGACGTAAAGCCAATTGTAAAAAAAGAAAAAATCAGCATCGTCTAACTGCACGTGTCCAAACCACTGTAATCGGCTTTCGTCCACTTCTCCCTGACTGACGCATCGTCAAATATTTCTCTTATGTTTACAATGGAAACAGGATCCAAAGTAGTATTTAGATAATATTGAGAAGACAGGGGTGGCGGCCATGAAAACAGGATGGTATCGTCAAAGTCTTTTTTTTTTTTTTTTTTTTTTTTTGCTAGTGGGTTTACGTCGCACCGACACAGATAGGTCTTACGGCGACGATGGGATAGGAAAGGCCTAGGAGGTGGAAGGAAGCGGCCGTTGCCTTAATTAAGGTACAGCCCCAGCATTTGCCTGGTGTGAAAATGGGAAACCACGGAAAACCATCTTCAGGACTGCCGACAGTGGGATTCCAACCCACTATCTCCCGGATGCAAGCTCACAGCTGCGCGCCTCTAACCGCACGGCCAACTCGCCCGGTCAAAAGCTTCTTAACAACGCGGCCGTAGTTCGAATCCCGACCGGAAAACAAAAGCAAGCGTGTAGTTTTACGTAACCTTCATTTTTATGTGGCATCCGAACAACACGGACGTTCCTTATCATTTCATAAATCCTGCATGCATTGGCCGGGATTTGAACCGTGGCCGTCGTGTTCAAATGCCAGTTCAGTCACCAAGTAATTCGGTCATCACTACGCAATAATACCGTACCAATCTTAAATCAATAATCACTCCACCACCACCAGACTCTAAATCAGACATTCATAGCCGGAAATCGAACCCAGGCCGTCAGGGTAAGTAGCTACTACATCAAACTCTAGACCACGGTAGTGGCCTATTATTTCTATTTCAGCTGTTGTTTGATACTTCTTCCCTAAATTGTACAGCTTAGTTCTTGCATGATTAATCGACTTCTTCTCCAATCGCTGTAAAATGGAGTTTCTAATGAATGATGTTGCCTTAAAACAAGGTTACGAATCTCTTCCGACCTGTTTCGTCGTTCATCGTAACTCGTCCGAGCTAGAGAAACAGCTTAAGGTTAATAGTCCGAAGAACGAGCATTCCATTATCTCCCTTCAACCATAACATAAGAATGGGTGGTGTCCACGGTTAAAAATACTCGTAAGAAAAAGAGAGGAGGTCTTAGACCTTTAGAGTGACACGTGTCAAGGCGGGTAAAAGGCCCGGCTCATTGGCGGAGATGAACTCTATTTAAAACCTGTGAAGATTGGTGTGCGGTAGATCTTTCTTTGTGTTTAGCACATATTTTAGAATAATTGAGCTGTTGATGCAAATTTGGCTCCTTGGTTGAATGATTAGCGTATATGCCTTCAATTCAGAGGGTCCCGGGTTCGATTCCCGGCCGGATTAACTATTTAACCACGTCTACTCCGGAAGTGGGTGTTTGTGTTCAAGACACTCCTCTTCATATAACCCCAAAATACATCACACTACTAACCACTGCTCATAGGGTTGACGCCAGGAAGGGCGTCCGGCCGTAAAACAGGGTGTAGACCACATGTGTGAGTCAGTTCACATCCACTGTCTCACCCGAAGAGGGAAAATGCGGCGGAGGAATAAGAAGAGCTGTTGATGCACTTTTATCATCATCATAATACAAGCATAAGTCCCTTGTCCCAATCTTCATTTCATTATTGTGTGGAGACAATTACCATTTGTACTAGTTGCTTTACGTCGCACCGACACTTATAGGTCTTATGGCGACGATGGGACAGGAAAGGACTAGAAATGGAAAGGAAGCAGCCGTGGTCTTAATTTAAGTACACCGGGCGAGTTGGCCGTGCGGTCAGGGGCGCGTGGCTGTGAGCTTGCGTCTGGAAGATAGTAGGTTCGAATCCCACTGTCGGCAGCCCTGAAGATGGTTTTCCGTGATTTCCCATTTTCACACCAGGCAAATGCTGGGGCTCTACCTTAATTAAGGCCACGGCCGCTTCCTTCCAACTCCCAGGCCTTTCCTATCCCATCGTCGTCATCAGACCTATCTGTGTCGGTGCGACGTAAAGCCACTGTTGTGTGTGTTGGGTGTTTAGCCCGAAGGCTGGTTTGATTCTCCACAGCTCCGCCAACAGCTGTCATAAACAGCCTAGGCATCACTGAAGAGGCATACTAGGGAAATGAGGAGTGATGTAGTTTCCCGTTGCTTTCCTGGTAAAGCCACTAGCAAAAAATTAAAGTACAGCCCTAGCATTTGCCTGGTGTGAAAATGGGAAACCACGGAAAACCACCCCCAGAGCTGCCGACGGTGGGGTTCGAACCCACTATCTCCCGAATACTCTATACTGGTCGCACTTAAGCGACTGCAGCTATCGAGCTCGGTATTCCCCAAACCAGAGCCCATTCGAGAGAATTTCCAAGAAAGTATTGATATTGTACCCATGTAGATTAACTTCGTGGAAGTTCCAAAAAGTCGGTGTTCACCATACGATAGGATCTCCTTGTTAGTTCTGGGGTTACGAATAGTGCAAAATTTTACTTTCCACTTTTCCAATGATCTTCATGATCGTTTGCTTTGTTTTGCTCTGCTTCTCAATGATTGACGAGATTGTGCATTATTGTGTCCATACCGAATAAGTTAGGGCCGTCGCGAAGGTGGAGCGAGTGCGGCGGGCGCCATACGTTAGGGGGCGCCTCAGTGACCCCTTCCTCCACCCCCGCCTTCTGTTTATAATTTTGAAAACGTAATTTTTTGATTAAGAGGGCCTCTTAACGAATATTTTTAAAGATCCAAGTCTAATCGTCACCATGATGTTCAGTTGGCACCGGTTTAATTCATTATTAAATAGCATTAGCAATTATGACACATTTACATGCTTATTAATACAGAGGACTATGTGTAAGGTTTATATGTTGAAACTATATTTATGTGAAACGAGAAATAAGGCATTAAAAACTTGCACAATGACTACCAGTTGTAATTGGGAAAATCCTTCAAATTAAACCAGACATTAGACCTCCACACATACAATTCGGTTAGCGGTCGGTAAACAGTAATTATTTATTTATTTATTTTATTATTTTATTATTATTTATTTATTTATTTATTTATTTATTTATTTATTTATTTATAAGCAACACATAGAAAAACTTCATATGTATTGCGTGTAAGTGTTACCGCTTACCGAATTTTGTGTGCGGGGGCTTATTATAAATACATTGCCCTTGTTATTTATTTATTTATTTATTTATTTATTTATTTATTTATTTATTTATTTATTTATTTATTTATTTATTTATTTATTTATTTATTTATTTATTTATTTATTTATTTATTTATTTATTTATTTATTTATTTATTTATTTATTTATTTATTTATTTATTTATTTATTTATTTATTACTGAAGTTAGGGCTCTAGAACTCCTTATACTTAACCACATTATGTTTGCAATCTCAAATAAAATAATTAGTTAAAATTAAAATGTACTTAATAGAGTTAAAATTGAATTTTTAAAAAAAATTACAAACTGACATAATTTACGTTAGATTTTAAAGTGAAGGTGACTATCAAAATAAAACAAATCAAATAATTAAAATCATTAAAAAAGACAATTTAACCGTTAAAGAACAATTAAAACATTCTTTCGGAACAAATATTTACAATAAGTAATAATATATTACAATAAATGAAAATATGCAGTGCATAATCATAAGAATGAAATAAAAAATTAAATCATAATAGAATCTGTAACCCTATACGTAGTAATAAATACTAACCAAATGTGTTTTTCCTACAGTTGTAAATTATTTTATATTATTTCATAGGTTATGACAAATTAATGAAAATAACTTGTATGTCCCCGATAAGAAACATTTTCAACGCATTTACTGTTCCATGATATGTTTAAATATTAGGAATTTTACGTTCCTTTACATTCTGTCGCCATGAAAATAAAATGTATGATTAAAATGGAGGAACCTTACCGAACCTCACCCCGAGCGCTTACTGCCAAAGCGACGGCTCCGGAAGAAGCTATCAACCTGATGACGTTTGATTTAAATGTTATAATCCGTTCAGTGCAAATGTGATACCAACTTTTGTTTGATGTATGTAAACAAATGGGAGGAAAAATAATACTCAAGAGAAAAACACCATATTGTTATATTAGTCTACAATATAGACTATCGATACTGTAACCAATAATGCTAATTTATTGTTAATGAATATTGATACTGAGAGAAAGCATTCCATTTCATCCCACATCTAACGTGTTAAAAGCGCTTCAGCTTATCAGAGAAAGTGCTTGAGTCTTTAGACAAATCCGGGATATCTGGTTAATGTAAAGATGCCTTGTGTGCTAGAAACAGAAGCAAAAGCGTTAACAGCATCTTGAAGCTGCTATTAAGACTAGAAACAATTGTTTTTACGTCAGCTGTGGTGGCGATGTGTTTTTGAGAGCTCTGGCCATGTTACGGTAAGCTTGCTTCACTCATTAGAATGGTATTGAATTTCAAATAACATCCTGGGGCATTGTGCTTTGTCTCGCCTCAGCCTCAACATGCAAAAATAGATTGAACATTTGATAGAGGGGAAAGAAAAAAGAGAGCACCAAAAGAAGAGTCAGAAGAAACTTGCCTGAGATGAAAGGAAAGTCATAAAGAAGGCAAATGATACAAGATTAAACTGAAGCTAGATGGCCTTTGTCTTCGGTGCTAGGTCGATAGGAAACTTCAGGGGAGTAGAAGATACGTAAATTGGGGTGCGTCTCCCTCATCACTAACGCCAATATAGCTCACTTGTTTGTTGTTTCATTTATTATTATTATTATTATTATTATTATTATTATATAATATATTATATTACCGTATATATTATAATATAATAATAATATCCCGGTGGCAATGCTTACAATAGAGTAAATAACTACATTAAATTAAAACATAAATATTACATAACGACAACAAAACTGAAACAATTACTTAAAAACAAAATACTACAAGAGATTATATCAAAATAGGAAATTGTATTAAACATGAATTTTCATGATAACGTAGCAGGAATAAAAAGTTACGTTGAAACAAGAAACAAAAGTGGCAATCAAAAATCACAGGATTAGTGTAACGATAATTAAAAGCAATCGGGTATAAATTAATACAAAATTTCCGTAAAATTACCCCAAATGTTCCCTTATTTGTAGCGTGACATGATTACAACAGTCACTCATAAATTCACTCAAAATTTACAATTAGTTACATTTCGTTTCTTTTTCTTCTTCTTCTAGTGCCGTATCCGTCACCGGACGTTCGCGATCATTCTCGCTAGCATAGTCTTGTTGGTAGCTCCGCGGAATAGCGATGTGGTCTCCTGTCGGAACCACTGCCTCAGGTTCTCCGGCCAGGACGCGCGGAATCTCCCAGAACCTCTTTTCCTCTCGATCTTTGCTTGTATTATGACCTACAGGAAGCTTCAGGTACCCGGGTGCCTCATGATATGACCAAAGTAGTAGAGCTTCTTGATCTGAACAGCCCTACAGAGTTCTTTTTCTTTGCACATACTAGTGAGTGCCTTCTCATTTTCGCATTCTGTCCACCCCGCTGATAGAAAGCATGAAACGGTAGACCCATATTTCAAATACGAGGATTGTAAACAAAGTAGCGGCAATACTGATAGAACGCACTATTTAATGAAGTAACAAGTACAACTGCATTACATTCGTTCACCGCAGTCAACCGCAAAGTCTATTGCCTTTTGCCAAATGTCGGGAAGCCGTTGGGGACCGTTGGCAAGGCATTCATTCTCTATTGACGACAGCGACGGAGAATCCTATTGCACGGAGTACAGATACCACGTCAGAAAAAAGGCGGCCTCGGAGGGATTCCTTCAGTTTCGGAAACAGGTCGTAGTCACAAGGATTCATATCTGGTGAGTACGGAGGGTTTTCCAAGACCTCATTCCAACCCGTACGAAACCCCATGACCCATCGTGCAACCGTCCTATACGGTAATGCATTCTCGCCACAGGCTTTACGTAATCCTCCATAACATGCTGATGCAGTTTGGCCGCGGGCACCCTCGATTTTAATTTACGAACGCTGATCACATTTTGAAAACATGATTTAGAATGGTGAAATCGACACTCTTCACTTCAACGCCACACAGCAACAACACTTCCAATTGGATGCCCGTCAGATGCACACTATACATCGACAACAGCGCCACCTGACCGCTCCCATGTCCTATATGCGCACAGGGTTGCCAAACCGCGGGGGGGGGGATTTCCCCCTCCACCGACGATTTTTTCCAAGGGTTCCTCCACTAAAATTGCCCGCGGGGTATCTTTCATTATAAAATAATGAGGGAAAATGTAGAACACATATAATTTATTACTGAAACTAATGATTTTTACTGTGCATATTTTCATTTTTAAAAACAGCAATAATTCAAATGACTGCCAGACCTTGAGCAATAAAACAACACAGCAGTGGCGACTCCCCACCTGCAGCCTGTTATTCATATTTCACCCTGGCCAGTCCATATGAAATCCGGGAAAAAATGTAAATTACTTGAAGCTCTCCTCCCTTGTCATTGCTCTAAGTAGCTCGAATTTACACTACTCCTGTACTTCTTCGAGAGGGCGTGTTTCCGACAGATATCAATAGGAAAATGTGTACTTAAGGTGTGCATAAACCGACAAATTTGCTCAGTCAGCACATAGCCCTGGTAGATGAATGTTCCACTAATAAAGCAATAAATCAGGACAAATCGCGACTCGTCTGGCGTTCCATAAGAAAGCGACAGTCTCTCATAAACTTCTCAGCTTATTGAAATAACATTCTAATGTTTATCATTCTTGTTATAACAACAAAATTCCAACAAAAGATATATAATTTATATTTTTTGAGGGAGGGGTTAATTTACTTGCAGGAGATTTTTATACCCCCTCCCACGCCAGATACTGCCTGAAATAAATACTAGTATTTAAGCCCTATGTTCCTTCTGCCCCCGCCCCCACCTCCCCGCCCCCACACACAAACACAATTTCTTTCTGATTTCGCACTCTTTATGCGCATGCCCGATCTCCTGCGAGTAAATGGCTGCTTTATTTACAGCCCTCGTATTTCGAGCTCCTTCACAGTGGCTTTATCATGATCCGAGACTCGACTCCGTATGACACAATAGAGAACATACAGCACCGTGCGATTCTCACCCGCACTTAGACGCTACGGATATTATTAATGCCGTTGCATTGAGGTACTTCGTAAATCCCTAAAATTCATCTCATAACATACATTCCCACAATTCACGGAAATATATACCCAAATATACCCAATACCTTAACACTATAATTTACAGCTTTACATTATATTTATACCCCCATCATAAAGCGTATACAAAGGCCACTTCGTGATGCCTCCACTACCCATGGCAGTCTAATGAGCTTCATCAACGCTTTTCTGTATGTGTTTCAGGTTTGTATTAGTCGAACATTTAGCAAAGTGCAATGACACCACTACTGTATAGGCCTACGTTAATGTGAGTTGCTTGAAAGTGAGCTGGATGGGTGCTTTTCTTGCGATTACCGAGCTCGATAGCTGCAGTCGCTTAAGTGCGGCCAGTATCCAGTATTCGGGAGATAGTAGGTTGGAACCCCACTGTCGGCAGCCCTGAAGATGGTTTTCCGTGGTTTCCCATTTTCACACCAGGCAAATGCTGGGGCTGTACCTTAATTAAGGCCACGGCCGCTTCCTTCCCACTCCTAGCCCTTCCCTGTCCCATCGTCGCCATAAGACCTATCTGTGTCGATGCGACGTAAAGCAACTAGAAAAAAAAAATTCTTGCGATTTGTTCCGTGTGCTAATGATCGTCAACCAATTAGGGAAGAGATAGCTAGATGAGGCCATGCTCTTTCAAATTAGTCCGTGTAGGCGTGAGGAACGATGTACATAAAATGAGGAACTCCACAGAGGTCCATAGCGCTAATTGGCGCCAAAAGCGAGCTTCTACACACCCATAAAGAGCTGTTAACTCATTGGGTTAGGAATAACGAACTATCTACAGGTGGCTATAATTTACACAGTACTGTTATTTCTTCTATTGTGTAGCAAATTCTCACGGCAGAGGGGTCCGACTCGTTGGCTGAACGGTCAGCGTACTGGCCTTCGGTTCAGAGGGTCCCGGGTTCGATTCCCGGCCGGGTCGGGGATTTTAACCTTAATTGGTTAATTCCAATGGCACAGGGGCTGGGTGTATGTGTTGTCTTCATCATCATTTCATCCTCATCACGACGCGCAGGTCGCCTACGGGAGTCAAATAGAAAGACCTGCACCTGGCGAGCCGAACCCGTCCTGGGATATCCCGGCAGTAAAAGCCATATGATATTTCATTTCATTACGGCAGAGGGAAAACTGTCTACATACATATTCAAATAGTGGTACAGCCCGCTGTCATAGGTTACAAAGCTTTTCCGTAAATTGGCATAGGCCTGTTTCACGGCTCTGATATCATCATCATCATCATCATCATCATCATCAATCCGTTTGCTGGAAAGATGTAGTGTTTATAGTGCACTTTGTCTACTAGTGTGGGCTATAACAAATTTGTTACTTCCATTGACCTGTCTCAGTCGTATCCTTGGCTTTGACAATATGAAAGTGACTGAGGTATGAACAATGCTAGTAACGTCATTCCTTGTACAGCCAGTCCGTGCTTTGAATCGTGTAAAAATGTTGCTTATAGGGTCAGTCGATGCGT
This sequence comes from Anabrus simplex, assembly GCF_040414725.1. Taxonomy (NCBI): domain Eukaryota; kingdom Metazoa; phylum Arthropoda; class Insecta; order Orthoptera; family Tettigoniidae; genus Anabrus; species Anabrus simplex. The sequence goes on along the minus strand of NC_090271.1, from coordinate 131,088,940 downwards.
GCAGTTCACTGATGTGTAATAGCAACTTCTGGCTCGATGAAGAGAGCAACGGGAAACTACCTCACTCCTCATTTCCCTAGTAGGCCTACATCTTTTCGGTGACCCCTAGGCTATCTAAGACAACTGACGGCGGAGATGTTGAGGTTCCAACCAACCTTCGGGCTGAGTACTCATACCATTGCGTGCGTGCATACGTACATACATACATACATACATACAACTCAACTCCCTTTGTAGATCAGTGATAATGTTTCGGCCTTCGAACTCCAAGATCACGGATTCAAACCTGGCAAATTTTTGAACGGTGGGAGAAAAATTCATTCGGCACTCCATGTCAGACTAAGGATGATTACCTACAGTAGTTGTACGTCCTCTTAAAATAAAATCCATCATCAACACCATTCGTTCCATACAATGTCGATATATAAATGATTTTTGGTGAGACGTTCTGTGTTTATCCGACAAAATTATTTTTTTAGAAACTCAGTAGTAGGTCTCCCAACAGAGTTCCGGTTTCCCTACCATCTAGTACAATAAAACAAAACGTCGAAATTAACACGCAGGCAATCTGAATGCCGTCAAATCAAAATACCTGCTCATTATACCTGAACCGGGCGAGTTGGCCGTGCAGTTAGAGTCGCGCAGCTGTTAGCTTGCATCCGGGAGATAGTGGGTTCGAGTCCCACTGTCGGCAGCCCTGAAGATGGTTTTCCGCGGTTTCCCATTTTCAATAGGCAAATGCTAAGGCTGTACCTTAATTAAGGCCACGGCCACTTTCTTCCCACTCCTACGCCTTCCCTATCCCATCGTTGCCATAAGACGTATCTGTGTCGGTGCGACGTAAAGCAAATAACGAAAAAAATAACATTATACCTGAGGTCATATTATTATTATTATTATTATTATTATTATTACTACTACTATTATTATTATTGCATTTGACTGTCGTGTTCATTACCCGTGCGTAATAAAATGCAGACAATTAGAGCCTACGTACCTACGTTGACAAAATTATGAGGTTTAATCCAGTTACTTTCCAGGAGTTTGCTAATTTTGGCACTAGTTTCAGGAAAATGCTGGGAGTATTACTTCTAGTTCTAGAGCACTTAACAAATCTCTGGTTTTCTCAGATAAAGAATATCTTCGCCTTAGACGTACATGGAGGTGGTGATTTTTTTTTTTTATTTTTTTTTTTTTTATTTTTTTTAAGAGAAAGCAAATATTATCAGCTCTTCATCCCGAAGTATTTTAGTGCCACACCTTGCATCTTCAGACCCCATAATGACACAGAATTCAAGGCAAATATACAGGCCGATGGGTAAAGGTGTCCCAAGCACGTAATATGTCAACAGCAGTGAAAGACGCCCATCTTCGTTATAGCCTATAAACATTCCTAGAGGAGATAAAGGTTTTCATTGTTTACGATCTTGGCATTAAGCAAGATTAAATTGTTTGCTCTATGCCCTGGCTCTTTATTTCATTTTTCTAGTAATGTTGTTGTTGTTGTTGTTGTTTGAGTCATCAGTCCATAGAGTGGTTTGATGCAGCACTCCATGCCACCCTACCCTGTGCTATCCTTTTTATTTCTACGTAACTAGTAAGTTGAGTAAATTCATGACCATCTGGATGAACGAAATATGTATGTCCTTACTGCTTCAGACTAGGCATATCCCCCTCAACTGCAGAAACTATCAATCACCACTTATTTGCACTTAGGGCAGTCGCCCAGGTGGCAGATTCCCTACCTGTTGATTATCTAGTCTTTTCTTAAATAATTGCAAAGCATTTCAAAATTTATTGAACATATCCCTTGGTAAATTATTCCAATCCCTATGAAAACAACAACAACAAAACAATTATCAGTAAAATATAACAATAAGTACTGTATATTAAAAGGAAGAGGCTTGTCGAGTTTTCTTAACTCCGACCGGATTGCTTTTAAAGAGACGACTTTGCTCATGTTGACCTCTCTTACTCGAAAGAGTGACCTATTACAGAGGAATACTGTACTTAGTTTTCTTATCAGAGTATAAAACAGTTTCCTGAAGTAAACTTGTTTCTTCTGTCTTGGATGTGCTAGTTCAGTCACCGTTTCCCCTCATCCCGGATGGAAGCCAATAGCCCTGGCATATCACTCCAGACAAACTGAAGACGAGCCAGACGCCGCTATATATAGCACCGTCTAGTCTTCCGCCAGTCGTCTTTCAATCGTATCCCTGCTTGGAATCAGCCACTCTTATGTCATTAAGTTTCCGGTAAGGCTTATAAATAGCGTGAACCTTCCAAGAAAGTTGAATCACTTCCTTGAACTTGATGGCACTTTGATTTCTTCGTAACCTACTTTGCGCTGTTATAGCTACAGTTCATACTGCACCCAATAGACGCTGTACGTTTCACAACCTTCACAACGTTTCTACCATTTCAAGTCACGTACAAAATTTAAATCCTTTGGAATGCCTCGAGAAGGTCAAAATCAGTTTTATGAGCTTGATCACATTGATATTAGATTTGTAAATTTTCATTGAAGAAATGTACAAAAGAAATAGCTTATTCAGCGTTAAAACAGAGCTTACAACTTTATCTTAGAATTGTTCAATTAAGTTGTACATTGTTGTTTAGTATTGTAGAATGATGTTCTTTTTTTTTCCGTTCTGCAAACTCTGTAAATGAAATCCGATCGGCCACTAGCACCCCTCCTTTATACTTTGAAGTCGGTGACAATATCTTATCGGAGGCTACCAGGTTTACCACTGACTCTCTTACCTTCAATCAATAAATATTTTTTATTAGGTGATCTCTCTTTTACCATTTGTATTACGTGACCTTTATCAAAGCCAACAACTTCGCCTTACCTGTTTACTACTACATTTAACTTTTTCTCACAGATATTTTGAGTGTTCGTTTTTATTGTCAATGAATTCAACGAACTTTATAATTAAGTTGTAAAGACAATTTGGTTGTTAGAACGTGTTGCGAGCCTCCATATACAATATATACGGAACTTACAGTGATATGCTCTGTAGTCTTCCGTGACTTTCTTGTTCCATTAAAGAACACGTTTCTTTTAAATTCCTAAAATTTCTAACAGGACTGAATTCTGCAGAGCTTATAAATCGCAGAGGGGAATTTGAAAAGCATTTTACCGCTTGATATAACCCTTGTTTCCGCTGTGCTTACAGTATGTAGCTACAGGCACACGCTATTAGGCTGAATCTGCAAATGACGCATTTCACAATTCACAAAATAAACATTCAGTGCCTGAGAAGTAAGGGAAAATATGCAGTATCAGCGTATTAAAATCTATACTAATTTAAGGGACATTAAACTTTATTATTATTATTATTATTATTATTATTATTATTATTATTATTATTATTATTAATTTCAGAGAGATAGCTTTCTATTGCGAGAAATATATTTATTCTCAGTTGAGTTATTTATTCTGTATTGATTATTTCCCTTCGCGACCCACTCAATTGTGAAATCTCATCAGTACGTACTTCTTTGACTGTCTGATCTAACCAGCAGTTCCATCTAGCAAGTAGATTTTAACCCTGGTTCAGAAATTAAATAAATATTCCCGGATATTAAAAATAACCCCGTTTTCAGCGAAGCATTACATGGCCATTCAACCTCGGATGTTCACGTTTGTACAATGTTATTCACTCCCTTTGATTTAAAAATGTATAAATACTTCCTTTCGGTGGTGCGATACAAAATCGTAATATACTAGCAAAATATTTCAGAAGATAAATCCATTTCATTCCAAGCTGATATAACAGAAAATACAGAGAATGAAGTTAACTAACCACAAAATTATCCTGTCTAATACTTGCGGCACATGGCGCGAATTTCATTGAAGAATATCAGCTCTATACCAGTGGTGGCCATTGAAGCTACCTTAAAGGCTTTCCCACGCTTTGAGAGTAGAAAGGAAATCTGCGAGCTCGGCTCCTTGTCTGAATGGTCAGCGTAGCCACCTTCGGTTCAGAGGATCCCGGGTTCGATTCCTGGCTGGGCTGGAGATTTTAGCCACGGCTTGCTAATTCCTCTAACTTGGGGACTGGATGTTTGTATTGTTCTTAAATATATGTGCATTATATCTTGTCCTGTTCAACTGAAGTGAGTTTCAGCAACATTTTTAAAAAAATACCAATTGTGGTTGGCTGCATGGTTGGACGAAACCGAAAGCCAAATAGGAAAAAAACAATGTCAGTGAGAACGCGGGAGAATATACTACAATGCAGGCTACGTACGGCGGTACAAAGCATGTTTTACGTAATGTAGTGTTCTGGAATATTATTTCATTTTCTCCATAACTGGAGATTACCTATATTTATAAAGCATGTAATAAAAGATATGAAATGATATTTTTTTAAATTAGAAATAATACAGCATTTAAAAATAAAATAATATGCTTACAACATCTTCAGTTTAATTTAGATGATATCGAAATGCATGTTAATGGAGGTTACAATTCCCAGTTCAATAAGGGCCTCTAAACCGTAGATCTGAACATATACAGTTGATAGGTAGGCCTATCACTGGTACATTTTATTTCAATAATAAAATATATAGACTAGTTATTTAAATCCAAGACTAGCTTCTCAAATCAACGCGGGCGGCAAAAGAAAGTACCATATAAATAAAGTTTAATCACACACGTGTATATTTAAGAGCAAATTAAATAATACAAGAGATACGATAAAGATAGTTTTAATGTGTGTGAATACCGTTGATTACAAAGAATCATATGTACCTTTTCTATCTCATAAATAGTCGAGAACGTTACCTGAATGAGCCCTTTTCTAAACAGTAATACTGACATAGAACTGAATTCACCAACAGCATCTGCTCTTCAAATATCCCTAATCATGATATAATTATTCAGAATGTCAAAAAAATACAGAGTTCAATTTACATTCTCTAATATACAGGAAGGAATATGTTTTGTACTCACATGCCATGTGATAAAGACAATGCAGATCAGTAGTGATTGGCTGATTGACAATTCTACACTGATTCATAAAGAGAAAGGGGTTGTGTCTCATGTTCCTCTACAAACTATTACCTTTAATTTCCATGTATGAACCTAGAGATATTATTCTCATAATAGAATATCAAAAGAAAACACATCGATCTCATTTCATGACCTTTAGCAATATGGCTTCAAATTCTTCAAAATAAAGCACTCGGAACCCTTTATAGTTATCCATTCTTAGGCCCGGTTTCATCAACACATGTTAAATATATACTAACAAGTAGTTAGTTAATACGGAGTTAGAAATTTAACATCTTGTTAGGTTTCTTGCGTTTCATCAAACTTTTCTTGTGAAATGTTAACTAATCGACTGTTAACTCTCCCAATATTGCGAACTGGTGCGAATCAAGGAGGCAGTGGTACGAACATGCTGTTTTACAGCGCGCTCCGATGCGCTTTTGTTTGAGCACAGCTGTAAAATATGGCGCGTGAAGTGAAACGGAATCGTAGTTCTAATTTTTCCTCCTTCGAAGAAGAGTTGTTAATTGAATTAGTTAGTAAATATATATATAAGTTATTGAGTGCAAGCGCACAGATGGCTTGACGATAAAAGAAAAGGACGAGGCGGGGGAAAAGTCCGCGAGGTTTTCAATGGGGTAAACAGATACTTTTTTTTAGCGTGTATCCGCTGTCACCTAACAAAATCACTTCGTTAATTGTCCCACTTCAAACTGTGCTCCGATATGGGAGTTATTAAATATTGTATTGCCGTGTGCAGAACCAGACTACCTAGCAAGTATATCCCTGATTTGGAGGTTAGGCTCACTAATCACCTGAACATTAACATTAACAGAGAAATATCGCTTTCGATTACGATATATTTCGGCCCAATTGCCTCCAGGTGATTGGATTCTTACATGTGTGCAATCTATTGCACGTAGAACAAACACCAGGAAAACGGCTTATTTCATAGAAGTCGCGGATAATTTACTGACGCTGTTCTACTGAAGGGAATGTTATATACCTCCTTCTCATGGATGCTATAGCTGCAGACACACGACAAGCAACTCTATTAACAGTGGCTTTAGAAATTCCAGCATTGTCTCCGGCCATTATGTGAAAATAACCAGTAGCAAAAACTCGTAATATTATCAGTACCTGCAACATTGGAGAAAGAGGTAAGTTTCTCTTCGTAGGATATTCTAACCTCACTTGAATTTCGTCAACAACCTTAGCAACGACTGTTTTCGATAACCTGTATCTATGAAGAAATTTCGGATCCGTCAAATTTTCAAAGTCATTACGTCGCTGAACTTTTCTTCGATCAGGACTGTTTTGTAAAAGATCTAAATAGAGCAATTCCGCCTCGAAAGCGAGATTCACAGCAGCCATTTTGGAACAGGTTGCTAAATCCTAATGTTAGCCATTTAACATTGGAAATGGCTGATGTTAACTTTAATACGCAGTTTAACATTTGTTAATGTTAACATTTGTTGATGAAACGCAAATTTTCTTAAATCGTATGTTAAAATGATTTAACACCTTGTTAAGTACTAACATGTGTTGATGAAACCGGGCCTTAATGTCTTGAAAAATAATATACTCGCCAGCAGGCATTCCTCCGGTTAATCTATTGCATTCTCTTTTGTAGTACTTGCCTTCAAAATTAAACATAGTTTGACACGTAATTCATTAATTCATGATCATGCAACACGGCAATCTGGAAACTTACATGTACCTAGAATGAATACAGTGAATTAGGGAACTAATGGTGTATTGTATAGGGCTATAATAGCATTTAACTCCATTCCAGACTCATTAAAAGCTTGTCAGAATTTCAATAAATTCGAAAGAAATATTAAGAAACATTTATGGACAAAATTTAATGCTCTTGGTTTTAGCCTGTTTAGATGAAGTTATTATCTGGTTTCAGTTCGAGCTATGTGGTTCCGTTTATATAAACTTTTAAACACACAATTGTATCCGTGAAAAATGCTGTAATTTAGATTTAAATTATTATATATTTTTATCAGCTCTGTATTATCAGTAATGTGTCTTTAATATTATTGTAACTGTGCCAGATTTTTAATGTACTGTTCCAGTACGAGCATTAGCTCATGGGATTCTGAAAACAATAAAATAAATCAATTAAGTTATTAAGAAAAATTGTTTATCAAAACAAAAGATCATACTGAACAGCCACTCAGCTTTTTGACACTTGTGAACTCAATGTGAACTCTAATCAGCGGATAAGGCCTATTATTTAAGAGTTGGGGAAAATATGTCTCAGTACGATAATTAGTATGTCTCTGCATTACCAAAATAAACCAAACTTCCAAAATTTAGGTCGCTACATAGATTAGTAGCAAAGAGACTGCCTCCGGATCCCAAGGTCCCGACTTGAAACCCGGTAGACGTAGTTGGATTGAAGATCGAAAACAAAGTCCATTCGGTGCTCTATGCCGTACGATCTCAGCATATAAAAAATCTCTGGTGACTTCATTTGGTGATTACCCGAAAAATTTAAAACTCAGCCATAGATCGCCCAACAAAGAATCATGTCTCTGCCATCTACCAGGGAAAAAGAGAGCGTCGAAATTGACCCACAGGCAGCATAGGCGCAGACCAAAATATCTGCACACAATAGCTGAGGCCACACATTATTATTATTATTATTATTATTATTATTATTATGTTATTGATTTTTACGTCCAACTAATTACTTTTACGGTTTTGTAGAGACGCCGAGTTGCTGGAACTTCGTCCTGTAGAGAGTTTCTTTTTGTTATCAGTAAATCTACTGACTCGAGGCTGACATATTTGAGCTCCTTCAGATACCAATGGACTGAGTCGGGATCGAACGCACTCGGACTCGGAAACCCACCCCTCTACCTTCTGAACTAACAAAATAAACCTCGAATATAATAACAATAAATCTAAAGAAACCTGTAAATTATTCGGAAAGAAATATTGTTCGCAGGAAATAAGATAAGATAAAGAGATTTAATAATAATAATAATAATAATAATAATAATAATAATAATAATTTGCTTTACGTCCCACTAACTACTTTTACGGTTTTCGGAGAGGCCGAGATGCCAGAATTCAGTCCCTCAGGAGTTCTTTTACGTGCCATTAAATCTACCGACATGAGACTGGCGTATTTCTTCTTTTTAAGACTCCGTCTCCATAAGGAGGTTAACGATCCACGATCCAGCTCTGATCTAGACAATGCAATATGAAAATTGTCTTCTGATGTACATCTTTGCCATCCTCTAATGTCCTTAAGGCATGAATTTCCTCCCAACGAACCATTTCGCTTGTATCTTTCCTTCAATAATTAGCTGTAATAATTGATACCGCTAGCCCCTTATAACATGCCCTAAGTAATGTGTTTTCCTTTGTTTTGTAATATGTAACAGTTCTTTTTGCCTTTTTCATTCGATGAAGGACTCGACATTTGAAATTTTCAATATCCGGGATATGTGCAAGAGGCGGCGATACAGATACATTTCAAAGGCATCTAGACGTTTTTAGTGCTTGGATTCAGGGTCCAGCTTTCACATCCATATAGGAGAGTAGGGAATATGTAGCAACGGATCATGCGGATTCGTAGTTGCATACTGAGATCTGACTTTACAAAGAATTTCGTGGTAATGAATTGTTTCCTGGCCTGCTCAATTCTAGATTTTATTTCTCGTTTGGAATCACATTGGTCGTTCAGCATTGTGTCCAAGTATTTGAAGAAGGACCTTGCTCTATTATATGAGCTCTCAATGTGAGATTTGCTTGTATTGTCTGATTAGAAAGAAAACATCATTTTTGTTTTGGAAAGGCCAAACTCTTCAATATGTTGAACTAAGCGATTTATTATGCATGGAAGGCATGCATGGAAGGGTGGATAAATCATCTGCTATGATAAGAGTGTCATCCGCATACCTGATGTTAATACCACCGGACTGAGTCAGGATCGAACCTGTCAAGTTGGGGTCAGAGGGCCAGCGCCTCAACCGTCTGAGCATATAATAATAATAAGAAGAAGAAGAAGAAGAAGAAGAAGAAATCAGAGGAAAAATTCTATGCATTTAACCTTATTTTGGCTAGCCCCGCAGTCTACGGATAACGAGCCTACCTCTTACCAGAGGCCCTGGATTCGATTCCCGGTCGTGTCAGCGATTTGTATCTGAATCTCAGAACTGGATCAGGGTCTACTAGCCTACGTAAGGAAATTGACGAGCTAACTGACGATAAGGTAGCGGCTTCGGTCTAGAAAGCCAAGAATAACGGCGGAGAGGACTCGTTGTGCTGACCAAGTGTCACCTTTTTATCTGCAGGATTTCCATTGGCCAGAATTTCATCAATTAACACCTGATGCATTCCCTGTGGAAATGCTTTGAATTCTTACCTAGAAGATGCCACTAGCATGAAGAAATGAAACTGGGAACCGCTGTAAAATCATTACTTGGTAATAGAAAACCCAGCCTTGCGTTCCAAAGCTCCTTACCAACAAACTGCCGGTCTAAGTCATAAAAGGATTAAAGCTTCCGTTATGAAAGAAGCATTGCCTGCTGTGATGTAATTTGTGAATGTCAAATTTGGAATATGAAGTAGAGAAGGTCTTATTTGCATGGCTATCGCTCCTCCACTTTACATATGTGAATACAATAACGTGCTAACTTGAACGTATACCGTACCTTTAGACAGCATAAGTTTACAGGGTGAAAGTCTTGCTCGCTGATAACCTAAAGTTGAGTATATAGCGCCCAAGATAAACAGAATCCTTAATTGCCTCGTAAGAGCAGGAAATAAGGAAAGGAGAGAGAGAAAGGAAATACAAAGACAGTCTCAGCATTTAAATCCCAGAAAGGTCCTACGCCAAGTTGCTTTCGCGAGATAACACACGAAGGAAGCTGTTATTTAAAATCTTTCCTTTCAAGAAAATAGAATACCCTTTCCGTTGCAGGAAGTGGGTGATTATTAAAACAATTCAGATGAGAATAAGATGGAGATAAAATAAGTGCACTCTTTTGTTAACGAAGTTGGTAAAATAAAATACGTTTCTAATCTTATCCGTTAATGTGGCGAATTGTATCGTATTTGGTTACTCAGTCGCGTCTGCAAAATACTAACTCATTTCTCTGAATAATAGTTTATCATATCTCTGACGACTCAATAAAACTGATGACCACAGAGCGTAAAGTAATGTTGCATTTAAGCCATGATCCTTTGGAAATGATAACTACAATCATGGCCATTTAAAACATAAAACGTTTTTAGATTCGCCCGTAAGTGTGCCATTTTCTCCTGTCCCAAACTTGTTCCTCTTCTTCATTGACGTCCTGAAGATCCTGTACGGTTTGATCTCTCCAGCGGTTTCGGTCTACATCTGCCCAGAGACCTCTTCACACCTGGCTGTCCAATGAAGGCTTGGTGCAGTAGGCCATCATTTCGTAAAATATGCCCAAACATCTCAGGCATCTGCTCCGCATTATGGCAGTTATAGCAGAGTCACTGTAGGTTGTCCGTATGACCCGTTGAAAACACTGTACGAAATTTTGTAGCAGCCACACTTTGGCGCTAACTTCAGACATAATATTAAATTAGAACGCAGGCAGTACATCGAAAAACTGCTGTTTACTGTGCAAAAGCTGAGCTGTCCATACACTCGTATCAGTATTGTAATTTCCTTCATTTCTTCACAAAAACTTATTTCAAATTAATCGCTTCATGCAGAAAGGCTCTAAGTCCAAAAGAGCACTTTTTTCTGAAAACATAAAAATAATGTTTCGGAGTAAAACATATAAAACAAGTGCATTAGGTAAGTTACAGCTTAGTTATGGATTGTGTAAGAAAATGTCGATGTTTACCTACGTCATTTTCCACTTAGAGGCTGTTAAAGTCACTGGACTGAGGCCTCTTCTGCACAAATCACAAACAAAAGTGAAAATATAACAAAAATGTGAAGGTCAATACAATCCTGAATTTTAAAAAGTTAATCAGATACAATCAATATGTTCCAGAGTTACAATTATTGATTACAAAGTTGAGTCTCTGGACTGAGGCCCCCTCTGCAAAAATCACCTATAGATAGCAGCACCTTGGCTTTATTGGGAAGAGGCCAGAGTATGTGACTGAGGGCATTTTACCTTGAATAGTGTTAGTCGATGTTAGTCGACTCCTCGTTTACTGACTACCATGAAGCCGAACTGAAGCCTCTTCAGCATGAATACATGCGTGTAAGATTGCTCAAAACGCCGATATAAAAATGTCATCTTCGTAAAAAGCGGACTGAGGCCCTTTCTGCATGAAGCGATTCAAATAAGGAAATTGTTTTATAAATTAGAACTTTTATGTAATTTGGTTGAATTATGGTGCATGAAGTGAATTATAAGAAGTGCATCGCAATGTTCGCTTCAGAAGAAAACCAGCACTGTATATTTTTAACGTATGTTTGTGTAATATTCGAAACAGACTTTCAGCGTATTAGGTCGTGTTACGTACATGTAGTACGCGTTGAAGAGATGTTAAGTACAGAACAAAAATGGCCAGCCGGACACCAGTGGGATCCGAACCCACAACCTCCCGATTTCGCGTCGGTTGCTCTACCAATTGAGCTATAGTGGTCTAGGCCATCTTTGTTCTGTTTGAAAGGATCTGAGCTACAGGTCTGGCACTGCAACATTTCGCTGATAACTTTGAATTGATGAAACGGATGTTTTAATTGAGAATACGACGTCTGCAGAGATCGCGGGAGACCGGATCAAAGCCGCCATGTCATCACACCAAATGCAGTTGCATAGGTATTAGACACATGATCAGATAAGATTGGTAACTGGTTAGTCATTATTTAGAAAGATAACCGAGCGAGTTGGCCGCGCGGTTAGGGTCACATAGCTGTGAGATTGCATTCGGAAGATGGTGGGTCGGAGTCCCACCGTCGGCAGCCCTGAAGATAGTTTTCCGTGGTTTCCCATTTTTACACCAGGAAAATGCTGGGCTATATCTTAATTAAGGCCAAGGACGCTACCTTCCCAATCCTAGCACTTTCTCATCCTTGCGTCGCCAAAAACCTTAGATGTGTTAGGACGACGTTAAACAACTAGCAAAATTATTATTATTATTATTATTATTATTATTATTATTATTATTATTATTATTATTATTATTATTTATAAATGCAGTTGAAAGGTCCCCGATTTGAATCGGCCGGCCATTTGCTTCTTCTATCGGCGTAACATCATGAGAATCACTAGTCAATAGACTAAATGGCATGATTATATTAGCGATTTCTTTTCATACAATGGTAAGGGGTTCGAAATTACCACCTCTAATCAATATGAGCAGCACCCCCCCCCCCTTCCCCCTCATCACCACCCACTGCCAAAAAAGGGGGCCATACTTCAAATGCTGCTCTTAGTTAACTGCCACGCGTCACCTCTTGCACTTGTAGATGCAGACCTACTATCTGAAAGAACTTTGATATTGTTGTATGTAAGCCTGATAGACTTTTATCGCTATTCCTGCTTCTATCAAGACATTTAATTTTTCAGTAGAAAAGTTGCTATTCCGACATGTCCTATATGCAGTAAGCGGTGATTCTGGAGGTCTGATTGACCAAGAACTGTCACATTATATTGGAGATACTCCACGGATACTCGCGTAATGAATGAACTCTCACTATCGTGCAGAAAAAATTATTATGCTCAGCAGTACCGTAATATCTTTGCATACTCATCTCAGCATAGGCCTACTTCTGGTCCGTTAGTTCCTCTCTTCTAACAACCACTGATAGAGACCGAATATTGCAGTACGTGTTACTAGTGTATCAGCAGTAAAGTCTGAATTTAAAATTATTTCTACTCCAAATGCTAATATTGGGTCGAAATAGAGGTGCTGTTGTTTAGGCGACCTTTATCTCCCGGATTCGACGCTATTCAAACGTACTTGGGGAGTACAGGACGGGTGTCTTTATAGACTTGGGAGAATTAATTCTTGCTTTTGTGAGTCAACCTGTGGTAGGTGTGGTATGATACTGGGTGATGAATTAAGGTCTCTTGCAGCTTTGTAGAGCTACTTGGGTTCACCCGATGATTCTCTCCAGTAGGCAGTTCTGGATCAACTTTTCGTGTGTACCCAGCCACACTTCTTCCCTATCAGTTATCTCAGTGTTTCATAGTCGCGCATTGATGTTGAGACAATCCTTGCAATAAGTAATTTCAACAAAATAAATGCATGGAAGGGAAATGTCAGTGGTAAACCTGTATGTAGGCAATGCGGTCAGCAGTAGTGAAGACCTACGGTGGTACAGATACGTGTACATGTGTAATTAATACTGGATGATTTTGCGACGACCACGCTATAGGTGTACAGTATATGATTTTGACCGGAAAAATTTCATCTGAATAACATTTACTGCTATGGCATTGTCATCAAGTCTAAGGACGCGACAGTACTAGGCCTATGTCTGGCGAACTTAGGGTTGTTTTGACAGTTCACTGCTGCATAGATTACAATTTAATAATACTGTTTTACACGGTCTATAAATCGAAATATTTCTGTCAGTCTTCTCCTCTATCGAATTTCGTGTGGCTATTGCTAGTCTGGTGCAGCCCTTGTAAGGCAGATCCTCTGACGAGGATGGGTGACATCTGCCGTGTATGGGGAACTGCGTATTATTGAAGTGGAGCGTATTGTTATTTGTGCTGTGTGAGTTGCAGGGATGTTGGGGACGGTACCAACATCCAGTCCTTATTCCAAGGGAATTAACCATTTAAGGTTAAAATCTCCGACCCGACTAAGAATCGAACTCGGGACCTTTTTGAAACGAAGAACACTTCTCTGACCATCCAGTCAAGGAGCTGGACTTCTACTGAATGCATATTCTTCCTTTGTTTTTGTATTATCTCAGTTTCGAAATTAAAGGAAGTAGGCCAAGTACCGGTAACAAATTCGTATGAAACATCTAAGTGTATTCAGTTTCTTAATCTATCACAGAATGTGCAGTTCTGAAGTGTTAGTTTAATACTGAAAATTCACTGGTTTCTGTGATCGCTTTTGATATAGTCTGAATAGAATTTTCCTTACCTCGAGTTTCAGGATTGGACATTTTAAACAAGATAATCAATACATCTCTTTACCGATTTATGCACATAATGGACTTAAAAAGTTCTTTGGAGATCAAACGGTAAGCCTTGTCTTCTATCGCAAGCGTGCTCTACCGGTAACAAATTCGTATGAAACATCTAAGTGTATTCAGTTTCTTAATCTATCACAGAATGTGCAGTTCTGAAGTGTTAGTTTAATACTGAAAATTCACTGGTTTCTGTGATCGCTTTTGATATAGTCTGAATAGAATTTTCCTTACCTCGAGTTTCAGGATTGGACATTTTAAACAAGATAATCAATACATCTCTTTACCGATTTATGCACATAATGGACTTAAAAAGTTCTTTGGAGATCAAACGGTAAGCCTTGTCTTCTATCGCAAGCGTGCTCTTCTTTCGTTTCTGTATTATCTCCTAAGACCGTGCTGTCTCTTCTGATTCAAAGTTGAAGGAGGAAGGTCAAAAGAGAGAACTATTATTTGTTACACATCAAAAGAAACAGATCATAAGATCTCATGCTCTGCTATCGATTGTGGCAGTAATAACTACCTCATCCACATCAATCACACGTTCACGACAGCTTGAGCGCTTTAGACTTGTAGAAAATTGCAGTGTTGGTCTTATCAGAATTTGTTCTAAATTGATCTCAATTGCATAATCACAGGATGAATATTTACCATTTCTGTCCAAACTGTGTTAACTTCATCACCAAGCCATGGATTTCTACGACCTAATAACTCTAGGAATGTGCATGCATTTATGCACTAACAAATATTGAAATATGACGTAAAACTTGAAGTATGATGCAAAAGAAAGAAAATATTTTATTTAAATTATTTTAAAAAAACTTTTATTATTCAGACAACAGTCCAGCATCAGACTGTTGCATTCCTAACACTATTTTTCCTTTCTATTTTGACAACGTAGGCCCTACTGCTTTCGAAACTCATTATCTTCAAACTTCATTTTAACCACAAAATATTTCTTAGGGAAGGCAGTCTAAAAGAACCAAACACAAACAAAATCACTTAGCATTATCGATAAAAATATGAGAATTATATACCGAGCGAGTTGGCTGTGAGGTAAGAGTCGCGCAGCCCTGAGCTTGTATTCGGGAGATAGTGGGTTCGGACCTAATTGTCGGTGTCGGCAGCCCTGATGATGGTTTTCCGTGATTTCTACTTCTCACAACAGGAAAATTCGGAGGCTGTACTTTCATGCTCGCTTCTTTCCAGTCTTAGCTCTATCCTACCTCATAGGACCTGTACCGGGCGAGTTGGCCGTGCGGTTAGGGGCACGCGGCTGTGAGCTTGCATCCAGGAGATAGTGGGTTCGAATCCCACTGTCGGCAGCCCTGAAAATTGTTTTCCGTGGCTTCCCCATTTTCACACCAGGCAAATGCTGGGGCTGTACCTTAATTAAGACCACGGCCGCTTCCTTCCAACTCCTAGACATTTCCTATCCTATCGTCGCCATAAGACCTATCTTTGTCGGTGTGACGTAAAGTCACTAGCATAGGACCTGTTATTAGGCCCATTTAAACAATAATAATAATAATAATAATAATAATAATAATCATAGGGCCTGTGTGAGTCGGAGCGACGTTAACAAATAGAAAAATAGATCAGATATGACTTAATGATTAAAAAGTAAATTTTACATTTATATGACCAATTACAAACTGCCCCATCGTGCCCAGAAGCAAAACCGCATCAGTTCACAATCTACTTTACATAATTAAGGTATATGTACAGTTAATAAAAAATAGAATGAGCTCATGGTATTGTATGTTCATCGCATTTAATGTTTTATCAGACTTAATTTTAATTATTATCAAAATATAAAATACCTCCCATGTACATACAAGCCCTGTGGATATCCACCAATAAACGTCATACAGTAAGTTCAATTGTTTCTGAAAACAGTGTACCTACGAGGAACTTATACAATACAATGCACTCATATATATCCAGTAACTACTAAAATCACTATATACCTGCTTGATAGTTTCATTCTTCTCTTTCCAGGCGATTACTCACTCGAGATCTACCCGGTGATGCTGGACGATGACGCCAAGTATCAGTGCCAAGTAAGTCCCGGATCGCAAGGCGAGCCAGGAATCCGCTCCAAGTTCGCAACCCTCACAGTGCTTGTGCCACCTGAACCCCCACGGATCGTACAGGGGGACTTCCTCGTCACCACCGAAGACCGTGAGATTGAGCTCGAGTGCATCTCGCAGTCTGGCAAGCCCGCCGCGGAGGTCAGTATTATTATTATTATTATTATTATTATTATTAATGAGATTTTCGTATAGCAACTTCCTTCTTCTTTTTGGTTGTATAAAGGTTGTTTCAAATTATTACCGTATTTTTGAGGGATGATACTGTAAGTTGCGTTTAGGAGAGCATAGAGTCTTCCTGATGAGTGACATTTTTCCATGACTTCTAGAAAACGTCTGGTTTGATGTCAGGAGGCGAACATGTTTCCAACATGGTGGAGTGGAAATACAAACGAAAAGTTCCCTGCACGTTGGATTGGTCTGTAGATATCGGGGGGGGGGGGATTCATTGACCAACACGATCACCTGATCTCATGCCACTCGGTTTCTATTTTTGGGTACACATGAAGGTGTTGGTGTATGAGACCCCGCATACATTCAAGAAGGCCTAGTAGCACGAATTGCTGCTGTTGCAGATGGGATTTATGAATGATCAGTCACATGATGTACGCTTGAATGTCGAACGGTCCGTGGCATGACGAGTGCAAATGTGTTATCAATCCATTGGCGAATATTTTGAGCACCTCATGTGAGATACCCTCCAGTAAATGTATATGACACTAATTTTGTACCCTTACTATCTTTTCTGCTTTGCTGTATACATTCTGTGGTTAGAATCTCGTACCACGACAGATTTTGTAAAATGAGTCCATATAGTAATTCCCTTTTGCATCCCGCAATCAGATACCCCAACACTAACGTCAGCTTATCCACTAGATTACGCACTGATAACGTTGTCATCATGTAGCATAGCAATGGATTGCCGGGAACACTATATTCCTATGCTAAAAACGATATCTTAGTCCCAACCTATCATTTCTCTAAGACATGGTACTTATTTCGGAAACATCCTGTATGTTTATGTTTTGTGTCGTTCATTATGGTGATAATAAATAATAGCGTGTGGCCTCCGAAGAGGCCTAATGCAGGTCTCTCGAGTTGACGCCTGATAGGCGACCCGCGCATCTGTGAGAATGGGGCCCTACCTTTGATTAATTCTAATGTTAAAGACGGGACATGCACCCAGCTCCCGAAACATCGGAATTAACCACTGAAGGTTAAAATCCCCGAGTCGGTCGGGAATCCGACCCGGGACACCTTGGACAAAAGACCAGTATGCTAACCATTTAACCATGGAGCCGGACATTGTGGGGATTATTCCCTGAAACAGGGAATATGAAATGTCCAAATCACGATGCAATAAGTAGGGGCTACCTAATAGAGGCAGTAAAGGCGTCTCAGTTCACCTGAAAGGACACAGGTTTTATTCCTCGCGAGGAAATGGAAAAATTTAGGAATGAAATATCCACGTCTGGTGAAGAACATGGTCCAAAGATTTACTCAGCATCTCTTGGCCAGAGAGAGGGCGTTATCCTCTTGGTAGCTTTAGTGATGATGATGATGATGATTATGATGATCCCCTATCAGAATTGCCATTTATCAAAAACCACTGTCGGAGGTTCCGTGTTGAGGATAATCTTCTCCACCCACGTCTTCGTTTCCTTTCCGTTGTGCCTTCCATGGTCGGTTGTATCAAGCCGTATTTGTGATTTCAGAAGACGAGACCGAAATAGGCTACTGTTTTGAGATGGGTTAAGAGTTCATATGATTTCTCGACTCGACGGAGTACCTCCTCATTGGTGACGTGGTCTATCCATGGGATCTTGAACATTCTGTAACACAACCACATTTCAAAGACCTGACACGGATAAAGAGGAAGACTAAGTCACCATGGTTAATGGAAGCAAACAAAGATCTGCAGGAACTGGGAGGAACAGAAAGAGACTAAAAAAAACCGGACATCTCTCAGTACGATGCTTAAACAAATGAGGTTCCAGGACAAACTACAAGAAGGAAGACAGGTACCCTCTGGACAGAGAAGGACGGAACAACACAGCCAGAGGGTGCGCAATTACTGGGCAAACATCAAAACCAACCCAAAACTCAGTAGTTGAATATCATGGTCCTTAGTCGGCCTGTACGGAACAAGAAGAATAAATACCAGGTTAATTTCTAGGACGTAAAGATGGCCGAACTCAGACAGAACTACCACTATAAACCACACAGTGCCGTGATTACGGATACTGGAAGCCGTTACCTTCCACTCCTCCAAGGGCTTTCATGAACTGTACGGAGATGGCTTCGCTTTGCTTTTGATGCAATATGTATCATAAACTGTCTACATGGACAGGTACGAACTGAACTTTTATTTTTTGGTATCCATGTTCCATTTAATTTCGACTTCACTTTTAACCTTTAATATGTCTCATGTTTGCTAAGGGAATTACTCTATCTTGTTCCGTTATCATATTACATATCACGCATTGTCGGTAGTTTGTCCAGCCAGGTGGGAGGAGCGTTTAACTTAGGTTACAAGTGAGCTATTAGAGGCAGTGGACACTAGGAAATTAGTGTACAGTGTACTCGGCCGGGACATGTAGCGAGCGCTGCGAATGACCTCACAGTCAACATACAATGTTGACTATGCTCTCACTCACTTTGTGTACAGCTAGCCTCAGGCTCCCGACCACAAGTTGGGGAAGAAAAAAATTAATTCCGCACCGTTTCCTAAACAAATTACTCTTCGACCAGTTGTCAGTACAGACCTTTGAAACAAGTGCTCGTCTCTGATTTAGTCGGAGTTGGTTACAAAACGAAGAGAAAATGTTTCTCTCTGTTCAGTATTCTCTTCTTTTAGTCTCCTCATCGGTTCAGACTCCGCGTGTTCAAATTGTAGTGATAAAAAGGAAAGGTGGTGGTGTTCGTGGAGGGTATTCTTTTAAGAGGAAGTACGTCCTCTGTAAACACTAATCAGAGGGGAAAAAGGGGAAGAGGTCCAGTACCGGTACTTCGAAAAATGAAGGTATCGGCAAAAAAACAGGAACGGGCCACGAAGGGCGTGAAAAGACGACTCCTCACAAACCTAATACCGTTGGGATAGGAAAAAGAAAGTGTTGACTAAGAGAGGTTAGATAGGAAAGGTGAATGATAGGAGCCTGACTGAAAGTGGAAGCAGTGCCAAGCTGAACTAGGTGGAATCGTGGTCGCTAACCCACGCTGCCAAGTTGAGAGTTCCTGAGGTTTTCCCCTTTTTAGTTGTCTCTTATCGACAGGCAGGAAATATCATGGATTATCCCTAGATACTCTACCGCCGCCTCCGCCCACAGGGGATGAGAAACTATCCCACTCCTCATTTTCGCAAATTTTTGCAAATTTACTGACACATGAGGTTTTCTGGCAACTGGTGGAGGAACTGTTTGGGATTCAACCAGCCGTCGGGCTGAAAGCTCAACGAAGGAACGAACTTCGTACACTGTAAGTACACAGGGCTGTTCAGCAAGATGCCGCACGTTCTATTCTTGAAGCAGTTGGAACAACAACAACAACAACAACAACAACAACAACATGATTTTGGCTAATGGGGATAGTAGAGAAAATGTGAGCGCTATGGCAGGATTTGAACCTCCACTCTTGTAGAAGTCGGGGTGAGTGCTCTTGACTTCATGCCTTCTTTGCTGAAAGAAGTAGACCTACACTTAAAGAGACTGTCATTCCTGAAAGCCCAATGATACATTGTTCACTGAAACTTTTGGAGGAAGGAGCTCCTTGTTCTCTCTTGACTTTGAACACATCCCGAATGAGTAACAACTCCCAAGAGAACTGAAACGTTAATCAATAAGTTGGCAGGTATTCTTATTTTCCGTTCTCGATTTGTTTCCCTCTCTAGTTGGCGACAGCCATTCAGGTTTTAATTAATGACTGGGGAGGTGGAGAACTAATTGATTTGTTGTTTAACGAAGATTAATTACAACATCCTTTTAGAAATTCACCAGGAAACTGTTAATAACAGCACGTACCACAAAATGCAAATTTACATTTTTCATGAGCCTGAGTTCTTACTGCGATAACTTCGTTTGTGAATGACGATATTTTTCCTTTATGCATTGTTTGATTGTGAAAACATACCTTGTAGTGGATTTTCCAGATCCTTAACATTATTCCCATATTTTTAGTACTGAAGGCAGAAATACTAGATAAAACAGAAGAACTCCTGGATTTGACAATGTGCGTTGAGCTCTCAGAATCAGACTCGCAGACGGATCCAAGAACAGACAGAAATACAGAAGCAGGCAGATTGTCTTGAGGAGTGCTTCAGAAATGTACTCAAAATCAATTAAATTAAATTCGTAATGTACTGTGTTTCTAATCGATGTACAAGGAATTCAGATGGCTGTAAATTGAGTAACCCACAACCTAGCAGAAAAAAAAACGGCATAACAAATATAACGACGATTCACAAGCATTAATATAAAAAAGAGGACCTCCACGCTGTACTTGCCCAGATTACACTTCAGTGGATCCAAGGATACAACGGGCATTACGGGAATAAACGAGCCGATTTTCTAGCAAGAGTCAGTTCCACAAGACAGAAGATAGTAACATAAGATAAGCTCCCACCCATTATCCGAATGTAAGCAGAAACTAAGAGACTTCTACTAACACCTCTGCAAGAGATTGTGCATATCCTCTCCAAATTCGCATCCACAAAACTATTCTTTTCAGATGCCCATTGCCAACAACACACCAGCATACTCCCGTCCTTCACCTCAATACAATTTCTATCCAGCCATGAGAAATTAATTATTTTAACAAAATCAGTTAAGCTACATCACCTACAGTGTATGCTCATGTGAAGAAATAACTCAGCCGTTCATCTCCTCAACCGATGCAGCTAGTCGTAAACAGGTCCAATAGGCAGCCAATTGTTCGTCTGTGCAAAGTGATTTCCGATCCCAGGACAATTAAATTTATCCACTAAATTTATCAGACCCTACGTTAATGAGATATACCAAACTAACTCAACAAATGCAGTTATGTATTTCATACGCACCTTCGATACTAAATATCATGTGATAAACCCAGACTGTGAAATGTGGGTTGTAATTGCAGTTCGAATTTGTAAAACAGGCTACTCTTATCATTTCAGCCTTCGATCGTAAACATAATCTCGTATTGCCTTGGCTGCACAATATAACGCCTTAGTTAACGCCATTTGGGTATACGGGGCCATTAATTTCGACGTTTCGTTCACAACCAGGTCACAATGTAGCATTCAACACTAAAGGCCAGCCTGGTGGCCATGATCGTTGAGGCGCTCTTACGCGTCAAGTCTAAATTGCTTGATACCGTGGTTAGCCGGTTCGAATACCGTTGGTCGGAAAAGTAATGTTGGCCGAAAGGGCAGAAGAGACGGTGGTATACAATTTATAATCTCCAGATTGCCTGCCAAAAGCCTGTATTTAATTCCAAATGTAGAGTGAGGGCATATGATGTTGTTAATGGTGATTCATCCGACGAATGGAGACGTTAAGCCTTGAGCAGACCACTTGGTGCTGTTCAACAGGATTACAATTTGCTTTACGTTGCACCGACACAGTTAGGTCTTATGGCGACGATGGGATATGAACGGCCTAGGAGTGGGAAAGAATCGAACGTGGCCTTAATTAAGGTACAGCCTTGGCGTGAAAAGCCTGGTGTGAAAATGGGAAACCACGGAAAACTATCTTCAGGGCTGCCAACAGTGGGGTTCAAACCCACTATCTCTCGGATGCAAGCTCACAGCTGCGTACCGACAGTGATTCAACATCGAAGAAGAAGGCCAGTGAGCTATCCTTTTGTACAAAAATGCGGGCAGAAATACACGGACAGAAATACTGTATTATTAAAGATAAAAAGGCCATTGCCTTTCAGACATTTATATTGATAAGTGGAAGACCTTACATCCATTATTTCACAGGACAAAATTCATTTTTGTAGAGGTCGCGGTGTTTGTTTGGGTTTTTTTTTTTTTTCCCCCTAGTGGCTTGACGTTGCACCGACACAGTGGGTCTTATGGCGACGATGGGATAGGAAAGTCCTAGGAGTCGGAAGGAAGCGGCCGTGGCCTTAATTAAGGTTCATTCTTTGAAGTCAGACATTCCTATTTTTCCTGCATTTAGTGTTAGGAGTGGCAGTAATCTTGTATTCAGCTCATTAAAGTATCACCACCATCACCACGAAAACGTCTTTACTGCTGAAACATACATGCACTGGTGGCATAGTGGTTCTTCTTCCAATTACGCCTGTGTACGGTATTAGCCTACCAGTGCATTGCATAATTCATTTTATGCTCGTCACCTTCGCGCTGAGGTCTTCGGTTTAAAGAGTCCTGGATTCAATGCCCGGCCGGGTCTAGTTAATTCCTCTGGCTCGGAGACTGAATGTGTTGGTACCAACAAACTCCTCTTTATATATATAAAACACAATACACCACATAAACCCTTCACATGGAGGTTGGCATCAGGAAGAGTATTTGACTGCAAAACAGGACCAAGTCGATATATGCGACACAGATTAACTCGCAACCCCATCAGGATGCGGGAAAAAGCACCAGAAAGAGATTACATAACTCACTTATGTTCTTTTTATTATTTATAATGAGAACAGTTATAAACTATGATGGGAAGTGTCTAATCGAGGCTGTAAAAGTGTGTTCTTTATTTATTTATTTATTTATGTATTTATTTATTTATTTCCTTTCTTAATTCATTCGAAAAAGTCTTGCTCTCTTCAAATCCTCATTATATTTTTGTGACTCACATGACACTTCTCTTTATGTCCATGACATGACTTCAGTTTTATGCTTCTGCTTTCCATGTACATCGTGTAAACAACCATGCAATGCTTTTTAGGTTAACTATGACTTTATTTCCGCTTCCGAGATGTTAATTTATACATTTTGTTTCAGATCACGTGGATTGACGGACTGGGCAACGTTCTGACCGAAGGGCTCGACGAGATCATCGAGGCTTTACCCGATGGACGCCGATTCACCACCAAGTCGATATTGAAACTGACTCCCAAGAAGGAGCATCACAACACGACATTCACGTGCCAAGCTCAAAACACAGCAGACCGTACGTACAGAAGCGCACGCCTAAGACTCGAAGTGAAATACGCACCAAAAGTAGCATTAAGTGTATCATCAGGGCGCCTGACGGAAGGCTCGGAAGTGCGGCTGGTTTGTAAAGCAGATGCCAACCCACTGGACCTCACCTACCGTTGGTTCATCAACGAAGAACTGGTGGCAGGCGATTATACCACAGAACTTGTTATTCCTAACGTGACGCGACGCTATCACGATGCCATCGTCAAGTGTGAAGTGCACAATCCCGTGGGCAAAAGCGAGGAATCTGAGACCCTTGACATTAGCTGTAAGTTATTACCTGAAAACAGTTCACTGAACAGTACCTAAATCCATTTCCCTCCTAACACCCACTGTCTTAATATACCATATACCGGTACCTGTAGTCATGGGCAGTGATGCCAAGCATACTACAATTTAGCTGATTGTACCATGTACCATGAAGTCCATAATACTCCTATTATGGAATGTAAAAATACCATAATGTTCTTATTAGTATAAAAATACCATCATACGTATTCCAATTACATGGAATTTAGACTATTCACTGAAAATTTTGCAGAGAACTTTGCTCTGTTTCTTACCGTTCACGAGGAAGTCTTCTATAATAATTGTTCTCTGTGAAACATAAAGAGTTTCACCTTGTTTTCTTGACATGGCATAAGCCCAAAAGCCCATATTATGTCTACAAGTACAGGCCATAAAAGCATCAATGTTAACACATGAAAATATTGTATTATATTTCTCTCTTCAGTCTAATGTAATGTAACAGTTAAAATTGCCATATGATTTTCAGCACTTTCCTCAGTGTTATTGATGTGTAATTTTCTTCCTATAAAGCTCTCTGAAACAAAGCTGAGAACCTGCCACTCAAGAGTGCCAGAGTTATTCGGTTTACAGTATTTTAATAAACACTTGTTACTAGTTCCTGTGCTTTTCATTGCCGTGGCCAGTCACAGCAACTTAATTGTAGGTATTGTATATACAGGTGCCAGTTGAACATCGTGAATAATCATTTAATCACTGCTATGGAATTGAGTAAAAAGCATATATCAAAAAAAGGAAATTGATATATCATGGTGGCGATGCAAAACAGAAGTAAAGAATTTCATTCGGAAAATGAAAGGGATATCACGCCCTGGTTAGGCCCTGACAAGTAGGATGTTTATACGGCCCGTTGTGAACTCAATGAGAGCAGAGATTTCTATTATACATAACCACTGCTTATCTCATGAACATTATTATCAAATTTTCTGGAGAAACGATCTACCTCACCAATAGTAAATTTTGCCCAAGATACAGAAATGAAAATATTGGGATTCATGTCTGCTCACTGTACTGCAATTTCTGTTGTGAATCGTAAAACAGAAATGATGAAGAGTGCATTTTCTGATCCCTCTTACTTTGAAGAGGACTAAGTGTGCAAACACTGTCACCAATGACATCGATGCAAGTCAGAAAGAGGATCTTTCCAACAAACTTCGCAGTACCAAGTTTTCATTCTTAACAGATATCGCTGTGTGTAAGACACTTGTGTTGTGATGACGTGCATGAAGGCTGCATTTTTAGTCATTTCAGAGACTTGGCTGGTTTGAGACCAGTGAGCTGCCAAAAACGGTGCTACTGCTTCTCACCCGTATGAGATTCTTATGAAATAACAAATCAAGAAAAATATTGTGGTCTTTGGGTGCAGAAATATGATGATGGGAAAATGCGACTCAGTGGCAAGCCATAAGAGTTTAGAATGTCCTGGGCTAAAAAGTTATGTTACATTTGCCATTCTTTGCATCTGTGCTGTAGTGATGCTTGCAAAAAAATTTACTTAGGCAATGCAAAGACCTTTCCCACAATGGGTAAAATTTTATAAAACACAGTTCAAAAAGGCCAAAGGAGTTAATACAATTTCAAAAGGTTTTTGAACTTGAAAAACCCAAAATACTAAGACCACTGCAGACAACCTGGCTTTCACTGCTTGAAGTGGTGGACATGATTCTGGAGCAGTAGGAAGCTTTGAAGCTTTATTTCAATGATAAAGGGCTTTCTGACTGCACAGTAGCTGCTAAAGAGATCTATAAGTCTCTCCCAGATCCATCTGTCTGCCTATACTAATTGTTTTTGAACTGTGCTCCACCAAAATTAGCATTAATGATGCATATTTTCAGTTTTCAAAGGTCATTATAACCACTCTATTGCAAAAAATGAAAATGACTTTCAGAGAGCTTTTAAGTTTCCATTTGAATCAAGGGCATGTCGTTAGGTTACTGCTGGGTATAATCCAACCTAATGACAAAGGTAGGTTTGTTTGCTTTGAATAAGTTTGTGATGGAAGAAATTCAGTCACCACAGATAGCTGCAAGGACAGACATGTTACAAGACTTCAGGATAAGGGCCCAAAACTTTCTGATAACAAGTGTGAAGCCATTATGAAGAGATTTGATGTCAAGAATCCCTTTCTTTCTATAATATCCATCCTTGACTCCGCAGAAAACACTTGCACGTAAAGAGAGAGAAGTTACTCCATTGCTGTTTCATCTGGAAGATCTTATACCGGTACCTGACACAAACAGGAAAATATGCAAGTGATAGATGATGAATGGAGATGTACCGTATTCCACTGTCATAGTGCCAGATGACATGTTAGAAGAGACAGAGACTGACAATGTAAGAAAATGAGCTGAAGTATTCTTAGTGTGAATTTATAGTTAAATTAATGAGTATGTTTATTAATTTAATTTGTCATTTATAGGTGGACCAAATCTGTGAATCAGAAAGAGAACTGAAATACAAGAAAGTAGTAACATTTACCTTATCAATCCCATCCAATCCTCTCTCAAAAGTAGACTGTTAGTGTAATGTTAAGTGAATTTAGCAAAAACTAAAGTGCAAAATAGGCTGATCACCGAAAAGTCAGTGGTGCGATTCTTTCATCAGAGTGTATGATGGCAGCAATTGAGTGTTGAGAAAATTTAAAACCCTCTAGTACAGTGCTGAATGTAATGAACAATAATACATTTTACGACTCTCTTGCCAAATTTGAAATTGAAGAGAGAGATAAATGATTTCTCATTTGATGCTTTGTAGGCCATGTATAATAATATAGTTGTGAAGTTCAGATGTTTTCATACACATGTATAGGTCTACATTCATTTTAAAAAATGTCTACTGTACTGAGAATATTAATATTAAATAATCATTAATTTTGTATCTTCATAATTATAATTATGGTGTGTGTGGCTTCTGAAGAGGCCTGGTGCAGGTTTTTCAAGTTGATGCCGTATGGATGACCTGTGTGTCTGTGAGGATAGGGCCTTGATTTAACATTGTTCCTCTTCCTACTTACCTATATATTATCCCATCAAGATCTTTTCTCCTTTTGTGTTTGTTCTGTGTCCCTTATCTTCCCCCACCCCTGTATTTCTGTTTGTCTTATGTTTCTTCTCTTTTCCTTTAACTGCAAGTTACAGATTTTCCCAGTTCTGTCAAGATGGCCTCTCAATGAGTGTTGATGCCCACCCTCCTTACGAAGTTGGGTAGCAGAAATAAGCTCTTTGGAGGCTGAGAAGAGATGGATGTTGAAGAACTGGATGAGGAAAGAGCCTATCCATTTGAAGATAGCAGTGTGTGGAAATGTGAAGATTGTCCTTGTCTTTTTGTGTTTCCATGTTTGTCCTTGTGTCCTCTTTCTGCTGCCCCCTCTTTCCATGCTGACCTACCATTGTGTTTGTCCTATTATGTGTTTCTTTTCTTTATATATGATTTGATTTAAAACTTGTTTGTTCCTTTCCATACTTACTTTGGTATTATAAGGTGATTGTTCACATATAAGGGAAATATATAATATGGAGCCGTTTTTAATTAATGAATTTTTATCATACAATAAAATAACATAATTTATAAGTGTTAGTACCATAATGAGTAGCAGACAGGTTGGCATCACTGGTCATGGGTGCAGCGAGGGATTGCATGGGGGTTCATAATTACTTGCACCTCTCATTTTCATTAAAATAGTAAGTTGAAGAGGGCAAAATATGCAATAAAAATAGGTTAATATAGAATATAATTTATTCAATTGCATATATTTAATTATTATTATTATTATTAGCATATGGTAACATACACAAAACAATACAAAGATTAAATATACATAAACACTAAGCACAAACTATTATATACATAATTACTAGATATACAGATTATAACATTGAAAACAATCCTGCAAGCAAAAGGGTTCAAAGAGTTAGATCTAAATTCTCTAGCCATCGGATGGCCTCAGCGGAAGCCACCATAAAGTCCTGGCTGGATCCAGCGAATGCCCTTCCAATGCATTCAGTGACAGTATGGTCGATAATCTGCTTAACTGCACCACAGTCACAGGCTGGAGAAGATCTCATACCCCATTTAAACATCATTGATCCACATCTCCCATGGTTAGTACGGACTCTGCTGAGGGCTACCCATGTCTTGTGGGGCAAATCAAAGCCAGCTGGAAGATTCTTATAATTGAACAATGTCTGCCATTGAGTCAGATTCCTCCCCGTAGTGCCCTTGGATAGGTAAAGGGAACTGTATTGCCAGTACTGAACTGAACGTCAGCTTTTGGTTGCCAGACTATCACTTGTGATCTCCTGGCTAATGGTACATATACAGTATTTAATAATGATGAATCTATGCAGTAGAACTTTGGGTCCATTTTTACTCAGTAGAACAGACATGCAGTGCATAAAAGTTAATGATCAAACAATAAAATGTAGGAAAATATGATTCATTGAGAAACAAATTAACATTGGGACAAAAACAGGAATCTTCTTGGTTGCTGTCCAAATTTGTTTGTCACAATCTAAATGAATTCAGCAGTTTAATAAAAATATTAAATACCAGTAAATAAATAAATAAATAAATAAATAAATAAATAATAAAATTTCAGAAATTATTTGCAATTAATTGAAGTAAAAAAAAGACATATTTTAGGTGATAAAATGCCTTGAAGGCACATCCATTCTGACCACAAATTTTAAAATTTTCCCTGGAAACACAATTGCATCCCTCTGCAAGATAAAAAGGCCCCTTTCAGAGGATGATGATGATGATGATGATGATGATGATGATGATGATGATGATGATGATGATGATGATGATGATGATGATGATGATGATGATGATAAACTTCAAACTTCTATGTTGTCCTCTATGATAGAGTGAAAAATATTTATAATAATCTTAAATATCCATAATTTGAGAGCCAGTTCACGAAAGTGGATCCCTCACATTTAGATAGAGCATGATAAATTTCCTCTTCCACAGATGATTCCCAATCATTTCATTTCCTAAAAAAATGTACAGAGTAGAATCTTGTGTTACTATTACAACAAACAAACCAGATATGGCTGAAAATTAAGTACCGCAAGTTACAGATTAATTTTTAGCATTCAATTTAAAACAAATTCCATCAGCCTCATCATCATAGTGTGTTAAAAACTGTTGTTCAAAACAGTATGCTAACTGTAATAATGAACTGTGTTTGTCTAGTTTTTTTTTTTTTTTTTTTTTTTTTTTCCAAGTTTAAAAGATTAATTTTACACTTTTGTTTATTTATTTTATGTAGATATATGTGTGGAATATGAAAGTTAAAAGATTGTTATTTTAGAAAATGAAGGAAGATTTGCTTTATGGTATCTGAAAAATTGTATTTCATTTTGTGATTTGAAAATCTATCTTGCTTAGTCATGTGCAGAATTACAAACCCCTAATCACTGAATCATTTATTTGGCATTAAACATCAAATGCAATAGCCCCTGGTCAACGTTAGAAATGCTTATACATATAAATAATTTACAATAATTGAACTACAGTTTGTTCATCTGCAGTTCGCTGATGCAGTCATCTATCTATACTCCCAACCTGGCATCCCGGCATTCAATCTAGGCTACCTGTCTAAGGGTGGCATATGAATAGTTCAAGATTTTATATAGCAATTTGAAAGCATTCCTCACCACCACCTTCACTGTAACAAACCCAGGTAGAAATAAATGACTCAACACAATTACCAATCAGCAGTATTCATGGGCTGTCTATGGTACAATGTCTATTGAATACTGATTCCAAGATTGCAGATTTGATCCTAGCCAAAATAGTTGATTTCTGAAGGATAGAGAAATTTTTGTCCCATTTTATATCATAATTGTTGGCACATTAAAGACCTATAATGGCATGCAGTTTGTCCTACTGACAAAATTAACTATGTCTACTTGGCCTTCATCATTCAACACCATTTTTGCTACTATATAGCAGAATAATGGGAACTTCAAAATGGGTACACAGTTATCATTAATAATTATCAGATATATTCAAATACTTACTGACTTACTTACTGGTCGGTGCTACAGTCCATGTAGGTCCTTGGCCTCCTTAATCACCTGCCTCCATTTGTCTCAGTCCTCGGCTTTCCTTCTCCAGCATTTAACTCCCATCTTTCTAAGGTCATCCTCAACATCGTCAATCCATCTCTTCCTGGGCCTTCCTTTCCTTCCTTCTGGTTTTGCTATAGAGACATTTTTGACAGTACTGGTTTCTGCCATTCTCTGAACATGACCAGCCCACCTAATTCTTCCCTAATTAATTTTAACAACAATTTTTGGCTGGCTAAACAATCCTTGCAGCTCTGCATTTGTCCTCATTCTCCATCCATCCTGATCTCTAACTGATCCAAATATCTTTCTCAATATCTTCCTTTCCCACCGTAACAGCCACTGTTCTTCTCTAGTAATCAACACCCAGCATTCCGAGCCCTAAATCACTATAGGTCTTATTACTGTTGTGTATATTTTTATTTTTATATTCCTACTGACATTCCTGGATTTAAACATATTTTACAAGGCATAAAAGCATTGGTTCCCACTTGTTATCCTTTCCTGTATTTCCACAGTTTATTGTCTGCAGTTATTATTGAGCCTAGATAGTTTAAAGTTGTAACTCCTTAATATTCCTTCCCATGTATTCTCACTGTGGTCCTTCCTCTTGCTCCCTCTGTATCTCCCTTCTTCATATACTTTATTTTATTTATGTTCACTTCTAGCCCTAAGTCCCGTGCTTTCTCTTCTGACAAAGCATAGTTCCCTTCAAGAGCTCGTTCGTTTCGTGCAATAATTGCTACATCATCAGCATATGCTATCACTTGTACTAATCTGTTCAGGATAGTTCACCCTGGGTTGATGGGTAGTTGGCATATTACTTTTTCCAGTGCTAAATTGAATTTCCATATACTGCCTCATCTCCTTTCTTATGTATTGGACATATTATGCCCACTGTCCAATCCTTGGGCATTTCCTCCTTCATCCAAACCTCCTATCAACTCATGAACATCCTTCTCTACTCCTTCTCCCCCATATCTCAACAGTTCTGTCTCAATCCCACCTTCAACTGGGGATTTGTTGTTCTTTAATGCTTTCATTGCTATCCTGACCTCTTCTAAATCTGGCTGCTCTTCATTTAATTCTCTTTCTTTCCCATCATCAGTGATGTTTTCCTTTTCTCTACCATCCTCATTATTTCCATTGAGTACCTTGTAAAAATACTCTTGCAATCTTTTGAGCACTTTGCTTTCATCACTGATGAGGTTTTCATCCTCGTCCTTAAAGAAAACAGCTCTTGGTTGAAGTCCTCCCTTAAGATCTTTTGTTCTCATAAAACTTTCGTACCTCATTTCTATCCTTCACTGCATCCAGTTCTTTGATTATCTTTCTCTCAAAAACCTCTTTTTTCTTGGATCTAAATATATTATCAGCTCTTCTCTGCTTCTCTCTGTACTCTTACACTGTTTGCCTTGTCCTCCTTTGAAGCATCTTTTCCTAGCTTCATTCCTCTCTTGAATTAGTGTTAAACTTTCTTCATCAAACCATTCTGCTCTCTTTAAATGTTCCTTCTTTCCCAAAGTATCATCTGGAACTTCAATGATAGTTGTTCTCACTATCTCCCACTTACTTTCCACTTCTCCTTTCTCCCATAATTCCTTTCTTATTTCCAAATATTCTGCTATTTTCTTCTTTTCTTTTGCAATTCCTCATTTTTAAGGCCCTCTACATTATGCTTTGTCTTTCTTCTTACTTTTTCTGTCCTTGCCTAGTCTATTCTTTGTCTGTATTTTGTTCTTAAAAGATAATGGTCTGAATCAGCATCAGCACCTCTATAACTTCTTACATCAATGATGTCTGATGCATGCCACCTGTCTTTGATAACATGGTCTATTTGATTTTTGTTACTTCATCTGGTGATATCCATGTCTCCTTTATGTTAACCACGGGTGCCAAGTACTTTTGATTATCGTCCGCTTCCCACTCCAAAAGTCAGTGAGTCTCAAACCATTATAATTACTGACTTTGTGCAAGCTTTCTTTCTCTACTATGTTTATGTACCTCTTCTCTTCCAACCTTTGCATTTAGATCTCCAAGGATCATTTTCACAACATGTCTTTGAACTTTGTTAATTTCTTCCTCCAGTTTGGTGTAAAATGTATCTTTTTTCCTCCTCTTCTGTCACCTCTGCAAGGGCATACACACAAAACATTGTAAGATTGAATAATTTGGTCCAAAGTCTCAAAAGAGCACATCCTATCATTGATTGCAGTAAAGCTGATCAAGCTTTGCTTTACAGACTTTTGTGTGAGGAATCCTGTGCCATTACTGCCTTTTTCTCTTCCACTGTAAATCAGTATATGTTGACCAGATATTATCATCCCTTGCCCCTTCCATCTTACTTCCTGCAAGGCTGTTATTTTCACTCCATACTTATCCAGTTCATTCCTTAATTCCTTCAACTTGCCAGGTCTCTTTATTGTCCTTATATTCCATGTTGCTACTATGATATAATTTTTCCTTCTCTTAAGCCATTTTTCTCTCCGGGTCATCGCCAAGTTAGCGCTTTTCCTGTAGTATGTCTGAAGGTATCCGTAACATTTGTCTTTTTACAAGGTAGGGGAGTTAACCCAATGCCCAACCCCTAACCTGGAGGACCAGGGTATCACTCTTAGTCTGGCTCATCACCTTAGACCTGTCTGGCTTGGGTGGCCCTACCAGGAGCATATGCTCCCACCGGCCTAGCTCTAAGGATCATCTGAACACGCAAGCCTCCAAACACCGGGAAAAATATATTTTGCCTTTGTCAAGGTGGTGATACCTTCGGGAGGGATATATTCAAATATGATGTTCAAAACTGTTGATAATTTGGTCATAAAATTTTGTCTTTATGCTCTGAACTAAGTACTGATGTGAAAAATGTGTTCTAGATGGGCCAAGGTTCCGCACGAGGCCACGGAGTGTTCAAGCTGACCTGGGGTCTACTGTCACATTGACGTGTGATGTTGATGGTAACCCACCAGCGGACATTGTGTGGATTCACGATGATGTTGGAAAGGTAACGAACATTGCAAACTATACTGTAGGGGCTAACAATCTATAAGTTTTCTCCTTATAATAATCATAAATGTACTGAATCACTGCTCTGATTTACTGTTAGTTCATCATGCAGCTAAACTGGAAAGAAATCATGCTTGTCTCTACCTCACTTACTTTATATTATTAACACACTGAACTGTTCATTTTTTCACACAGGGTGTAGTAATATTCAAACCTGAGAGATTTATAGAGGAGAGCATTGTGAATATAAGAATTTATTCTGTATCTTGCAGTTTCCTTGATGGTTAATGAATACAACATCAGCCATTTGGTATAGGGTTATGATGTAAAATCTTACTTGGAGGCCCCAGGTTTGATTCCTGACTTTTTCAAGAATTTTAGTCTTGAATGGGGCTGAAATATGATTCATTCAGCCTTGCAAAACCAACTTAGAATTTGTGTGATATGAGACAGCAGATCTGTCAATAAAGTCGATCAGTATGACTGAAGAATCATCACAATGACCAAAGGCCACTCCAATATCTGTAGACCATCTAGCTGAGCAGCAGTCATCTTGGCTGGCCAAAGTCTTAATGATCTGTTTCTGGCACTTGATTTGGTTCTGTTTTTAAATGAATATAACTTCACTGTACTACATGTCTTATTTATTGACTGGCTAGGGTTATCTGCAATGGGATGAAATACAGCCAGTGACTCAGCTCTGGCTGTTGGGTGGCGATAAATAACTTTACTCTCTGAAGGGGCCAACGGCTTCAGGCAGTTGTTTAGTTGTTTGTTGGTTACGTAGTGCAAGAAATACCACTGAAATCCAACAGGCAGTGTCCATTCTCCAGGATAGGATTGGCTGCAAAAGGCGTCTGTTCTCCATGTTACCTAGCCTCATTGACATCTGGCATCTAGGTATAAAATGCCTTTGAGTGTGGTGAGGCCACCGTATTAATAGCCTACGTGGAGCACCAAAGTTGATCAGGACAAAGAGCTAAGGAGTACCCCAGAAGCAACATACATCTCTTGCATCTTGAGGAAGGTGTGAGAATTATATAAAGGTCAATGATCCTCTACCCAACCCAGGAGCTCTCTAGATAATGGCAAAAGAAGAAGAAGAAGAAGAAGAAGAAGAAGAAGAAGAAGAAGAAGAAGAAGAAGAAGAAGAAGAAGAAGAAGAAGAAATAATGTCCTATTACCAGGGTTTTCAAAATACATTCCACAAATCTTGGAACATTGTTTTCTCAGAGTTTTATTTAAATTGCTGATTAAATAACAGATATACAACAACAACAAAAATAGTGTTGAACAGTATTATAAACAGAGAAGCACTGAAAATTGCATAAAGAATAACTTGTAACATCATTTGGATTGCTTGTGTTATGTTCGACTGTTATAAGAACTGAGAAAGAGGAGTAATTAATGTTGTGTGGCTATAACCAGTCTGTCCCAGCCTTTGTAAGGCAGACCCTCCAATGAGAGAGGATGGCATCTGCTGTGTGAGAGAAACTGTGTGTTAATGTTGGTGTGTTAGTTTCTGAAGTCAAGCTTACCATATTGGTTATCTCAAACTAAGAGTATGGTATCTTAAAATTTGAGTAACTGTTGTGTACAGCCCAGAGCACTTCCAGTATGGCATCTGATTTGAACATATTACTATCTCCTTCTAACAGTATTTTATGTTTGTTGATCATATAAAATATACCTCTTGGGTATATACATTTCACCCTGGCTTGTCAGTCCTTTTTAAATAACTTTGTACATGATTTTAATGGTCTTTTATAAGATATTTTACCATATTTTGAAAGAATGAGTGTTAAACATATTTCTGTCAATAAGAATAAATCATAATAAAGTGTTGTAATAAGAATGAAGTTTCATTCTCAATATTTATATTTTCTAAATTTACTGTATTTGGAAAGTTATCTATGATTCAATGAGAAAAACATTTGCAAAATATGCATATAATTACTTTCCTGAATCAGAATTATCCATCACTTCATTGATGCCATCTTCATTTTCCGTCTCAGTTTGAATAATATTCTATCAATAAATACAATATGACAACATCGCAGCGCAAAAGCATATTCAGCACAGTTGATTTGACTTCGAGATGCAAGGGGTTCATCACACTGTGGAATTCTAAGTTCAGTTTTACTAATGATTATCTTACTATTTCACAGTTGACAAAACCAATCAGTGTCAACAGAAGAAAAGATCAGTGAATAATTCTATGGTGAACACAAGTTGTAGTCATATTAACAAACTTAACTCATTGAACACTGTGTGCAAGCGTTGCTTGGGCTCCCTCATTTACTGCCATATATGGTGTCTGAGCATCGCTTGGACTTGGTCCTCTTAACTAGTAAATCATCACATGCTGAAATACATCCATGTCTCTTCTGAATTACAGCATTACAGTTATGTATACTGCTGCTAGATGGAAGCACTCGCCCTTGCTGGATAGAATACGAACACTTGTTTTGAAGAGTAGCTAGGATGTGTTCCACGTGTTTTGTTTTCCCGCTCATTCCTACAATAGCATCATGGTGTCTTGATTTTCTCAGTGATAGCATGATACTAAAAAATTGCCAGTCACATCTTTTGTCTCTCGTATAAACATAGTAATACTAATGTAACATTGTTAGATGTAAAGATTAAAAAATGAATTACAAATTATTTGAAATATTAAAAAATAAAAAAGCTGAAAAATGTTATAAATATATTGGTCCCCTTTCATATTTCAGTGTCAAAAATCAAAGAACTGAGTTCAGTCTTCTTCTTCTTCTTTTCCTGCTGCTTTTTCCCACACCTGTGGGGTCGCGGGTGCGAACTGCGTCGCACATGTGGATTTGGCCCTGTTTTTACGGCCGGATGCCCTTCCTGACGCCAACCCTCTATGGAGGGATGTAAGCACTATTGCGTGTTTCTGTGGTGGTTGGTAGTGTAGTGTGTTGTCTGAATATGATGAGGAGAGTGTTGGGACGGACATATACACCCAGTCCCCGAGCCAGAAGAATTAATCAGAAGCGATTAAAATCCCCGACCCGGCCGGGAATCGAACCCGGGACCCTCTGAACCGAAGGCCAGTACGCTGACCATTCAGCCAACGAGTCGGACCAAAGAACTGAGTTCAGTGCTGAGACATAATTATAGTTTTGTATACAACAAGAATAATTTACCTCAAAATTCTAAAAACCTCAAAATATGGCTAAAATGTTCAGTATGCAGCAGTTAACACATTACAAATATGCCAGATTTTGAAATATTGAAACACAAGATACATGTACACAACCTTTATGCACAGATATGGGAGTCACAAACTTCTCATATCAGTCAAGCCCAGCTGTGGCATTAGCTTCGGTATGTGTGAACATTTTGTCTTCAGGGTGTGTTTCTGTTATCCTTCCAAGCTTCTTTTTTTCAGAGATTTTAATCTCTTTCTCCATGTTCCCTTTATATTACACAATAATATTTATATTTCAGGTGGTGGGAACATCAGTGAATCTGACACTGGATGTGGACCGGCACACAGCTGGTCGTTACTACTGTAAAGCAAGTGTTGCGGGCTTCCATGAAGTGGGTGCAGAAGCATCTGTGCTTCTGAAGGGTCCACCCACCATTACAAGTCAGCGGATACAGTTTGGAATTCCGGGTGACAATGTGCGGTTAGAATGTATAGCTTTCTCTATACCAAAGCCAGAACATGTGTTGTGGACATTTCGAGGAACAGAAGTTGATGCATCTAACAAAGACTACACAATACTAGAAGACCCTCTGGCAGAGGGTATAAAAAGTACTTTAGTTATTCGGGAGTCACGTGACCAACATTTTGGACACTACAACTGTTCTGTCACGAATCCTTACGGAAGTGACACAGTCGAGATTCTCCTAAAACCTCAAAGTAAGTATAGGCTATTTCAAACTAATCACAATGTATTTAATTTTAATTGCTCACTTGTAACTTAATTACCTGTGAAAAAAATTCTTTTATTAAATTTTGACAATGACTTTTATGAAATATGGCTGAAACGTGAAGGCAAAAGAATATACCCTTCTTTAGATTAATGTTCAGCTCACATATCTAGACTACATACTACAGGA
Organism: Anabrus simplex; assembly: GCF_040414725.1. Classification (NCBI taxonomy): domain Eukaryota; kingdom Metazoa; phylum Arthropoda; class Insecta; order Orthoptera; family Tettigoniidae; genus Anabrus; species Anabrus simplex. The sequence goes on along the minus strand of NC_090271.1, from coordinate 131,052,117 downwards.
ATAACTTTCCCTGAACCCTTTAGCTGCTATGCCTTCAAAACATATAATGGGTTATTACATTAAGCACATAGAGAAAATTTATGAAGACTTTCCCACTCCTACAGAGAAGAACTGACCATGAGATACAAAAAGAGTACTGGAATGTGAACCAGGTTCAAAAACATACAGAAGTCTCATCCCCAAACAAACGTAAGCGGGTTTAATGACTAAATTTTCATTCTTAATCCTGACATTAATATTTTAAATTAGTAAAATTCTTTAATCCTTAGCAGTCGAATAAGTGGTGCTGGTTCAATAACTCTGTTCATATTTATTTTCCTGTAAACATATAGATGTACTGCTGTTAATTCTATGACTAAATTTTTAAATTCTAATCTCAAAGTAATATAAAATAATATAAAATATTTCACATGATTACATAAATGTTGAAAATTCAGAATTTGTACACTGCCAGAATAAAAGCTTGCAACATGCTCAAGGACAAGGTCATTTTATTTACAAGCGATGTGACAGGTAGTTCATCATTGCAGGAGTTTATGATTACAAATTCAGACCAAATGAAATACACGTCACAGTAAAGGCTGCCCAAACAGTCGCATTAATACACAGTAGATCCCCCCCTCTGACGGGATTGCAGGTGTGTATTTGTGCATGCAAACAACCATAAAGGTTCTGAATGGCATCCTGCAATAGATTGTCCCAAGCATCTTGCATCTTTTGATATAATTCAGCAATGGTTCTTGCAGGCCTGGAAAATGCATAAGTTCCTGCTTCATCATGTCTCATGCGTGTTTAATTGGGAAGAGATCCGGTGATCTTGCTGGCCAGGGCAGTTGTTGTACACTATGTAGAGCATGTTGCATCATGCCAGCTGTATTGGGCGTGTACTGTCCTGCTGAAAAAGCACATCACTTTCCTGTCAAAGAAAGGGCAGTAGCACAGGGACTACAACCTGTGCAATGTAGCAGGCACTGGTTATGTTACCCTGCAGAAACACCAACTGTGACCATGAGTTGTAAATGAAGGCGCCCCACACTATGAAGCCTGGGGTGGGACCTGGGTGTCGTGAGCGAATGCACTCTGGAATAGGCCGCTCACCAGGTCTATGTCATAGTACTCGTGTACATCCATCACTTGCATACAGACAGAATATACTCTTGTCACCGAAGACAACAGAACGCCATTCCCCTCTCCAGATTAGCCGTGCTTGACGGTGTCATGGTGTCACTAATAGCCTGGCCAGAGGTACATGTGATCATAATCCTGCTGCTAGCAGATGGTTCACAATGGTCCTTGGTGACTTACGAGGTGCAACATGTGACCGGATTTTGTTCCTGGATTATGTTCATTTGGCCACCGCTGCTCACACAGTGCGTCGATTTTGACATGCGTCTGTACTACGTGGACATCCGGAGCTAGTCTATGGGTGTGGGAATGTTCCACAGACCACTGCTGAAAGCAGAAACACGCCACCAATACATTGTGCCCAACATATGCAGCAATCCATCGATACGTCCATCCAGCTTCCCACAGGCCCACAATGGCTGCAGTTGTTTGACAGGAGTACGTACTCATCGCCGCGGCATGGTTGTACCCTAGAATGAATGTTTCAAACACTGTTCACTTCTAACTTCAGCACAGTTACTGCCTACAGAGTCAAAACAGAGTGCGCACGGATAGGCCTCGTGAGCACCATTTGATCATCGATGTCCGTGACAGATTAATCACTAACACAACAACCCCTCAGTATGCACATATTATACCCTGGTGCAACTGATCACAGTCCTTGAGGATGTTGCATGCTTTTTTCTGGCAGTGTAGTTATGCTTCTCTTATTCACTTTTACTCTCTGTCTAGCAAGTCTCAAAGCAAACATCCTGATGAAGGCCTAGTTTCATTGAAAGGTTTTTGAAAAAGTAGGTTTGTCATTCTTTGACCAAGCAAGTTGACTGCACAGTTTGGATCATGTGGCTGTGAGCTTCCATTCAGAAGATGCTGAGTTCAAACACCACTGTCAGCAGCCCTGAAGATGGTTTCCTGTGGTTTCCCATTTTAATGTCAGGCAAATACTGGAACTGTACCTTATTTAAGGCCATGGTCACTTCCTTCCCAGTCCTAACCCTGTCCTGTCCCATCATCACCATAAAACCTGTCTGCACTGGTGCAATATAAAAATAATAGCAAACAAAATGTTCTGTCTCTGTCACTATATTCAGCACAGTTTCTTGGAAACTTCTGAGCATACAGTGAGATGAAGTGTCTTTTTGATCATTGGTTCTTCATCTTGACAGGGAGAACCTATTCCAGAAACTTAGTTTATAGACTGCCCAAGAATTGCTTAAAGCTTAATGCTGCCATTAACACACATTTTTTTTAAAGTTTAAATTCCCTGGCAGTCTTAGCCCCAGGGGGATTTTGATCCCTTGAGCAACTGCTGCTCAACCCGAAGGCCTGCAGATTATGAGGAGATGTGTGGTCAGTGCGATGACTCCTCTTGGTTATTATTTTTGCCTTTCTTGATGGGAGCCACCATCTCACAGTCAGACAGCTCTTCAATTGTAAACACGTAGTGAACCTCAAACCAGCCCTCAAGTCCAAGTAAAATATCCCTGACCTGGCTGAGAATCGAACCTGAGGCCTCCAGGTAAGAGGCAGGAAAACTTGCCCTATATCACAGGTAACACACATTATGCTAAGAATGAACACTGGTCGGAAGAGTTCCAACACACAAGCACCACAGGGGATCATATCCAACATATCCAACATACAAGCACGAGTTTAATACTGTAAATCAAAAACAGTATTAACATCAATAGTGAAAGGGGAGAGACGTGAGATATTCAGGTTGAAGTAGCTAAAATGTTGTTGCTTCATTTTAGGCCATGAGTCAACTTGGTCAACAGCCTCATGTACTTAAACCCTGTAATTAACTAGAGTTATAATAGGAAAGGGAAGTGCCTATGGTCTATATGTTTGCTACAACCCTAGTATTTGTCTGGAGTTCTAAGTGGCAAAAGTGGGTCTCAAACTTACTTTCCTTCTCAATTAACTCCACCAAGTTCAATTGAACTTGAACAAATAATGTTCTGGTTCATGAGAAAAGTAGGCAGTGTCATTCTATTTAGACAATTTTTGTTTTTGTTTTACTGCTGTGCTAATGTTTGTGTTATTAAGATGTCACTGATTTCTTAATAACCTTTTTGTTTATTTTATAGACATCGTAGTTGTTCTCTTTGGTGCCTTGTAATTTCTGTTTAAATCAAGTACAAAGTAAATGAGACAAATTGAACAGAAAAAATTTTAAACACTGGTTGACCAAAGATTGGCCTCGACAAGCACATTTGGAGTTGCCCTCATTAGGTCTTTAATGGTACAAGTGGCTGGAGAAGAAGGACACCGTAGAAGATGATCATTAGTCTGCTTAGTACCACACTTGCAGTAAACTGTCTCCACAGGCAGACCCCATTTCTGTAGGTTGGTCTTGCATCTCGTGGTACTGGAGCATAATCGATTAAGAGCCTTCCATGTTGTCCACTTTTCAGAATGTCTTCCTTTGGAACCATCCATTCTCTCAAATATTTAAATTTTTCCCACCGCATTGAGATTCTTGCTTGTTGTGGTTGTTCTTTTAAGAGCTTCAGTGGTTGTCAAGAAGCTCTTTCTTGATTTCACCCTAGGATGTGCTGATTGACAGGCATACAAAGGGTGGACTTCCATAGTCATGGCCTTGCTTTTCTCATACCTAGCAGCAATCTCACGTCGGATTTCAGGTGGTGCTATACCAGTGAGACAGTGGAATTTATCTATGGGAGTAGGTCTTAATAAACCTGTGATAATACGGCAAGTGTCGTTTAGTGCCACAACTATGTTTTTAGCATGGCTGGACTTGTACCACACAGAGCATACATATTCAGCAGTGGAGTAGCACTGTGCTAGCGCGCTCGTTCTCACTGTGCAAGGGTGAGCTCCCCAGGTGGTGCCTCTCAGTTTCCGCACTATGTTGCTTCTGGCAGACACTTTTTGTTTCATATTTAAGCAGTGTTTCTTATACGTAAGCGTATGGTCCAGAGTCACTCCCAGATATTTTGGAGTCGAACAGTGTTGAAGAGGGATTCCTTCCCAGGTGATTTGTAGGGTTATAGCTGCTTTTTTTTGTTATTGAGATGAAATACACAGCTCTGAGTTTTGGAAAGATTTGGCTTCAAGTTATTTTCATTATAGTAGTTGGTAAATTCTTCCAGAGCTTTGGATAAAGTCTGTTTTACCTTTTCAAAACAGTCGGCCTGAGCAGTGACTGCACAGTCATCAGCATAGACAAAACTCTGGGTAGCTTCAGGTAGAGGCTGATCGTTAGTATAGATGTTGAATAACAGTGGTGTGAGCACAGTGTCTTGCGGTAACCCATTCTGCTTAATTAATTCTTATTAATTAAAAATGTATTAATTTATTAATTAATTTATTAATTTATTTATTTGCATGTAATGAATCTTTTTTGAGAGACATCTCTATGGAATTTGGAGTTGTCAATATGGTTCAGTGCATTGAAAGGAGGAAACTGACTCAGGGTCTATGAAATTACCACGAATGAAATAATCATGATGAGATGAAGCCTCTTTGAAAAAAGAGTCTTGTATATGTCTCTCAGTCATGACCAGCCATCAGTACTTTACATCACAGCCTGCAGAATTACATTGACCATCTGTACTCTACTGTACCTCTTTAATAATACGACATTCAGTCATGACCATCTATCAGTACTTCACATCACAGCCTGCATGGTTGCTAGGTAACATTGCATCACACATTTTGTACCGCTAATTTCTTGAAACAAATTTTCAGATGACCCCCAGACATAAGAGATACTGTATTTATGTCAAAATGACCTTTTTGCTGTAGAAGTTGATATAGGGATTGTTAATAGGAGTAGAACAAAGTTCAAGTACTCTGGAAGGCTGGTCTTCATTTCTGGAGTTTTCTGAAGAATGTCAACTACAAATGTCACACTGGGTATGCTTTTACGCTTCATTTACTTAACTGTGTAATTTTGAGGAGGGGGTGTGGGCAAGGGGTGCAAACGAACCTTGCCCTACTAAATTGTAGAAATGAAATTGGAAGATAGTTGCCACAGAATGAAAAGGTGTGGTGTTTTTGAAGAAAGTTGGAGATAATATAGGTATCACATTTACCAAATTTTGTAAGTAGAGAATGGCAGACAGGATTTGACCAGTAGAGAATGACAGACAGGATAAATTGGATTCTTCAGGTTTATAGGACGCATCATAAGACATCTAAGGATATACACTTAATGTTTTAGGGGAAGTGAATAGGACAAGGCCAAGACATGAGTAGAACAAACAGATGATGAGTAGATGCAGGCTATAATGTTTATAAACTGTTGAAAGTTAAGCAGAAAATTAAGTGGCAAGCAGTCCTACCTTAGTAATGTTTGTCTATAGCAATATCTAGTACTGGTATGTTTAATCGATTTGTATCATATTTTATAAAAATATTTTTGCTCATTCCAGAAACCTTCCCACTTCTGATCATCCTGGTGGGTGTAATTGGTGGTGTCATAGTCATCATTGCCATTGCAATGATCATCATTCTTTGCCAAAGGAGAGAGAAGAAGCCTCAAGGTACCAATAGCTAAAGCCTTATTTTGGAAATAATGAATCTTTATCTACTCTCTTGATATGTACAGACTGAGATGAGTAATAACTTCAGAAAATGTTTTTGTTGAGTGTATGTTTCTCTCCTGCAAGATAGCAGATGTAAAGTAATATACACACTTACCAAAAATGTGGTACTATAATTACAAAATAGCCCAGAGGACCATTAGGTAACAGCCATGAATTCCTTTACCAATACAGCACTAATAACAGCATGATTTTTGTGCTATAATATTGCACCAATGACAAAGCTCATGAGTCACTATTAAGTGTAGCATTAACCTTGGGAGCAGCTAACCATATTTCTTTAACAACAATGTTTATGAGCCTCTATTGCTTTCTAGGATTAAGTAGACAAATGAACAAACAGTTTAATAAGGTACTGGTATCAAAATAGTGTAATACCAAAGGAATGGAAGGAATCTATAATAATACCAATTTATAAAGGAAAGGGTGATAAAAGGAAACCAGAGAACTACAGACCAATCAGCCTGACCAGTATAATTTGTAAAATACTGGAGAGTTTAATATCAAAGTACATCAGAGGGATATGTGATGATAAAAATTGGTTCATGAGGAGCCAGTATGGATTTAGAAAGAAATTTTCTTGTGAGGCACAACTGGTGGGATTTCAGCAGGACATATCAGATCAGTTGGATTCAGGAGGTCAGTTAGATTGCATAGCCATAGATCTTTCCAAAGCCTTTGATAGAGTGGAACATGGAATATTATTAAAGAAATTGGAGGGAATAGGAATGGACGTAAGGGTTACACGTTGGATAAAAACATTTCTAAATTCAGGGGTTCAGAAAGTCAAAGTAGGAAATAATGTATCGCAGGAAGAGAAAGTTTGGAAGGGAATTGCACAGGGTAGTATAATCGGTCGTTACTTTTCTTAATATACGCAAATGATTTAGGGAACAATATAACATCAAAAATAAGATTGTATGCAGATGACATAATTGTTTATAGGGAAATAAATAACATTGAGGATTGTTCAGAATTACAAAGGGACCTTGAAAGTATCCAACAATGGGTTGAAGAAAATAATATGAAGGTTAATGGAGGCAAATCAACTGTTACAACTTTTACAAATAGGAGCTTTAAAACTGAATTTGAATATACTTTGGATGAGGTAGTTATCCCAAAAGATGGCAAGTGCAAATACTTAGGTGTGAGATTTGAAAGTAATTTGCACTGGAAGGGTCATGTTGATGACATTGTTGGGAAAGCATACAGATCGTTACATGTCATAATGAGGCTACTTAAAGGATGCAATAAAGAATTAAAAGAAAAAAGTTACTTAAGTATGGTTCGTCCGATATTGGAATATGCAAACAGTGTTTGGGATCCTCACCAAGAATACCTAATAAAAGAAATAGATAGTGTGCAGAGGAAAGCAGCAAGATTTGTAACAGGGGATTTCAGGAGAAAGAGTAGTGTATCAGAAATGTTAAAGGAACATGGGTGGGGAACTTTAAGTAAGAGAAGGGAGAAAACTAGACTTATAGGATTATATAGAGCCTATACAAGAGAAGAATCATGGGGAGATATCCGTGAGAGGCTTCAGTTGAAAAATAATTATATCGGCAGGACAGACCACAAATATAAAATTAGAAGGAATTTTAGCAAAAGTGATTGGGGTAAATTTTTATTCATTGGGAAGGGTGTGAAGGAGTGGAACAGTTTACCAGGGGTAGTGTTTGATCCTTTTCCAAAATCTGTACAGATATTCAAGAAGAGAATAAATAGCAACAGAGAAAATAAATGAAGTGTTAGAGGGCATTCGACCAGTGCAGGTTATTGTAAATAAAAAAATGTGTGTGAATAAATGAATTCCATCCCCTGGTCTAAGGAGTTTGGACAGCCAAAGTAGGGGACTGCCTAGAGGGGTGAAGTACAGTGGGAACTTCGAGGGCCCTGGGACCGCTACGGTAGCTGTGAAGGCCCTTCAGGAACTCTGAAAAGTGGTGGCAAAAGGGGCTCTGGTTAAGACGCAGCAGGTCGTTATGCTACTCAGGTTCCAGAATGGATAAAAAATATTTTAAAAAAGTAAATAAATGCAATGTAAAGTTTAATCTTATACCAGTTGTATAGTATCATTTGAAGTAATTCCACATACTATATATCACGTGACTATATTTGTAAGTAGTACAGGAGATATTATAAGTAGAATTTTGTAAACAATATAAATTTATTAAGGATGAGCAGTGTGTTTAATAGAAAAAAATTGTTAACATAAATTGTATAGGAAAATTTTCTTCTCATGTTAATTTAATATTTAGTGCTTGACAGTAATGTATTTTAGTGTACCATTTGCCACCGAGGTAGACACCTCATTTGCAAATAATGAGATTTTGATTTGATTTGATTTTGAACCCATGCAAGTGTTTTCATCTAATATGAAATAGAAAAGTAACTTTGTTTAAAAACAAAAAATTAATTTAAAAACAATGGAAACAATCTCCCAAAGGGATATGAGGTGAAACATTTTTATTTCTAAAACAAGGGCTAGGAAAAAGAGAAAATGGAAATAATACACATGTATTATGGAGAGAGTAATCTTCATTACTTTAATACAGTAATTACTTTTCTTTTTGCATGAAAGATTATACAAAATTATACTGTCAGTTGTTTGATAAATTCAGTGACCAAACAACAAATTATTCATACCAAAAAGTTTTATGAAATGGACATGAATACTGAATCATTTGACAAACCAATAAAATACAGTAGAACCTTGATTATACGTTCCTGGAAACTACGTTTTCCCATATTTTTGTTCAAATAATGTGGTCCCGCGAGCATCCTAATGAAATCATGTTGTAAAAATCCTGCATCATCCGTTCCTCAAAGAATTGATTTCCTGGATCAACCGTCCAGAAATTTCAATCCCATCAACGCTAAATCCTCGATCACGTGTTTTTTGAGAAACTGTATCTCATGAAAGGACGGCTACAGCTTAGCCTACTTATGGATCTTGGCGTTAACGTCCCATCACTGCGGTAATTTGAGGAAGTACTGTACTGGAAAAGCGATCGGTGGTGAACTTGCATAAGGGAGCATCTTAGCATCGCATTCGGGTGGTATTGTTTATAGAATCCTCGGAAATCATAAAGCAGAGTGTGTCTACAACAACTGGAGGGAGATAGAGCATTTTGACAGCTCTACGTCAAATGTTTGTAGGTACTTGTAAAACGTCTACATTATGTCCAGGGTTAGATGTTTGTTTGTTTTTTTTACTTTTTTCGAGTGTATCGCCAAACAGGTTTTTGGCACTTCCCTCAGGGCACTGTATAGTCACTGGGCTTTCAGGCAGGAATTGAAACTGCTTCGTAAGTAACACATATTTAGTATTTTAATATTATCGTATACAATTATATTATCGAGACCAGAACAGATGTTACACCTTACATACATAAAGCCATGGGAGGTTTTGGGATTGCTTATTACTGTTTTGGTCCTAATATAAGACTGGGAATTTCATGTTTTTGTATTAAAATGTTACAAAAACCACAGTGTTTTATTTGCGCACATTACATTTAAAAACTTTGTATCATTTCGCACTTGTACCGACTTGTACAGCAACACGCTTTTCAGCTGAGCTCAAGGTCGCGAATAACCATAATTTCAGAAGTGTTAATGATATTTTTTATCTTTTCAATTTGATTGTGATTAGTGACAGGCAGAATTGAATATAATGCATTGGAGAACTTGAGAAGCAATACCTTCATTAGAAATCATATTCTCGAGTTCAACATAACCTTTAAACGTCGATGTAGGCCTAATCTATATGCGAACCTTTTCTTGATACCTGAGCTCCCTAGTGCTGAATTGGTAGACCTCGGTTATCTTTGAGATTCGCATTGGCAACCTTTGAAACACAAACTATGAATCTCTTATGCATTGCCGTGAAACATCTGGTGTACACTTTACGTACTAGTACTGTTGTTGTTTACACAGCAAAGCCAAACTGTAGAATTCATGCTAGGAACAAGATTCATATCGAGAAATGTTATATAATGTTGTATAATGGGTGTGTGACACAGTCGTTGGCTTAAGATAATAAAGGTTCAGAACACTCATATCGATCGATCATACTATCGATTCAATTCAGATTGCATATCCATTCAGTTAGCAGTATAACCGGAACCGGGAGAGCTCCCTCCTTACTCCTCACCCCAGTAAAACTTGATATCAAGATAGGTTCGCATACTACACGGTACAAGATTTCCATAAACTGACTACGACCAGTATACCGGTGACCAAAATACAATGAAAGATAAAAAATATAAAAGGGATTTTGCCATCATGTTGGGCACTTTTGTATCTAATGTGCTTTGTTTTATTAGATTAGAGAATGAAATACTACTTGTGGTCGATTGTTGTTTGGCTTGGTGTTAAGGGTATTAGATTTTTCGAAGAGTTTGACTGCTCAAATTTGCTGAACTGAAAGATATTTTTGGAGGAAACTGACAAAGTTTCCCCGATAAACTGAATGTAAAGTTTTGAGATTTTAAAATCGCGTACCAGTAATTAATGTTTGAAGCCGGCCCCGTGGTCTAACTTGCCTGCTTCTCACCCGAAGGACCTGGGTTCGTTTCCTGGCTAGGTCAGGCATTTTTACCTGGATATGAGGGCTGGTTCCAGGTTCATTCATTCTACAATTACCTTTAATTGAGCAGCTATTTAATGGCGAAATTGCAACACCGGTCCAGAGAGCCAGGAATAACGGCCGAGAGGATTCGTCACACTGACCATGCGTCACTACGTAATCTGCAGGCCTTCAGACCAAGCAGCGTCGCTTGGCAGGCGGAAGGCCCATTGGGGCTGTAGTTTGGTTTGGATTAGGGGTGTTTGTAAGATTATAAGTATACATGTTTCATTTTTGTGTTGTTTAGTCAAATTGTTGATGGTTCATTCGATTCCGGATTTTCCGTTTTCCCGTGTTGTACGTTTTTCTTCCATGGTCCCTCCAAAAACAGAGAATCGAGGTTCCACTGTATATTAAATGATCAGTCAAAATGTACATCTGAAAAGAGATGAACAAGAACAAACTCTGTCCACCATACTGTTTATAAATAACAGTGTAAGAATGCCATAGTTTATTATACATCAAACTATCAGAAGTTAGAAAGAAGGATGATAGCTCTTCCTTGAACTTGACTCATTGACTCTCCTTTCTATTGTCTCTGTATCTACACTGACCTGTAATTGTGTTTATCTTTTGTGTATGTTCTTATCTTCTTAAACAATGGAACTTGTACAGTATTTACATGTGTACAGTATGCTTCACATACACACAACCCAGTAAGTTAGGTTGTCTAAAGTAACAGGTGCTTTGGAGAAGTAGGTTTTTAGTCCAAACACCCTATGTACTGGCAACTTCTCTGCTTTATCCATGTGGTGAAACAATCTACTCTAAAGGAGTGAGCCTTAAGTAATGGAATGAAGAAAAACTGGAATGAACAGAGCAATTTTGTTTCTGTGCAGTGCCATTTTATTTTCCTAAATATACTCCACACAAAACACTATACGCCTCATAATGCTTTCGTGCTACCTTGACAGCATGAAGGATGTAACATATTTACTTGTTACCTTAATTCTCCATCAACTTCCTCACTGTTATATAGTAATGTTGCATAAATTATATGACAAATGTAGCCCCATGAAAGGAAATTGATTTCTACAACTTTCTCCATACACTAACTGCATTTCCACTAACTCATTATTACCATAATACTATAATGCCCCTGCTTTATTCAATAACAAACAAAATGCAACCAGAATGTTCACTAATGCTCCAGTGTAAGCAAAGTCATGTCAAGAAATTACCCCTCTCTACATCACTAACCATTCATCTGCCCTTCCGGTAACATTTTTTAGTTTTTCTTCTCAATACCTTTTCCAGTATGCATTCTAACCTCAGAAAGTGTGGAAGTTCTGTTTTAATTGATTTCATTGTGGTGTTATGGAGCTGCTGTCATCTGAGAAATGAATGATTAGTAATAACATGACAGTATGGACTGTAGAAGAAAGACCCAACACTGCCTTCAATGTATTTACTTCTACATAATCAATATGTTCCTTGTTGCTGGTTACATAATATACAACCACAATATTCTGAGGAAAGAAGGAAAGCCAGTCTCCTGAACAGGCTATGCACAGCAGCTGAGTGATGATCTGATTACACCTCGCCTTCAGCATCAGCTTACGCGGCCAACTTTGTTGCAGCCGTTGAAAGCAATATTAGGTGAAATGCTCAAAGTAAATGAAGAAGTACATAAACCTGAACAAGAATAAAATATGTGCCTTCTGTCTTTGAAATTGTGAAGAATGACTTGCTTCTTTTGCACTGCTTGTATTCGGGCAGTATGTGATGACCCCTGATCAAATACCGGTGCAGAGTGTTTAAGTGATATGTAGGTAGTTAAGAGCAATTAGACCTTATAGGAATCATCATTCGCAAATATTAGTAAGGCACACTTAAAGTAGGACACATATGCACTTGTCAACTAAGCTGCTGATAAAAGAATTCAGCAGCTTAATGTCTACTGCAAATTTCATTGTAAAATGAAATTGTGATGCTGATTGATATTTTTGAAGAAAATACATTGGTAGAAAGATTGAACCTGGAACAGAGTGAAAGAAAGAAAGAAAGAAAGAAAGAAAGAAAGAAAGAAAGAAAGTTTATGTGATTTTCTCCTTTGAACGTACTGAAGGTGATGTTTTCTTAATGTATTGGTTATGATGGAGATCTGCAGTGACCAGGAATCAAACAACTGCTTTCCATGTAGTAACAACATTTTTAGGACTTTGAAAATATAAAATTGTGCTTGTATATGTGTAATGTTTAAGGTTTGGTTTACTTTTATTATATGCATAAAGCAGTAGCGTAGCCAGGATCGGCCAATGGGGGGGGGGGGTTGCAGTTACAAAATTAAGATATAACATAATGAAAGTGCTTGTGCTTGTGCGTGTCTGGTACGCGCATGCATGACTGTCATAAGGATACTGATACAAGAGTGAATTACTGTATGTGATATTCAGATTGCAATACACTACAAAATTCTTACTTTAAAATACAGAACAAGAACAATATGATCGAGGTCAGCAGTTTTATCTCAAACGGTATGTTCAGTTTACAATCTAAAATCTAATTTTCGAGGCTTCCTAGAAAATACATCTGTTGGTTTTACAACTATGTCTCTGTGAATGTTCAAGGGAGCCAACCCGTTGAGTCGACTTTCACTTGTGGTATTTCTGAGGTAGGTTTTAAGGCGTCTTAATGTTGAAAATGATCTCTCACTGGCTGCAGTGGTGACAGGTAGGGTGGCAAACACTCTCAACAAATAGTAGATTGCAGGGAGTTTATCTTGATCACATAAAAGAAGTTTATTGTTTACTGTCAGTTTCTATTTATTTTCTTTTTGTGAAAGTTCAATTGGGGGGGGGTTCTAACCCCCAGTAACCCCCCCCTGGCTACGCCCCTGGCATAAAGGTAACAATTGTAGATATTGGTGGTTTCATTTGTGTAGTCCCACAGACAAATGGTTAGTGATAGTGTTGGTCATAGGAGAGATTAGTGATCAAGGGTTAACCCCCATCTAGTGAGTTGTAGAGAGACCTGTTTGCTTTTGATATGAACCTGTGGCATTCACCTTTAGTAAGAGTCGACTGTCCTTATACACTGTTAGAAAGGTTGCCAACACATTGAGAATTTGGACTGAAAATCTACTTATCAGAAGCACCTATTCCTTTAGGCAATCGAACTTAGTGAGTTGTATGTACCTAAAACACACTGTATGTTTACTAAACTACACTCTTGTTTCAATTCAGAAATATTTTCAAAATAATATTGGGACTGGACGTGAGGGGAACAATACATTAAGTCTTCCTCAGACCTTTCAAGTATGATGACTCCTATGACAGTTGTCCAAACGATTTATCTCTGCGACTTACAGTGTATTAGTGTTGCTTTCATTAGGGTGGCTGTAGTATGATGTACACTTTTTGTTATGTAAATATAAATGAAAATATTAAATTAAATGTACAATAATTACTTTTAGTTAGTATTTCCTGTCTCATATAATATAAAATATATTTTAGATCAAACTGCTGCCATTCATTGCCTTCTCTCAAATGGGTGTCTAATAAATTTGTGGAAAGTAGTCCAGCATAAATTTCTAATGATTTTAGTATGAAGAGCAGGTTTATGGAAGGAAGGACATGTTAAGAAACGAAAGGAAATTCTGTATCACTGAAGTATTTCTAATTCATACGCATGTTTTTGATCATAACTGATGGCAGAAGATTTCAAAACTGGTGACTGCAGAAAGAAATCTTCACCTGAAAAGTCACATAGTGTCAAAAAGGGCATGCTATTTTAAGCCTCTCGTCAAAATCCAAAATGAATCAAGAGTGAAACTCCAGAAATAACCAAAATAACCAGGATAATAATATGATTTATTATTATTATTTCCTGAAAATATTAATTTCAAGATTATTATTTGCCTAATGCTTTGTATTTATTTGTCAAGTTTTAATTGTAAATTTTTCTTTTCTTCTCCCTTTAGTTGACTGCAGAGATGCTGAAAAGCAGTGCAAAGAATCAGATCGCTCATCAAACATCTCAGATCTTAAAATGGAATTGAGAACAGGCTCATCTGTCAGCAATGTTCACTGTGAACTAGAATATGGACCTGACTCAGAGACTGGAAGTGAAAGTGTGGTCACGAGGATAGGGGTCCCTCTTGCAGGACCTGTAGCTATGCCAGTGAATGGTGGAGAGAACATATATCGGTACTCCACAGAATTTACAGAACCAATCTTTCCTCCAAAAGTAAGTAATTATAATATTAATATGAGCACTTCTTTATCATTCATTGTCTTTTTATCACTGGATCCTGATTTCAAATATCAGTGACACTTTACACATACCTTATCATCTTCTTCTTTTCTTCTTCATGTCCTCACAGAACATTGGCAATTGTTGATAGCTGTTCTGAATAGAGTAAGCTTCGTTACCCCAAACCACTGACTCAGGTTGCCGAGCCATGATGTTCTACTTCGTTCCAGACCATGTTTACCGTTATTTTTCCCTGGGAGTATTACTTGTAGAAGGTATGAATACCTTTAAATATCTGGGAAGTACAATATAAAATGATGGAAGTGCCAGGAACAAAGTGTTGAACAGGGTGTAAAAAGGATCCAACTTCTTCCACCTAGTATGGAGCATAGTACGGGACAAGGGAGTTCCTCAGAGGGCTAAAAAGAACCTGTTTAAGACTTATCTCCTGCCCATCATGATGTATAGCCTGGAGAGCTGCATCATACATGGAAGTAAGTCAACTGCAAGCTGTTGAAATGAAATTCTTTAGATCAGCTGTACAGAAAACAAGGAAGGATAGAATTAGGAATGATCAGATACGAAGAGACATGCAGGGCAACCTGACCATGGAAGAAAGGCTGAGTGTTGCAAGGCTGAAGTGGCTAGGACATGTTAAGCAGATGCAGGTGACTCGAACACCAAGGAAGTATTATGAAAATGTTCCAGGACGAAGAACAATTGGACGCCCTAGAAACAGGTGGTTAGATCAGATAAGAGAAGACCTAGAGAAGAGAGGAGAAACATGGGATGCCCTAGAGAGAAAAGAAGCATACCAGGACTGTAATAAATGGGAGGCACATCATTCTTAAACATCCTACCTGGCTTGCTGGAAGGAATTCATGATGATGAAGGTGATATTTACTGTTCCACATCATGTGACCAAAATATTCTAGCTTCCTTCTCTTGACAGTAGTGAGAATTGATGGTTCTTTGTTCATACCTGTATGGTGAAAAACTTGTAAATCGGTCATTTTAGCTGTCTGAGGTATTTCAGCCTCCTTTGATACATCCACATTTCAAACGGTTGCAATCTCTTGCACATTGTCTCGGCAGTGCCTCAGCTCTGTATAGTAGGATGCTGAAAACGTAGCACTGGAGTAGTCGTGTCCATAATGTAATGGAAAGGTCACAGATTATCAAAAGTTTTTTAAGTTTCTGAACAGAAGTTCTGGCCTGCTCAATTCTGCAACAGATCTCAGGATCAAGGTCCCAGTCATCATTAATATGACATCCCAAGTATTTCAATGTTGCCATTCTCGTCTGTAATTTCTAAAATCTCCTGTCAATTTCATCTTAAATGCTCTCCATAATCATTCATTCACAGATATTTTTACTATTTGCTTTACGTCACACTGACACAGATAGGTCTTACGGCGACGATGGGATAGAAAAGGTTTAGGGGCAGGAAGGATGCGACCATGGTCTTAATTAAGGTACTTCCCCAGCATTTGCCTGGTGTGAAAATGGGAAACCATGGAAAACCACCTTCAGGGCTGCAAACAGTGGGATTCGAACACACTATCTCCCGAATACAAGCTGATTGCTATATGACCCAAACCGCACATTCACATGCTCAGTCGTACACAGATTAATGATTAATACAGTACTGTATCTTTGTATATCCGGTATCCGACGGGTTTGCTGAATGGTGTCCAATGACCTTTGGTTCAGAGGTTCCTGGGTTCAATTACCGGGTCTTAAAAGTTAATTGTGTATGGTTAATTCTTCTCACTTGGGGACTGGATGTCTGTATTTGTACTGGCACAAGGAATACCCAGAAAAATATAAGTGACCCAAAAGCAATACACAGCACAAATAAGAGTAACGCCAGAACAGAATCAAGTTCAACTTACCTTGGCCTCAGTAATTTAAGTAAATAAAATTTGGAACCAACCCATAAAAATCATAGAAGTAAAAGGTCTGGCTTCATAAGGAAACTAAACACTTGACAAGTAACCAGTGATACTCAGTATTTCAAATGAGACGTCAAGACCTTATAACATGGAAAGAAAATATTTAATGAATTGAAAATAAATAAAATTTCAAGTAATCAAAACTGGGAGCAATCTCAGATGGTTCAAATAATTAGAAAAATTAATTGAAGTTCGTAGATCAAAATGATTAACAAGAATTCAAAATAACTGATACATAATTGAAACCAATTGTCATTTAAAATCATTATTACTTAACAGGAAGCTTCCTTTCTAAAATAGATTATGTGACCTTTAACTAACAGGTAATAAACCAATTAATATATTTTTTTGATAATAAGTATTCAGTTAATTGGATCCAATCTAAGTTCTAATTAAAGATGCAGTTTAAGTTGGGACCTTACTGGAAGTTTTATTTTGTTTTATGTCGCACCAATACATATAGGTCTTATTGCGATGATTAAATTCATAATTCATAGTAACACTCTCCCATACGATTTTCACATAATACTAAAAGAAAATGGGAATTTCCCTCCTTCAAATTACTGAAGAAAAATCACTAAATGAATCAAGATGATCATATAAGGCTTTCTAACCCAAGGCAAGGCTTGTATAACAAAGCCTCCCCCTCTAAAAAAAGAAAAACCACCCTAGTAAAAATGGGATGAAATAAAAACGAAACACTGATGTGAATCAGAATTGTGAGTGGCAAAGAATAAAGTAAAATAAAAGAATTAGGAGAATCAGATTTCAACTTTCTACACACCACAGTCATAATAATATTAATTACAAGGAATACATCAGAAGTTACATTTTAAATTTTTTAATACATCATCATCTGATAGAACAGAGAAAAAAATGTTCGTTAATGTGAAAATTCTTTCTTTAATATCGTGACTATTCAGAAAACTACAGCTGTAAACACATCTCACAGATCACGCTTCCAATAATGGACTAGTTTGATTATCGTATTTGTTTTGTTTGTCATTACATGGTATACCAACTTGACAAAGCGTAATCATAGCCATTTGGTAATAACAACTTAATGGGTTAAAACTTCCTGCTGTACTGCGTCTTGCTGTTACTTTCGTTTTTTTTTTTAACCAACTGTCCATTGAATTTTGTGCCATCCTGTATATTAACGTACTTGATTTGTCACTTGCTTGTTCCTTTCCATTACTTGTATGATGTTGATCTTTTATACTCAGTGAGCAAATGCTTGTATAAAGGAATTGTACTAAAAGAAATCAATGTCTTGTTGTGTTCAAAGGATGGCCAGAATAATAATGGCTATGTACCGTATGCAGACTACTCAAGAGACTACAATCCTCAGCCACCTCCCCCGCCAGCAACAACACTGGAAAGTAGTCGAGAATCTTTGACGGTGCAGAGTATAGACCCACGCTATTCGGCGGCGTATGGAAATCCTTACCTGCGTAATTCAACTACAACGCTACCAGCACCCCATAGCACTCACAACACCCTCATCAGCCACAACATGGGCACACCAGCACCGCCACCCTATTCGGCTACTACTAGGAATGGTGCAGTGCCTCAGGTGGCTCGCCTGCCACATTCCCCTACTACGCAGTATATTGTGCCCAGTTCGCAACCTACCACAGTGAAACGAGGGACACTTGCCACTCATGTATAATGCAGCCTGCCAGTTATTAAAAACGGTTGACTTTAATTCCAGGGTATATTGTACATGATAGCAGAAAGATATCATTAAATTCTAAAGCAGAATAACTCCACCTATCTTATATTTCTGACAGGAATTTTAACTGTACTAAAATATGAGGTTGATAGAAAAAAGGTTTTATAATTTTTAAACTATTACAAATAGATAATTGGGGGGATATCCATTTTAAAGTTTCTCAGCATTATTGAATATTTCTGTGGCTTTCTGGTTTCTGCCATATTGATTGATGGTCAAAATTAACTAATAGAATAATGGCTGCAGAAGAAAATTAAATCACAATATTGAGTTCAAATGGCATGTAATGTCTACTTTTAATGTAAAACTTCTGATAAAGAAACAATTATTTATATACTGTATGTTATATGATTAGAAAACATTCTGTTACACTGCTTTAAAACAAAATGGTATGGTAATGAACATATTTCATTATATAAAATCAAAATTGAATTCCCTACATCTCCTAGAATAATAAGAAATTTGGTGGAGTTGATCTGAAACTGATATTCTGTAAAGAGAAAACTGACTGTTCATCTGTACATACTCATTTAACTAGCTTTTCATAAGTGAATATTTAGTGAGTTTCTTGGAAGCGTACAAGATACCCATATTATTGTAAAGCAGTAGAAGACTTTTACAATCAACAGAGCTTCCAGTTTGAACCGGTGCATAGAGTTACAAAAGAATAGTATATTCTGTTTGAAATACCAAAGACATTTTTAAATACATGTTTAATAAACTGTCAGTGATACAGCAAGATAAACTGATCTTGAATCATGATCATGTGCATTCTTTCCATGAAAGAGGATGGACAAGTGAGTGGGTGTTTAAAGGGGGGTAACATAGGAATGATAGTGATGCCTAAGAACCTTGAAAGATGTTATCAGTTCCCAACTGTTAACTAGTGAATAAGGAGTTAGACTATCAAATGTTATTGTTAAGACTGCTGAGTCGTTTTCAAGTAAACTGGAAACAACATTGGAAAAACCCCAGCAAAATGTGCATGCTAAATCAGAGTTTTGTTGATGTCTAAACCAGAATAAGTGGCTTTCACTGCTCTCCTCTCTTCAGATCTTCAGACTGCTGCCGAATAATCCCCTCCCCTTCCCAAACATAAATATCTTAACTGTGATTACAACTATTTTGAATGTATTTGCTATACGATTATGTCATTTTGGAATTTCTTCCATTTTGAAAAATTCAATACATTAATGTTACAAAAAAATAAATGAGAAAATTATTACAGGCCTAATGACTCAGCTTTTGGACATAATTTTGTACAAAAAAATAATTAATGTTCATTTTACAAAGGTCTGTTTTACTAGTTGCCAAATGGCTTATAGTCAACTTTATACTCCATGTCAATTCGTACCAGGGCTGTAGGTAAACTGAGGGGTAAGTTAACCCCAATATCCCAACCTTCTCAAGAAATGTCCAGTGTTTCACAGTGTGATAGTTTTATTGCATCATGTTCTTGACTTACGGTTGGTATTTTTATAAAGTAGTTGGCAATTGTGAAGCTAGAGCAGCCAGCAGCAATTTGACTGTAGCAAGTAACCCGTCCCTCTGCTGACATCCAACCGTTAAGTAACAAAGTAATCGATTTATTGCGCTGCCGGCCAGTAGTGTTATGATTTACGAATAGAAGAAACGACTTCTTTGTTGAATCAACAAGGTTGATCAAAGTGTAGTGTATCCAATACTATTTAGCAAACAGCTAGGCTACTGGACTTTGTTACAGCCTAGATATCGCAGTAGAAGGACGATTCAAGAAAGTGTGATCAAATGAACAACTGTTTTAGGTTATGTTTGATGTTGAGTGAAGCCTGCCTTAGTACTGAGTGATATATGATGAGTGTCTGGGCCTAATTGTTTTTATATATATATATAGCTATACGTGTATATACAGTATATATTATATATATTTGCCAATATCATGTACATTTCATTTCGTTCAACAAAATGGATAAGCATGGCAACAAACCCATTTTATCCGTATGTGGATGCCAGCGGAAGTATCTCATTGGCTTAAAAAGTCTACCTGAAAAATAAGTAGACTTTTTAAGGCCTAAAACTGTTCCTGATAAGGAGGTAGATATAGAAATATGGTAAGCAATGCAGCATTCTCCATGAATAGTGTAGTATTCATGGAAATTGCATCTGAATGTGTTCAAACAGTAAAAGAAGAACAAAACTGTAAAGGCATTCAGGTGGTTAGAGTTATAAATAATTAGGTGAACTTTTGTAACACCGTGAAAAGGAATATTGCCTACGGCCCTGATTCATTCCAATGTATGTAGATTCCCTTCTGTTTCTATTGCAATTCGCTCAACATCGTAATTTTTCTTACACACTTTTGGATTTCAAAGCAGTAAACTGTCCTAATAAAGCAATATGAGACTTTTGTGACTGAGAAACATATCTTTTACAACCTTCCACCCCTAAATCAACCAAATGTTGACTCTCCCAGTGATGGTGCATCATACATTGTTCCAGAAAAGTGCACCTACAATGAAGCATTGCAGCTGTGTGCATGGCTCTATTCCATATGTATCTTAAAGAACTGTAAATAAAGTTTTGATTATTTCCTTATTCTATGTACCGTAACATTACAGAAACCTCAAGATATTGGCAATGCTATTTCAGTATTAAACCAGGGAAGATAATACAACATATAAAATAAATACAAGGTTTAATCCACCTACTCAGTACTTTACATAAATTGCGATGTTTACAAAAACATTACAACAAGTTACGAGGTACTAGTTTTGGCCCTGTATGAGCCATCATCAGCCTAGCCAAGATATATATGTATATGCCAAAGTCTTAAAACAGAATTACTTGGTGGAATGACATATAAAAGAATGAATTGAGTATGTGATGGAATGATGCACATAAAATGGTGAATCTATGAACTGTTATAGATGTAACAATGTGATGTTTATCAGTGACAAATAAAATCTTTGGAATTATGTCACGTATAATTAAACTATGTGAATATTTATCATACAATTATTGTAAAATTGAATAAAATTGAGCTCTGTTGACAAATATTCTAAAATTGCACATCATTTATTGGACATCATGCAAGAAAGATTCCCTCTGCACCAATGTTGAACTTTATACCTTCTAGAACTCAATAGAAGTATTTAGATTTCACTTTAAAACCGGCATATTACGACTTTAAATGTGCAACTTTAGAATATTCGTCAACAGAGCTCAATTTTATTCAATTTTACAATAATTGTATGATAAATATTCACATAGTTTAATTATACATGATATAATTCCAAAGATTTTATTTGTCACTGTTAAACATCACATTGTTACATCTATAACAGTTCATAGATTCACCATTTTATGTGCATCATTCTATCACATACCGGTACTCAGTTCATTCTTTTATATGTCATTCCACCGTGTAATTCTGTTTTAAGACTTTGGCGTATACATTTGTATCTTGGCTAGGCTGATGATGGCTCATACAGGGCCGAAACTAGTACCTCGTAACTTGTTGTAATGTTTTTGTAAACATCGCAATTTATGTAAAGTATTGAGTAGGTGGATTAAACCTTGTATTTATTTTATATGTAATCTTAATTCAATATGGAACCAATAATGAAGTTTATAACCTTGAAAGATACTATAAATTGAATATTACATCAGGGTAAGGGGCTGTATAGAAATGAAATGTAATGAATATCCAGGTAAGATCAAAGTTACAATTACACAAACAGGAGATAAGAAGAAATAGCTGTCTTCAAACACGACAGATTTTATTCTATTATCTGTTATCAGAGCTATGAAGGAGATGTTTTTTACTTGCCAATATTTTTTCTAAAAGCCCACATGTTTGTAAATTTGCTCAGGCTTATACTGAATGGCTTCCTTGTATACATTCAGACACCAAATTGTAGCCACACTGGCAGAGTGTGTGCAATTCTTACTCTGTGATTTAAAAGTTTTAACAGTTTAAGAGGATTGAGTAGTCTGCCTCATGTATAATAAGCTCAGATACAAGCAAGGGATGTGACTTTGGTAGAGATTTGTCACTAGATCTATGTTTACAACCTCAATGCTATGAGTGAGGATAAAAGAGGTCAGGAGAAGGTGCATGATGATCCACACTTGGGCTGGCTCTCTTTAATCAATGATCATGTTTGTATGCAGCAGACATAAAAATTTGTGAAAACAGACAGTTTATGATTTCCACAATTTTCAAGGTCAGTACTCTCCAAAATTGTGTCAAGAAAACATGGAGACCAAGACAGTATGCTCTTAATAGATTTCAGTGATACTTTCTGAGAAAATGAAATCAAAGTGCTTCAGCATTTTTTTGACTGAATACTATGAGGAAGGTGGTGATTTATTGAGTCACTTCATTACTGGAAAATCTAATCAGCAGTTGATGGAGAGGGAAGACAAATCATGGCTAACAAAAATGCAATTCCAACAGATGTACTCAAGTTGCAAGATTATGACAATGTGTTTTGTAACAGAATCAGAGCTTTGTTAGTAGATTCCATGCTGCAAAGGATAACAATTAAAGCTGCTACCGATTGTCAGATCTTGAAGAAACTTCACAACATGTAATCAAGAATTTATGCTGCAGTCTAACATCTGCCAGAGTTTTGTTGCTTCACAACAATACAAAGCCTCTCACTGAGCAGCTCAAACATAAGGTCTCACTGGATCTTCTGACTGGGAAGCAATTGGAACAATCTTCCTTACAGCTGTGATCTTGCACCTGGTATTACTATGTTTTCCTGCATCTGAAGAGATTACTCTCCAACAATGAAGTAAAACCTACATTTCATAGGTGGCAGACTTCTATGATGAGGGCACACACATACATATACATGCACACAACGTATGTTTAAATAACAACAGACACTATGTACAGAGGTAAGAAGTAGCTGAAGCAGGGGCGTCTCATCTTAAGGATCACACGAGCATGTGAACACCCAGGTTATCCCAAAACTCTTGAAATGTACACGATATTGTATGATGAGAACAAGATTTCTGTTCATTGAAAATGTATTTACGAAGTTGAAAGTGCCGATTCACTTTCCGTTTCCACTTTAATCACGTGACACGCCAGTCAAACATCATACCCCGTTTGGAACTACAAACTTCGGCGTATTGCATAGCTAGAGTTTGAAGGAAGACCGCTGTGGGTATGGCGAATATGATTATTTACTAACTCTACGATGATCACTGTTTACTGTGTGTTCACGGCACTGCCTGCTCGATATACATCCGATGGCTGCTTCGTATCGAGCAGGCAGTGGATTATGAACCACTTCACTGACCCACTTCCAGTGCCTTCTCTAAAAGTTCATTTCAAATCCCAAAAATGGCAGCACGTATCGTGCAGTCCTTGGCAGTGGTTAAGGTACAGAGCTGTTACCCCACAGTGGTTAATTGACTAAATGCACGGTGCTGTTGACAGTTGCACTTGTAACATAATATTGCTTAATGAACTAAAGAGGCAACACAATATAGGCTAACTGAGCTCCTGTTAAAGTACTGACCAACTGAGGAGCATCTACTGTCAGCTCTGTGTGAACACCTAAAGATTTTAAGCATGCGACACCACTGAGCTGAAGGTATGTAGAATCTGATAATACATTACTCAAATATATGAAGTAGTTCATATTTTATATGTTATTTCATGGTTCTAGATGTATCTAGACCTGATTGTTAAATTAATATGTATCCATATATTTAAAAATATTATACATGGTTAGTCAGCTAAAATATTCAACTCAAATCTTGGTAACTTACAAATCATTAAAGATATTGAAAATCTGTTTTCGGTTTCAGTAATGTTACCAAGCTTGCAGTACTCGTCCAGGGTGTGAATATTTGCGATGACAACGGTTCTAACTTGGTTTTTGAAGTGGAGCTATTCTCTTCTCCACACCTAGCTTTAGAGATATGGGTATTGCAAATTCAAAGATTAATTATTTTCAAAATCTGACGAGTAAGTACTTCAAACGTACTTAATTTACGAGTCATGGTCTGCTACTTACTTGAATTAATGTTCCTTAAAAGCCATCACATAGCCAGTTTTATTTATCTCTTACCTATGGTGATATTAACACTTTCACTCTCAGCTCTCTCCATGGGTATTTAATCATGCAGCCCAGCAATTTTAGATGCCACCCTGACTTGCTAGGTAACAGGTAACACATGGATTTAACCTGTCAAGTGATGCATTTCATTCGAGGAGTTACTAACACAGTGGCACATTTTCCATAAGGTACTGGGAAGTAACATATAGTGCGATACTCTTGTGTAGTATAGTATTTTTATCAGGTTCAAAAACATATAATATGTATCAAGCTGTCAAAAATGATCATAGTATGAAGGGTAAGGTGTCTGGCTCACTGAGGAAAGCAACGGGAACTTACAGTGAGATACTTTTAACTGGTCAGGTATTTTCATCAGGTTTAAAAAACAGTTGCACTTTCAAGCTGTTAACTTGAATACAGTGCCAAGGGTAAGGAAAGAGAATCTGGCTAAGTGAGGAAAGCAACAGGAAACCTACAATAACATACTCTTGTGTACAGGCGTGATAAACAATCGAAAATATTCTAGTGGATTATTTACATCTTCAATTTGTACATTCAGTCCAGGTTGCCCCATAAATGTAAATCTCAGCTGTTCAGATCCTATCTTTGTCCATACATCGAGCAGAATATCACCGCTATTGCTACCGTCACGTTCACTTGAGTCGCTTTCACCATTGCACTCGCTATTTCCTGACATAGTCTCACTATCAGATGACACATCACTCTCCGAATTGTCACAGTGTAATAAATCAAACAGTTCTTCTCGCAGACGTTTCCAAGCTCCGCTTGCATCTGCCATAATGCGCTATCGACCACTCTCAGCAGCCTGGCAGCCGGTACTGGCTCGAAACTAACATACACGCATAAATGAAAGTAAAATAAAAAAAGTAAACTCGGGTCCTCATCCCGAGGTGGTGCAGCTCTTTTCAAGCACACCCCCATTGGAGGTGAGCTGCGTGTACCATTTGAACCACATACCAGCCCTCCTGCCATTCTTAAATTTCTGGCAGTACCGGGAATCGAACCCGGGCCTCCGAAGACGGCAGCTAATAACACTAACCGTTACGCTACGGAGGCGGACATAAAGGAAAGTGATCTCTGATCATACGACGGAATAAGTCGCCATACCCATCGCCGAAGGACATTGACAATGTGATGACAAAATATTCCGTCATGGCCACTTAGGGAGCCATGTGGCTATGATAATTTATCCCATCATTATCACTTGAAAGGTTAACTTAGCATCACTCCTATACTATAAACCCTAAACATCTAAAAATTTGTACGCACATATAGTAAGATTGTTTACTTGCCATGACTATTCGTTCCATCATCAGTGCCACTTGAATTCCGGTGGCGCCCTTCAGAGGCCCTGGAACTGGCATATGTTTATTTAGATCACACATACCACACTGCGGGAAATTATCCCAAATTGTAGTAAAATGTTAATCTGCGTGCTATCTACTGGCAAACTGATATACTGTGTCATCTAACGTCCATTTGAATGTAAAAGTTTGGCACATGGTCAGATATAGAAGTGAATGTGTTAAAGAATTTAAATCACGTAATGTTATTATAGAGCATTTACAGGCACAATGGAGTGAATGCATAGCTATCAACAGGTTGAAGGAAATCTGTTCATAGCAGATGCCTTGATCACCTAGTTAGGGATTTGCTCGAACAGGCTTCATGGCTGACAAATGATGCACATTTAAACAGATTCCATTTTATCGAGAAGTATTAGTTGAATTTAGAAAATAATCATACCCCTGACTTTGTAATACTAGTTAAGAACACAGTGTAGTTTCATCTAGAAAATAAAGTACTATTATGTTAGCAGATAATGACACCGTAGACAAGTACTGCAAATTTGATTATGAGCCCATTAGAACATTACTGAAAGTAAAAGAAAATATTGTTAATGCTTTATGAATTATTTGAAATGATCATGGACTCAGTCCGGCTCCATGGCTAAATGGTTAGCATGCTGGCCTTTGGTCACAGGGGTCCCAGGTTCAATTCCCGGCAGGGTCAGAAATTTTAACCATCATTGGTTAATTTTGCTGATTCGGGGGCTGCATGTATGTGTCGTCTTCATCGTCATTTAATCCTCATCACGACGCGCAGGTCGCCTACGGGTGTTAAATCAAAAGACCTACACCTGGTGAGCCGAACTTGTCCTCGGGCACTCCCGGCACTAAAAGCCATACGACATTTCATTAACTCACAGAAAGATGCTGTTAGTGGATGAAAACCACATGCCTGGCCTGTAGAGAATGAAAGGTATGTTCCCAGTAAAATGTCTTGAAAAGATCTAGAGTTATAGTGACAGTGTGCCATAACTCATGACATTCCTTTTTTCTTTTCTACACACCTCACAAAGTTGATAAATGTCTGCTGATTTCTGATTGTGTTAATTTCAAAAGTGAATAAATAAATTTTCAACAGACACTAAGACATGAGACTACCATAAACACTTTCATTGCACAGAATTATATACAGTGGTACTCCCTATAGTAGATACTGATGGGGAATTTTGGAATATACCAAATTCCAACTTCCCAAACATACAAGTTGGAATTTTATATATATATAAAATATATAAGTAGCACCTATTAGTTACCGGTACTTGGTGTACGTATGCACAGAGCTATAGTTAGGGATGGAAATCAAGAGCATGTTTCAGGAAGCCCAAAAACTTCTCAATGTTTTGTAGAGATGACATGTCTTGAGCGTCTCCAGAAGAATAAGCTCACTGTAAGGTATGTAGTGCAGTATGCGAAGAGTGATGCTGTGATATCTCAATCAGGCAAGTCAGAAGAACATTTGGAACTGTTGAATGAAAAACGTTCAGTGACTATAAATTAAGTTTTCCTCAAAGTAAACTTACACAATTATTCTCAGTATATCTATTTTTCATAATTGAGAAACTGAAAAATGAATTAAGTTTTACCTATCATGATTCTGAGAAATATTTGTCACCTCTTAACCTTTTGAAACTCATTTATCAGAATGATTTTCATATACTTATGAACAAGTGACAAAGCTTCTGCATTTAGTCTTGTGTTTGCCTGAAATGACATCTTCAAGTGAATGTAGTATAAGTGCTCTTAAATGGGTTAAAATATTTTTAAGAAATTCTATGGCCAATGAATGACTGTCATGTTTGTCTTTCTTGGGTCTCTGAAATATCGAACGGTCCTCAATTCAAAGATCAAATTACTGATGTTTTGCAGAGAAGAAATCCTGTTGTATTGAGTTAAAATGCAAATGTTTTTATTTGACTGTCATATTTAAAAAATGCTTTTAGCAATATACACCTTAGAGTTGCAGAACAATTTGCATGTAAGTAATTCTATGTTGCATGAAATGTAATCATGTCAAGAGACTATTTATAGAATTTTAAAATGTTTGGAAGTCTACCCTTGTTATAAATGTATGCTATGCCATTGCAGTTCACTTTGATTTCAGAGGGGCTATGAGATTCTGTGCTTCTAGCTTTGAGACTCTCGAATGAGAAGAATTTCCCTTCCTAGCTGCAGAGACAATATTTTCAAATTCAAATTACTCTCTTATTTCCATGAAAGACAGCCAGATGTAATATTCTTAGTACATTGGATGTTTATCCCCCGATGGCCTTAAAGTTCTGATGGGTCTTGGCTGACTCAGCGGCCACTACTCAGCCTGAAGATCTGCAGATTATGAGGTGATACGTGGTCAGTGGGCATGAATCCTCTTGGCTGTTATTCTTGGATTTCTAGACTGGGGTCAATATCTCAGTTTGAGATAGCTCCTCAACTGTTCTCACATAGGCTAAGTGGATCACTAACCAGCCCTCAGATCCAGGTAAAAATCCCTGACCTGGATGGAAATTGAACCTGAGGCCTCAGGGTGAGAAGTGGGCTCATTACCCCTTGACTGCAGGGCCAGAGGATGTTTCTATCAGTTGTATTTAAATACAAGCAAAATCAAACCAAACCCCATGATTCAACAGCCCCAAAGGGCCATGGCCTACCAAGTGACCCCTGCTCAGCTTGAAGGCCTGAAGATTATGAGGTGCCATGTGGTCAGCACAACATAAATACAAGCAACCAACAGGCAAATAACTTGTATAGTATAATGTAAGCTTAACAAGAAAAGTCTAGATATCAGATTTGACTATAGAATATGTTCACTCTTATGTGAATGCCCTGTTGAAAAGGGAAGGACAGAGTGTGATGTGGGACTGTTCATAAGGAATACTATTGCACGTAACATGATTTCTGTTAGGCACATAAACGAGCAATTGATGTGGGTAGATTTGGCAGTTAGAGGAATTAGGACAAGAATTGTCACAGTGTACTCACCATGTGAGAGTGTTGATGAGGATGAAGCTGACAAGTTTTATGAAGCATTGAGTGACGTTGTAGTCAGGGTCAACAACAAGGATAGGATAGTGCAAATGGGCGATTTCAATGAGAGAGCTGGAAATCAAACTGAAGGATACGAAAAGGTGATTAGTAAGTGTGAGGAAAATATGGAATCTAATAGGAATAGGAAGCAATTACTGGACTTCTGTACTAGTATGGGATTAACAGTTATGAATATATTCTTCAAGCATAAGGCTATTCACTGCTACACATGAGAAGGTAGGGGCCCAAGATCCATAACAGACTACTGTGTATCAAAACTGTCTTTAAATTCAAGAAATCTGTTAGGAATGTGTGGGTATTCCAAGGATCTTTTGATGATACAGATCACTATCTGGTCTGTTGTGAACTAAGTATTTCTAGGCCTAGGATAGAGAAAGTGAAATCTGTCTACAGACAAAAAAAGGGTAGAAAATCTCCAGGATGAGGAAATTAGACAAAAGTATATGGATATGATTTGTAAAACATTCCAAACAGTGGACAGTAAGCAAATTCAGGATACAGGGATGCTGTAAAATAAACAGCAAGGGAATGCCTAGGAACAACTGTGTGTAAAGATGGGGAAAAGTGAACATCTTGGTGGAATGATAAAGTTAGAGCAGCGGATCGGAAATGGCTCCAGACAAGGATTAATGCAGACAGGAAATTGCACACAGATGAAAGAAATAGAGCAAAACAAGTAGTTGTTGAATCCAAGAAGAAGTTGTGGGAATATTTTGGTAATTACCTGGAAAGGCTACGTCAAGCAGCAGGGAAACCTTTCTGGACAGTAATAAAGAATCTTAGAAAAGGAGGAAAAAAAGGAAATTGAAGTTGTTTTGGGTAAATCAGGTGAACTCATAACAGCTCCCAGGGGATCACTGGATAGGGCAGCTCCATGTCTAAATGGTTAGCATGCTGCCTTTTGCCACGGGGGTCCTGAGTTCAATTCCTGGCAGGATCAGGAATTTTAACCATAATTCCTCTGGCACTGGGGCTGGGTGTATGTGTTGTCTTCATCATCATTTCATCCTCTTCATGATGCGCGGGTCACCTATGGCCGTCAAATCAGAAGACCTGCATCTGGTGAGTCGAACTTGTCCTTGGACTCTCCCAGCACTAAAAGCCATATGCCATTCCATTACTGGACAGGTGGAAGGAATATTTTTTAATTCTTCTCAGCGTAAAAGGAAATCTTCATGGTGACATCGCAAACAACTGAGTTCATGGGGAGGAGGACAGTGATTTTGGTGAAATTATGCTTGAGGAAGTAGAAAGGATGGTAAATAAAATCCATTGTCATAAAACAGCAGGAATAGATGAAACTACACCTGAAATAGTGAAATATAGTGGAAAGACAGGGATGAAATGGCTTCATAGTGTAATAAGGTTAACATGGAGTGTTACGGTAGTACGGTAGGCCTACCTTCAGATTGGACAAAAGCAGTAATTGCACTTATCTATAACCAAGGGAACAAGAAGGATTGCAACACCTATCAAGATATCTCATTGATCAGTATACCAGACAAGGTGTTCACTGGCATCTTTGAAGGGAGAATATGATCAGTGGTTGAGATTAAGGTGGATGAAAACCACTGTGGTTTCAGACCACAAAGGGTCTGTCAGGATCAGATTTTCATTCTGCACCAGGTAATTGAAAAATGCTACTAGAGGAATAGATAGTTATAGTTATGTTTTGTAGATCTAGAGAAAGCATATGACAGAGTACCAAGGGAAAAGATGTTTGCCATACTAGGGGACTGTGAAATTAAGGGCAGATTATTAAAATCAATTAAAGGCATTTATGTTGACAGTTGGACAGAAGTGAGAATTTTTCTTGTCTACAGTGAAATGTTAAATAATTAATCAGTATGCGCATGCGCAGTAGCGAAAATTCGGACGTAGTTTTTGGATATTAATTCCCTGTCTCTCTCTAACACCCTATGATGTCAGGTATGACGTCGTCACCCCTCCATCACCAAGTAAACATGGTCGCCATGTGCTCCACCAGTCCTATATAGTGTCCTCAGGTTCTGTGTTCTATATGTCAGGTAATAGTATAAAAACCTAGTATTTTTGCACCTCTACTCCTTCCTTGTACCCTAATGAACATATCTAATAGCATATGATGCGACTTCCTATTCTTGCTACTGTGTGAACTTGCAATGTAATGTGCCTCCGTTTTCTGTGTGGGTAACAACACTTTTTTGGGTGGATCGGCGGATCCCTGGCAAGCATAAAGGAAGGATTTCTCCTCATCTCTGCATCACGTATCATTTCATATCGTTCGTACATGCATTTCTGATTCCTAAACATGCACCGCGTTCGTAAATTGGGAACCGTAATTGCCCCATACTGATCGGGCGCTCAAGCGGTATCGAAGCGTTCTCTGATGTTTTCTTCCTTTGTTATTAAAATTCCAGTATTTTAATGGTTCATTGTGATTTTCTGTATAAAATTCAACTGGGTTCTGTGCATCTCTCATAATACGCCGAGGATTAGGCACAACGTACTGAATAATTTCCTGGATCTCTTCAACTTCGTCTACAAAATTAACTACATCAGCAATATCTGCCATTTTATTATTTTTCTTATCTCAGAGTCTACTTAAGTACGGAACATCGGCGACTTGGAAGTAAGTCGCCATCTAAGTTTACTTACCTCCAAGTAGCGATTATGAAATGGAAATGGCGACTTACCGCCTCCTAAGTCTAAGTCTAAGTCAAAGTCTCGTTCATGAATACGACCCTAAGGTATGTACATTTAAATAAATACAGTAGAGACAATACGCGACACTCAGCGAGATATCGAGGGACAGCTATTAGAGCTCTCTCTAGTGGGTAGACCTGAGAACTACTGATTATGTCATAAGAGCACGTGTATTTGTGTGTGAAGTTTTTGGTGTTATTTATGTGTTTTCAGTGAGTTGACATAATTAAATAGTAGTGTGTGCCATTCCTTGATATCTCCTCTCAACATGAGGAGAAAGTTATGTGGTGTGTTTGGCTGCAGTAACTATGAAGTAGAGAAGAAGTTCAATACCGATGTGGTGTTGTAAGTGTGATCTGTGGGTTTTGAAATGTCACAGAAGTGATTTGGATAAGGTGTACAAGAAAGAAGGGACGTTACGCTTATATCAGAATTATAAGATCTGTTCAGATCATTTCCAGGCCAGTGACTTTAGAAATCCTCGACTATACAGCCAAGGGTATGTTACATTTTTACTCTAAGTGTACGTAAATATTCCTCAAAGCATCACTATCGACAACATTTTCATACTTCTCTTTCTTTTATCCCTCTTCTCAGATTAAAGTAGGGATTTTATAGATTTTCTTTCTGTTAGTAGGCTTCATGTTAAGAGGAAAGCTGTCCAGCTTTTAAATTTTAAGTGTAAGGAATGTGGCGATATTTTTATTGACAAGTGTCTTAATGTGATGATACAATGTTTTTAAATGAAAAAAAAAAAAGACAATTCTAACCGTAAAAGTTCAGGGAGGAATGCTAAAGCAAAAACAGTAATGCATAAATGAAAGATCAAGCCATTTCACAGCAGTCCATTTCACATCTTATTTATATGTCTAATTTCAGTCTTTAAATAATAACCTTTTAAATGCCGTAATTCTTCATTCATTTATCCAGAATTGCTTTAGCAACTTCGAAGTTAATATCTCAATAATACTTTCTTTTTAGACGTAATTTATTTATCCATTTTCGTATATGCATTTCTATTTATACCGGTATTTAAATTTAGCGTGACTTTTCAGGTCAAGTCATTAGGAGCGCCACCGTCGGATTGTCTCCCATTTTAACAAGGCTAAATCTGTTTAAGTGTCGCGTATTGTCTACTGTATTTGATTTAAATGTCAGATGTTGGCTCGTGACGTCATAATTTCATCATGGCTGACCTTCCACAGGTTGAAGGGATGAACTATGACGTCATAAACATGGCTACCCTGGCAAGCGAGTCGTAGCGCTTGGCACATATTGGCATTTATTAATTACTTACAAATTGCAAAAATTCATAATTTTCGCATCTACGTTCCTTTTTTGGACATGGTAGAATTCACCCTTTAGGTTAAAAAATTCTGGGACGCGAATTGGAGATAGCGGCATGGGCGCCCACAGGATCTTTTCCGAGGGGGGGGGGGGACATAAACCATTTTCTTGAATATAAACACCAATATAACGTCAGCAACATTAAATTGTTTACAGAAATTTCCGGTTATAGCAGATGCTAGATGACTGTCAGTAAGTTCAGTTTACGAAATAATCTGGTATGATATTAAACAATTGAACATCAACCTTTTTAGAATTCCGGGGGAGGGGGCAAGCGCCCCTTGCGGGCGCCCATGGATAGCGGGATTGTGTACCGGACCCCATGGGGCCTATGGTGTTTCTCACACTGCGGCGCTACTTACAGGCAACGGCAAACCTATGGTGTTCCTCACTACTCACAGAGACTCGTACTATCCCGTGGTGTTCCTCACATAGTGGGTAATAATCATAGGCAAGACAGACCCATGGTGTCGCTCGTATAGTGGTACTAATCACAGGTACTGTAAAACCCACCCTGATTCACACACTGTCGGTCTGTCGCTACTAATCACAAAGCTATTGTGTAGGCCTACCTAACATAGTAGTACTACGCGCAAGTAAAAGCGACCTATGGTGTTCCCTGCGTGATAGTACTAATTACAAGTAGTCTCACGGTTCTAATTCGATAATCCCTTGGTCGCCCCTTTTAGTCGCCTCTTACGACAGGCAGGGGATACCGTGGGTGTATTCTTCGTCTGCGTCCCCCACCCACATGGGGTATGATACGTTGAAATTAACATTAACACGGTAGGTGAGGTCATACTATTTGCATAATTAGGTATTTAAAACCATGATTACATACAGGAGGTATAGACTATTAAGTGACCATTTCTTTCCGCGATAAGTTGGAAATGGAGGTAAAGATCGAATATTCACTGAGGTTTGTTCAAGTTAAGGCCATGCCTTCGAATTTGTCGTACTAGCTTACTTTTAGACTCTGAAAATTGTGTCCTCTGTATTATTTAAAGTATAAAATAATGAAATATTATTACAGTTCTCATATCTTATTCTAGGAATACGAACTTTCCATCTCAGATTGTTCCAGAATCATCGGTGGAGTAAAGTTTGTAATTGGATGGTTGCTTTGGTGGGGATCCGTGGGGGATAGCTCTCTATACTGAAATCAGTATGATTTGTTAATGCTTCACCTATGAAAGGCAAATAATCCAGTTCTGCGCATATCTGTCACGACTGAAGGACATTTCTAGCGTGTGTGTCTACTAGTATTCTGTAGTGTCTACAGTCTTTACGACACAGGGACGGTGTTTGCAGAGAAGAGTCCACTTTGACCAAGAAGACTTGGCACGCTGGTTATTTGCTGCTATGACTCATTGAAGGTAGGCGAAGGTTGTTAAATATAGATCAGAAGTAAGCTACGATAATAAAAAGGTTCGTTAATACTCCACCCTAACTTTATATCTCTTGCTGGTAGACCCTACAGTATGCGAGGTACTTCAAAATCTCGAGCTTCCTTTACCTGGTTTGGAGAACAGTCGCTTGATTGAAGAAGGAATCTGTTGAACTGAGGAATTATTACGCTAGAAGGAATAACAAGATCCCATTCAATTACTAGATGAAATAAAACTGTCGGAAGGGTTCGGATCATTTTTGTATTGGACGTTTAGAAACTCTAAAAAGGAAATGTGGTTTGGTATGGGGCACATCTTTCATTAAAACCAGTAACATTTCTTGAAGGTGGAGCTTTGAAGAAATTCATTCTTCATTCATTCTTCCAGTCTACGGTAGCCTATACTTACGAATAAACTGTATAGACTCGGGTCAATATCAGAACTTCATGTTTCCTGATTTTATGATATTTCGCGAATACCTCAAAAATTAATTAGAGCCTAATAACTATTTATCAGAGGATCAGGCGAACATAATTTCTTAGTGTTTTCTCTGCAGGCACGTTATCGTTAAGACTAGTGCGTTACCTACGCTATAGTAGAAGGCCTGGACAAGCCGACACATTTCTGGGCGAACAAAGTGTAGTTCAGGCAATGGCCGCTTGAATCGCGTTTCTGTCCTGTTGTTCTCATGTTCCGTCTATATCCTTATATTGAAGATTCATACAATAACGCGAAATAATATATTTTTATTATCATTATGCCCGGTATGAATCAGATATAAATATATAAAACAACTTAGAACACACTATACTTCATAGATTTATTTCATTTAGCACTTGTTTATACACAAGAATGAAGAATAGGGAAATAGGCCTAAATAGAAGTACTCGCCCGATTTTTCCCTATTTCTACAATTTCAACACTTTTCTGCTCAGAGGCTTGCTCTTGAATTTGTTTAATAAATCACAGTCATTAGTCACTTCCTTTGCATTATTATCAAGAACAGGCCTGAAAAATTTTGTAAGTAAGCTTATAATGTAGGGTATGTGATGTGTGCTTGATCCCAGTCGCGGCACTGAAACGTCCCTTTAAACTTAGGAGCGGTAAGGAATTTCAGCTTTCGGACAAGGTTACATTTTCCGAGATATCCTAACGCCCGCGTTGTAAATATTGATACATTTTTAAGAAGAAGACGAATTTGCGTCGGCATTTTGTCGGGGAGCAGAATTCTCCTCACTGTACTTACACTGTAATCTGATTCGACGAAGTGCAAGCTACATATTCTGGAGCTATCATTAGGAGTCCAAAAAGGTCCTTTTCTGCTGCCCTGTCGAGAAATAACAAGCCGCCATTTCTCCCGTAAACTCGGATCTTTAGGAGAAATATGAAGATTCATATTTGTGTATATTTCTTCGCTGTGTCAGATGTGCAGTTAGGCACGCAACAATAAATCATCTTAACCTACAGAATGGAAAGAGAAACTTGACGGTAATTGGCCCCAGGGGCTCTGAACCTTGGAGCGTGGGTTGGCGATCACGGGGCCCTTAGCTGAGTCCTGGCATTTCTTCCATTACTTGTGCCAGGCTTCTCACTTTCCTATATCCTATCCGACCTTCCTTGGTCAACTCTAATTCTTTTTCGACCCCAACGCTATTAGGTTTCCGAAGGCTAGGGAGTCTTTCATTTTCACGCCCTTCGTGGCCGTTGTCTTCCTTTGGTCGATACATTCATTTTTCGAAGTGTCGGGTCCCTTCCAGTTTTTCCCCTCTGGTTAGTGCTATATAGAGGATGGTTGCCTGGTTGTACTACCTCTTAAAACAGTAATCTCCACCACCACCTTGACGGTAATTTGGAAGCACATAACTAAACAAATATTAAATGCATCTCAGCAACCATCCATAGCCTATATTGCAAATCGTGAGACCAAATAAATTTTTAAAAAACGACAAAACTCTTCACATTTCATGTTAGATAAGGCCTCACCTTATAAAATGTAGTTTAATATGTTGTTGTTGGTGGTGGTGGTGGTGATGAGTTGTGGGCTTTTACCGAGGTAATTTCACCCATTCTAAAATCCATTACTTGCTGAATAACACTAATACAAGCAAAAACTTTAGTCCATAACAAGTCGTCATTTTGAAGGGACACACACCACTATATTCCACCAAATCACTATCACTAAATACTCCAAAAATGTGATGATCCACCCCAATGGAATCAGTAGTATCTGAATACGATCCACCATACACCACATAGAAACTTATAACGCAATATCTGCATCATTCAAAAACGTATTTAGAACTTTGATGATCTCCGCAGAAGGATTACATATCAAACAAGAAACACTGGCTGAAAAACCTGCTTGAGTCGCATGAGACTACTAATAAACTTCCTACGCGGATTGACATATAGAGGACACTGAAAAAGTAGATGATTCGCATCTCCATCACTTGCACCACACGAACAGTTTGGATCCTGCGTTAAATGGAACCGAAATTTATATAGGGGCGTAAGGGCATGATTAAAACGCAACCTAATGATGTTAGTGATATGTCTTCTGGAATATGATCCTCTCATAAACCATGGTTTTACCGGTATAGATGTTTGTAGATGCTAATAAAAGGTACCTTTGACTTGTGCAGTTTATCTCCATTCATCTTGCCATTCATTACGCGCAGATTGTCTAATTACAGCTGCATAATCGGACGAAGGAACGATATTGTTAGAATTCGGAACAGGGAGGCAAGAAGTTTGTTTTGCAAGGAAATCCGCTTGTTCATTACCCAAAATGCCCACATGTCCGGGTAACCAGACTAATGTTATATAAATACCGGTATTATCAAGCATATAGAGAAGACTTTTAACGTTATATCACTGGATGGCTGGTAGCTTGGGTAGCAGTAAGCCGAATAGAAGATGACTGGCGTCGTAAGATGGCAGCGAGCGCATGGTGCAATAGACCACAAGGAGCGCGCTTGCTTTGTTTATGCTTAGTTCAGTGACGCCAGGCCTCTTGATTGTAGTTTCACGAGTGTTCTGTGCTGTGTTATTGCAAAGTAAATAGTAGTGTATTTTACGAATTTAGGTTCGTTGCCTTGTAGTATGCTTGTGAATTACAAGATTAAATTTAAATATGTATGTGTTTATCTGAAATATGAATGAAGAAACATTCTACGGGGTATTAACATACCGCAGTATTCAGCTTATGGATGTACAAACAGAACCGATCAGCAGAAGGAGAAATCATTTCATCGGGGAGTTTTAATAATAATGTTATTTGCTTTACGTCCCACTAACTACTTTTTTAAGGTCTTCGGAGACGCCGAGGTGCCGGAATTTAGTCCCGCAGGAGTTCTTTTACGTGCCAGTAAATCTACCGACACGGGGCTGTCGTATTTGAGCACCTTCAAATACCACCGGACTGAGCCAGGATCGAACCTGCCAAGTTGGGGTTAGAAGGCCAGCGCCTTAACCGTCTGAGCCACTCAGCCCGGCTCTGGGAGTTTTATACTGTACATAAGAATCTTCCTAGAGTAGTGTTTTGAGTTTTAGGTTTATTGTATCTTATTTCGCATATTCCGGGAGCAAAATGGCAATTAATTTTTGTAGGTTTCTTTTCTCGAGACCCGAACATCTAAGATCATCGATTAGGAGTATCAGGCGGGAGAATTGGGAGCCTTCTAAAACAGCTGTTCTCTGCTCGGATCACTTAGAGGAAGACTGTTTTGATAGAAATGGACAAACTGTACACCTTAGAAGTGATGTACAGCCAACTGTTTTCAATTTTGCTAAACATTAACTGCAAGTAAAGATTTACTTATTTTTTTTATTTCTCATAATTAAACTGACGGTTTCGATGAAATAATTGACGTGAACTTATAACAATCTTAGAAAATGAAGTCTGGAGGAATTCTAGACCTTATTTACATCAGTAATAATTATGGGTTTCAGACACTGGAGTGGTGGGAGAAGGGAAAGTGTGGTGGGTGTTTGGGGCTATTCCATTATACTATTCGTGGTATTTGGGACTCTTTTAACTAGTGTTACATATTTCTGATGATGACTATCAATATCGCTTTGCTAGCTGAATTTAATTAAAGAGGTCTGTAATAGTACATTAAGCTGGGGGTAGTGTGATATATTGACTAGTTTTGAATATTTGCTGGTTTTATAAATGTGTACATTTGCTTCAATGATATTTTAATTTGATAATTTGCGCGTTATTTCTTGGAAACAGGAAACAGATTACCGATTACGATATGTCGAATCTAGGCCTGTATATTGAGCTACGTTTATAGGTACATCATTTTAAGTATGCATAATTTCGTGGCATACATGTATACAATTTACAGCAATGTTTCCAGAAACTGGTTTTCACTCGTATTGTGTTACCGATCGCTAATTGCATGTATTCAGCACCTAAGTTAATATTTGCCGGCCGTTATTATACACTCATTTTTATTGCTATCCCGGAGATTTACTGACCTCGGAATGACGTGTCAGTGATCCCAATGTCCTTATGCTTTGAGTGAACATGTCTCTATATTTTTAATTATTCCAATGCGCCATTAATTGCGACTTAAAATTGACTATATTATCATTGCTTCCCCATAAGGAGAGCTCGAGGTTGGGTACGCCAACATGGCGAACCGCGCGTTCAACTTGGCGTACTTTCTCCTGCAGCGGAGACCTGCCATCAGCGATCCATGTATAGAGATCAGTGCGTTATATACATACCATTTATAAGATAGCGCATAGGAGATCAGGGACTGCAACGCTCTCAGCGCATTCGTATATATCGTAACTCGCTTATAGTCATGCCGCTGAACAAAGAGTAAAGCTTGTTGGATAGCGAATAATTCCGCAGTAAAGATCGAACAATCACTAGGTAAACCATATTGTTTCTTGACAGTTATTGAAGGTATACAGAAAGCGGCTCCAACTCCAGTAGTATTCTTGGCCCCATCTGTGTATATGTCTATGCTTGGAGAGAGAGAGGAAAGTTTCAATCTTTTAGCGGGCAAATGATCTGGCTCCTGTGCACGAATGACAGCAGTATAGCTACTGCGGGTAGGCCAGATTATCTGTGGCCGATAATGGGGAACAGAATACGGTAAAATATAGGGAATTAAATTTTCACTTTGCAGTATTGTACCTTGGAATGATTTTAACCAATCGAAAGCATGATATCAAGCAGGCAGCCTTCGCAAAACTTGACGCCGTATGGAATAATACTCATGGAGGAGCTGCAATTTCGGGATTAAAGGGGGCTTCGTAAGAGAAAATTTTTTGGGTAAATATTGTATAGCAAGCATTTTTCTACGAACATGCAAGGGAAGTTCGCAGGATTCTACCAAAAGTGCATTTGTAGGTGTTGATTTCAGAGCTCCTATACAAGTGCGCAGTGCTTGGTATTGACATATATTAAGAGTATTCAAATTCGTGCTCGCTGCCAAGTCACAGATATGTGTACCATAGTCCAGGATCGATCTTATAGTGGACTTGTACAAGGATATTGCTACACATGGGTCAGCTCCCCAGTGTCTAGGGGTAATAGCTTTTATTATCTGTATGTACTGATCACTTTTCGAGCGTAAATAGCGAAAATTCTGCTTCCATGTAAGCTTATGATCTATAAATAATCCTAGATATTTATGTTGACTAACTATGGGGATTTCATAAGCATAAAAAGAAATCGGTGAGCGATCATAGGTACGATGGTGTTAGAAGATCATCGCTCGACATTTAGCGATAGAAAGATGCAGTCCATGAGCATTCAACCATGTCATGGCCTCTCTAAGCGTGTATACGATATGCTGTCTACAAAACTGTAAATTCTCGTGCGTATAATAAACCAAAAAATCATCTGCGAACGCCTGTATACGAGCATAGCGGAGAATGACTGTTTCAAAGTCCTTCATAAATATAGCAAAAAGTATGTCGCTCAGTATATCTCCCTGAGGCAAACCTGTACTCACCTGACGTGGCTGTATTGTATATTGCGATGTTTTAAAGTACAATGTTCGATATGTAAGTAAGTGTCTAAGAATGGTAATAATCTCCACTGCTATTTTAAGAGATGCCAGTTTATCCCATAGGATATTCAGTGGTACAGAGTCGTAGGCCCGTTGGATATCTAGAAAAACCGCAATCGTGCTGTGTTTCCTGTGACGAGCTGGTAACAAGTCGAAAATGAACATATTAAACGCATCATATGAACGTCGTCCCTTGAAAAAGGCATATTGATATTGCGGCGTTAGACTATAATACTCCAATGCCCATATAATCCTCCGAAGTAAAATCTTTAAAAAGACTTTGCGGATACAAGAACCTAACACTATACCGCGGTAATTGTTCGGTTCAGAGGGTAATTGCCTATTTTTAAGAATAGGAATAAGAAAAAAATAATTTCACGTAGGTGGCGTAATAAAATTTCGAAGGATGTCATTATACATCTCTAATAATATTTTCTTAGCTCTAAGCGGTAATAATAATTTAAGCATCTGATACG
The DNA here is from genome assembly GCF_040414725.1 of Anabrus simplex. Lineage (NCBI taxonomy): Eukaryota > Metazoa > Arthropoda > Insecta > Orthoptera > Tettigoniidae > Anabrus > Anabrus simplex. The sequence goes on along the minus strand of NC_090271.1, from coordinate 131,011,508 downwards.
ATACATTATCAGGACCGGGAGATGAATTCGAACAAGATTGAAAAACCGCTTCTAATTCCTGGTGGTCGCACGGCTGTAATAACACGGAAAAGCGTGTATCGTGCATGTCTTGTAAGTGGACATAATGAGGTACTACATAATCTGGAGTCTCACGATCAAGAAAATCTGATAACACCTGTCGTGGAATTGTCATGGGAGGGGAATGTTGCGTAACTCTTGTTATCGCCCGGATAGCATTCCACAAAGTTGTGATAGAAACTTGACGAGTAAGGGAAGAGGTGAACTCTCGCCAAGCTAAATGACGTTTTTTGTGCAAAACTTTTCGAGTGTGTGCTATATGATGTTTGAGCCTGAAATAATTGTGAAATGTGGAGTGTTGCCTATATTGGCGGAACAAAAGCTTACGAGTTTGTATCAATAAATGGCATTCCTCGTCACACCATTTAACTTTCGGAGGGCGCCTATAAGTTGGAGGGGGGGTTGTTATTATGGGATGATGCAAATTAATATACTCTTGTAAAATCTGAAGTAACGATTGATAAGAAAAAAGGTTGTCAGGTATTCGTCGTAAACTATCCTCAAGGTATGCGGCATATAACTGCGGTTTAAATCTCCGTAACGAACGGACAGCGTTTTCGGCAAGTAAATGCGAAGGTGAAGAACTAGGTCGGCCTAAGCCATATGAAATAACAATGGGAAAATGATCACTTGAGTAAGTGTCAGCTAAGGTGTGCCATGTGGTAATCGACAACATACTTCGCTTACATAGCGTTAAATCCACTGCGCTGGGAGGAGCGGAGGGCGCAGTAAGACGTGCGGGGGAACCGTCGTTCAATATTGCAAGAGAATTCTTGTTAACTGCATTGAGGAAGAGGTGTGTCCGTACTTCCTCCCCACACCGTATGGTGAATATTATAGTCCCCAAAAATAAAAAAAGATATGGTTCTGTGGCAAATTGCTGAAAAAATTGATCCCATTGCCTTTCAGTGATGTAAACGTCTGGTGGACAATAAATATTCACAAGCAGGATGTGCTTATAATATATTCCTATAACATAGGCGGAGGGTATTGTCTGAATATTCGAATTAAGTCTATATGTCAGGGAAGAGTGAACCAAAAAGCCAACTCCTCCATATCCTGGTCCGTCGTGACGAACAACATTATAATTAGGATACGCTATGCGCTTGGAAGGGTCACACCAGGTTTCTTGTATTGCTAAAAAAATTGGGTACAGTTTCCTGAATAAGATTAAACAGCTCATGACGTTTATTCATGATACTCCTAGAGTTCCACTGTGTGATTCTGATCATAGAACTGTATAAAATTGTAAACCTTGTCCCGTAACTGATAAATATTATGAGCTATTGTTGGATTATCACCCAATAATTGCACCAATTGTTTGATGGATTGATAGATTCCACTTTGAAGGTGGTCTCTTTGCCTTTGAAGAGAAGATATCAGTTGCGTCTTCGAGGCGCTATTAGTGGAGGCAGGCACGTCTATTGAAGCCTCGATCCTCTGGCTGGGAATATTAGAAAAAGTTGATACTCGTGAATTATCCATCTCCATGCTAGGTGTAGCTCGAATCAAATTGTAGTAACCATCCCGATCATATCCCGGGGCAGGCACAGGTCGCGGTGATTGCAAAATTACTTGCGTAAATTTTCTCTTTCGTGGATTCTCCGGTGTAGGAGGTGGCATTTCCCTAGTTAATGGGGTCAAAATGTTGGGAATTGGCAGCAGTATTGTATTCAACAGGCTGGACTTTCTTCACAGCGTCCTTGAACGGTATGTTAACCGTGCTCATGATCTTTTTAATACGTACTTGCTGCTGGTGTGCCGGGCATTCAGGTTCCCTGCCAAAGAACGCATTGAAGAAATGTTTCTGTACAGTTCGTCGTGATGTAGTGTAGAGCGCAACGCCCACACCTTGGACTTGTCGCCCTACAATGTTTATCCACATGTCCATATCTTTGGCTTTTTTGCAAATGATAGGGGCAAAAACATATGGTTCATCTTCTAAATGTACCTGATACAGTGAAACATACTGAGGAAGTTTCTGTGCCCTAAAGAAAACTTTAATAGATCCCGTTGGGACATACTGGTTTCCCTCTTGGCTAACGATCCTACGATTCAGACGTTGAACTGATTTTATAGTTGCCGCAGACTTTAAATGTTGTAATATGGTAGCTTCACTTGGAGTTTTTTCAACTCCCCTTATAATACCCACGCGCAATACATTTGAGCTGGGTATATACGCCCTGAGTTTAAGTTAAGCTAATAAAGGATGCTTAAGGAATGAATTCGCTTGTACGGCGTATACAAATTCAAGTTGTACTCTGTTTCTGCCCTTTCGTGCCACAGATTTGATCCCCGGGATTTTATATTCATAAAAAATTCTACCCAAGGTCATGGGATGCATATGACCTACATTTTGGGCTGCGGTAGACTCCAAGAAAATGATAAATGGGCCATAATGTGTACAAGGGTAAACTTCTTGTGGCTCAGCCTTCGGAACCTGATCACCAAGTTCTTTATCCTCACGCCTATCTTGCCTTTCAGCATTATTCACTTTAGCACTATTTTCACTTGAGCTATCTTCTGTATCTTGCTCCATTTGAACTGTTTCTTCACGCTCGATTATTAAATTCGGGGGTCAGGAGCCTCTTCACCCCCACTGTTCGCTGCCATAGCCTACGTCTTACACTCGTACTATTACACGTCAAAGAAGTCCACGGCACCTCGTCACAGCGATTATCCACTCGACCACACGCTATCACCGCTGAGAGGGAACTGAAGTTTAATATGTTATTTCTTCTCATAAAACATGTTGCAGTACCACACGTAATCATAGAATTCGCGCCAACAACAGAACATAAACGCGAACCTAGCAGTGGAAAAGAGAAAAACTATTACCCCGATATTAATGCAAGAAATTGGCTTTCTGTCCAGGCCTTCTAGTATCTAGTAAGCTTTGACTAGTGATAGGCTAGCGACGGAATCGAGTAATGTGCTCTTAGAATCAAGACCGACTCCAATCCTCAGACCTTAAAGCTACTCTCGTTCGTTCAAAGATGGCGAATCGAGTAGCCGGAATTGTTGGAAATGTGGGTTTGTTTTGGTTTGTTGTTATCGTATGTAGTCGGTGTAATTTTATGAACGTTGACGGTAAATGTTAGTTTCTTTGTAGAATATACGTGTGCGAGTGTATTTATATGAGTCAGTGGACACATAGGATCTGTAATTATACACAGTAATGTGAGAATATGCTTGTTCTTATCGTGTTTTGCCCATCAAAGAACAGGAGTGCACTAGGTGGACCCGGTTTTAGAACTATGGCAATGCCTCTCATACAACTATTCTTAAGTTTCCTATGGAATAGAACATTAAGAGAGAAATGGATTAGGAATATATATCGTGATTATTTCGAAATCCATGAGAAAACTGTAGTGTGCATATATCATTTTGAGAATAAGTCTGAGGTTAGGGAAGCCATTTCTCTACTTCCAAACGATTCGTGTACCTCGAAAAATATTAATTTAGATAGAATATAACTGATATTGTGTTATTCCGTCAGTGTCTATGTGCTTCAAAATGTCGAATGATTTAGATGCAAGTGTATTTTACAATAATCTGTGCTTTGCCTGCGGAAATGTTTGGCTGGATCTTGGAGTATAACAAAACTTATAATTGTGACAGATGGAGCAATGTGTATACTGTTACACGGAAGAAGTAGTAACTTGAGGGATGAGCTGGGTTTGTAACGTAGGGTTTTACATTACCAACACCTTCCGATTCATGCTGTGGTTATCTGTTATCAAGCAGACAGCGCCAAAACTGAAGCTCGCCCATGTGGTTAAATATTAATGTTTAATCAATAGAGTTTTTGCACTCATGTTTTTTAATAGGTAAAAAATTATATCTTTAGTGTCTGAACGTTTCATTACCAAGGTTACTATCATTGTGTGACGTACTGTTATGCCATATGTCAACATTATGTTAACATTACCAGGGCCGTTCATTGAGTTAACACAATCTTTCTGGTTTACTTGGACTGAGTGACGGTTAAGGCGCTGGCCTTCTGACTCAAGTTGGCAGATTCGATACTGGCTCAGTCCGGGGGTATTTGAAGGTGCACAAATACGTCAGCCTTGTGTCGGTAGATTTACTGGCACGTAAAAGAACTACTGCAGGACTTAATTTCGCCACTTCGACGCCTCCGAAAACCGTAAAAAATATAGTTAGTGGGACGTAAAACCAATAACATTATTATTTCGGGTGTACTTCCCATTCATTGGGTGCTAAATTTAAGAAATTGCTCACCCCTTCAAAATTAAGGTGACAAATTATGTTTCACAGCTCTCATTAGAGCGAATAAATCGAGGAATTTCGCACCTTAATTTATTTTGAAACATTCAAAATGATGTTAGAAATATCATTTTAACAATTTATCACGTATTTTCATCCATCCAGCGAAGTAAAATCTAAGAGAAAACGTTATTTGACGAATTGAAATTTCTAAATAATCACCTTGTTGGTCTCTTTTCTAGTAAAACATATGTGATTCTAGTTGATTATATGTGGTGCGTACTTGTTGGCGAAGCGTTTTCATATGTGTAAAAGTGATTTTCCCTATGATGTTGCATTTATCATGTTAAATTACCGCCATTTACATAATATGTACGTGATATTTTCGTGTTAGGCAATGCCAGCAATCCAGCTACTTCGGCCACCATGTTTTTTTTAATATTACGGTCTGAGGATTGGAGTCGGTCTTGCATAGAGCAGGCAGTATAGGAGGATCGAGACGGCGTTGGTCCAAGCATACTAGTGTCGCTATCTGTGGACATGTCTATTTTACTGGAGTGCACAGCATTCAGGGTCACCCACAGGATAATTTTGTGGTGTGGATAGGGTTGCCAGATTTCCGGATGGCAAATAAGGAACAGTCGTTCGATTCTAAATCACAAATAAGGAACACTTCTATTTCCTTGCCATATAGCGCTAAATTAAGGCACCACAGACATGATTAAGAGAAGAGACCAGGGTTATATTAACAAATAAATAGCGGTAATAATATAACAGCGTCAGCGTGAAATATGTAGGTACTTAATTTATTACAAACTAATAATGCGGTAGTCTTTACATTGACATGAACATTTCACAAGTACTTATCATCTGAAGAAGCAATTTGTAACAGTTTGTTATTCAACACAACTTTCTTGAGAAATTCCTTACAATTCTCATCATAGTTGAAGTACACAAGAAGTCCATTTTTTAGTAAATCTACGGCATTAGTTCAGCCCGTGGACCGCCGTAATTTGTAATGTTACAAGTGAGTGGAATTAGTGAAATCTTACTTGGAGACCGTCCCAGGGGAGAGCTGTGTTCTTTGAGATGTCCAGGAACCCACCATCCCGCCCCAAGAAGCACATTTACTTTTATAACCTAATTAAGATTATTACACGCCATGTTCATTTCTGAAGTAGGTACTTGTATTCTTATCGGCCAATGTAAAGTGGTACGTGATCTCATTCCCGTCAAGTATAAGATGATAATCCGTTACCAACCGCAGCACAATAAAAGTGCGCTGCTGTCGCCCAGTCTAGACATCAGGACACTAGGGGCCTAGGGCCGCTTCGCGGCTTCTAACTGTCGAGACCAATGGTCTTGTCCACGGCAAGAATCCTGACCTCCAGAACAATCGTCTTTTCTAGATCCTATCCTAACCGTATACGAAACAAGGGCCTAACGCCGCTTCGCGGCTTCTAACCTTCCAGACCAATGGTCTTGTCCACGGCAAGAATCCTAACCGTCCAGACCAATAATCTTGTCTAGATCCTATCCTAACCGTATACGAAACTAGGGGCCTAACGCCGCTTCGCGGCTTCTAACCGTCCAGACCAATGGTGTTGTCCACGGCAAGAATCCTAACCGTCCAGACCAATGGTCTTGTCCACAGCAAGAATCCTAACCGTCCAGACCAATCATCTTGTCTAGATCCTATCCTAACCGTATACGAAACTAGGGGCCTAACGCCGCTTCGCGCCTTCTAACCGTCCAGATCAATGGTCTTGTCCACGGCAAGAATCCTAACCGTCCAGACCAATGGTCTTGTCCACGGCAAGAATCCTAACCGTCCAGACCAATCGTCTTGTCTAGATCCTGTCCTAACCGTATACGAAAATATACGAAACTACGGGCCTAAGGCCGCTTCGCGGACGGCAAGAACGGGAACAATTCGAAGCATAGTTCCTAAGTAGAGAGGTTGGCAGCACTGAGCATTGCTGAAGAACATCCTTTCCAAGAAGGCCGCGAGCGAGAAAACAAACAACAGTCGTTTCGCGTTTGTGTGAATAGCGGTCCACGGGCTGAACTAATGATATTCACACCACAATTAGCACACATTCCCTCATTCGCGCACACTCTATTATAGAAATCATAACCATAATTCACTTCGAGATCATCATTACTACTTAATGCCCCAACAACTAATCCATCTTCATCACATTCCATACCGGCTCCTACTTTCACCACTTTCATGCCAACAACACTGCTACTCTCGATTCTCTTACCAGAAGTTTCATTAATCTCAAAGTCACCATTTTCACACATACTTAATCAACCTAACCTTAATCCTCACGTACACTTAAATCAACAAAAAATCCTCACTTTGATGTATACTCTGTAAAAACGCATCACTCACTAACCAACCTTCATCAACTTCACGAAAAACTTCACTTTCAATTTCAGAAACTTCCACAGGATCATCGATCGCAACACCGCTATTGCCATCACCACTAGTACAAAGTAAGTCATCCGACACATCTTTCTTACTTTCATCACGCCTCCAATTCTCAAAATTTCTCTGATCATCGGTTTTACTCTCTACTTTATCAAATGCTTTACATGCCTCCCTTAACACTTTACCCCCTCGTCGATCTTATTGGACAATCCATCACTTATACTATAGATTTTTCTGGACAATTTTATACTTACTGTTAACAACATTTAATTCACCCTTCAAGTCTTTACACTAACTATCGATCTTGCTGGACAATTCGTTAAATAGCTATTTAATCATACTAAAAGTTAAAGCCTCCCCATGATCCACTACATGCTGAGTCTTTGACGGATTACTCGATTCCTCACATATCTTTGCGAATTGATCTACACTGCTGTTAGCCATTTCGCTATTTTTACTTAAATTAGATAGACTTGATGTGGTGGAATTCTTTTGACTTCTCTTATCCTGATTCATAGTACCAGCAACTTTAACAACCTCCCTATTTCTTAATTTTATAATACTCGACTCGCTACAACATTTCTTCATACTCCAACATACATATCATGTACATAAAAACACTTCACTGACATAGTTAGTAGAATTCCAACCGCACCTGACAAGTGCACCTACGCTTATACGCCTAACAGATGTACCAATCATTCAGCCCCACGTTGGGCGCCAATTGTAAATGTATGTGAATATCAATAAATAATAATAATAATAATAATAATAATAATAAAATAAATAACTGAATACACTGACTGACAGAGCAAATGCAACACCAAGAAGGAGTGGTCAGAACTTTATGCCAATTGCAGGGTAGACTGACGTCACTGAGGTATGCTCACGATGTGAAATGCGCCGCTGTGCTGCGCACGTAGCGAACGATAAATGGTACACGGCGTTGGCGAATGGCCCACTTCGTACCGTGATTTCTCAGCCGACAGTCATTGTAGAACGTGTTGTCGTGTGCCACAGGACACGTGTATAGCTAAGAATGCCAGGCCGCCGTCAACGGAGGCATTTCCAGCAGACAGACGACTTTACGAGGGGTATGGTGATCGGGCTGAGAAGGGCAGGTTGGTCGCTTCGTCAAATCGCAGCCGATACCCATAGGGATGTGTCCACGGTGCAGCGCCTGTGGCGAAGATGGTTGGCGCAGGGACATGTGGCACGTGCGAGGGGTCCAGGCGCAGCCCGAGTGACGTCAGCACGCGAGGATCGGCGCATCCGCCGCCAAGCGGTGGCATCCCCGCACGCCACGTCAACCGCCATTCTTCAGCATGTGCAAGACACCCTGGCTGTTCCAATATCGACCAGAACAATTTCCCGTCGATTGGTTGAAGGAGGCCTGCACTCCCGGCGTCCGCTCAGAAGACTACCATTGACTCCACAGCGTAGACGTGCACGCCTGGCATGGTGCCGGGCTAGAGCGACTTGGATGAGGGAATGGCGGAACGTCGTGTTCTCCGATGAGTCACGCTTCTGTTCTGTCAGTGATAGTCACCGCAGACGAGTGTGGCGTCGGCGTGGAGAAAGGTCAAATCCGGCAGTAACTGTGGAGCGCCCTACCGCTAGACAACGCGGCATCATGGTTTGGGGCGCTATTGCGTATGATTCCACGTCACCTCTAGTGCGTATTCAAGGCACGTTAAATGCCCACCGCTACGTGCAGCATGTGCTGCGGCCGGTGGCACTCCTGTACCTCCAGGGGCTGCCCAATGCTCTGTTTCAGCAGGATAATGCCCGCCCACACACTGCTCGCATCTCCCAACAGGCTCTACGAGGTGTACAGATGCTTCCGTGGCCAGCGTACTCTCCGGATCTCTCACCAATCGAAAACGTGTGGGATCTCATTTGACGCCGTTTGCAAACTCTGCCCCAGCCTCGTACGGACGACCAACTGTGGCAAATGGTTGACAGAGAATGGAGAACCATCCCTCAGGACACCATCCGCACTCTTATTGACTCTGTACCTCGACGTGTTTCTGCGTGCATCGCCGCTCGCGGTGGTCCTACATCCTACTGAGTCGATGCCGTGCGCATTGTGTAACCTCAATTATTGGTCCGTGCCGTCTCTGTTTTTTCCCCAACTTTCATCCCTTTCGAACCACTCCTTCTTGGTGTTGCATTTGCTCTGTCAGTCAGTGTAAATAAAATTACTCAAAAATTAATAAAATAATTAATCGAAATGTCCGTAGTATGGGCGCCAGAGTTCACCATAATGGATCCCTCGAATTTAGATAGAGCATGATAATTCTTTATCTCCCGGGTCGTGTACATAAAAGCTGCGTACTGGTACAACTGCTTCAGGCCTTACCTAACCTGAAAACGACTGAATAGGTAGGAACTGCACCTAGATTCATCAATAACTCCACTGATTCTAAAGTATCTAACTATATTCTCATTAAAATACGTGCATGAGCACGTCATCAACACACCAAAATACGCTTATAATACACAAACAAAATATTACTGGAAGACCCCATATTTACAACAACAACAACAAAGAAAACAGTGGGAAAATGAAAGCGAGAACTAAGCCACCATTTGTGATTAGTCCGTTGAACAATGTACATGTATGTGTTGCATGTTGGGTATTCAGCCCGAAGGCTGGTTGGATCCTCAACAGGTTCACCATTAGCTGTCATAGATGGCCTAGGTGTCACTGAAGAGGCGTACTAGGGAAATGAGGAGTGAGGTAGTTTCCCGTTGCTTTCCTCACTGAGACAGAAGTTGCACATCAGTCTGCCAAGCCTACTGAAATGCGTGCACCAACCGACCCTATGAGCGACATCTTCACACCATTCATAGCAGGGACTGGCTGCATAAGGAATGGCATTACTAGCGTCACTCATACCTCAGCCACTTTCATACTGTCAAAGCCAACTATAAGACTGAGACAAGTCAATGAAAGTAACAGAAGACATAGTGCACTGTAAACACTACATCTTGCCAGAAAAGGCCTACAATGTACATATATGTATATAAGAACTCTTCACTGTCTCTATATCAATACGACTTGCCGATTCTCATAATCGACAATTATTATATCACACGGATACTGAACCTCATAATACTGTGTGTTCGACCTCATACGGACAGGTTCCCTGAGAACACGTGGTGCTAGGAACCACATGCTGGTTCATACACATAGAAAGATGAACTGTACTTAATCATACATATACTAGGTTTATTACACTATATACACCTCTTGATACATTTGTTTAACCTGTCGCCCACGCGATGGTTTAGATATTTACAAAATTTGTCCGCATAGCACATTTTAACATAGTCCGGCAGCCATGCTGCCTTTTCTAGTCACCCTCGCTCACACGATGGTTCGCGAAGGTGCCCGAACACTTCCGAGATACAAACAGCCGCTGGAAGAGGCGCAGCGCTAATGCAGTGGCGCTCTGGTCAATCACAAACATACCGCCACACCTAAATGTATCACATTTAACAATAACAAGAAATGCTGAATTTAAAATGAACACATAGTCATATTATGAAGTTCTTTCACCATCAATACATATACCGATATGAAACACGCACACCTTCAACCAAAGTAACTGAGCAAAAATGTACACAGATGTTCAAATAATGAAACCTAAATGAACAAATTCAAATCCTACAATAAAAAGTAGACACAAACAATAAAGGACACTGATCATAATTAAAATCTTACAATACAAGAGCAAAGAATTTAACACCAACATGAAATGAAACACTGAATGTATTAGCAAGTATCAGTCTTGAGCTGGCAATGGACATAACTTATGTACAGAACGCCTCAAAATTCCATTGCTGGTGCGAATTGTAACCGTACGCACTCGTCCGTCCTTCCCAGGATGAGTTTCCTCGACCGTTGCAAGTCGCCAAGAGAGAGGAGGAATGTTGTCGTCCTTAACTAAGACGATAGTTCCAGGCTGAAGGTTAGGCTGATTCGTCAACCATTTCTGCCGCTGTTGTAAGCTATTAAGATAGTCATTAGACCACTGTTTCCAAAAGTTCTGCTGCAGCGCCTGAATATAGCGCCATCTGGAAGTATAACAGTGCACACTATCACTAAGGTCAGGTTCAGGGAAGGATAGCAGGGGGGCTCCGATCAGAAAGTGGCCAGGAGTCAGGTATGAGGGTTCATCACGGTCGTCTGAGAGTCTAACGAGCGGTCTTGAGTTTAGGCATGCCTCTATTTGGCAAAGTAGGGTATACATTTCGTCGTATGTCAAGCAGGCATTGCCAGCGGTTCTTCGCAAATGATGTTTCATGGATTTCACCCCAGCTTCCCAGAGTCCCCCGAAGTGAGGCGAATCAGGAGGAATGAAATGCCAAGTGAATCCCTCTTGCGCTGCGTTGTTCAGAACATCTGTCTTCCACTGTTCCGACCGGTGCACCTTCAACAATTCATTTCTAGCTCCTACAAAGTTAGTAGCATTGTCGCTGTATAGGTTTGTACACCTCGCCCTCCTGGCCGCGAATCTCCGTAAGGCGGCAATAAAGGCCTGTGTGGTCAAGTCACGAACTAATTCCAAGTGTATTGCCTTGGTACAAAGGCAAACGAACAATGCTACGTAGCATTTTACCTTGACCTTGCTCCTGGTTGCACCCTGTTTAATGTACAACGGGCCAGCGTAGTCAACTCCCGTATTCAAGAATGGGCGCGATGGAGTCACTCGAGGAGACGGTAGCTGCCCCATGAGCTGCGTTGCTGTTGAGGCTCGTAGTCTGAAACACTTCACACATTGGTGAATGACACTCCGTACCACTTTCTTTATGCTCACTACCCAATATCTGGACTTAAGAGAGGCTGCTACATTATTCGAACCAGCATGTAGCAGACGAATATGCTCGTCAGCCACAATCAACTTGGTTATATTATGACGCTGAGGTAATATGATTTGATGCCTTTCTCCAAATGGTTTCAAAGAGTTTTGTAAGCGTCCCCCTACTCGTAATACATCGTTCCCATCTAGGAATGGGTCCAGATTTCTTATTGAACTTTGCGGTGAAACTGATGAGTTCGACTTCAACTCGCCTATTTCCCTTGCGAATGTCACACGTTGAGCAAGTTTGATACATATCTGAAGTCCCATTGCTAGCTCTTCTGCAGATAATGGTCCTGTTCTTCTTACGTTGTGTCTTCTGGAATTGAAAACAAATCTGTTACAATAAGCCATCACCCTCTGTAGACGACGGAGAGATGAGAACCGTGTCGTAACTTCGTCAGATGGAGTGGCACTGAGTAAACATTGTACCGTATCCCTTCTTTCTGGAAGTTCGTCTGCAGAATCGTTTGAATCCTTAGTGGGCCAGGTACTTGTGTCTTGCACCAACCATGCCGGTCCATGCCACCATTGTTCATTATGTTGTAGGCTGAGTGGTCCTTCTCCCCTTGAAAGAACATCGGACGGATTGTCTTCTGACATAACATGACCCCACTCGGCTCTTCTAGTCAACTGCTGTATCTCAGAGACACGATTTGCAACGAACGTTTTCCATCTCGTCGGTTCAGCTGCAAGCCACGAGAGTACTATGGTCGAGTCAGTCCACAAGAAAGTATTGTCAATTTTCAGATTCAGGGTGTTGGTAGTCTTATCCACCAGACGTGCCAACAAAAGAGCCCCACACAGTTCTAATCTAGGTAGAGACTGTTGTTTCAGAGGAGCAACTCTGTATTTCGAACATACCAAATGTACCGAAACTTCACCGTGTTGATTGGTACTGCGGATATACACACATGCTGCGTAGGCCCGTTCAGAAGCGTCTGAGAAGCCATGAACTTGTATCTGGACGACTCTACCCGTACAAAGAATCAACCTGTCGACATGAATGTTGTTCAGTGTTGGAAGATCAGTAAAGATTTTAATCCAGCCCTCAAGTAAAGGAGATGGTAGTGGTTCATCCCACTCTAGTTTTTCTTGCCACAACTGCTGCATGAAAATTTTACACATTACGATTACTGGTCCTATCAGCCCTAGTGGATCAAATATAGAGGCTATAATTGAAAGCACATTTCGTTTCGTAGGGCCTCCATTGTTCTCCTTGATGTGAACCTCAAACTGGAACTTGTCAAGCAAGGGATGCCACAGCAATCCTAGCGTTTTAATATTGTCTTCCTTGTCAAATCGTAGGGGTAACTGTGATTCTCTCAGTTCTGCTGGTATCGTCTCAAGTACAGCGGAGTGATTCGAAGTCCACTTGCGGAGCGGGAAGCCTGCGCGTTGCAGCAATTCTTGTAGTTCTCCTCGCAGCTCTATAGCATTTTCCACTGTATCGCTACCACACAATACATCGTCCATGTAGAAGTCCCGCTTCAACACGCGAGATGCTGTAGGGAACACGTGGGCTTCTTCTTCAGCCAGTTGAGTTAGACACCTTGTGGCTAGGAAGGACGCTGAGGATGTACCGTATGTTACAGTCCTCAGTTGGTAGGTGCGTAGAGGCTCGGATGGATGTTTTCGCCAGATTATACGCTGTAAGTTAACATCCTTGTCGTCTACTCTGATCTGACGGTACATTTTTGTAATGTCTGCCGTCATCGCAATCTGATGTGTGCGAAACCTTGTCACAATTGATAGTAGATCTTGTTGAACAGTAGGTCCCACCGCGAGAGTGTCATTGAGGGAAACGCCATTGTCAGTTTTGCAAGACGCGTCGAATACAACCCGTGTCTTAGTAGTGGTACTCTCTGCCTTCAAAACTGCATGGTGTGGGAGATAGCAGAATGCTCCTTCGTCTTTGCATATATCTGGGGCCAGCTTCATATGACCCAGGGTCTCATACTCCTCCATGAAATTCACGTAATCAGCTCGCAGATCAGGTCTCTTCTCAAGCTTCTATTCCAGTAGTCTGAATCGTTTCTCCGCTATTTTGTAAGAGTTTCCAAGTTGCAGACCTTCTGCCTTCGTAGGCAACCTTACAATGAAACGTCCACTGTTGTCCCGTTTGGTGTGAGTTACGAAATGCTCTTCGCAGTACTGCTCCTCCTGGGTTAGGGGCATTTTTCCAGTTGTCACTTCTTCTATTGCCCAGAATTTTTCCATCTTCCTATTGAGGTCATCGTCCTGTCTGAGGAAAAATGATGAAGTGGGTGGAGTTTCTGCTCTCTCACTAGTCCGAGCCCGCGACTTAATTGGACCTGACAGTATCCATCCCAATACAGTATTTTTCAAGATGGGTAGCTCATTGCAGTTTTTCCGCCACCCTTCCTGCAACAACTGCATAAAAATCTCCGCACCGATGAGCATGTCTACTGGTCCTGGCTTGTTGAAGTGAGGATCCGCCAATGTGATATCCTCAGGCAGGTTCCACGATTTACAATCAATATGGTTCGCTGGAATATCACCTGTTATGTGAGGGAGTATAGAACACGTTATAACAGTTTCGAATCTGGACACATTAGAAATGATACGAACGTCAACACTTTGAGATGCGGTGACAGCAGTGTTATTTATACCACTAATTGGAATACAGTTTCTATGTCGTTGCAGCCTCAGCTTACTTGCAAGTGACTCGGTTATGAAATGTGATTGCGATCTATTGTCAAGTAGAGCTCGGCACTGGTGAATTCGACCATTGTTGTCTGCAACTCCTACTATTGCAGTGGACAGCATTACTTGAGACTGTGGCTTGAATTTTAGTGTGCAGTAACTAGCATTACTCCGACCCTGTTCGTCGTCTCTAATGCCGGTACCTCTACTAGCTTGGGTATCCTTGTTTGTAGTCGTTTGATTGTGTGTGGCACTGTCAAAGTGAATCAAAGTGTGATGTCTACGCTGGCAAGTCTTACAGCTATCAGATTTGCACACGTTGACACTATGATGCCTAAAACAGTTAAAACATAAACCCTTTCTTTTAACAAAATCATACCGTTCTCTTACGTTAGCTTGCAGAAATCCTTCGCACCGATGTAACGGATGATCTAAGTCACAAAAGTCACACTTCCCCCTTGTAGATACATATGAGTTAACTTGAATTGGGCTTTCATTGTTTCTCACATACTGGTGCTTAGCTGGATTTGCTGCGCTCTCCCTCTGTTCCCGTGTTGCCATCATCAATTCTAACACTTGTGCCCTCTCTTCCAAAAAGGTGGATACCTCAGCGAGTCTCGGAAAATCATTGCTTGGAGCTTTCATTTCGAACTCTTTACGGGTAGCGGGATCTAACTTGTCTAACATCAGCTGCTGGAGTAAGGCTTCGTGTAAAGGCACTGAAAGGTTGAGGTTCTGAATAGCGTTTAAATTGCTTACTAAGTGGTTGTTCAACTTCCTAAGGTCTGATGCTATATCTTTGTGACATGTAGGTAATGACAATAGAGCCTTGATATGTTGTGTTGCTATCAGTTTTCTGTTGTTGTACCCCTTACATACGACTTCCCAAGCTACTACAAAGTTAGAGTTAGAAACAGGAATGTTCTGAATTAATTGATGAGGCTCGCCCTTGAGTGCTGAAAGTAGATAATGAAAACGCTGAACGTTTGATAGTTTTAAATTGTCAACAATTAAAGCCTGAAAAGTGTCTTGAAAATGAGTCCAAGTCTCATACTGCCCATGAAATGTAGGGAGGTCAATGACGGGCAATCGTATTTCCATGGAATTTTGTTGGGAATTACTGCAAGAATGCTGAGATAACTGATCGATATTCTGCTCGGGGGCTGTGCTCTTTTCTATCAGTGTAGTCATTCTCGCCTCTAAATCGTAATAGTTTTCTTCAAACTGTTCCCTATCCCGTTCATGATTTTCGTAGTTCTCGTCGTCATTAATCTCGAGTTTACACTGAACATGCTTATATTCTTCCCAGAGTGAAGGCAATTGTTTCAACCTGCTACGTACTGCATTAATATCGGAGCCCGCCACAAACTTGTCTACATATTTACTGATACGTGTCAGTGACCCTTTAATGACCGCTCGTTGTTTCACTAATAGGTTTTTCTCACTAGACTCCATGATATGAGTTAGGAAAGACAGGAAAAATTAAAGGAATGACTGACCTCTGGTATACTGCTGTGATGTGCACTTATGCTTTGTCCGCCTCGTCAGTTCAGCATGCCGTAGGGATGATGATACACGTGCTCCAATATTCTTTCCACAGGTTGTCAGCACTCGAAACATACACTCACAAACACCGGAGGACCACGTAATATTATAGCATTACGACACTTTCAAGAATCCGGCCCGGTATGACCATGTTCCGACCTCATACGGACAGGTTCCCTGAGAACACGTGGTGCTAGGAACCACATGCTGGTTCATACACATAGAAAGATGAACTGTACTTAATCATACATATACTAGGTTTATTACACTATATACACCTCTTGATACATTTGTTTAACCTGTCGCCCACGCGATGGTTTAGATATTTACAAAATTTGTCCGCATAGCACATTTTAACATAGTCCGGCAGCCATGCTGCCTTTTCTAGTCACCCTCGCTCACACGATGGTTCGCGAAGGTGCCCGAACACTTCCGAGATACAAACAGCCGCTGGAAGAGGCGCAGCGCTAATGCAGTGGCGCTCTGGTCAATCACAAACACTGTGTTCACTGACTTTAACACTTGTTGTAAAGATGTATACATTTGAAAACACACGCTTGTCGTTCCTGAACATTAATTTATGATATAGCACCTCCCAGCTTTCAGCAACATGTATTGCCAGGCCGCCACAAAGTGATACAATACTCAACGCGTTAGCACAAACTTCCACGAACTTTGAAGTTCAGTCCAGTATTTGCAGCAGTGTCACTCCAGTACTGTATATCCAGTTTCACTCCCGTATCATGTGTCCGCACTACTTCATACCCGTACAGTGTGTGTAGTTTCTTTCCCCTTTTTTAATTTGCTATTAATTTCTAAGAAGAAAAGAGATAGCTGGGTGGAGTGGGAAGTGATACAAGGAGTATCTGCCGGTTTCCGAGTCAGACTCGCTACCACGGCAAGTGTTTGTGTTAGGTATATGGTGTTGAAGTATGGTATTGAAGGGTCAGGGAAAAACCACATAGGCAGAAAGAAGAAAGAGCCTACATGTAAAACCTGACATCTTTTGATAGCACATGCAAGGATGTGGGCTGGATAAAGACCAGAGGTTGTGTTAGTTAGGAATAGGTGTCATGCAATCGTAACCATTTCCTTGCAATTTTCTGTTATTATGGGGATCAGTCCTTCTTGTCACTGCCGGGTCGGCTTGGGTCTGCTAGCGTCTGGGCTTTGGGCCACAGATTCGTCCCATTGTCCAGCAGCCAGCAGTCCCTGGTGCCAAGTCTCCTTTTGGAGAGGGGGGAATTAGAGGCAAGCCTTGCATGCAAGGGGCTATCTTCTTCCTCCTGTCGATGTCCCTCTATGCGGTGTTGATGGAACACACTTGTCACTGCAGATCTAAAACTAAGGTTATTAATAACATATGTATATACATGTTCTCATTGGAGTGCCGGCTGTTTGCCTGCTCTCATGTCCAGCGTTCAACCTAGATAGGAGTGAAATAACTCATTAAACAGATAGATATTAGTGCTGTTTGTAGGGCGCGGGCTGGTGTTCCGCTCCCATGTCTCTGTCGGGGGGCGGGGGTGGATTGATACGTCCTTGGCCGTCTGGCTACGTTGCCGTCGTCTTCTTAGGTTGTACTTCTTATCAATCTTCCTCGCCTGGTCCCTGGGTCTAGGACAGCTGAAACATATTTACATATTTACATAGGTGTCTGCAGTGTGTGGGTTTATGTGGTATATAGTTGTCAGCTTGGCGGGAGGGGGTTGGCTATCGGCCCCTCGCCCACCCAACCCTGTGGCTGAACAGAATGTGCTTCGGTGTAGGATACTTTGTGTAAAGATCGACGTCGTAGCGTCCGATCCCGCTTATTAACGGGTTGATCTTATTACTCCATGACTTTCTGTACATATTTAGTGTCTGTTTACGTATTTGGTGCCTTATTGAGCTGACTTTCGCAATACTGCTTAGTTGGCGTATTGGCGTGTCGTAAGGGAGTCTGGTCACTGCTCGTATGCATTTATTTTGTATTAATTCCAGCTTATTCAGGTTCGTCATTGCAGTGAACCCCCACGCTGGGGCTGCGTACATGATTATTGGTCTGATTAGGGCCTTATACATGTTTATGGCTACTTCCGTGTTAATACTGGACTTTTTGTTCAGTGTAGGATATAGCTGGCTAAGTCGCATGTGTGCTTTTCTTTGGATATCATTGATGCGGTGTAGCATGGTGAGCTTTCTGTCTAGGACTACTCCTAGGTATTTGACTTTGTCATGCCACACTATATCTTCGTTGAAAAGCTTTAGCGGTTTTATGTTGACTGGTCTGCGTGTGCGTCTGTTCTTCTTAGTGAACAGCACGGCTTGGCACTAGTCAACATTGACCTTGATGCGCCATTTCGTTAGCCATGGGTCGAGAGTTCTTAGTGGTATTTGTAGCCTCTTTCGAGCGCACGCTAGCTGTGGATGTTGAACTGTGATTGCGGTGTCATCAGCGTAGAGGTGTGTGGTAGTGAGTTCTGTAGTAGGCATGTCGTTTGTATACAGGACGAAGAGGATTGGGCCGATAAGGGACCCTTGGGCTACACCCGCTCTAATCCTGCGTGTACTTGACAGCGTGTTGTGTACGTCTACTTTGAACTCTCGGCCCTCCAGATAAGATTTTATAAGTCCTATATAGCCTGGGTGGAATTCGTGGTCTATTAGTTTCGCTAGTAGGCCTTCGTGCCAGACTTTGTCAAATGCTTTCTGGATATCAAGGAAAACCGTTCCTGTGTCTCTTCGTTTGTTGAGACCTATGGTGGCTTGTTCTATGAATCGAGTGAGCAGTTGTGGGGCAGAATGTCCGTTCCTAAAACCAAACTGCTCGTTGCGAATTATACCTTTTTCCTTGATATGCCCTATTAACCTTTCCCCTGTGATGTTGAAGTTTATATCGACCTCCGCTTTTCCCTTCCTCTCACATGATACGCCTAGATTGATCTTGGCCAGCCAATTATGAGTGTATCCTCTAGTTAAGACCACGCCGTGAACCTGTTCAAGTGCCACAAGGCAATCACAAGATCAACAAACTCTAGGGTGTTTCACATGACTCATCGGAGATTTCCGACTAACATCAACAAGCTCATGTGATTCTGGGCTATTCACATGTTCATAGAACTTCCCGACTACAACAAGAAGTCCATCTCAACAAACACTCGGATATAGACATAACTCATGCAAAGTTTTCAAGTTCAATATAGCAATGTTTTCCCAGCTGTTGTACAAAACAAATTACTCATACCACATATGGAGACCTCCTAGGTTACAAATATAAATGACAAAATATACAAATGAAATACTGATAATAATGACAATAATATCTCTCACTTCTACATATAGTGCGAGGGTGTGACATATGTACTATCACAATTTTCCTATAAAAGTAAATGTTTTCTGGGGCAGGGTGGTGCGCCCGCAACTTCGGTATAGTTTCCCTACATGTTTACCAGATAAGATTTTGTAACCCTCCCTTTTACAGAAGAGTGCGCATATTATAAGTTACATGCAGAACAAGAAATTATGTAATAATCCAAAAATATCAAACCAGACGGAACAACGTCAGCCGATGATACACCAGAAAAAACATTTTAAATTTCATCAAGATACACATAGCTACGCAGGGTTACCAACATGACAACTAGAGAAAGGATGTATGAGAAGCAGGCCGGGAAACCTTACAGAGGACGAGATCTTACGTGGCGTTGTAGGGAAAGAAACGTGAGAGCATTAACCATTTAGTCTGGTTTACTCACAATAAAGAATTTTAACAAAGTATAAAACACCAATTAAAAGGATAACATTATCAAATAAGAAAAAGGTGAAATCGAACCACGAGGTTCCTATCGGTGGTTCTTCAGAAAATCAAATATCAACACAATATTACAATTACATTTAAAAAGGTGAGCATAACTTCGACGAAGAAATTTACAAGGAACATTTAACAGGGGATATAAACATAATTACAATTATCTTACAAGGCAAATAGAAAAGAATTTACAAAGAAAGTAACAACGGAAAATTTAAATTTAACGCAGAGGCCTTTAGAGTTGCAGTCCTCACTCATCGGCGAGGGACGCATAGCTCAACAGGTGTACACTAAATTGACGCTGAATTACTGTAGGCAACCTGAATGGAAAAAATTAAAATTTACATTACACAAAAGGTTAATAAAAGTAATTGCCTCCAGAACAAAGGATATGCGTAGATGACGAACTAAGGCATTACAAAAACCAAAACGGTGAAAACCAGGGTCTAAGGTAAACTCCGAACAAATGAATTTACATATTAATTTAACATACGAGAAAAGAAAACATGCTTACCCCGGGATGACTGGAGCCGCTGAGCGGACCACCTTACAACGTGCGTCCGATCGTAAGAACGTACGAAAACCAAAAGACGCGGATCAGAGCCCCGCTACTACTGAGTAGCCAAAAGCCGGAAATTGAGAAACACTCAAACAGCCAATCAGGGAAGCTACCTATGATTCGACCCGAAGTTTTCACCAACCAAAATGGCTGTTATTCCAGCCAATGAAAATACCTTACCTAATATGGTAACGTGGGAAACATATTCTAGAGGTTTCGATTGCGAAACTCAGCGATTTCGTGATCGAAGCCTCCACGTGGCAACTACAGGGTGATACAAAAAATGGGCTACAACATGTACACTACTGGAGATCTCCAATACCAAAATCAATGTCTCTTTTTCTTAACACTAAATATAATTGTCTCTTCTGCGAGTCCTGAAAATTCTTTAAATCCACAAAATTTCACAACAAATAAAACACGTATTTCACTACCAAAATTTTCATAAATCTGCAGCAACAAAAAAAAATCTTTAATTGAATTCTTCGAAAATGTTTTAGGATTCCTTGGTTTCCATCCACGTTATTAATTTCTCACCACCGGCGACAGATTTGTAAGATTTATATTGCAAAAGTGTGTACTTTATGTTGTGGAGACTTTGCCTACATTTACGCCATAGCGAACGGCATGATTATCTTCCAATTTGTGGTTAAATCGGAGCTCGGAGCATGCAGTAAAATGGGCATACTCGGGACTGCGAACTGATAGCAGGTACCGTGGTCGATATCCGTAATAACATTTGCGAGAAGACTAGATAAGGTACGTGAAAATTTGTGAATTGAGTGTGGACTATGTGATCATTTCCGAAATGTCGTATTATCCTACGTATAAAGTAAAGAAATTAGAGACGGCCGAGTGGTGTAGGGCGTAACGGAGTGCTTCTGTTGTTCCCGTCTGACCTATGGAGGAGGATACACCCCAAAAGACTCAAGAGGATATAATTGAATCGACGAAGAATGGAAATAGATGTGGTGTGTTTTGCAACATTCGCAATAGGGTAACTGAAAGGAATGATTCTAAAATTAAATTCCGACTTGATATATTTCTAACACACACCCATTACCCACGTGACTTGTTCTACGGAGCCGCTGCTTCGACAAAGTCCTCCTCCTCTCTCTCTTTCTCTCCCTTTCTCTCTCTCTGCATTTCTGCTTACCGCGAAACTTACTTGTTGCACTCCCCGCGTTAACCCCCTCGGAAAGGCTACCAAATTCTTGAGAACCAAACATTTAAAATGGAACAGTCTGTTGTAACAGGCATCCATTCAGTGTGGAAGTAGGTACAACGAAGTATATAATAGCGACAATTTTGTCTCAGTTGAGTGTTTTCCCTGCCCCAAGTAGCTTACAGTTACGTTCGGAGACGAAATATTGCTCAAATGAGACGTAAGCTGAACTTGTCGCAGAAGACCTAGGAATTTGGGGAAGATTTTTGTGTAGAATCCTACATTTATAACTTGCATTGTTTTATGATTTAAAGAATACAGTTTGCCCGTAGTCAAATTTACTTATAGATTTTCAAACTATTCACCCTCGAACACAATACAATAGTTCCAGCCATATTTTCACCACTTCTTGGACAGTCTGTTTCGTATGCACGAAGGAAGGTATCGTCAAAAGAAAGCGAAAGGCCATGAAGGACGAGGACGCCAACCCACGCTCCGAGGTTAAGAGCAGCTCCTTTCCCCACTTTTAGATGCCTCCAATGAGAGGCAAGGGATACTTATGGGTGTTATTCTACCGCCCCACATACAGGATTACTGCTACAGCCGACATAGTATCTAGAAACATTGAACAAGTGTCCTATTGAACAATAAGAAGCCAACAATACTTACGTTAATTACTATGGTAATGACCACATAACTGAGAGCCACCAAGCAACGAACTCCCCTGTGTGTTTGTGTTGTAGTCTGCCGTACAGTTCGATATTATTTATCAAGGTAATTTCCAATACACATTTATACCAAGATGTAAAGTAATATTCATTATAAGCCATGGAGCGATTATCAAACAATAATTTAAGATGAATCAATGACTTTTCCTGACCGAACGCGCCTGAACTTTCAATGTCATTTTTATGTAAATGTATGTTTTTCTTCAAGCGGTCAAGAAAATTTTAAATTTCGCGACGTCAGTATATTTTAACAAGGTAATTTCCAATACACATTTATACCAAGATGTAAAGTAATATTCATTATAAGCCATGGAGCGATTATCAAACAATAATTTAAGATGAATCAATGACTTTTCCTGACCGAACGCGCCTGAACTTTCAATGTCATTTTTATGTAAATGTATGTTTTTCTTCAAGCGGTCAAGAAAATTTTAAATTTCGCGACGTCAGTATATTATAGAATAAACTACTGTGCTACCGCAGACGTTTCATTCATTGAACACGTGTTGTTAGCTATAATCATGGCTTATTGCTCCATATCTTTCAATACCAGCCCATGTATCAAAGAATAAATTGGCATGGAAGCTGCACGGAAGTGAGAAAATGGATTATTTGGTAGATATGAAGTTCATTGAAGTTTTCTTGTTTTTAGGTTACAGCATAACTATGTCTGTCCCTAGCCTACAAGTTACAAAGTCTAAGGTCTGTGTGTATTTGGTTATTTGTTTAAAATAATGGAAGTATGACAGTGACGGTACATTTAGCCTACCTTATATTTGTATGAGCAGCGTAAATTATGTACGGTATTTAAATTTCAACGTTCAATAAGCCAAAAGGCATATGCTTACTCAACGACGTAGATTATATTTCCCTTTTAATTTTATAAACTTTATCTTTTTAACCTCCTCCTAGTTCAATTTAACCTATAGATTTCGAAGATTGTCTCATTTTCATTCCATATTGATCACTAGCCTAACATCTTCAAAAAGAAAGTAGTTAAATTGATTAATATGTGTGTGAGTGATAGATTTAGTGGAATTAATTTTTTTCGGTGAAGGTGATTTCTTTTAAATTTTACATACAGTAGTTCTGTTGGTGCTTGTACGTTACCTAGGTTAGGTTTCATTCCTTTCGAGATATTGGGGGAAATAGGGAACAATATTTCCTTCTCTTATTTACACTTTTGTAGTTCTGTTGGTAGAATACTTACAAAGACAGCTTGTTATACAGTGAAGTATCTTCCGCAGTGTTTGCATGTGCATAGACATTCGTACTAGACACCAGTCTGAGATGAGTCTAATTTAGCAGAGAAGTAGCCTATCTGGGCCTTTCCTCATCTGTTTGGTTCAAAAATGATAAAGTGGAACTGACCTTCAGTACGAAAACAATGAATAAATCAAACCATAAAGAACACCATCCATTATCTAATGCTTCTTATGCTCATGATGATTCTGTCATTGTCATTGAAATTGCCACATCTATAATGTGAGTGAAACTTCTGAAACTGTAAGTGACTTGACGTGGTCTGCAACCAAAGAAAGGCAAGCGTCGAACACCACCTGTCATTACGAAGTCCATCTTACTGATATCCACAGAATTACTTCTCTTATGAACACATTATTTTGATCTAAGGACTGAGTGTGTGATAGCTGAGTGTCGTAATCGTTGTTTTCTCACCAAGCCGGCCGTAGTTAAAATGCGACCAATGCTCAAGGGAACTTCAAACCTAAAATTCTTGGCCCCATTTTTTCATTTCCATGTAATGTCTATATATCAGCTGTCTTGTAAAGTTTACACTAACCTCACCATCGTTTCCTTTTTGTTACAGATGATGACATTTATTCAGCTCATCCTGTTGAAGTGTTGTCTGAGACAACAACAAGGAAGTGATTTATCTCCGCTGCTCTACATTCTTGTACGGAATCCTCTTCACGTTATTAAGATGACGGCTCGGGAATTCACTCATTGCAGGGTATAATTTAACATATTCCATGTCCTTCTCTACCAGAGTAGGATATGGGAAACGTGAACAATGAAAATCTAATCTGCCTTTAACCAGGAATATCGTAAAGAAGGCCTTTAGCTCACTTCACTGTTAGATGACATCAAAAATCTTCGAATCAATTTTATCACTGAAATTTCACAATCTACTGGAGAACAGTCATTAAAACTACCCTATAAAGGGTGAATATTTATACTTCTTTTGTTCCATTTATTGCAATGAGGTGATAGGCAGCACATTTAACAACAGTGCGTTTCTAGCGGCTATACGTAGCTGGCATAATCTTCCAACGACCATCAATGCAACCTCATTCTGAATTATAATATCACTCGGGGAGGGAGATATGCGAATACTAAGTACACTCCGCAGTATCCTCAGACTTCACGGTATAAAATAAGCACAGGATGATTGGATGAACACTTCAAATGAATGGATGCAGCCAGCCAATTAATTTTAGAAGCATTCGATCCAGTGGGAGACCAGCTGATATGGTTTCTTCTTTGAGATTGCCAAATATTTGGAGCACTCATGGATTGGGTGCGACCTTAGTCGAATCCGGGTTGCTGTATGATACTGTGTTAGCTGTCTGCTATCCATTTCCGTCATGGTCACCAGCACCGGACCCAACCATCCGAGGAAAACAGCACTATCCGCTACAGTACGGAAGTGATCAGTAACGGGTACGACCAGGATCATCTAAAGGTAATGAAATGAGCACTATTATATTATACATGTAAAAATTTAAAAGCTTGCGCCAGGGAATGGGAAAAGAAGAGTCGAGGGTAAGGTTAATTCGGTCAACATATATGGATGGTCAGACGAAGAACCCTGTTTTCTACAAGCTAAAGTTCCCATTGTGTTGTATAATAATAATAATAATAATAATAATAATAATAATAATAATAATAATAATAATAATAATAATAATAATAATAATAATAATAATAATAATGTCTCTCGCATTCCTTTGACATAAAAACAGGAGTTCGACAAGGTGATGGGCTATCACCGATACTCTTCAACTGTGTTCTTGAAAAAGATCATCAGAACCTGGCGGGTGAGATTACAGGAAACCAACTACAGTCCATTAAGAATAGGAACCAAATCCAAGGGGATCGCAACAGATTGGTTAGCAGTTGCCGATGATATTGCTGTTCTCTCAAACGACATAGAAACCGCTAGAGCTCAAGTTGAAATTTTAAAGGAAATTGCCGAACAAACTGGTCTGTAGATATCGTTTGAGAAAACAGAAGTAATGACTAACATCAAAGAGGCTCAACCGAAACTCCATACAAAATACGGGGACATCACCCGAGTAGACAAATTCAAATACCTGGGTGAGATCGTCATGAAAAATGGACTGGACAAAGAAGCACTTCAGGAACGAGTACGCAAACTGGAAATAGCCTACCAAACATCCCGCACAATCTACAACAAAAAAATGCCTTTCCCAAAACACCAAGATACGTCACTATGAAACAGTTCTGAAGCCAGTAGTTCTATATGCAGCCGAAACCCTGTCTCTAAATGCCAACAAAGGACTCCTTGAAGAACTGGAGAGAAAAGAACGCAAAATTGTGAGAGGAATCTTGGGATCAAAGTACAGAAATGGAAACCATCAAAAGAGATCCAATGAGGAAGTCTACAGCAAAATAGAGAAAACTACCGACACAATCGGAAAAAGACGGGCACGATTTTACGGTCATCTGAAAAGAATGGACGGAAGAAAGTTAACTAAAGAAATCTTTCACTTTTTTTATTCAAACCCCCAAACCACTATTCCCTGGTTTAGAAATACTAAAGAAGACCTGCAAACGCTACATATCTCAGCTGAAGACGCCCTTAACAGAGATCTCTTCCGCAAGAATATATTGACGAACGGGCTAAACCGAGACGAGCAACCGAAGAGAAGACACGGTGCCCCTTGGACAGAGGAGCGTAAGCAGGCCTACTCACAAAGAATGAGGGAAATTTGGGCTCTAAAGAAGGCCAAGTTCAGTGTCAAATGCAACAAGACTTAACGTGGTCCTTGATGGCCCCAGCGAATTATATATATAATAATGAAACGAGCACAATTATATGAAATATTTCTCTGATGAATGTTCCTGGGGATGGGGAAGTAAAAATCGCGTGTAAAGTTAATTGCAGCAACATGCATGGATGGTCAGTCGCAGACAAGCTGGAGTTCCCTTTCTTGATTATTATTATTATTATTATTATTATTATTATTATTATTATTATTATTATTATTATTATTATTATTATTATTATTATTATTATTCATGGACGATATAGTACTCATTTATCGCTGTGGATAGAGGACAGCTGGGCGAGCAACAGGCATGTTACTGGACTGAAATGATGAATACTTGTGAACTATTGACGCAAATTATATACCGCGAAGGATTTTATTTTATCTTAATATGATTACTGAAGTGGATGAGCATTAATTTCGATGAACATTAGGCGATTATTCACAAAATTATGTTCCTAAACTCAGCATCGATCCTTTACTAACAATTACACAGGAAATCCTCATTTCAATTTATGTTCTACATGAAAGTATATACCGTCAAGGAGTTCAGTCATGGGTCCTTAAAAGCTCAAAAATTCTATCGCACATGCGTGGATATGCCACTGAAGCTTTAGGAACATAAGTCAGAATATATATATATTTTCTTGCTCCGCTGAAAGTATGCCATATTTTCTCTTAATTTTCTTATTCCTGCATTAATTTTCTGTGAAAATATTTTAACGTAATTTCTTTTTGCCTTTATCACAGAATGAAGAAATGCTGATCCTGACAAGAAACTTACATGAAATAATCAATGCAAAATTCTTCTTTACTGAAAATGGAAAATGAAAATATTTCGAAAAGGTTTGGAAAGGCTGTATATCCTAATTTATTCTGAGAATAACTCAGAATGACAACTTTGCATAAGGTATGATTTGAACACTATTTTGAAGTAAAGGCTGTTTCGTAGAACTCATGAATGATCCAGTTAGCTACCTTCATCAGTTCTAGACAATAAATACCGACTTTTTATCTAAACGACTCTGACTCCGTGTACGTAAGGCGTTCAAATGCATCCACGAAATAATGCTGCAATATTATAAAAGTCATAGTGGAGTATTGTGTCATTTAGAGCTTTACAATCCATCAAAATAGGCATCGTCCCTGTTAGGTTTGGCAATTACAACCTGGAAGTTGCAGAACTGCCCCTCCAAAGGTGGGCTAGTTACTTGACGTATAGTTGAATGGTTTTAGGATAGGAAACGTTGGTGTAAGTTGCAGAATTGCCCCGCCAATGGTAGGCTGTTTACTTGACGCAGAGTTCAATGGTTTACTATAGGAACCGTTGGTAGAAGTTGCAGAACTGCCCCGCCAATGGTAGGCTGTTTACTTGACGCGAGTGCAATGGTTTACTATAGGAACCGTTGGTGTAAGTTGCAGAATTGTCCCGCCAATGGTAGGCTGTTTACTTGACGCGAGTGCAATGGTTTACTATAGAAACCGTTGGTGTAAGTTGCAGAATTGTCCCGCCAATGGTAGGCGGTTTACTTGACGCAGAGTTGAATGGTTTGCTATAGGAACCGTTGGTAGAAGTTGCAGAAATACCCCGTCAAGGGTGGGCTCTCTACTTGACGCATAATTGCATGGTTTAGGATAAGAACCATTGGTATATTAATTCTTTTAACTTGAAGTTAAACAATGCCTTACTATATTTTCATGTAAATACAGGAAATGATAACTTAAAAATATTATAAAAGGGGAAACCGGAATAATATAGTATATCCTTGAGGCATTGCTATTATATTTAAATAAATTAATAAGTTGCGGTGATGATTATTGTTCTATAAGGAAGTACAACGTTCCAAAATGGTGAGCTAATGTATGAAAGTATCTCGTCGAGGAATACAGCAGGCACACCAGTGGGTTATCGGCATTGATCGCAGCAAAACCGTGGCTTTTCGAGGCTGCAGATTATTAACCATCCGAGACATTGGTTCCCATGCTGGACGGTATAAGGCCACAGCGATGTGAGTCTGGAATCCGTGAGTCGACGACGGACGAACTGACTGACTTGAAGGACTCCGGACAGCTAAGCACACTAATGTGAGGATACACATCTTGTGGGCAAGGCTGTTACAGGTCTTGCAGCTACAACACACTGACTCACTTAAGAATAGATAGATACATACATACATACATACATACATACATACATACATACATACATACATACATACATACATACATACATACATACATACATACATACATACATACATACATGCATACATACATACATACATACATACATACATACATACATACATACATACATACATACATACATACATACATACATACATACATATATAGATAAAAAGTTAGCTACCAGTAGTCGGCGTGACAGTGCATGTGGAACATTGACCTCCTTAGCCACTGATACCATACCTCTAGATCTTCACCTTTTCTTTTCCAGTCACTAATGCCTTACTTTAAGAGTTCAGTCCAATTATTCCTAGGCCTATCACTTGCCATTCAGCATTATCTTGCAGTATCAGACATTCTTTTCACATGTCCTGCCCGCCTTCCCCTGCTTAATTTTCACAGCCAAGTTCGGTTGCCCGAAATGCCCCTATAATTCTGTTTCTGTACTCAAACACTACCTACATTCATCTCTAATGGCTCCGAATGTATTTCTTTTCCCGAAATCTTTTACAGTCATTACTCGGCACTATGAACTGTACTTCAGTATTGTACCATTACGTTACGATTGACGTCAGTTTACATGAATATACATCGGAAGAAAAATGGCGCAGATCGGCTTCAAGCGTTAAGAATGCACGGAATAACTTTTTGTGACAAGTTGACCGCAATTAGGAGGCAGTGCCTGGCGAGATGGAAAGGAAACTCTATGAGAAATGAACCATTATACGTAAAAAAAATTGAAAAACGGTCTATTATTATCTACTTTGGCAAGAAGAGTTTTCGTCGTAAACGGACTGTGAATTGCGATTACTTGACCAGAAGATTAGCTGACATAATCAATATAACCATAATAGGAGCCATACGAAGGAAGAATCCAGAAACAAACTACTGGAAAATACATAAAAACGGCAGGGAAACACGCATAATAGATTTCAAATACTGTACGGAAGAAGAGGTGTTGGGATACGGCATTCGTAAATAAGGCCTACACTGAC
The DNA here is from genome assembly GCF_040414725.1 of Anabrus simplex. NCBI lineage: Eukaryota > Metazoa > Arthropoda > Insecta > Orthoptera > Tettigoniidae > Anabrus > Anabrus simplex. Next base: position 130,982,225 of record NC_090271.1, on the reverse strand, counting down.
TTAATAAACGGCCAAATTTTCATCAAATTATACGTATTGCCCATTGATAAGATTTAAAGAACATTATTCAGACAACATAAAAAAGACCAAGGAAGAGCCAGTTTATGAAAATAAAATTGAATCTGAGCAGTATCTTTAGAGGAAAAGAAATATATATACAATTAGAGAAAGTACTTGGAAAAGCTTTATATACTGAAAATTAAGATGTATTCTATCAATTTAATATTGTCTTTTCGTTGCATGGAAATTGGACACGAAATGGAGCTAGCCTAAAGCGATGGAGGGAGGCTGACCAGATCATCGTAAGCTCAAGCCTGAAGACCTAGAGATCCAGCATGACGTGATCCAGTGCAAGGCTAAGCATTCCGAGATGCCGTGACGAGGAAGAAGAAAGCAGAGTCGGACATAACATGGCCAGAGATAAGTAACGTTCTAGTAAATTTAACTATAAAGTATTTCATTTGGTGTAGTATAATTGTAGGAATGCTGAAATGCCAAAGATATGACCTGTTTGTGCCATTGTGTGAATTCTAAGGCATATGCCGGAGAAAATAACCACAGATACGTATTATTTATGTGTAGTAATATACTGCCGTGCTCATAAGTTTGATATGAGGTTAATGTGAGCAGTATCGGGAAGAGAATTGATGTTTTTGAACCTATATGCTTACGAGAACGTCATATATATTAAACTAGGCAAGGCTAAGATAGTGAAGTGCAATATAATAATAATAAACCTAGGCTACCCAATGACCAGATTGAATAACTAGGCCAATATCGTCTACATTTACGATGAGTTGAAATAAACAGTAGCAGCTTGCGGTGTTTTGAGTAGATATTTAAGTAAAAGGAATGTTTTACTGCGACGTGGTAGACATTACGTGGAATCTGAGTAGAGATATTGTTGTATGCGGAGGAATCGCAGTAATTAAATGCATAAATGATAATATGTTGTTGGAGATTTGAGATGTTGAATAGGTATTGTGTAAGTAAATGATTGATGGAAATAGGTGCGAATTTATTCTTAGCTACAGTTATGTTGCGATTGAAAATGAGGCAAGCAGTGAAATTAAGGCCTAGATACGTGAATATATTAAGTGAAGCAGTGAGATTAAATGGTCTATTGGTCGAACTTATATGGAATATGGAGATAGATGGATCGTAATTTACATGTATTTGAAGTGTATATAGAAAAGAGATATAGCCGCCTAGTAATATATTCGTCTCATATAATGAATATATAGTAGTGGAGCACGCGTTAACCTGAAAATGGTAAAAATTAGTAGGCAGTAGAAGGAGTAATTTTAATTGAAAATACACATAATAATTAATCGGTCGGTACGATTCTGACAGGTCATGACGGTTGAAGAACGATGGCATTCGTAAATGAAGATAGTTAATTTTATTTTTGGCACACATTTTTAATATATATAGGATGTTGGAATTTATATTTATGGTTAGGATTAATTTCTTTTAGATACTTAAAATGGCATTTTGAAGCCATCATTGGAAAGAGTTACTTATCTCATGCCATAAACAAGTCAATACGCAAATTCCCAAACCAATTCCAAAGAGTAGTGCAAATAGACCTAAAGGAAAGAAAGACCACTCCCTCCTTTAATAAAGAGTAAATCCTAGTTGTCCCCATGATGAAATAAAATGATGAAGTGTGGTCACGCAACAAAATAATAATTGCCCAGATGAATTAAAGATACCTGCCCAATTTTAATTATGTCAATTCGTCAATTTTAGTTGTCAAGAAAAATAATATGTGATTTTTTTGATTTACTTTCCTCTATTACCAAAGATGATCATTATTTTGTTAATTATAATATTGGCATGCTAATAAATTAGTTTTAAGTTTATTCTAACGTTTATTTTCAAAGATAGAGATAGGAAGATTAGTTGTAAGGATACATTTAGGCTGATATTTCGGAGTCATGATATTTAAAGGCTTATATTAATTCTACGGTAGGATTTCGGAGTAAATGAGTAACACATTGAACTATACACCCTCTTCAACGGAACTTGCGAAGGTAAATAGTATTGTTGAATATATATAGATGTTTTTACCCTGAGATATTGACTTAATATGGACATGCAACCACCGCGTTTGATTGGTATATCCATCCCCGATTTCGCATAGTTAATTAGCAACATGTAAGTGGAAATATTGCACGGGCAACATCATATTAAATTAGTACTACAACTTGAGGTGAAGTATGAGGAAGTACAGCGCGATGGTGATACCTATATTTTTATCAGTCCAACCTGGACCTTGATAAGAATTAGGACTATGAGGCCACCAATAGGTTGCATTAAATTTGTTGCCCATACATGGGGCAAAGTGAAGAGAAAAACACTGTTGCCGCAGGTTGCATTAAATATGGCGCCCAACGTGGGGCAAGTTTGAAGAGGTCGGATGAATAATTAGATTCTGGATATACAGAAATTTGATAACTTGATTATGGAGTGAATCTTGAGGATGAGATATGGATGTTAGGCTTGGACATATGTCATATGATGCCGTAGCGTCGAGCAAGTCTGAAAAGAAGGACGAATTGAGGAATGAGAATGGTTTCAAGAGAAAGATACCGGGGTTGTTGAATTAAATCTTGGACCACAGTCATGAAATTTATTCGAAGAAGGAGACGATGCCTGATAGTTTATGAACTTAGGTATGGCATGCGATGCAGAATGGATTGATAGCCATGAAGATTAAGGAAGAGAGGGCTTAACTAATGGAGAAATTTATATTTTTGGATGGAAAAGAAGAAGGTAGCAAGAAATTTGATGCGGAGTCTCGCAATATTTGACAGTCTCGTGGAAGGAGAAAGTCTACTGTATATATATTTAGGTTACTTTAAGGAATTTGATGCATGAGTGATGATGAGGGAAGAGTTTTATAACGCAAGTTTCATATTATTGATTTTATATATATGATTAGGTGGATACGACATAAATATAATTAAAATTGGGCATATAGGTCAAGGTTTGGATTTGCGTATGACTTGTATAGGTTGTTATGGCTGAGTTACGATGGTCTGGGTTAGTCTTTCCCAGTTAAACAAGAAAGTACAAAGTAAACTTTGAAGTATTTATAATAATAGATATAGTTATAAGTCTGATAGACTATTTTATGTTGATATTTGATGATTGGTTGGTTGAAGTTGAGGGATAAATAGAGAATTAGGGTTATATATAACATAACTGGAATTATAGAGCATTTTAAGTGGAATATCAAAAAAATGTCGAACTTAGCTCAATTAAAATCACAATTTGAGGATTATAAGAAAGAAATTGAGGAGGAGAACAGGAAGAGAGATGAAGTAATACAGAAAACCAAGGAAGAGCAATTAGGGATTCTTGAAGTGTTTAGACAGATAGCTGAAGAAAGTAGGAAGCAAAATGAGAAGCTGCTCCAGGAGATGATTAAAAATCAGGAGGAGAGACAACAACAGATGGCTGAAGAAATTAGGAAACAAAATGAAGAAATTAGGAAGCAGAATGAAGAAAATAGGAACCAGATGGCTGAAGAAATTAGGAAACAAAATGAAGAAATTAGGAAGCAGAATGAAGAAAATAGGAACCAGATGACTGAAGAAATTAGGAAACAGAATGAAGAAATTAGGAAGCAGAATGAAGAAAATAGGAACCAGATGGCTGAAGAAATTAGGAAACAGAATGAAGAAAATAGGAAGCAGAATGAAGAAAATAGGAAGCAGAATGAAGAAAACATTAACAGACTGGAAGGAAAGCTCTTGGAAAGGATGAATGAGAAAAATGAGGAATTTCAGAAAATAATCAACGGACAGGATGAGAAACAAAAGCAAATGATTGAAGGAAAACTTCAAGAATTCATTAACAGGCAAGAAGAAAAACAGCAGGAAACAATGAAGGAAGTGAAAGAAGCTGTAAGGATGGAAATGGAAAAAGTCGGAAGTGAAATGACACAAATTAAAGTGGATATTGACGTTTTACGTAAGGATATGACAGGGATTATGGAAAATAAGAATCAAGAGATAAATCAAGAGATAAATAAAGTTATGGAAGAATTGGCAGAAAGCAGAAATGTTATTCAAAAGTTGAAAATGGAAGAGATGAAGAGTATAACGGATAATTTGGAGAGTTTGAGGATAAATTCCACAGAAAGAATTAACAAATTGAATGAAGCAATCGAAACAACGAATAAATCAGTGGAAGTAAATATCATTCTGGCAAGAGAGCAGGTGTCAGATAAAATTAAAATAATACAAGAAGAAGCTGAACGGAATAAAAATGAAACTGACAACAGAATCAGCAGAACGGAGAGAGAATTACATACGATTCGTAAGGAAATTCAGGAAATGAGAATAGAGAACCGAACAACAAGGCCTAATGTCATGAGAACAGTAGAAATTCAGGCTTGTGATAGGGAAACAACGCCAGCAAGGACTACGGATTCAAGCCAAGGTATTAATGGAAGTTCGATGGGGAACGGAAATGGTAATAATGGAAGTCCAGCAATAATAAATATAATTAAAACCATCGAGGATAAGCCAAAACATTTTAATAATACTGCAAGTTTATCCCCAAAACGATTTTTGAGGGAGATGGAGGATTATTTTCGGGATAATAACGTTCCAAACGAGAAACGACTCAAAGTAATTGAAAAACATTTAGATGCTAACCCAAGTATTTGGTACCAGGCATTTAAGTACAGTTTCCACGAATATGAGGATTTTAAAACGGCATTTTTAAGGAAATATTGGAGTCCGGAAGTACAACAGCAGCTTAGAATGGAATTGTATTCACGAAAATTTGCTGTTACCGGTCAGACAAGATATAGTGACTATTTTGCTTTCCAATTTCAACGTTTTCAGGATTTGGATTATGCACCCAGTGAATTGGAAGCTATTAAAACTATTCAAAGCCAACTTCCACCTGAAATACAAAGATTATTGGCGACCTCGAACGTTCAAACGGCAATTGAAATGGAAGATAGGCTGAGACAAATTGACATGACGACTTCTCATCCCACGAGTAGGTTAATACGTAGTATGGGAAATGAAGAGTCAATCAATGTAATAGCCCATGAGAATTACGAAATTAACAAACGAAAAGGACAAAGAGACGTGGCTAGGAACCAGGAGATGGATGAAAGAAAAGAGATGAGAGGATACCAACGTCAAAGAGATCAAGAATATCGACGGACATATCAGATGGATGGAAGATATGTGCCATATGACAGGCAAAGTAGCAGATATACAAGAAACAGAAATATGATCCGAAGAAGGAATTATTACGGAGGAAGAGGTGGACGGAACTTCAGAGAAAGGGAGTTCGGAAATAGAAGATATGCCCAGGAGCAGAAAGAAGACTTGAGAAATCAAGAAAAATGGAAGCAAGCGATTAAAGACAAGGAGATTGTTGGAGATATCGAGGGCGCAGAGAGTTTGGAGCTCCAACAATATAAAAATTCGGAAGCAGGGAAACGTCATCTTAACCCGAATGCACAGAATTTCAATACAGGGTTAGACGTTCCTGAGAAAAAAAACGACAATTTTGAAATAGATCATGAGGAAAATGGTAATAGAGGAAAGAAAACGGATAACAAAATTATAAGTTGGATCCATACGCAGCAAATATCAAGTATTGTTACCGGGAAAATCAGGAACAATCCTTAAATAATATACCGGAGATATGCGGAAAGGAAGGATGCATTAATTCAGAATGTCAAACAGATGGAGAAGAGGAGACTGTTTAAAAAGAAATACATAGAGTAATTGCAAAGTCAACAGTTATGAAATGAAGTACGGAGAAGGAAGTTGAGTAACGTAAAGGTCCATTTATTACACGAATGGAAGCATAGTATAAATATATTGTGACCAACATATTTAAAAAAATAAGTGGGAGGAGAAAATGTACCATTACGTTACGATTGACGTCAGTTTACATGAATATACATCGGAAGAAAAATGGCGCAGATCAGCTTCAAGCGTTAAGAATGCACGGAATAACTTTTTGTGACAAGTTGACCGCAATTAGGAGGCAGTGCCTGGCGAGATGGAAAGGAAACTCTATGAGAAATGAACCATTATACGTAAAAAAAATTGAAAAACGGTCTATTATTATCTACTTTGGCAAGAAGAGTTTTCGTCGTAAACGGACTGTGAATTGCGATTACTTGACCAGAAGATTAGCTGACATAATCAATATAACCATAATAGGAGCCATACGAAGGAAGAATCCAGAAACAAACTACTGGAAAATACATAAAAACGGCAGGGAAACACGCATAATAGATTTCAAATACTGTACGGAAGAAGAGGTGTTGGGATACGGCATTCGTAAATAAGGCCTACACTGACTTAATAAACGGCCAAATTTTCATCAAATTATACGTGTTGCCCATTGATAAGATTTAAAGAACATTATTCAGACAACATAAAAAAGACCAAGGAAGAGCCAGTTTATGAAAATAAAATTGAATCTGAGCAGTATCTTTAGAGGAAAAGAAATATATATACAATTAGAGAAAGTACTTGGAAAAGCTTTATATACTGAAAATTAAGATGTATTCTATCAATTTAATATTGTCTTTTCGTTGCATGGAAATTGGACACGAAATGGAGCTAGCCTAAAGCGATGGAGGGAGGCTGACCAGATCATCGTAAGCTCAAGCCTGAAGACCTAGAGATCCAGCATGACGTGATCCAGTGCAAGGCTAAGCATTCCGAGATGCCGTGACGAGGAAGAAGAAAGCAGAGTCGGACATAACATGGCCAGAGATAAGTAACGTTCTAGTAAATTTAACTATAAAGTATTTCATTTGGTGTAGTATAATTGTAGGAATGCTGAAATGCCAAAGATATGACCTGTTTGTGCCATTGTGTGAATTCTAAGGCATATGCCGGAGAAAATAACCACAGATACGTATTATTTATGTGTAGTAATATACTGCCGTGCTCATAAGTTTGATATGAGGTTAATGTGAGCAGTATCGGGAAGAGAATTGATGTTTTTGAACCTATATGCTTACGAGAACGTCATATATATTAAACTAGGCAAGGCTAAGATAGTGAAGTGCAATATAATAATAATAAACCTAGGCTACCCAATGACCAGATTGAATAACTAGGCCAATATCGTCTACATTTACGATGAGTTGAAATAAACAGTAGCAGCTTGCGGTGTTTTGAGTAGATATTTAAGTAAAAGGAATGTTTTACTGCGACGTGGTAGACATTACGTGGAATCTGAGTAGAGATATTGTTGTATGCGGAGGAATCGCAGTAATTAAATGCATAAATGATAATATGTTGTTGGAGATTTGAGATGTTGAATAGGTATTGTGTAAGTAAATGATTGATGGAAATAGGTGCGAATTTATTCTTAGCTACAGTTATGTTGCGATTGAAAATGAGGCAAGCAGTGAAATTAAGGCCTAGATACGTGAATATATTAAGTGAAGCAGTGAGATTAAATGGTCTATTGGTCGAACTTATATGGAATATGGAGATAGATGGATCGTAATTTACATGTATTTGAAGTGTATATAGAAAAGAGATATAGCCGCCTAGTAATATATTCGTCTCATATAATGAATATATAGTAGTGGAGCACGCGTTAACCTGAAAATGGTAAAAATTAGTAGGCAGTAGAAGGAGTAATTTTAATTGAAAATACACATAATAATTAATCGGTCGGTACGATTCTGACAGGTCATGACGGTTGAAGAACGATGGCATTCGTAAATGAAGATAGTTAATTTTATTTTTGGCACACATTTTTAATATATATAGGATGTTGGAATTTATATTTATGGTTAGGATTAATTTCTTTTAGATACTTAAAATGGCATTTTGAAGCCATCATTGGAAAGAGTTACTTATCTCATGCCATAAACAAGTCAATACGCAAATTCCCAAACCAATTCCAAAGAGTAGTGCAAATAGACCTAAAGGAAAGAAAGACCACTCCCTCCTTTAATAAAGAGTAAATCCTAGTTGTCCCCATGATGAAATAAAATGATGAAGTGTGGTCACGCAACAAAATAATAATTGCCCAGATGAATTAAAGATACCTGCCCAATTTTAATTATGTCAATTCGTCAATTTTAGTTGTCAAGAAAAATAATATGTGATTTTTTTGATTTACTTTCCTCTATTACCAAAGATGATCATTATTTTGTTAATTATAATATTGGCATGCTAATAAATTAGTTTTAAGTTTATTCTAACGTTTATTTTCAAAGATAGAGATAGGAAGATTAGTTGTAAGGATACATTTAGGCTGATATTTCGGAGTCATGATATTTAAAGGCTTATATTAATTCTACGGTAGGATTTCGGAGTAAATGAGTAACACATTGAACTATACACCCTCTTCAACGGAACTTGCGAAGGTAAATAGTATTGTTGAATATATATAGATGTTTTTACCCTGAGATATTGACTTAATATGGACATGCAACCACCGCGTTTGATTGGTATATCCATCCCCGATTTCGCATAGTTAATTAGCAACATGTAAGTGGAAATATTGCACGGGCAACATCATATTAAATTAGTACTACAACTTGAGGTGAAGTATGAGGAAGTACAGCGCGATGGTGATACCTATATTTTTATCAGTCCAACCTGGACCTTGATAAGAATTAGGACTATGAGGCCACCAATAGGTTGCATTAAATTTGTTGCCCATACATGGGGCAAAGTGAAGAGAAAAACACTGTTGCCGCAGGTTGCAGTATAGGTCTCAGTATACAGTAGTTGTATAGTAATTCATCTTTGTATTGCTTCTGGCATTTTTGGTTTAACATGTTTTACAACGCGTAATAGGATCGATTTCTTCTTGTTATTCTTTCCTGTACTGATACTGGTGTTTTTTATCTGCAGTTATTAGTAATCCTAAGTGTTTGCTAACATCTCGTTTAAATTCTATTCCATCAAATTTACAGAATTATCTCCTGTTCATCTTTCAGCATTTTTCATTTCCATATTTTTAGTTTTATTAGCATTTACCCTTTGCCCTAAATTTTCTGTTCTATTTCTAACATGGTAAAATTATCTACAAGTGCTATGAAAGCTACGTTGTCAGTGCAGGCTACTTCCTGGATCTGCCTCGGAGTTGATGTGTGGTTAGCGAATTACTCCTTTCAATGCTATGTTAAGCAGCAGGGTAGAGTGAACATCTCGTTGTCTCAGCCTCTTCTTCAGTTCAAATGCCACTGACACGTCTTGCTCCATCCTGACATTACATATCATCCCAGTCTCTCTCAGAGATCCTTTTTAACCCCATATAACTTCCATCTGTAAAGAATATATTTTGTCCATATATAATATGGCCGAAGAGGTCGACTGTCTTAGGGTACTCATCAATATTATCCATTATTTGCCGTAGATCAAAATCCTATTCAACTGTCGAGCGATTTCTCCTTATTCAAGTTTGTTAAGCCCCCCAAAAATTTGTTCATACTTCCAAATGAAAGGCCAAAATCTTTCCACATAATTTGTATGTTTCATTTCATAAGGTGTTGATCCCTCTCAAACTGACTGGTCTTGGTTGTTATGTACGGGCAAATTATTCTCCAGTCCAATCATTCAGAATTTTTCTATTTTATCCACACTTCATTCATTCATTCATTCATTCATTCATTCATTCATTCATTCATTCATTCATTCATATATGACCGCTTGAGTGCTCTGTCCACGATATTTTAGTAAATCTCATTCGATACCATTTTCATTTGGCGATTTGTTCTTCTTTAAAGCTAATTTTAATTGCTTTCTGATTCTTGTGGCAGTACTTTGTCCTCATCCAATCTTTTTTCCACGCTCACCTCGTCCAGATTTTCCACTTCATTGTCTTCTTGCTCATCATTATTATGTGTCTATATAGATGAACAGGTTATAATGGTATCTAGGAATGTAGATAGATAGACAAATAGATAGCTGATTGAATGGATGAACAGATGGATAGGTTTATAGAGAGATGGATAGACAGATAGATAGATAGATAGGTAGATAGATAGATAGATAGATACATACATACGTACATACATACATACATACATACATACATAGGCGGATAGGTAGGTGATGCCATTTGCGATTATTGCGATTATTTGCGATTAATTTAGTGCTAAACCCCTCCATTACACCTAAACAATTAACAACATAAATTGTATAAAATATAAATGCATGTAATAATGAATAATAAAGCGAATATAATAAAAATAACCATATAATATTTTAATATATAAAATAAAAAATAATAATATAGTATTATAATATGTAAAATAATAATATAACATATTATATGTTATTTTTATTATTATAAGCATAATATCCATAAATGAGCAAGGTAACTCATACATAACTACTTTAAATCCATTAGTTTTCAGGCATAATTTATTTCTTCGAAAGTTATTCAACCAGGCATTGGGATCTATTATTCATGTGCTTAGATTTAGTCACCTCAAATTTGCGAATACAGAAAATATCTCGGATATTTTCAGGGAGGGAATTCTATGCCATTTGCAGTGCCCAGTGATTTTGAAAGAGTGGCTTACAATATTAGCGCGGTTTATGGGTGTGGTGAGAGAGGAGATGTATAAATCAATCAATCAATCAATCAATCAGTCAATCAATCAATCAATCAATCAATCAATCAATCAATCAATCAATCAATCAATCAATCAATCAATCAGTCCTGATCTGCATTTAGGGCTGTCGCCCAGGTGGCAAAATCCCTATCTTTTCTTAAATGATTGCAAAGAAATTGGAAATTTATTGAACATCTCCCTTCGTAAGTTATTCCAATCCCTTAACTTCCCTTCTTATATACGAATATTTGCCCCAATTTCTCCTCTTGAATTCCAATTTAACTTCATATTGTGATCTACCCTACTTTTAAAGACACCACACAAACTTATTCGTCTACTACTGTCATTCCACTCTATCTCTCCAATGACAGCTCGGAACATATCGCTTAGTCAAGCAGCTCGTCTCCTTTCTTCCAAGTCTTCCCGGCTCAAAGTTTGCAACATTTTTGTAACGCTACTCTTTTGTTGGAAATCACCCAATATTTCCAATTTTCGAATCAAGTAATCCTGGCGAGCGTCCCATACACTGCAACGATACTCTAGCTGGGGTCTTACCAGAGATATGCCCCCTCCTTTACATCATTACTACAACCTATAAACACTCTCATAACCAACTGCAGAGATCTGTACCCATTATTTACAATCCTATTTACGGGATTACTCCAGTGAAGATCTTACCTTATATAAACACCTTGTTATTTACAAACATTCCCATAAGGAACTTCCAACCCATCAGCACAATAAGTAAAACTGAGAGAATTTTCCCTATTTGTGAAACTCACAACCTGACTCTTAACCCCGTTTATCATCATACCATTGCGTACTGTTCATCTCAAAATGTTATCGAGGTCATTTTGCAGTTGTGCACAATTTTATTACTTATTTATTACTCTATACAGAATAACATCATCTGCATAAAGCCTTGTCTCTGATTCTGCTTCTTTACTCATATAATATATATATATATATATATATATATATATATATAAGAAAACGTAAAGGTCAAATAATACTGCTTTGAGGAATTCCCCTCTTAATTATAACAGGGCCAGATAAAGCTTCGCCTACTCTAATTCTCTTGAGATCTATTTTCTACAAATATTGCCACCCCTTCAGTAATCCTTTTGTCAAGTCCTATAGCACACATTTTTGCCAAAAGTCTCCAATGTAACCAACAATCTTTACATACTGTTGACTGAATGCTTCTGCGTTTTGTAAATCCTCGCATACACACTCCCCTTGTTCATTCATGATTCCTGGAATGTTCTTCTTGGAATCTGTTTCTGCTTTAAAGTACCTATTTTTTACTAAAATTTGTATGACTGCCAATTATGCTTGCCATCATGTTATCCTTGGCTAAATTCAATTTCCTAGTAAGTTCCCTCAATTTCCCCTTACTTACACAGCTATTTCTAAACCTATTTCTTCCCAATCTGCACCTCCTTGTTAGTCTCTTAAATTATCTGTTATAATTTAGTGGGTCTTTAACATTCCTCACCACCTCTAAAGTTACAAACCTATTTTCACTTTCCTTAACAATTGCTTTAAACCCAACCCAGTGTCTGTTTAAATTTTTATTTACTGTTTTTCACCGATCATATTTACTTTATAAAATCTCCCTCATGCCTGTTTTATCAGCCATATGGTACTGCCTAATAGTCCTACTTTTAAGACCTTCCTTTCTATCACATTTATTTTTAACTACAAAAATGCTTCACGTGATCCTTAATACCATCTCTTACTTCGGTTTCTCTATAGAGCTCATCTGGTTTTAGTAGCACCACATCCGGAATATTCTTTCTTCTAGTTGGTTCCATCACTTTCTGAGTCAGCTGTCCTTCCCATATTAACTTATTTGTCATTTGTTGGTCATGCTTCCTGTCGTTCGCATTACCTTACCAAATGACATTTGGTGAATTAAGATTTCTGGCTACAATCACATCCCTTTCCACACCATTTCCCACACAGCTGATTATCTTATAAAATAATTCTGAACCAGCTTCAGCGCTACCTTTTCCCGATCTGTACACTCCAAAGACATCAAGTCGCCTATTATCTTTAGAAATTAGCCTTACACCTAGAATTTTATGTGTGTCATCTGTAACTTTTTCATAGCTTACAAATTCTTCTTTCTCCAGAATGAATACTCCCCCTTCTTATCTTTCCTATCCTATCTCTACGATACACACTCCAGTTCCGTGAGAAAAATTCTGCATTTATTATATCATTTCTCAGCCTTGATTCAACTCCTATTACAATATATGGTAAGTATATCATCAGCTGTCCTTCCCATATTAACTTATTTGTCATTTGTTGGTCATGCTTCCTGTCGTTCGCATTACCTTACCAAATGACATTTGGTGAATTAATCATAATCATCATTTGCCATTATACAGCTGTAGCCGGGTAGGGGAAAATATGGTTCGTCTCCACTTTCTTCGGTCTTTCCACCACTCCTCCTCCAACGCTGTGTCCTAGTTCAGGTTTCTTTCTCTATTAAATATCTATTAAATTACTTAATTATATTTCTTTCTTTGCGATACTTCTACAGTTCAACCCAGACTTTCTTCCCATGGCACTACAGCCCTTGAAAGGCATTGGCCTACGAAGCGACCGCTGCTCAGCCCGAAGGCCTGCAGATTACGAGGTGTCGTGTGGTCAGCACGACGAATCCTCTCGGTTAACTCCTGGTCACAGTTGTGAGTGAGAGGTAGTATTAGTGACTTATTGTTGTAATTAAATACGAACCAAGAGTACATTAGGGAATTTTATCAATGGGCTCTGAATAAATATTTATGATTTTTATTACATGTTTTGCCCCGTTCAGAGTCTTGGCCATAGCCTAATAATTCCGCGGTTAACAAGCGAAGCCAAGTAATATATGGCTTTATTGTTTAAAATAGTATACCTTGCTTGAGTCATTATAGGCGTTTGCTGTACTCATTATATCAGTTCGAGTTTTATTATTTTATATGCATAGTCACAGAGATTTTGTTGGTTAGAATTTATTGGAATAAATTGCTCTTTCTACATCACTGGGTAAAAATGATAGTATATTTCAACATTATTTATATGCTGTGTTAAAGTGTTTGTAACAACCATTACATTAAATTGTCATAATATGTTTTAAGGTAATTATGAATAATACTACAATATTATAAGAAATATCCTAAAATTTAAAATCTGAATTAATCTAGATTATAACCAATAGTTTACTGAGTATTGGCTACGCAAGAACACGTATATATTAATTTCAGCACACTCATTTCAATATTCCAACTGTGTACACGCTGTCATAACCTGCATCATTGAGGCTTTGTACTCCTTTTCCTTTTTATTTTTCTCCACAACCCGTACGTTGGTTTGACATTAAATTCTTCCGTTCAGAAATCAGTATTTTGTATCTTTTAGGCCTCCATCTGGACCATAAACACATATTCATATTCCGCATTTCGATCCTTACCTCCAGTAACGTGGTGAGCAGATTTCATCTCGCGGTTGATGACCAAGCAAGCCATTTTTTTTCCTTTTGCGACCCGTTTTCATCAATGTCTTCTTAACATTACTCGTGTGAGTATTCCTTTAAATGTTAATCTCTCTCTGTCCAGGACACCTCCATCATTCCCCTCGAGCACCATATCACGAAAGCCTCATTTCCTTCTTTCTGCATGTTCAGGTCTCTGAGGCATTAGTTCCAATGCTCCAGATACAAACATTTGAAAATATTTTAATCATTCTAAAAACGTTATTTTAAATGTTGATATTCTTTCTTTCTGAAAAATACCACATTGACTTGAGCTGTCTCACATTTCTCTCTCTCTCTGCTAGCTGCTTTACGTCGCACCGACACAGATAGGTCTTATGGCGACGATGGGATAGGAAAGGGCTAGGAGTGGGAAGGAAGCGGCCGTGGCCTTAATTAGGTATAGCCCCAGCATTTGCCTGGTGTGAAAATGGGAAACCACGGAAAACCATTTTCAGGGCTGCCGACAGTGGGGTTCGAACCCACTATCTCCCGAATACTGGATACTGGCCGCACTTAAGCGACTGCAGCTATCGAGCTCGGTGTCTCACATTTTATGCAAACTGCGCTTCTGTCATCCGATGCTATATATTTCCCCAAATACATGGGGGTAGTAACCAGTCTTCTTTCTATTTATTTTCTTGCGATAGTTTTTCTTAAGAACATCTAACATATGGTGAAGGGTGTCTTGTAGTCCATCTTCACTATTTCCAATCAGTCCACAAACATCTGCAAAGTAATTGTTTTATAGCATTGGAAATTCTCTTTTACGCCATTTGAACAGGATTCGGATAACTCCTCCATAGAATGCTCAATATACAGGTCGAACAGCAGTGGAGATGGGCCACACCTCTGTGTAAGAATTGGCAATTCTTCGCTTGTAAATCCTCCTGTCCTATAAGAACTTTCTTCTACCTCTGTAGTTCTATCCTACCATCTCTGAGGATTTCGGACATTATGTTCAGTCCGCGTTGTCAAATGCACTTTCATTTTCAGTAAATACTACAGGAAATTTTCAGTATCGTGCTCTATAAATATGCACAGGCTCATCTTAGTTTTGAGAGTCACCTGATTCCCTTTTCCATACGATGGTGAAGAATTCTGGTTTATAGTTTCGAAGCGTGGATTGAGAGTTCTGTAGTCTTCATGTTTGCAAACTGTTTTTGCCTTGGGGATGCATATCATGTGCGTTACATCACTGTCTTCATCCTTTGGCGTGTGTTTCAATTACCAATTACGGTTTTTATTCCAGTATCTGAACAACTTCTGTGATGTTATCTTTTCTTGGAGCTTTGTTATCATTAAATTCTTTGACAGCTCTGCTACACATTTTTTTTCATTTTCCATAAAATTTCTATGAAATTGTTTACCTTTGTATAATTCGTATATATCTATGTCATATTTCTGAATTCCATTCTGCTCCGTTCTGAGTGACCCTTTTCCGTCTTGCATCCTTGTTGATCTCTTCATGGTATCTCTAATTATTTCGGTGTAAACTCGTACTGTGTTACAGCTAAATTCCGCCTCCCTTGTACTTTTCTAATTCTTTTTCTGGTTCCTGAAAAGCACAAGATTATGATCAGAGTAACTTCTTGCTTTGGCTATGAGTGCCGTGAAATATAAGATCTCGATGCTGCAGGCTATGTCAGTGTGTAGATGTGGTCACAACACACACACACACACACACACACACACACACACACACACACACACACACACACACACACATTCTTAAGTGAGTCATTGGGATTTAGCTGTACGGCCCACAATAGCAATATCCGCAACATGTGTATCCTCACGTCCGAGGTGTGATGGGGCCGTCAGGATCCTTCACGTTGGTGAGCTCGTCCTTCCTCGTCTCGCCGATTTCATACTCGCACCACTGTGGCTGCATTCCGTCCAGCATGAGAACCACAGTCTCGGATGGATAATCTGCAGTCTCGATAAATGGTCCCCATGGCCATTGGATCCTCAGATGGCACCAAAGTGAGCGGAACGTCGTAGCAATAAGTTGTTCCCTCGAAGTGGTGAATATGAGCTTCTACAAATAGCTTTACTCCAACAAAAATAAACTGTGCCAGGTAATGGGGAGAGAATCGAAAAGAATAAAGTGAACAGTCAAGGGCAAGGTAGTAGAAGCTCAGGATGTTAGCACTCCAACACAAACATTTCCCGAATATGTTGTTTAATAAATATTCGCATTTTATGAGAGATTATAAAAATGGCCAAAATTTGTTAATATTATCAAAAAGAAACAATAAAGGAGAATTATTTACTTAACAAAAACAGAGACAACAGTAATGACTCTACTTGATGATAATGGACACTTGCAAATAGCTGTCGTACAATATTTGAAAAGGTTGGAAGTGGCTAACAAATGAACGTTTATGCTGAAGGGTTAAGGGGGTTGAGGGACAAAAGCAAGTGTTCCGCTACAACTCAAAGGTTGCCAGGTAAGGATCCAATAGACATGGCGACTATACCACGGTCCACCCACGATCATTGTCGACATCCTCCTGGCATGACTGCCACATTCCTTGACGAGAAAATAATAATATTAAGAATATAGAAAATAAGAAGAAGAATTCTAAGTGGCAGAAATTTGTACCACATGAGTCCTTTCAGGTTCGGGTAAAACCTCTCGAGTCGATGCCAGATTTTGTTATCACGTTGGCAGTCAACAATGTTTACACGCTGGATATATTCTAAAGCTACAGAACTTCCAATTGCATTTTCATACAAAATCTCCCCACGAAACCGTCTTCATATGACATGAATTTAAGTATTGTTCGCTCTGCGGAAAAAAACTAGCGTTCCCGTTCCCTTACTCGCTCAAAAATAATTTCAGAAAATAACTGTTAATGATAAGGCAAAAGTAAACTTAATATGAAGATGATACCTTGGAAATCAGGGCATACGAATTATGAATATTGTGAGAACCCAAGGTAGCTATTGAATTTTACAAATTCGTTTTGTAAGAGAATTAAGGATCGACGATTCATTTATTTCAAATGGAGCCCATTATTTTGCAGGTTTATTTCTTGTTTGCAGACGTTCTGTACAAAATGCATAATTATCATGAAATACAATAATGAAACCAGTGTTTACTGTCTAGGAATGATAAAGGTAAGGCTTATTGTTTTCAAAATTGCTACCTAAAGTGTATGTGATGTGTACCGTGAGTTCATATCACTCACCTTATGCAAGTGTTATAAAGTAAGTAGAGATACCAAATAATTGTCATAGAATCAAGTGTTTAATGTTTTATGAGCCTTTCCTTACCTGCAAAAAAATCGAGATAACTCACTGGTACATGGAATCGAAGAGATACATTAATGTAACCCAACTGGTACTCGCCACTCAGCGAAATAAATTGTGAAATTTTGATGAATTATACTGTGTTTCAATAAATTCTGCTCTGTATTACGTGAGTTGTATTATGTTTTATATGAGTCATAAACATTAATAATTTTTAAGTATACACCTATCTATTTTTATATTATAATTCAGTTTGTAAGAATATTTTCGCCTTATGAATATCATGAACCACACGCTTGTAACTGAGCTTGCATCCGGGAGATACCGTAGTGGGTTCGAACCCCGCTGTCGGCAGCCCTGAAGATGGTTTTCCGTGGTTTCCCATTTTCACACCAGGCAAATGCTGGGGGATGTATATTAATTAAGGCCACGGCCGATTCCTTCCCACTCCAAGGCCTTCCCTATCCCATCGTCACCATAAGACCTGTCTGAGTGGGTGCGATGTAAACCAAGTTGAAAAAAACGAAATGCTTATGGCCTGCATAAGAATGACTTTGTGTTCGCTATCGATTATGTGAAAGCATTTGGCCACAATGATAAATATAACGTGGAAGTAATCAGGAAACTCTACTGGAGATAAAGCTCGGAAGTTCAATTTTGGAAGACTAACATCGTCAAATATTAAAATCCAGAGGACAGTTCAGCAGGGATTTATTCTCTCCGCACTATAGTTTGACCAGGAAGAACAGAGATATGTACTGGTTGATACGTTCCTTTACTACGCGGTGTTTGTGTCATATGCGCCCGTATTAGAAGTAAATGTGAAGGAATCTGGACCACACTCAATTTTGATTGGGAAACATTTTGGCATACAGGAAGCCCTGTGTAGTATAAACATCCTATTATAAAAATGCTTACCGGGCGAGTTGGCCGTGGGGTTGGGGGCACAGGTTCTATAGATGTTCTTTCAATCCAACTTTAATACCCATCCAAGTACTGCCGTACGCTAAGTGAGCAGGCACGCAATCTAGTGATTAGAAATTTTATACCACCACCCACCTCTACAATCGTATTGGCCTACATTCTGATCGTGAATTTCTTTTCCACCAATGGGACTCGAATCGGTTAACCACAGATTGACGGCTTAACGATCATGGCCAGCCATCTTTTTGAAGATATGGGAAAGCTCCAGCCCATGATGCGCTATCAGCTGTTCGTTATCGCTGTAAGGACATAACGAAAGCTCTTAAGCGTGATGTGGTTCACGTCCAAGAAATCGGATGAAAAAGATGAGGCCTTTTGCTTAAAGTAACAGTTGGAAACATTTGAATTTGCCCTTCGTATTGATATTGAATATAAAACACTTTTTTTCATTAAGGAACTCTTTTAATAAAGTAAATGAATAGGCTAAAATAATGGCAGACTCATGAAGAACTGTGTGTTTTCCAGGCAGCACAATGTAGAAGTAAATACGGTAATATTTTTGATGGATTATATAAATATGAACGATTTAATGTTCTAGAACAATATTACAAGATTTCTGTTCTTTTTTTAAATTAGATATTTGCTTAACCAGTTGAATATCAGATTTACAAGTTTATCAGCAGTCCTCCACACATTTGAATGTTTACAACCTGCTATTATTTCAACAAAAACTTATGACGTTTTTCATCTTTCGAAGAATATTCAGATGACCTATCAACCGACTTACTTTATGGGCTGTTGACGATTCGGAATGTTCTCACAAAGGAAATTTGCCTTACGCGAAATGCCTCCGTGAAAGTATCACATGAATAATTTCTTCCACATATTTCAGTGGCGTTGAAATCATTCCTAACTCATACAATGGCAGTTTTTTTTTTTTTTTTTTTTTTTTTTTTTTTTTTTTTTTTTCGTGTGGCTATTACTAGCCGATTGCAGCCCTTGTATGGCAGACCCTGCGACGAGGGTGGGCGGCATCTGCCATGTAGGCTATAGGTAACTGCGTGTTATTGTGGTGGAGGATAGTGTTACGTGTGGTGTGTGAGTTGCAGGGATGTTGGGGACATCACGAACACCCAGCCCCCGGGCCATTGGAATTAACCAATTAAGGTTAAAATCCCCGACCCGGCCGGGGATCGAACCCGGGACCCTCTGAACCGAAGGCCAGTACGCTGACCATTCAGCCAACGAGTCGGACATACAATGGCAGTGACAACAGCAGAAAGGTCATTCTCAAAATTAAAACTCATTAAGAACCACGGCATGAAGCTCAATGATGCAGGAACAATGATCTGCTTTGAGTATGATTAGCACTGAAGTCGAGAGAGAGCGAAAATTAAACATAAACGCCTGATTGAACGAGTTCGCCTGAAGAAATGCAACAAGGGGAGGCGGTTCAACACCTATCATCAAAGCCGTAAGTTGCCCTTTTTCGTACGTATGCTAATTATACCATGGTAGGCTACTGCAGTATTATTATTATTTTATTATTATTATTATTATTACAATTTGTTTCACGTCGCACCGACACCGATAGGTTATATGGGAATGATGGAATAGAAAAGGCTTCTGAGTGTGAAGGAAGCGGCCGTGGCCTTAATTAAGGTAACTAATTGATGTGAAAATGGAAAACCACGGAAAACCATCTTCAGGGCTGCAGGCAGTCGAGTTCGAGCCCACTGTCTCCCGAATGCAAGATGACAGCCACGTGACCCAAAGCGGGCAGCCACTCGCACGGTATTATTATTATTATTATTATTATTATTATTATTATTATTATTATTATTATTATTATTATCTTAATCTGTTTACCCTCCAGGATTGGTTTCTCCCTCGGACTCATCGAGGGATCCCACCTCTACCGCCTCAAGGGCAGTGTCCTGGAGCGTGAGATATTGGGTCGGGGCATACAACTGGGGAGGATGACCAGTATCTCGCCCAGGCGGTCTCACCTGCTATTCTGAACAGGGGCCTTGGTGGGGGATGAAAATATTGGAAGGGATAGACAAGGAAGTGGGAAGGAAGCGGCCGTGGCCTTAGGTTAGGTACCATCGCGGTATTTACCTGGAGGAGAAGTGGGAAATCACGGACAACCACTTCTAGGATGGCTGAGGAAGGAGTCGAACCCACTTCTTCTCATTTGACCTCCCGAGGCTGAGTGGACCCCGTTCCAGCCCTCGTACCACTTTTCAAATTTCGTGGCAGAGCCGGGAATCGAACCCGGGCCTCCGGGAGTGGCAGCTAATCACACTAACCACTACACCACAGAGGCGGCAATTATTATTATTATTATTATTATTATTATTATTATTATTATTATTATTATTATTATTATTATTACGGTGTTTTTAGTGGACCACAGAGGGAAAGAAGCGGGAGGAATGAATTGCCTGACAAAGTTCTTAACCAAAGTTAATTATTGCTAACAAAATCTGAGAAAAATTGCCTTGCTCTTCTTGTGTTAGGATTCTTTAAACAACAACAGAATAGTAAGGAACGCTTCACCAAAAGAGCTAAGAAGCTTGGGAAGATACAACCAGAGAGTTCGTAAGCTCAGAAAACCTTAAAATAGAGGAGTTCGTAAACTCAAAAACCTTACAATTTCGTAAAAGAAAAAACTCGTGCCCTCATCCCGAGTTGGTGCAGCTCTTTTCAGGCACATCCCCAATAGAGGCGAGCTGCATGTACCATTTCAACCTCATACAAGCCCTCCTGCCATCCTTAATTTTTTCTGGCTGTACCGCGAATCGAACCCGGCCCCTGAGGACGGCAGATAACACTAACCGTTACGCTACGGAGGCGGACTTTCTTTTCATAATAGTTAGTCATACATTCTGCCCCGTAGGTCTCATCATTTTACACTTGCAGAAAAGGCTACCCTGTACATTATTTGAGAAGGTAGGGTCAAAACAGAAATGAGAAAGAAGCCGTAGCTTCTGTTATAACTTTACATCAGACGGGTCGAACCCTAGATGCCAGTTTACAATAAATTTTACAAAACACCCATTATCGGGCCAGTAACCTACATTAAAATAGCAGTTGTCTGACACCACAGACACTTGAAGCAGACAGAGCATATTATTGCCAGAACTAACTAATTGCTGCCTTCGCTGTCCTCATCTTTGGCGGAACCACACTCAAAGGAGATTAAAAAGTCCGGAAGGAAACAGGGGCAGAAGACCCACGCTACACAGCCGCTAAAAAGAGAGTAGAAAAAAAGAAAAGTTACACTCAAAAGGCTGAGAACAAAATGACGATGGAGGCTGAAACGCCAAGCACTCCAAAGTTAAAGTTCAATCGATAAGGCGCGTTGACAAAGAGGCTAAGCCATGCTACCAGGTGACTAAGGGAAGAAAATATTAAAGGCCGAAAAGAGAATGATAAATTTATTAAAATAAGGAAACTTAGTCACCCAAAATGAAATTAAAAGAAGGGAAATGAGGGTAACCATTCGTGCGTCCTTACATTTTGACCAAATTCCCATTAGGGGAGAAATATTTATGTCCGAAGATTGGCTAAATAAACCGGACGACCTAACAGATTCATGCTAAAGAGAACGCTGGAATCTTCCCTAACTTCACACGTAGAGAGCTCACTTTTTAAAAATTCTTCCATACCTCGTTAAAGCCTCCTTCTCATGCCAGTCCACTAGCCCCCGCTCCCAGCAACTCCTCCAAGGAGATCTTTTAGTCACGTAGCACATTCAATAATCCACTGCAGCAAGACCCTTGGTTCAAAAAGTACACCTCTTTTATAAGGGACTGGCAGAGAGTTCCAGAAGGAATTAAGTAAAATCAATTTTGATAGGTTGATATGATTCTGATATCACTTGATATCACTGGTTGAACAATTTAATCACAGTGATGATAACTCCAGAAAACCAAATAAACACTTGAATGTTGATTAAGTATCCATTTCAAAATACAAACATTCTCGATGGTAGTTACAGTTTCTGAACACTAGGTCACTAGGTAGCACTAGAAAACTGATACTAGGGACATCTAGTCCCACAAATAAATCTCTGCAATACACGATAGTCAATTAGGTTCTGAATAGACAATATCACTGTAAGAATGCGGCGGCAGTTTTAAACAGATGAGGAGATGATGTGACACTAGTCACACTGTGAACGTTGTTATCAGAGTAACGACTAAGTATATGTTTATTATGCCCTTTTTTCAGTGAAGATTTCCACTTTTGCATTTAAGAATAAGTGAACTGATGCTTGTTGTTTAAAGGGACCTAACACCTAGATCATCGGCCCAATTAGTTAACTATTTATTCTAGTCTACACTTTAATGTGCTTTAGGAAAACTGGATTATGAAGGAAAACAAGAATGCTTGCAGTAAATAATTTTGTTTGCATTTTAGTTTGTTACGTATTGTAGTTTTACATCCGTTTTCTAACTGTGAGTTAGAGGTAATATATTCTGCAGGCTATAACATCTGTTCCTTTCATACCCTTCACAATTCAATTAATAAAGGAAACACGAATACCCGGTCTCAGAGACCGGCCACTCTAAACATGTTTAATTATTTTACCACCCTTCCGCCGGGTTAAGCTACATCGGGACCCGGACACCAAGCCCCGTAGATATTTTGTAGGTGGAGGTGGGAGGAGAGGAAAATGCTCTACTCCCGTCCATCATATCTATATCTATAGTGCAGATCATTCAAAACAGAAAGCACACACAGATTTCAGGCTAAAGGCTGTAGTTGGCTAGGAACGAACTCTCAACTCAAGGTTGATTAAAGTGGTCTCACAGTACTGTATCCTCTGCATTGTACTTACCCTTAACAATGAGAGTCATCTTCCAAGGCCATGCTTTCATTGTAGAGCAGATAATTGGATCATTACGCGTAAATCTGGGAACTCCTTTGTCACAACAATAAAACTGTCTACTGTACTATATTGTCTAGCTTATTATGAACACCAACATTATTAAAAGCAGTTATAAATATAAACGTGAGATGTTGTTCTACGTTGACAATTAGCGCTGAAATAAAATTGTTTAAATAACAAGACACCAGAATTCACCCGATGTCTGTTGTGCGGGGACGAAAACGAATTATTTTAACTTCATCCCCAATAATATACAAAAAATTTTATTTTTTAATTTTTTTTAATTTTTTTTCCCCTTGGTGTGGTTTAATTACGTGCTCACGTCCGTATTTTCGTATGATGGTCCGGCCATCCGCACGTGAAGTGAAGTATGATTGTTTTTGTTTTCAATATCGTTTACATTATTCGTCGCCTCCTTAAAGAGGAACACATAGAACTATTGAGAAGGCTGTGTTTTTATTATCTGGTTGGTATCAAGTACTATAAATTGAGTTGATACTGTATGGATGGCGACAAATGTACCTACCTTACTACGAGTATGCATCTTTCTGCTGCTAACGAATCCGCAATGCCGGTCGCAAAATACAGCCACTGGTCAGTGTGAAAAGAAGATATAGTATGGCTTGCTGATCAATTCTTTATAACGAAATGTGGGTGCAGTCATCTGAAAGTAAAAGTACCGTAA
The DNA here is from genome assembly GCF_040414725.1 of Anabrus simplex. Classification (NCBI taxonomy): domain Eukaryota; kingdom Metazoa; phylum Arthropoda; class Insecta; order Orthoptera; family Tettigoniidae; genus Anabrus; species Anabrus simplex. The sequence goes on along the minus strand of NC_090271.1, from coordinate 130,958,347 downwards.
TCCTGAATAATTTCAGAAAACGTGGATTGGAAACCCTTGCGATACATTCACAAAACGTGTTCGTACCAAAGCGCTGACCTCTGCCATTTCAAGATGGGCATTCTGCTGATGATGTCACTAAGCTTTGTGACTCGCTCTTATATCATTATCCCTCTTTCTATCCCCCCCCCCCACTTTTTTTCTTCTGTAAACCGAGCATACATCTTTGGGCTGTTCTTATTATTCCGTTCGATAAATTCATTCACTGTCAAAGTCTCACAGCCATAGGTTATTGCAGGGATTATCTACACACTGGTCATGAACTTGTTTCTTTAGATTTACCGGTATCCTTGACACATAAGCATAGAAAAATGAACAGTGCAAAAATTGTTTTGATGGACTATGTATCCGTATGTGTTTTGGGAGGTGTGTTCGGTCTTAAGGAAAATAATGAATAGGAAGAGCATGGTCAGATAGATGATATTGTTTCTTGCCTCTCGACATCTCAAATGACAACAATCAGTGTAATGTTATTTTTGATCTTTTTTTTAATAGTCGCTTTATGTCGCACGGACACAGATAGATCTTATGGCGACGATGGGGTAGAAAAGGGCTTTGAGTAGGAAGGAAACGGCCGTGGCCTTAATTAAGGTACAGCCTGGCGTGAAAATGGGAAACTATGGAAAACCATCTTCTGAGCTGCTGACAGTGGGGTTCGAACTCACAATCTCCCGAACACCTCATACTGGCCGCACTTAAGCGACTGAAGCTATTGAGCTCGGTTTTGATCAGTTTTATAGACTTAGGACATTGTAGACCACAGCATTTAGTTTTCTTTTGGTTTGGCAGTAATGGGGCATCGGGGGTCAAGGGAGTCTTTCGTTTCCACCTTCCTTCATGACCTTTATCTCGTATAAATTTTATTCGCGTTTTCCCTGTCTTGTCGATGGTCATTTAAATTATCTTCCTGGTCAATATGGGCTGATGATCATGCGTTTATACCTTATAAAAACCATCGCTTCGAAACGACTATAATCTTATAAATAAAATTGTAGGGGGGTCCGTTGTCTGTAATGTCATTTATTTCTCAAAATTTTGATATATTTATCCGTTTCAGGTCAATTCAAGTTCGTTTCACTAATATTTAGCTTTCATGTCTGCCTCTCTGTTTGTTCTACCATCACGGGTGAACGGCTGACAAGATCTGCACCAAACTTCATATTTAGAGTCTACTCATCCAGGAGCAGATTTTCATATGCATATTATATAAAATTCACCGAATAGACTGGAGGTTTATAGGAAGACCAGAAGAGTTATTTCGAATCTTCTCTTACTCTATTGATTATATCTCGACCAAACTCCATATTTAGAGTCCACTCATCCAGGAGCAGATTTCGATATGCATATCATTTAAAAATCACTGAATAGACTAGAAGCGTTGTTTTCAATTTTCTCCCACACTATTGATTATATCTCGACCAAACTCCATATTTACAGTCTTCTTATCCAGGAGCAGGAACATGTTTGTTTCTCCAACCCTTGTCCCGTTTCTCTACGGGGTCGGATATGAGGTAAGATGAATCTGTCGTAAGGAGTTTTATGACCGGATGCCCTTCCTGACGTCAACCTCATCTGAGGAGTTAATGAGATGACCGGGCGAGTTGGCCGTGTGGTTAGGGACGCGCAGCTGTGAGCTTGCATCCAAGAGATAGTGGGTTCGAGACCCGCTGTCGGCAGCCCTGAATGGTTTCCCATTTTCACACCAGAAAAATATTGAGGCTGTACCTTAATTAAGGCCACGGCCACTTCCTTCCCACTCCTAGGCTTCTCTATCCCATCGTCCTCATTAGACCTCTCTGTGTCGGCGCGATGTAAAACAAATTGTGAAAAAAAAAATGAAATAAATGACATGATGTATGATAGTAGGAAGGGATAAGGTGAAACCCTGCACCGGCACATAGCCTACTCCTGTCGAATAGCACCACGCAGTCTGCTCAAGGCTTAACATTCCCATCTAATGGACGAATCACCATCAACAGCGTCATATGCCCTCCCTCCATATGAACACTGCGGAGAGGTTTGGAATTTAATCCAGGCTTTTGGCACTCAATCTAGTGATTAGAAATTGTATACCACCACCTCCCCTGCCCTAACGGCCAACATTCTGATGGTGAACATTTTTTCAACCAACGGGACTCGAACTGGCTAAACACGGTGTTAGACCGTTTAGACTTCAGCGCCTTAACGATCATAGCCACCAGGCGGGCTAAGAAAACATGTAACAGTGTGGTACATTATTAACCGCTGTGCAAGTATACAAACAAACGTGCATGCGTTGTGTCGTATGTAATTTTTGGGAATTAGTTTGATGGCTGTTGCATTTGGTCAGTTAAATCAGGAACGGTTAATGCTGGTATTCGATGACGCTGGATTTGTCGTCCCATTACGTCCCATACGTGCTCAATGCGCGAAAGGTCTGGTGATCTCGCAGGCCAAGGCAACTGGTCGGCACTCTGTACAGCACGTTGGGTGACAGCAACGATATGAGGACGAGTGTTATCGTGTTGGAAAACACCCCTTTGAATACTGCAAACTAATGGCAGCACAAACGGTTCAATCAGTAGTCTGACGTACAAATCCACTGTCAAGATTCTTGGGATAACAACGAGAGTGCTCCTGCTGTCAAAGGAAATCGCTCCCCTGACCATAACTCCTGGTGTAAGTCCAGTGTGCCGTAGAGAGTTTGGTTCCAAGAACTCACCTGGCCTCCTTACCCACCTACGGCCATCAAGACAGAAACGGCTCCCATCTGAGAATACAACAGAGCTCCATTCCGTCTTCCAATGAGCTCCATCTTGGCACAACTGAAGTCGCAGACGACAGTGATTCGAAGTTAATAGCATGAATGCTATAGTACGTCTGGCTCGGAGTTGTCCCTCAAATAATCGATTTGTTACAATTTGCTGTGTCACTCTGGTTCCAAATGAAGTTCTAAATGGCTGTTGCAGATGCAGTACGATCTACAACACCCATGTGGGGAATACGACGGCATTGCCCATCCTACAGGAAATAGCTAGAAGCCATGCAGTTGTGAATGGATGCCTTCCTTTCTTGGATGTTCTAGTAAGAAAGAAACCGGACGGCTCCTTAGGGCACACCGTCTATCGTAAGCCTACCCACACAAATTGCTATCTCTATGCAGATTCTCACCACAATTCAGCACAAAACAGAGAATTCTCACGACCTTTGCCACGAGGGACAAACGAATTTATGAGCCATCAAATATCCAGGAGGAGAAGAACACACTCAAAGTCACGTTCAAGGGCAATGGTTACAACGATGTACAGATTCATAGAGCCCTGCATCCCAAAGGGAAGTCTCAGCAAAACTCACAGAATGAAGAATTTAAGGAAACTGCCTATCTTTCTTTCATCCACACTACCACAGATCGAATTGCTAAGGTCATCCGCAAGCACAATATAAAAACCGTGTTTGGCACCATCATCAAAATTGCTCACAGTTTAGGTAAAAGCAAGGACACTGTTACACCCTGCGGTGTGCGGTGAGGTATACATTGGTCAAACATGCCGGTCTATTGATACTCGTATAAACTAACACCAACGAAATATGTTTCAATAAGACAAGTCGGCAATAGCTGAACACAACCTATCAACGGGTCATGATGTCGTGTTCCAAGACGTTCGAGCTCTTACTCGCACTGAACACTACAGCTCTAGGATTATACAGGAAGCTGTGGAAATACGTAAAAGTCCTAATAATTTCAACACTGGCATTGACTCAATTAAGGCGTGGTTGCCAGCCATTCAGGATGTACGTAAGTAGATAGTTCTCTTCCCTATCCTTTCACTATTGCTATTTCGTTTCGGTGTTTTCCAATTTTGTGCTCTCATTACCAGATGGTTCACTCTAGGCTATGTACTATGGGTCATACTTTCATAACCTGTATACACCTTTTACTACTGTATTAGTCTTACTTCTTTTAATCCAGTGTCTTCAGCCTCGTCGTAGTAGACTACATCCTCCCCCCAGTCCCGCCTGACTCACACTCTCTTTTTGAATGCTACACACCTTTCTACCCTTCTTTAGCTCTATTCTGTCTTATCAATCTTCCGTTGCATTTAATTTATTTTTTCTACCATATTCGTCGCTGATTCATCTGATGGCCTTGCCGTTTACTTCACCAGGCACATAGAGTGAAACTACACACATCTTAATGGGAGCTAAGATTGCCTCCACAATCCATGAAATTAAATTTTGGTTTCCTTCTAGGAACCTTATTTTTATATAAAGGCCAAAGGCAGGCATTTATACAAGTGGAGGCAGGCACATGCTTCCCCTAGTGCACCGTCACTGCATTGTTCTACATAAGAGGCTTGCAGTGGTCTCTCAGCGGCGCAGTAGCCACCAGAGTCTTGCAAAGACCCAACTGATGAGCCCACTGCTACACTGGGGCGAAACGCTGGTAATTTCAGATTGAAGAAGACTAAAGAGCTTAAGTGTTTTTAACTATTATGATCATTTGAGTTTCAAAAGCGAAACCTGACACCGGTTTTTCTGTGTAAATAATCAACTTTAAAATTATGAACCACATTTGAGATAAATCACGTAATTCTTATCAACATAATTGTTTATTCACATCAAAAATCTTATTATGATGCAATTACCCTTTACGGTTTGTAATTTCCATGAATGATTTAGCAGTTAAGAGTCATTTTAGTGGAAACACAAGAACAGTTTAAATATCGCATGGGAAGACAGGAGCGAGCTAAGAGGCAGGTGGCCGGAAGGACCTTGGAAAGACGTCACACTGTTCTACGAACATGCATCAGGAGGAAAAATACCTAATTTCGACTGCAAGGAAATCTTATAAGGCCTATCGCCATAAATTGAAAACTGTTTTCGTGCGAAGCTGGGGTTGGTCACTGGTAGCTATAAAAGAGGGTTTCGGACTTTTTGGTCAACAAAAAACACGAAACAAAACAAAAATCCCTGGCACATCAGCCCTGATGGCCTTAGTACGACTAAGCGACCGCTGCTCAACCTGAACTTACGAGGTGGCACAAGGTCTGCGCCACGAATCCTCTCGACCCTTATTCTTGGCTTTTCTAGACCGTGGTCGCTCTCTCACTGTCAGATAGCTCCTCAATTGTTCTCACCTAGACTGAGTTGACCTCGAACCACTCCTCAGATCCAAGTTAAATTCCCTGATCTGGCTGAGAATCGAACCCGCGCCTTCCCAGTAAGAGACAGACTCGGCACCCCTAGCCCGCGGGGCCAGCTATCTTCGTTAACACCCTTAATAAATTTGCGTATGTGAAATCATCCTAATAATATTTTTGGGTCTTAAGTTGTGACACCCAGTACTTGTTCAGTTCGTTCTGGTGGGCAGCATTGAGGTTAGGTAGGGAAAGGTCAAGACAAATAGATTTAGAATACATGTATAATACAGTAGTAAGATGCATGGGGTCATCTCATGATAAGGTAGCAAGGAAAACTGCATGAATAGAATGGCATTAGTAGACGAATAAGTTGTAGCAGTTTTTTAAAATTAGGAAGGATTACAATATGAAAATAAAGACAATATAGAAATAAAAATAGGAATAGAAAAAATAGAGTTAGGGATTGGAATAATTTACCAAGGGAGATAGATGTTCAATAAATTTCCAAATTCTTTGCAATTATTTCAGAAAAGACTAGGAAACAAGGGATAGGGAATCTGCCACTTGGGCGACTGCCCTAAATGCAGATCAGTGGTGATTGATTGATTGATTGATTGATTGATTGATTGATTGATTGATTGATTGATTGATTGATTGATTGATTGATTGATTGATTGATTGATTGATTGATTGATTGATTGATTGATTGATCAAACTAGTCTATCGACTGATGACCCAAGCAACATATATATATACTAGCAAGATACCCGTGCTTCGCTACGGTATTATACTGAAATTTATAATTGAATGCTTATTGTTTTAGATGTATAATCCGCCAAAATTCGCGATCTGACTCGTTTTCTGCGAGAATCCACCAAAATTCCCGATCTGACTCGTTTTCTATTATTTTACAGCACGCTTCCTCCCATTTTTCAATCTTCCTTTCCAGCAATCGATTTCGTACTTCCCGGGCTAGGCTCAGGTATTCCTCCTGGTCAGTTGGGTCCGTAAATCTTTGCCATCTTTTCCTTTAATCATTTTTAATATGGATAAAATCCTTCAGGAGATCCGGCGTGGTGTCATATTGGGTGCCTTGGCGGCACTGAACCCGCGGCCGGACTGCATTCTTAGTCATTACCCGTCCAGGAGCCGTTACCAGCGCGGTCCGCACATTTGACGACGGTCCGGAACATTATTATTATTATTATTATTATTATTATTATTATTATTATTATTATTATTATTATTATTATTACTATTATGTGTTGCTGGAATGGCTGATGACAGGGAAAACCGGAGTATCCGGAGAAAAACCTGTCCCGCCTCCGTTTTGTCCAGCACGAATGTCACATGGAGTGACCGGGATTTGAACCACGGAACCCAGCTGTGAGAGGCCGGCGCGCTGCCGCCTGAGCAACGGAGGATCCTTATAAGTACATTAATAACAGTAAAATCAATTGGTCTCACCTCCTTCTACACCCCACCGCCGTTAAGTTTATTTACCGCCAACCCCCCCCCCCCAAAAAAAATAATTAAAAGAAGGCTTGTTTCTTTATGTTTAAGGGAGATTCCAAACACCAATGTTCACGTCTATTACCTTCAGTTTTGAGATATAAGTATCCCCATAAAAGTAATTTACTTTTTTCACTTCATTTCACACTACTCCCCCCCTAAGTGGACTTTCCCGCAAAAAATACTTGTTTCTTTAATAGTAAAGGATCTTCTAAATACCAATTATCACGACTCTAACTTCAGTTTTTGATTCATGTGTCCTCATGAAAGGAATTCAACTCCTTTACACTCCCGCCCTCCAAGATGGTTTCCCGCCCAAACCCCGTTTTTCTTTGTTTTTAAAGGAGATCCAAATGCGAATTTTCACGTCTGTAACAACTTTAGTTTTTATTAGATGTATGTATTCTCATACAATTAAGCCAATTAATTTTTCAATTCTTTCACCCCCCCCCCCCCACCGCTTCATAGGATTTTAAGAGAATACGTGTTTCTTTACTTTTAAAGCAGATTGAAAATATCAAATTTCACGTCTGTAACATCTTCATTTTTGATATATCAGTAGCCTAATTAAAAGACTTCAACACCATTTTCAGTCACTTTTACCCCCCCCCCCTCCGCCCAAGTGATATTTCCGAAAACTAAAAATACACGTTTCTTTATGTTTAATAGAGATAAAAAATACCATTTTTCACTTCTGTAACATGTTAAGTTTTTTTAGACATACTGTAAAAATTCTCATTTTAAAATTTCACCCCTTTTGAGTTCCCCTTAAGTGGAGTTTCCAAAAACAAATCACCTATGTTTCTTTACATTTACAGGAGATTCCAAACACCCACTTTTTACGTCTGTAACATTTTACGTTCCTGAGGTATTCTGTAGAAATTGTCTTTCAAAAAATTCACCCCAATTTGTCACTCCTGTTTAACCGCCATTAATTGGATTTTCCAAAAACTAAAAAATACGTGTTTCTTTATTTTTAAAGGAGATCCCATATGCAAATTTTCAGTTCTGTAATATCTTTCGTTTCGGACATATACGTATCCTCATTAAAGGAATGCAACCCATTTTTCACCCTTTTACACCCCTCCTATTGGGATATACAGGAAACAAAAAAATACGTGTTCCTTTATTTTTAGAGGATATTCTAACTACCAATTTTTACATCTGTAAATTTTAAAGTTTTAAGATTTTAAGATGTAGACACACTCATTTTAAAAATTTCACCCCCCTTTTCAACCCCCAATATTTGGATTTTCCAAAAACGAAAAAATACGCGTTTCTTTACTTTTAAAGTAGATCCCAATACCAATTTTCAGGTCTGTAATATCTTGGGTGGAGGGGGGGGGGGGTTAAAGTGACTGAAAATGGTGTTGAATGGTTAGCGACGGAATATCCAAAAATCCTCTCTTAGCGAGCACCTACATCTTAATATGAATATATCCCCAAAATTTCATTTCTTTATATCCAGTAGTTTTGCCTCGTTAAAGGCATTCAACCCATTATTCACCCTTTTACACCCTTCCTATTGGGATTTTCCGAAAACAAAAAATACGTGTTTCTTTATTTTTAAAGGAGATTCTAAATACCAATTTTCACATCTATAACCTTTAAAAGTTTTGAGATATAGATACACTCATTTTAAAATATTACCCCCTTTTTTTCACCCCCTTCCCTTAATTGGATTTTCCACAAACAAAAAAAATACGTGTTTCTTTATTTTTAAAGGAGATCCCAAACACCGATTTTCAGGTCTGTACTATCTTCAGTTTCTGAGATATAAGTAGCCTCATTAAAGGCATTCAACCCTTTTTCCACCGATTTTCACTCCTCCTATCGCGATTTTCCGAAAACAAAAAAATACGTGTTTCTTTATTTTTAATGAAGATACTAAATACCAGTTTTTACATCTGCAAACTTTAAAAGTTTGGAGATATAGATTCACTCATTTTAAAAATTCACCCCCTTTTCACCCTCCCATTCATTGGATTTTCCAAAAACAAAAAAATACGTATTTCTTTATTTTTAAAAGAGATCAAAAGTACCAATTTTCATGTCTGTAATATCTTCAGTTTCTGAGATATAAGTACCGGTATCCTGATTGAAGGCATTCAACCCATTTTTCCCCATTTTCACCCTTTTTCACCCCTCCTATTGGGGTTTTCAGAAAACAAAAAAATACGTGTACCCTTACTTTAAAAGAAGATTCTAAATACCAATTTTTACATCTGTAAACTTTTAAAGTTTTGAGATATAGATACACTCTTTTTAAAATTTCAACCCCCTTTTCACCCCCTTAGCGACGGAATATCCAAAAATCCTCTCTTAGCGAGCACCTACATCTTAATATGAATATATCCCCAAAATTTCATTTCTTTATATCCAGTAGTTTTGGTTCGGCGATGATGAATCAGTCAGTCAGTCAGTCAGTCAGGACAAGTTATTTTATATATATAGATATTGAAGTCTGTACTGCTGTGTGTGTTTGTAATTGATCGGGGCTAAGTTTGAGAAGGTACCGATCTAACATTTGTGTAGACGTAGGCTTATTATCGAGGCATCGCCTGAAGTTGAAGTGGAAAATCACGTAAGTCCACTTCTTGGGTAATACTGTCTCAGCTCTCAAATCAGTCTCAATTTTGTGACAGAGCCGGTAATCGACTTGGCCCCCTAGGCGAAATTTCCGCTATGTAAAGTTCCAGACCGTGGAGCGGGATGTAAAATTATATCCTTTATTTAAAAGGAAATGACTACTCGACATCTTTGAAAATCGTATAAATGTATTATTATTATTATTATTATTATTATTATTATTATTATTATTATTATTATTATTATTATTATTATTATTATATTGCCTCCTACTGTAGTGAATGGAGTGTCTGGATTTTACTCGGTCTCAGATTTGTGAGGACAATTGATATGCTATCGGATCCTACAGCTGTACCACCTTTCCCGTAAACAGGTAATATACCGGGCGAGTTGGCCGTGCGCGTAGAGGCGCGCGGCTGTGAGCTTGCATCCGGGAGATAGTAGGTTCGAATCCCACTATCGGCAGCCCTGAAGATGGTTTTCCGTGGTTTCCCATTTTCATACCAGGCAAATGCTGGGGCTGTACCTTAATTAAGGCCACGGCCGCTTCCTTCCAACTCCTAGGCCTTTCCTATCCCATCGTCGCCATAAGACCTATCTGTGTCGGTGCGACGTAAAGCCCCTAGCAAAAAATAAAAACAGGTAATAATGGCGATGATATTCATCGTATTGATAACACAACATCTATTACTGCAACAAGACACCCGTAAGTTGGCAAGTCAAGATCCCACCAAGGTTCCAGTGCCAATTGTTCTGTATTGTATTAAAGTTATTACTTTCAGGACTTGCTACTGTTTACTTAATTTGGTATTGTTACACACTCTACGTTTCTTACTTCCTTCACTAACGAGAGATTTGTCAGTTCTGACACGAGGTACTGCTCTTCGCTGTTACGTCATGGGTCCAGGAGAATAAAAAGGGAGTTCATGCTTTGCCACTGTCAGTTGTTACAGACCACAACGATGGATGCTACACGGTGAGTACCTCGCTCTTTTTCTTCTTTCGAAGAATATATTATATAATATACGATCTTGATTAAATATGTAATTGTATCAGTGGCGTATGTAGTATTTCGTCAGGAGCAGGGGTTCATTTTAAGACCGGTTATTCAAATGCAATTTAGCGGTATTTTAAATACCTTTTCTACTGTAATTACTACTGCTGTTGCTATGAACTACTAGGTCTAAAGCGCACCAATAAAAATATTAAAAATACATTGCTGGAATAAATGAGAATATGAAACTCACTCTCGATATTGAAGATAATATGATGCTGAATTCACACTATGAAGATTTCCTATATATTGCTCCAGCCTATTCCTGTGTTGACAATAGCGGTTTACAACAACGTCCGGTACTTAATGAAATAGGCTACACTGTGTGCAGGTCCACACTGTTGCCATGAAACCCAAACGGGGGCGTTTCTTCATTAGTTCATTCCAAACATTTCCTGAATGCCTATGCATGATATAGAGTGCCAATTCTTTTAATTTTGTATTTGCAGTGGAATTCTGAAAATATATATTAAATAATGTAATACTGAAAAGATCCATTAAAGCAAGGATATTTCAGATGTTCAAGATGGCAAGGGGTAGGGGAGGGGTAAAACCGATCAACAACCCTCATCCTAAGCTAGCCTACGCCACTGAATTTTATCGTACTATCGTGTCGTATTAAGATATTGGCATATCTTTAGACATCAGTCTGTTTACATATGAGAGTAGAAAATGTGTATTAGCCTTACCGAGCGACTTAGCTGCGCGGTTCGGTTTACGTAGCTGTGAGCTTGCATTCAGAAAGTGCCCGAGGACTTGTTCGGCTCACCAGGTGTAAGTTTTCTATTTAACGACCATGGGTGATCTGCGTGTCCTGTTTTGAGGTGATGATGATGATGATGACGATGAAGTAGAGAAAGGGTGAAATCTGGTGTCACCGGGCGAGTTGGCCGTGCGGTTAAGGGCGCGCAGCTGTGAGCTCGGATCCGGGAGATAGTGGGTTCGAATCCCACCGTCAGCAGCCCTGAAGATGGTTTTCCGTGGTTTCCCTTAAGAAAGGCCACGGCCGCTTCCTTCCCATTCCTAGGCCTTTCCTGTCCCATCGTCGCCATAAGATATATCGGTGTCGATGCGACGTAAAGCAAATAGAAAAAATACCTGGTGTCGACACATAGCCTACTCCTGTCGAATAACACGAATAGGTCTGATCATGGACATGTTGTGGGTTCAAATCTCACCATTGGCAGCCTTGATGAAGGTATTCCGTGGTTTCCCATTTTCATACCAGGCAAATTCTGGGACTGTAGCTCAGTTAAGACCACGATCACTACCTCTCCTTTCCCATCCTTGCATCACCGAAAATCTTCGGTGTGTTAGTGTGACGTTAAACCACTAGCGAAAAAGTAAATAATTAAAAAACTGTGTAGTTGCCATGCAACTGTGACTTTTATAATAGTGTAACTGAATGTACTGCTTTCTCATTACTTCAGTACTATGCCAGTAATATCATATAATATGCTGAGCAAATGGCTGTGCGCTTTGGTTCAAGTAGCTGTCAGCTTGCATTCGGGAGATAGTGGGTTCGAACCCCACTGTCGGCAGCCCTGAAGATGGTTTTCCGTGGTTTCCCATTCTCACACCAGGCAAATGCTGGGGCTGTGCCTTAATATTTTTTTGCTAGTTGCTTTACGTTGCACCGACACAGATAGGTCTTGTGGCGACGATGGGACCGGAAAGGGCTAGGAGTGGGAAGGAAGCGGCCGTGGCCTTAATTAAGGTACAGCCCCAGCATCTGCCTGGTGTGAAAATAGGAAACCACGGAAAACCATTTTCAGGGCTGCCGACAGTGGGGTTCAAACCTACTATCTCCCGAATACTGGATACTGGCCGCACTTAAGCGACTGCAGCTATAGAGCTTGGTACGCCTTAATATTAAGGCCACGGTTGCTTCCTTCCCACTCCTAGCGCTTTCCTATCCCATCGTCTAAGGTCTACCTGTGTCGGTGCGACGTAAAGCAGATTGTAAAAAAGAAAACATCATGCAATAAGTGTTTACATTAAGGTCCGCCTCTGTGATGTAGTAGTCAGTGTGATTAGCTGCTGCCCCTAGAGCACAGTGGGTAATTTCTAGCATCCAGCCGGCCAAAAATAAGATTTTCAACCCTTGTCTTTGTTCCGCATTTTCTATGAGTCGTGTTTATAAGACTCTTGGTTACAGTAATTAAGTATTGAAAAGTCGCGCTGTCTGATTATCTAATCTCACCGAAGACCTAAAGTGGCTCTCCTCCGTTAGGACATCGTATTCTGGCGAGGCGAGCGTGCAGTTATTATTATGTGAGGGCTCAGTAAAGACGTCAGAACTAAATATTTCTTTAGCTTGAAATGTGATTACATTAGATGAAGGTATGTATTTTATATAGCATGTAGCATTTTCTGAAAATTAATATATTTTTGTCCGGAATGTGCACTTAAAATTCAGGTACAGGGGTGTCCAAGAGCTATCTAATCATACAAATTTGAGCTGACTTTCAAAATGGATTGCCTTTGATTTCTGCAATGAAAGTATTTGGAGGAGTTATCTATACTTTAATGAATAGAAAACTGTGACTTTTTGCTGCAACCAGGCGCGACCATGAGAGTAATTATTTTTTTTTTCTAAAGCCATGTACTCTGTAACCCGGAGGTCGGTTTTCGAGCTGTTGAGGAACAGCAGGGAATATAAGCGGAACGATGATATTGCGAATGTTGTAATTGAACGTATAGGCTTTGAGGATTGTTCCGAGGATATATCCAACTCAATAAGGAAGGCTGTCAGTATTTTGTGTGCTAAAATTTGATCACGCTGGACAAAATATAGTAGAAAAAGGGACAAATTGCTGAAGTTCAATAAAAGTTGGTTTGACCAAAGAATCAGCCTTGCAGAAGGACGTGCATCACAGCAATGTCAGGATGAGCCTGCCAGTACTATAGCTCATTCCATATTAAGAAAACAGTATTGCTCTTATGACAACAAATTATTTTTATGAACTAAAGGGGACGCGGGTTTTGCAGGGGCCACGTTTGGTTTGTACAGAATGAGAGGAAAACTATGGCACATAAGAAACCTCAGCACTGAAATATAAGGCAAATTGAGGGAGAAAATAGACAAATAATTTTATGGGCTCGAGGAACGGGGGATGTATTTAATTGCATTTAATAAATGTATCCGTACAATAAAAGCTAGAAAAAAGACGCAATAAACAAATACTGCAGATGACTATAAAAGATCACAGTATTAATGTTAAAGAAAGAAATCGTACACGTAGGCTTATCTTATAACTCACACTCAACACAATACAATTACGCACTGATTTAAAGCCTAAAATACACACGCAATAAATATATATTGTAGATGACTTCACTACAAAAGTGAGGTGCCAGCGGTTCACAGAGCGGTTGAACATGAGCTACACTTCACTGTGGTGGATGGAAAAGTCTGCAGTGCATTGTCTTCCTATCAGTCTTCCCAAAGGTGCTATATATGAGGCGCGTCCCTTAAAAGGATGACTAATATTCCTGAAGTAACTGAAATAGTAATTAACCCAACAACGCTTAAGTTTGGGTTATGACCACATAATGCATGGATTCGATGTTTCGAATGCCTTTTAGATAGAGCGGACAGACTTGATGTGGCAAATAAGAGATGCCGAGGAGAAGAAACTGGTTGAGGAAAGAAGACTATACAGGTTCGGTTCAGGGAGGAAACGGGTCTATTTGTTGATATCCGAAGCAATGATGGAAGCCGCTAGAAGATTGTTCAGAGAGGCTTCCACTTCTGCGGATATTACTAGAGTAGATCTAAATTTAATAACCCATCTACGTGTCATCTTAGAAACACTTTCGTGTGGGTATGCCATTGATAAAGTGACATTTGGAATGTACGCAAAGGAAACTATACAATTGTACTTACAAAAATACAAATCGTACTATATGCCTGTAACTTTGCACAAACTCTTGGTTCATGGAGAGGAGGTAACTAGGTACTGTGTTATACCTATTGGACAACTCTCCGTGGAAGCCCATGAGACCAGGAATAAAGATAACAGGAAACCTTTCAGAAAGGACACAAATACTGACCGTTTCCATAGGCTGCTTATATCATCGGACCCTTACATTACCAGATTAAGGAAATCAGGGAGGAGAAAAGATAATTTCGCTTTCACGAGAAGTCCGAGTCTCCTGTATCTGGTTCTGCCGAAGGAGATAATGGCAGTGAAGTTAGCGATTCTGGTGTAACTGCATCTAATGACTAAGTACATGTATTCCTACATCTGTTTTTAAACACTCTAGACAGCATGTCCCACTATTAACATCTATTTAACTTCTTAAAGCTATAACGAAAAATGATTAAAATTACAAAGATTACTAATTCTATTCCTAGCGTAGTAAATTGTTCTTTGTACTTGATCGACCACACACTTAATTATCTCCAATAATAGCAGTTACATACCAAGTTTTATGTAAATCGGTCCATTAGTTTCCAAGATACGATTTTTGGCCGGCTAGATTCCTGAAATTACGCACTGTGCAGAGGTCCGGGTTAGATTCCTAGCTCTGCCACAAAATTTGAAATGTGGTACGTGGACTGGAACGGGGTCCGCTCAGCCTCGGAAGATCAGCTGATTAGAGGGGGTTTGATTCCCACCTCAGCCATCCTCGAAGTGGTTTTCTGTGGTTTCCCACTTCTTCTCCAAGCAAATGCCGGGTTTCCCCTAACTTAAGGCCATGGACGCTTCCTTTCTTCTTCCTTGTTTATCCCTTCCAATCTTCCCATCCCCCACAAGACCCGTGTTCAGCAAAGCAAGTGAGGCCATCTGGTCCTCCTCTCCAGTCGTATCCCCGACAAAATGTCTCACGCTCCAGGACAGTATATTAAGGATAGCTACTATCAAAAATTCGAACCTAGAATCTTCGAACAATGCAGATTTCCGTTTATATCGAGGACTGCGTGTCGAATGCGTGGTCATTTTTAAACGTGAAAATACAATGTTGTTGGCTGAAGAAAGGGAAGGCTACAGAGCGGTCTAGAAAAGGCGTAAGTTGACCACGGAAGACTGAACAGAAAGAGAGAAGGAAATATTAAAAAGAAAGACACCCAACAAGATTTTTTTTTTTTTGCTATTGGCTTTACGTCGCACCGACACAGATATGTCTTACGGCGACGATGGGACAGCAAAGGGCTAGGACTGGGAAGGAAGCGGCCGTGGCCGGTACAGCTCCAGCATTTGCCTGGTGTGAAAATGGGAAACCACGGAAAACCATCTTCAGGGCTGCCGACAGTGGGGTTCGAACCCACTATCTCCCGAATACTGGATACTAGCCGCACTTAAGCGACTGCAGCTATCGAGCTCGGTCACCCGACAAGAAAAGCATTCGTTATCATTATCTCAACTATTAGTTCGTTGAAGTCCTAGCAGAAAGATATTATTAAATTAACTTATTTAGCGTACGGCTTTTAGGGCCGGGAATGTCCGAGGACATGTTCAGCTCACCTGGTTCTGTTTGACGCCCGTGGGCGGTTTGCACGCCTGAGTGTGAAATGATGACATTAGAGGCAGAGAGAAGGTGAAACCTGGTGTCGGCATATAGCCTACTAACACCAAGGGGTCTTTTTCTGCTAGTTGCTTTACGTCGCACCGACACAGATAGGTCTTATGGCGACGATGGGACAGGAAAGGCCTAGGAATGGGAAGGAAGTGGCCGTGGCCTTAATTAAGGTACAGCCCCAGCATTTTCTTGGTGTGAAAACGGGAAACGACGGAAAACCATTTTCAGGGCTGCCGAAAGTGAGGTTCGAACCCACTATCTCCTGGATGCGAGCTCACAGCTGCGCGCTCCTAACCGCACGGCCAACTCGCCCGGTACCAAGGGGTCTACTCAAGGCTTAACGTCACCACCCGACGGACGAATCACCATTAACAGCGTCATATGCCCTCAGTCCATAAACACTGTGGAGAGGTTTGTAATTGAATCCGAGGATTTGACACGCAATCTAGTGATTACAAATTATATACCACCACCTGTTTTACTCTGCCGGCCAACATTCTGATGGCGCATATTCGTCCAACAACTAATTAACTATTATCAATAGTATTACATTTCCCGGCTCCTTGGCTAAATGGTAAGCGTAGTGGCTTAGGGTCCCGTGTTCAATTCCCTGCCAGGCGGGGTATTTTCACTGTGTATAGTTAATTTCTCTAGCTTGGAGGCTGGGTGTTTGTGATCGCCTTACTACACATCTTCATTTTTACAACATATCACACTACGAACCACCGCGGAAACACGCCCCCTGTGGATGGTGGCGGTAGAATAGCATCCACGGTGTCACCTGCCTGTCATAAGAGGCGACTGAAAGGGCACCACGGGGTCTTTTGGGAGCGTGGGTTGGTGAACACGGGGCCCTGAGCTGAGTCCTGGCATTGCTTCTATTTACTTGTGGCATGCTCCTCACTTTCATCTTTCCATTACTATCTACTTTTCCGATCCTGACGGTATTAGGTCTCCGAATCATAGGAAGTCTTTCATTTTCATTCCTTTCGTAGCCCTTGTCTTGCTTTGGCCGATACCTTCAATTTTCGAAGTGTCGGACCCCTTCCATGTTTCCCTCTGATTTGTGTTAATGGTTAATGGTTGTACTTCCTCTTAAAACAATAATCACCACCACCACAGAAACACGCGATAATGAATACCGTAAAGGTATCCGGAAGTAAAACTGGGCTAAATCCATGCAAATAGTCGATCCCAGGTAACTGGAAAAAGGCCAGGAAGAAGTATGAGTCTTACAATATGAAATTAAAAGGAGAAAGTGTTCTATCATACTACAGAAGGCAAAGTGCTGTGGGTGGGACATTTATATATGCCGAGATTTGGCTTTATAAATACGCTGTAATTCACTACAATTGAAGTTAGAACAGTATTATAGGTTGCTGTTACAATATATACAAATAAAATAACATGTCCTGACTGACTGACTGACTGACTGACTGACTGACTGACTGACTGACTGACTGACTGATTCATCATCACCGAGCCAAAACTACTGGACATAAAGAAATGAAATTTTGAGAATACATTTATATTATAATGTATGTGCTCATTAAGGGAGGTTTTTTGGATATTCCGTCGCTAAAGGGGTGAAAAGGGGGGTGAATTTTTAAAATGCCTATATCTCAAAAACTTAACAGCTTAAAGACGTGAAAAATGGTATTGTGAATCTCTTTTAAAAATAAGGAAACACCTACTTTTTTTTCCCGAAAATTCTCTTACGGGGGGTGAAGAAAGGTGAAAATGGGGATTTTATGAGGCTACTTTTGTCTCAAAAACTGAAGATGTTACAGTCATGAAAATTGGTATTTGGAATCTTTAAAAACAAAGGAACACGTATTTTTTGTTTTTGGAAAATCTACTTAAGACAAAAGGGGGTGAATTTTTAAAATGAGTATATCTACAGTGAATTTTAAAAACTTTTACAGACGTTAAAATTGGTATGTTTAATCTCTTTTAAAAATGAAGTAACACGTTTTTTCCGGAAAAAATACTGAAGTGGGAATGACTGAAAAAGGGGGTTGAATTATTTTTATTAGGATACGGGTATCTACAAAACTGTCCGACTCGTTGGCTAAATGGTCATCGTACTGGCCTTCGGTTCATAGGGTCCCGGGTTCGATTCTCGGCCAGGTTAATCGCTTCTGATTAATTCTTCTGGCTCGGGTACTGGGTGTATGTGTCCGTCCCAACACTCTCATCATCATATTCAGACAACACATCACACTACCAACCACCACAGAAACATGCAATAGTGATTACATCCTCCATATAGGGTTGGCGTCAGGAAGGGCATCCGACCGCAAAACAGGACCAAATCCACATGTGCGACACAGTTCGCACCCGCGACCCCACAGGTGTGGGAAAAAGCGCTAGGAAAAAAAGAAGATGACTGGTATCTCCAAAACTGAAGATATTACAGGCGTGAAAATTGGTATTTGGAATCTTCCTTAAAAAAAAAAAAAAGTTTTGTTTCGGCAAATCCACTTAAGGGTGGGTGAAAAGAAATGAAGGAAGTGTTGAATCCTTTTTTATGACAGTATTTATATATATCAAATACTAAAGATATTACAGACGTGAAAAGTGGTATTTGTAATCTCCTGCAAAATTACAATGTGCCTATATACAGTATATGTCAAAAAAAAAAAAAATATATTCAGACGTGAAAATTGGTATCTTTAATCGTTTAAAATAAAGTAACACTTATTTTTTGTTTCGGAAAAAAGACTTAAGGGGTGGGGTTTGTAAAAAGGACTGAATAAGGGGTTGAATTACTTTTATTAGGATACTTATGTCTCAAAAACTGAATATGTTACAGACGTTAAAATTTGAACTTAATGTATAATCACTTCGAAGAGTTTCACTAAATTGGTATTACCGAGATGGTATCCTGAGACCGTTTATTGTCAGAAGATTTTCTTTAACGTTTTACATTTGGTAATTTTACAAAATATATATCTTCTTTGCTGTAATCAAGCCCTTTACACTTACCCTATCTTGTTTATTGCTTGAAGCATTCTTACACTACTACTGTTAATACTACAAATGTTTTCATTCCTCCCCTGAAGGGAGGTGACGCCGTCTCTCAGGCCAGCAGATTTGTATCGGAGGAGGAAATGTGTGGATAAGGTGAGAGGGTTGGCGGCCGTGGCCTATGACAGAAACTGTCCTAGTATTCACCTTAGTGTAGGAAAATGGAAAGCATGGAAAACCATTCTCAGGACAGCCGACAGTGGAGAGCAACTCCTCTCCGTCTCCCGAACACAGAAGCGTAGAACAACGGTAGAGCCGTGGCCACCTCTCCTCTGCTCCTCAGTTGAGTGGTCGGAGTGCAGAGCTGTCAGACCACGGACCAGCCGTGGCCCCCTTATGATAATAAATTAGGACAAGGATACATTCAATAATTCGTAAGTCTGTGTGTAAAGACAATGGACAGTTCGTTTGCTTGATCCTTTGGCACTGCTGAAACACAAAATGTGACCCGTTGCGCGGAAAGGGCTCCAAAATTGGCAATGGAAGGTTAACAGCAGAGCTGAACGAAGGTGTCTGGGGTGTAAAAATTGCATTTCTCTATTTTGACTTTTTGCGCTACCTATGGGTCTTCTGAAAGTAAATTATGGAGCAATTCGAGTCTTCGTTACTCGGTATAATGAAAACTTTGTACAATTGGTAAGAAAATTGGTGAAAGCTGTAACTGCGTTCTCAAAACACAGTTTTCTTAATAGCAATACCTAGTCAATAATTGATTCCTGAAGTATTGCACCTAGAAGCATGATCTCTTTTTTTTAAATACCCAGTTTCGTATGCCAATTTTAGAACCACAGAAATCTCAAAAATTACAAATCCGACTTCAGGTCCCTTTCCGCGCAACCGGTCACAAATAAACATTTATAAAATGAGTAAACACTTTGCTTGGTAAAAATATACATACCGTAAAATTAGTTTACTTAGTGGCCTTACTTGACACTATTTTAAATACAACAGTAAGCATCATATTAATAATGATGATCGACATTGAAATAAAAATAAATAAAAAGTAGTAAGTCTGTGACAAAATAAACACGTATGACAGACCTCAAGGTCTTCCTTGTGTCTGTATTTTAGCAGTTCATCAATATTAAAACATAAAGACTAACATCAGTCGATTAAAATTAATATAACATTATAAGAATTTAAAATAAATATTTCGGAGCCTATACGCTTAGCACGTTGTTACAAATAGAACACTTTCTGCCTTATCGCTTTAATTTATTTCAGGATGACGCAATAAATGCACGCACACGTACACACACACACAATTATATTCAACCATTAATAATCACACTCATTAATTTCTGTCTATTTACAAGTCTTTGTCCTCTTCACGTAGGAGGGAATCTGTCTCGTTGGTATTGCCTGAGGCGGCCTTAATCCTTATTGACAGGCTCGCCTTACTTTCACTTTTCTTCCAAGCCCAGTCACCTGACACAGCAGCTACGTGCAGACAGCTAGATGTGAACACAGTGCTACTGGCCACACATCACACGATGGATGGTCCTTGGTTCGACTCCAGAGTTCAGTAAATCACATAGTCAAACACAGTTAACAACTGAACACTGGCAACTACACTGCAACAGCTCAACAGTACTAACCAGCAGGACAATATTTCCCACAACAACGACCATTGACTCTGTTCCAATTACACTTACGATAGCTGCTCCAATCGCTGCCTCTACGATGGTCCTCAGTCCACGGAACTACACAGACACAGTACCCCAAGGCAGCATATAGAATAATCCGTTTCGTACGCGACGAAACTCTGACTCCAGAGGGACATAGACGGCAGCCAACACTTATAATAATAATAATAATAATAATAATAATAATAATAATAATAATAATAATAATAATAATAATAATAATAATAATAATAATAATAATAATAATAATGTGCTCTAGAGTTGAAACTGATGAGTTGTGCACACGGTGCTTAAATCTTAAATGTTTTCCCTTTTTTTAAATTTTCATAATTATTCTAACCATGCTTACATGTTAGTGTGTTAATTATTCTTGCTTTTGAAAACGAATTCTGTGGACGCTATTTTCAAGAGCGGACGTCTTTCTTTTTGACAGCAGATTATAACCTCCGAAACCTTATTTAAAACGCATGTTTTGTGGAAAATCTGAGTTCGCACTGCGAGGACACATTGAAGCCGATTCATCCGATAATCCTGGAATTTTTCGTGGGTTGGGTAATTTAATGGTCGAGCTAGACTCTACTTTAAAGGTGCACATTGAAAAACTAACAGTCGTGTTTTTCTAAAACCAGACAGAACGAGCTTTTAGACTCAATGTATTCCGCACGCCTTCAGTTGATATGTGATGAGATTTCTCAGACAACCCGAACATCCATTGCAGTTTACTCAGTGCATTCCTGGAGACAAAAACAGTTCTTACGCATCCTGCCCTAAAATTCTATCTAATTGCCGATTTTTTTTTTTTTTTTTTTGAGACACGATTCTGAATGATCTTACCTAGTACGGGTGTTTTTGTTTGGAAGATTTGGAGCTAAACGTGCAAAATCCTTCTAAATTGCTATTTTTTTTAAACTTTCACTTGCTTTAGAGATGGAAAACTATCGATAGCGACCACTATCATCTCACATCGATAGTCAGTTGTCTATTATCGATAGTCAACGATAGTTCCCCCCCCCCCCCTCCTTTTTCTGGCTTATTTTTCGTACTAACAGAAATTGTACAGCTGTTTGTATTTAACTGGTGAATAGTTTGTTCCAATTCATAGTTGTGCATTTAAGTATCTCTGTGTGCCTACGACTTCAGTGCTTAGTTGAGTTGATGCCAATACGGGAAAAAAAATTATATTTATAAGTTGTCAGAGACTGTATGTAAGCGAGAGAAGATAAGGCACATTTGAGGTCAAAGACTTCATAAAAGCAACTGAAAACTCTCCTGCCATCTGTTGAGAATGCTGTAAAACATCCTTACAAAGATATTACAATACCCGAGAATATGTCGGGCGATCACAAAATGAACACTGCAGCTGGACGAGAATTTTTCGGGCGGTCACGTTATGGGCAAGAGCGTGCAGCTCGAGAATGTCTCGGACGTGCCACTGAAGAGATTTATGAGTGATTCCGATTTGAATTTCAGAAATTACATATCATGGAATAGTTGGATTTCTACTTTTTTTTTTTTTTTTTTGATTGTGTTCAATGAATGTCCACTGTATTTTCAGGCATAATGATATGATTCGTTCCACTTTTTAAAAACTATCGATTACTATAGATAGTAGAGCTCATAATACGGAAAATATCGATGGCGATTACTATCGATAGTTTGCCGTCTCTAACTTGCTTGCTGTGGGCTGCACAGCGCTCGATAATCAAGTTCAATTATTGATGGGCGTAACAATGAACAAAGTGCGCATTTTTTGACACGGTCTTCATTCTTGCCTGGACACCTGTGCGTTGCCTGCTTATCACATTCGAACCATCTTAGCTCTAAGCTAATACTTTTCCAGGGGACTTATTTACCGCCAGTTTATCTACTTAGGCAAAAAAAATGGTGAAAACAGCTGATGAGGGCAGTCTTAAGATCTCAATTTCCTCTTCTCTTTTCTGTCAAAATTGTCAAGAAGGAAGTGTGGGAAAAAGTACTGTGCTCCCCCCCCCCCCCCCGACCTAACAGTCCACCGGCCGCCAGTGGTAACGATAAGTAATATTAAAGTCTTTGGTAACGACATGTTAAACACGTGGGGAAGGGTACATTCTGAGGATTAGACTAGTATGTAGAAGAAGAAGTATAGTAGATATTGTAAATAAGTGTAATGCTAACTACCGGTATTGAGAATTCAGTTAGATGATGGAGAATGACGGTAATGATTGCGTACAGCCGAAATGGTGGTTAAAATGAAAATGAGTGTTTTGGAGAATGGAGATGAACGGCGATGGCATTCTTGATACCTACCCTAAGAAATCAAAAAACAGCTAGTTGTAGGTATGCATCACCGCAACCAGGGACATTTTAAAACTGACGTTGCCGGGCTGAGTGGCTCAGACGGTTAAGGCGCTGGCCTTCTAACCCCAACTAGGCAGGTTCGATCCTGGCTCAGTCCGGTGGTATTTGAAGGTGCTCAAATACGACAGCCCCGTGTCGGTAGATTTACTGGCACGTTAAAGAACTCCTGCGGGACTAAATTCCGGCACCTCGGCGTCTCCGAAGACCTTAAAAAGTAGTTAGTGGGACGTAAAGCAAATAACATTATTATTATTATTATTATTATTATTAAAACTGACGTTGCTTAATTAAATTGTATAAATTTGTGAGGGAGCAGTGGTGGCTGGAAGGTGAAGCTACGTAACTCGTGAGGGGGGACGTTGCTGGGGTGCGATTGTTGTTAAGGATGTCCGTGACAAGTGCGGAGAGTGTGAGGGCTACGGAGATGGAGTGGTTGTTATGAAGTTGATCGGCTGTGAAGTATTTTAAGATGAGATCGCGGATGTAAGTTCATCAACATATTAGTAGGGTCGGTGTTGGGGGTTCAGGATGAGAAATACCATGGGTAAATCGAATATAGAAGAAACATGAAATAGGGGAGCCTTGGGGGAAGCCGGCTGTCATATGAAAGGGATAAGGATGGGTCCTGTGAATTATTATTTTAGCTGTTGTATGTTTAATTAATTGATAGTGATGGGAAGGCGAAGACGACAACGTTTATGTAGGAGTCTTGGGTGCCAGACAGAGTCAAAGGCCCTGTCGATATCCAGGCACACTAGGGCAGCGGTTCTTGTGGGACGTAGGGAGGGGGTTTTGAAGGAGGCCGAAATACTAGATAAGTGGTCTTGAGTGGCGTGATGGGCACGGAAACCTATTTGGGATGTTGGTAGAGACTTACGGAACTGAGGTAAGTGGGCATCTTCCTACTCAAAATTCCTTCTAGGATTTTGGTGAGGATGGGGAAAAAGCTGAGGGTTCTATAGGATCGGACATCAAATGGTAGCTTACTGGGTTTCAGGAAAAGTAGTAAGTTGGATCTACCCCAATGTTCGAGGTAAGCGCCGGTATACAGTGTAAAGGTGTAGGTGATACTGAGGAGATCGGTAAGGATAGGAGGTGCTTCTTGTATGCGGCGATGGGAGATCTGATCGGAGATAGGAGAGGTGTTTTACCTGTGTTTCAAGAATTTTGTGATTTAATTGGGTGTGATAGGAGCGTTTAAAGGGTGGGAGTAAACTACTTGGGAAAAGTGGAGAAATGAGGGCTGGAGTTCCAAAAGGTAAAGATGGGGAAATTATCAATGATAGGTTCTTCAGGATGGGCAAAACCGGGGGCTTGGGATGGAGAAAATATATATTTTATAACGGTCTGGAAATAGGTCACCCTTATCTTTGTTCGTGAGTAGGCGATTATGCGGATGAAGTATGGAGTAGGCAGGGAGAGTTTCATTGGTCTTCGTTAGTTACTGGAAAGTTGTCTAGAATTTCTCGACTCATGGTGATCAGCAAGCTCGTTACATTTGTCTGTCCAACGTTTGGTTTATGTAACTTTTATACGTGTATGAGAGAGCCTCCGTGGCTCAGACGGCAGCGCGTCGGCCTCTCACCGCTGGATACCGTGGTTCAAATCCCGGTCACTCCATGTGAGATTTGTGCTGGACAAAGCGGAGGCGGGACAGGTTTTTCTCCGGGTACTCCGGTTTTCCCTGTCATCTTTCATTCCAGCAACACTCTCCATTCTCATTTCATAGCATTTATCAGTCATTAATATATCACTTTGGGAGTGGCGACCCCATTGTACTAATAGCCTATATCTGCTTCATTCATCACATCCCTGACCCGGTAAATGACTGGAAAACAGGTTGTAGGTTTTCATTTTTCATATACGTGTATGAACATCGTGACGCGATGTTTGCCGGTGCTGTTGGGTGGTAGGGTCTTTTGTGCGGATATATGCGTAGTAAATGTCGTGTGCTAGCCGAAGTAGTCGTAAGACTTTAGCGGGGAATCGGTGGTTTACATGCCTGATACGAGGGGCGGGGTACGTGAAGGTCATCAGCAGTGAGGGTAGTTCGCTCTATTTTCGTTACTGAGGAGAGGAGCGTAGATATTGAGGTGAGTAGTTCCGTTATCGTATTTCTTTAATTATTCTACTTAGTGTGGGAGAAACGCCTGCTGAGTGCAGGTCTAGAACGAGGTTTTTTAATGCAGGAGTACTACAAGAAGAGGTACGAGTGCGGGGGTGTGATCACTTCCAATAAAATTGATATTTTGTATGGTTGGAGAATTCGCTAGGGAGGGTGGGTGCGAAGAAATGATTATAGTCCACGTTCAGGCTTTACGAACTTTCACACTTATGCTATCTTCCCTGCGTTTCACATTGTTTGCAAAGTGACCTGTCTGAAATGAACCAGCAGTGGTTTCAGTGATTGCCAGGTGGTCTGGTATCTCGGTTTCCATTAGACGCTTACCATTGATGTTAGTGTGCTTATGTGCTGTGTAAGGTCCTATTATGTCCCGGTATCTTCGTTTTAGGCCCTGAAGTCATCTGCGAAGATCTTGACGTGCTTTTCGGGGATCTTGTCTATCTTGACTTCGAGCATCTGTCAAAAGATTGGGTTTTCTCAGCGTTCTTCTTATAGTCACCATTGACAGGACCATGCCCGTTCACGAGGGACCTTTGTTAACACATCTAAAGAACAGCACTTAGAGAGCTTCACTAGTAGCCGATGATGGTATCCATCATGTCTCGTGTTATGAACGCCGTTCCAAAGACACGGTCATGTTTGGTCTTGGACGCTGGTTTTCTCTTAGTTATTCTATAAGCTCAGAGAAGCTTTGTCAGTATAGTTTCTTGAACTGCTGTCAATGGAAAATTACGTTTAAGCATGGCGTCAGTCAGTTGATTGAGCTTACAGGTCTTATAGGGTTTGAATATTTCCTCTCCCAAAGTTTATGATGTGTTAGGGTTTAAATTTTGAGTTGATGATATCAGAGAACTCCAACTTTCTCCGGATGATGAGTTCAGGTTCCCCAGAATCCGAAGGCCTCAATGCGCCACCACTAGTGACGGGAGATTGGATACTCCGTGGGGCAGTGACATCAGGGTGGTTTACCACCGTGCAGAAACTAGTAAAGAGATTTTCTAGAGGTGAAGATCGAGGGCCTTCAAGGTTGGCCACTCTGAATCTTATTCAAGAGCGTTGGTGATTCTCTCAGAATGATTGCCAGTCGCTCCAGGCAAGGGTGGAAAAGAACATCCCTACCCCGATTTATTATTCTGTCTGTTGCGTCATCAGCCCAGAGGCTGGTTGGATCCTTAAATAGCACCACCAAGGCTATGCAGTTATAAGAAAACCATAAAAACCAAAGACAGCACCAAAATGAGGCGTACTAGGCAAGATGAGGAATGAAGTAGTTTGTCATTGCTTTCCTTACTGGACTAGAAAGTGCCAATGCAGTACGACTAACCCTATGAGCAACTCCTTTCATAACACTCAGACACACTGGTCATGCATGCTCCTAATGTCATTACTCAGCACCACCACCCAAAACCCAGCAGCTTTCATATTGTCACAGCCACGAATGAGTCTGGGACTTCGGTGGAAGCTACACTTTGCCCTGTCCCGTGCCAAAAGATGGACGCAAAAGTACTGTGCCCATCAAGAAATTATTATTGTTATTATTATTATTATTATTATTATTATTATTATTATTATTATTATTATTATTATTATTATTATTATTTTCCTGTCGAATGTGTTATTTTCAATGTGAGAATCTAGCAAGACATTAAATTAACATTTTTATATAATGTTTTATGTTTCAATTAAAAAAGAGAAGTTCAAATATTCAAACGGAGTTTAAACCCGGTAGCCCCATCCCCTTGTGTGCGACGCTGCATTCAGTACTAACATTTCAAGTTTCTGGTTCCCTAAAAATGGCCTCACGTGCTGGGATATGACATCGCAATTTCAATTGTAGATGTCGTGCTTCACAAACTAACCTTATTATCCTCTAGTTACACAGTTCACAAGTAGAGGAAGAACTCCCGTTTTTCAGCCTTCATCATTATGTTCTCGCTACTGTGTCGTAACCAACCCATAATTACATACATTCTTACGCAGCCAAAGCTAGCCCTCATTCGGTTGTGTATTTATACAGTCCATAACACGAAGTCGTTCGGAATAAGAATTGTTTCTTAATGTTGTTGTTGGTTTTAAGAACAGAATTGGTGACACGAGAAATATTATGGATAATTTGGAGAATCTAAAGGAAAAACGGCTAACCCTAAAAATATCGACACTCTGGGTGAGTTGGCCGTGCAGTGCAACTGTGAGCTTGCATCCGGGAGATCGTGGCTTCGAACCCCACTGTTGGCTGCCCTGAAGATGGCTTTCCGTAGTTTCCCATTTTCACACCAGGCAAATCCTGGGGTTATACCATAATTAAGGCTACGGCCCCTTCCTCCCCACTCATGGGCTTTTTCTATCCCATCGTCGCTATAAGACCTATCTGTGTCGCTGCGACGTAAAAGCTAGTTCTAAAAAAAATTAAAATATCGACAATCGAGGTTTCAGTGCTATCTGGTAGCTTTTTCCCCGAGCACTGTAACAACAACAGTGAACCGTTTATACATCAAGGCAACAACAATTTAATTTATTTATTTGCGGAGGTTTCAAATTTGAATCTAATGAATGAAAAATGTTATAAGCGGAATAGACAGTTAATTTCCTGTTTGCCGGGCGAGTTGGCCGTGCGGTTAGGGCCGCGCAGCTGTGAGCTTGTATCCGGAAGATAGTGGGTTCGAACCCCACTGTCGGCAGCCCTGAAGATGGTTTTCCGTGGTTTCCCATTTTCACACAAGGCAAATGCTGGGGCTGTACCTTAAATAAGGCCACGGCAGGTTCCTTCCCGCTCCTAGGTCTGTCCTATCCCATCGTCGCCGTAAGACCTATCTGTGTCGGTGCGACGTAAAGCCAATTGTAATTTCCTGTTTCGTACATCTAGAGAAGGCGTATGAGAGAGTACCGTGGGAAAAGATGTTCGCCGAACAGTGCTGCGGGACTATGGAATTAAAGGATTATTACAAGCAATCAGAGGCATTTATGTTGACAATCGGGCTGCAGTGAGAATTGACAGTAGAATGAGTTCTTGGTTCATTGTATTTACAGCAGTTAGGCAAGGCTCTAATCTTTCATCTTTGTTGTTCATAGCTTTACATGGATAATCTGTTGAAAGGTATAAATTGGCAGGGAGGGATTCAGTTAGGTGTAAATGTAGTAAGCAGTATGGTCTATACAGACGACTTGGTCTTAATGAAAGATTGTGCTGAAAGACGTGTTGTGCCTACAAAGACGCACACACGATATGCTACCAATTGCGTACATGTTTTATTTACAAATTATTTACACATTATAAGACACAAACTAATAAACTGCCATCATGAACAAAACACTACTACGAAAAAGAAGAAGTTTGGAGACTGCAACACTTGCATGCCAACCAACTACCAACGTAACACATTCACATACTGGAGTAACGAATTGCACTCATAACTCCGGCTAAAACAACTCCACTCAACTCCCAAGACTGCCTCTTTATATACGTTGCCTGGCCAGGCTTCTAGAAGAATATGACACAGTATGTTTTCTCGTAATTTTGAGAGTCTCCAATAACCTATTAACAATGCATGGATTTTTCTGTAACTCTCTAGAGCCAAAGACACGCCGTTCTGGACTATTAACGTGTGATGCACAATATTGCATTGGATTTATACATCATATATACAGGTAATAATAAGTTATATATTATCAACGTGGTCTTACCTTAAATAAACTCATATTAATATATATAAAGCAGATGTTTCATGACATAACCTCACAAGTAATACGGTCACGATTTATACCAAATACAATCCGTACAACTAGTGTCCAAAGGTAAGCATAATCACTAAACGAGGTCATACCGCCTGATAGGAATGACAGACGGATTGCTGAACAAACGGAAGCTGAATCACACACAATATGTCACACAACTTGCCCAAAAAGTAGTGTCAGAAAGGTTCTAATAGCTAAGGTACACGTTTGGCAACAGATAACAAAACTTGTCAATGTCTTCCACAACAAAATATGCTGTTAATAGGGTGCATGGTTACCCCTAACGGCCACACATGCTTCGCAGCGACGTGGTATGCTTTCTATCAGATGGTCCAAGAGCTCTTGTGGCAGTCGATCCCATTCCTCCGAAAGGGCAATGCGAATGTCTTGGAGGGTCCTTGGTGGAGGCTGACGGGATGCAATTCGCCTCCCCAATGCATCCCAGACATGTTCTATAGGATTCAGATCCACAGATCTCGCTGGCCACTCCATGCGATGAATATCTTTCCCAGCCAGAAATTCATCCACCAGAACAGAGTGGTGCGGTCGGGCATAATCGTCCATTAAGAGGAAGTCTGGACCAACCGCACCTCTGAAGAGTCGAACGTGTGGTCTCAGTACCTCATCCCTATATCTCCGAGCGTTAACAGTGTTCCTCGGACCACCCATGAAGATGTGCAGGTCCGTAGGACCATTCAACAAAATGCCGCTCCACACCATGATGCCACCACCACCATACTGGTCCCGTTCCAAACTGTTCCTGTGGTTGTATCGGCTACACGGTTCTCTCCAGAGTAATGTGCGACTGGAATCGTTCTGCAAACTAAAGCGGGATTCATCTGTGATTAGCACATGCCTCCATTCATTCATGGTCCAGTTTCGATGTTGACTGCTTCACAGTAAACGGGCCCGTCTCTGTCCTGGAGTGAGCGGGACGCACACCGCTGGACGTCGGGCAAACAGCCCTGCTGTTCTGAGCCTCCGATACACACTTTGCCGGGAAACGGCAAGCTCTGAGACAGCTGCAAGCTCCGCCGACAATTGTCTTGCAAGTGCACTCCGATTTCGTCGGGCGATTAAGGCCAGATATCGGTCTTGCTTTGGGGTGCCCACCCTTGGTCGACCTGGTGCTGGCCTAGGACTAGGCCTAACATCTCCTGTGTCTCGAAATCGTCTCCAAAGCCTGGAAATGGCACTTTGTGGCACATTCAAGGATATGGCGACTTCGGTCTGTGTCTGGCCTGCTTCCAGACGGCCGAGTATTCTACCCTGCAAAACAGGGTCCAAATGGCGTCGTTGTGCCATTATGTAGTCACGTTCACCACGAGGCTACACTCCGCACACTATAACAAGGCAAACACGACTGAGGGAATATGGCGGCGCAGGCACTGGCTGTGTTTACCGTGCGGTTACGCCGCTAGTTAAAGCAGGGAACACTCCTTTTCTATACAGAACGAACACGTAAGGTTGGTAGGTGCATATGTCGTGCGATTTGCGGTCTATTTCCTGTTGCCCTGCTTACTTGTAACTTATGCTTAACTATTGGACACCAGTGTAGGAAAAACTCTCCATCGTCTTGCGTTTCAAGCCATTAACCTTTTACATCATTAATTCCATTGCGATATTATAGTGTAACGGTACAAGGTACA
This sequence comes from Anabrus simplex, assembly GCF_040414725.1. Taxonomy (NCBI): domain Eukaryota; kingdom Metazoa; phylum Arthropoda; class Insecta; order Orthoptera; family Tettigoniidae; genus Anabrus; species Anabrus simplex. The sequence goes on along the minus strand of NC_090271.1, from coordinate 130,927,988 downwards.
GACCTAAAACTTGCGATATTGCGATCTTCTCCCCAAGACCTAATACTTGTGTTAATTTTGTGCATCAGTTACCTGACTAAAGTCTTCAATCTTGTCGTATATTCTTCCGATTTCAACATCTGCTGATCTAGTACTATTGTGATAGGCATTGATTGGGATCCTTAAAAGTGAACATTCTACCTAAACGGTTTGTCCTATAGAAAATTCACGCCTACCAAGTGCACGGTATGCGGAGAAACACACCACACTGAAATTGTTGCTCATCTGCTGTCTACGTTTTCCTAGCAACGGAGTATGAATTTATTGTATATGCTAGTTTGACATATTGTGAAATAATACCGCGTTGATTTCTGAAATTATGGATCTTACAATAGAGGAGGTGTTCAGCGTGGAACATTATTTCAGGTCATAGGGAGAGGGGCGTCAGAATGGGTCGAGAAGAACAGAAGGCACCAAATAGGAGAGCAATGTTAGCTGTTGTTGACAATTTCCGTCCTATGGACCTATGGGATCTGTATTAAGTCAACTAAAGGGGACAAAAGGTTGTCCAAGAACCGTCAACACAAACGAGAATCATGAACGACTTTTCCAACGGGTGCTACATTCCCCAAAGCGTAGTCTACGACGAACATCGCTGAAACTAGGTTTGAACAATTTGTCTGTTCGGCTGATGTTTATAGCGATGGGTGGATTTGCAAACCACATTCGAGTAGTTCAGCGTCAAATATAGAGGGATACGTGCAGTGGTGTTTACTTAGAGCTACCAAGGCTATCGGTGAAGCTCAAACCTCAAATGAGAACGATGAAAATCTAGAGCACATTACAATGTAAGCATCTGACACATTGTTCCCTTTACAAAACTTGAAAGCATTGAGAAAAAACGTCGCAAGTATCTCTGAGAGCAAGGCATCGGAAACTGACCTTGCAGCCTAGGTGTTCTGTCCCTCTCCCTTCGCCTCACCTCGCGCGGCTTGCTGCTGAATGTCCTATAGGTGCGAGGACAGGGGGAAGAGTCGTGTTAGGCTTCGCTCCTTCAGATCGCCACTGCTAACGAACAATCATGCGTTAATCATCGTATATACTTCAATCCCGTTTACTTCTACATCCTTGTAGGAAGACACTACAGGGCTGCTGTTATAGGAGTAATATAGTTTTCTTTTTATAGGTAGACCTGTTATAATGAAATGCAATCTTTCACGTTTAGTATTCCCTTTTGTTGGTTTGAACAGAACCCGTGATCGTGGGTCGGACACCATCACTGATCTCTCGAGGAGGTTAATAAACCAGTAAACGATGGGTACGACCACTGGTAATGCTGTAAAATTCAAAATTTAATAATAATAATAATAATAATAATAATAATAATAATAATAATAATAATAATGATAATAATGGTGCATGGCATCTGTATAGGCTTGGTAGTGACATAATGAGGATGAAATGAATGGCGAAGACGTCATAAACACCCAATCCCCAAGCCAGGGAAATTAAGAGTACGAGGGTGTTGATTCTGAAAATTGAACCGGGGCCGTAGGACCAAAGGCAAGTATTCTATCCATTTAGCCACAAAGCCGGACTTTAATTTGCTAAACCTTAAGCTACCATTTCCACTGATCCGGTATTGAGTATTGGCAGTAGCAGAGGCAAGGGCAGTAGCTTGTGAAACAGCTTTGGCAACACAGCAGGCTACTCCGTTGGCTATTGGTTGCAGCTCAGAACGCTCAGGGTTTAACGTTCACTAAACCAATTATCGAAAAGGGGTAACCTAAGTCTAGTGGTAGCCCACATCTTGATCCCAGCATACGCCACTGGATGCGCGAGTATCGTAGCCGAGTGTTGCCTATGGCGAATGTGGATCCAGATTTCTTCTGCAAAAGATGGTTTTCAGATGAAAGCCGTATTCACCTTAATAGTTACATATTAGTTTGTTTAGGATTCGAACGTCCTGATGTCGTTACAGAACACACACTTCACCAACGCAATTAAATAACATTTCAGTTTTGTTTGTTCTGTCGCATACTACAAGCACTAGACATCGATACCTTGGCTCACATTTCGTGAGCCTGGAAAACATCAGGAATGCCAACATCCGGGCACTGGTATCCTTTATAGGAGCACTAGGGCTGGACTAGGCAAACCTGTTTAAGGGACACAAAGGGTTTTCACAGACCTACGTGTGGAGCCCTGCGAAGGCAGGGTTCACCCATTCTCTATCTATCTATCTATCTATCTATATATCTATCTATCTATCTATCTATCTATCTATCTATCTATCTATCTATCTGTCGCATACCGCACTTACAATTCACTGTCCTAGAAAAAAATACAAATTACGCATTTTCTTCCTAACAATTTTCCTAAAGAACGTCTTTCTGTGTTTTGGCGCATGCTCTATCCGATGAAAATCAAAATAACGGCCAAGCTGTTAGTTGTACAAACAAAAGGAGCACGCATATAGGATTTAGAATTATTTCTATACAAATTCTCATGCGTTTCCTTCGTAAATCCAGCGATTTTTCAAAAAATTGCGTTTGTTTACGTGTTAAAGGAGTACGGTATTTCAAGTATGTGGATGAGGGCCCTCACACTTCCAGTGTGGAGTAGGAAAAACTGACCGTAAAATGCATGGACTAATGCTGCAAAATCCTCCAAGATATTCTGGAAATGAACTACAGAGTAAGGAACATAATTTAATAACAGTCAGTAAAATGTTCTTCGAGCCTGGTCGGGGGACTGGCATACATGCCACTTCCGCCAGCTACGCCATACTGACAAGATTCACATGTTGTTCACATGGAGCGTTGAAGCACTGCCGTTGTCTCACGGCAAAGCAGGCACGAGCTGCTAGTAGTTGAAATTAATATCAAACAGGAAATAACTCCGCGTATGTGAAACAGCGGGCAAACGCTAGTATAGGATGATTTTTTTTAAAATAGCGTGTGTCCTCCGCAGAGCCCTGAGGGTGACTTGCGCGTCTGAATGTGAGATGGCGATATTGATGTAGTTAGAGGATGAAATGCAATGTCGGCACACAGCCTACTCCTGTCGATTAACTCCAAGGGATCTGATCAAGACTTAATATCCCCATCCGACGTACGAATCACTGTCAACAGCTTCATATGTCCTCACTCCAATATGGACACTGCTGAGAGGTTTGTAATTGAATCCATGTTTTTGCACGTGATCTAGTGATTATACATTTTATACCATTCACCTCTCAACCTGCCGGCCAAAATTCTGATGGTGAAAACTTTTCCACCAACGGGACTCGAACCGGCCAACCACGGTGTCAGACCATATAGACCATATATGATAGGTTAGGAATTAGCATAAAGGAAATATGAGACATCCATTGAACTACATTTATGTATAAACCTCAGTAAATCAGATGAAGAGATATGGGTAGGAGTGGATAGGCTGTAGAGTTCACCCTTACTACCAACACTCGGAGCGCTTGAAATCATTGTGTACTTTGTTGAAACCTAACTTAGTAGAGGAAATTCGAGTGAACTCCAAACAAATGGGCCTGCAGGCATGTGTGCTGGCTGTCGCAAATCTGTTTCGTATTTTTTTAAAGGTGATTTTATCTGAGTTCACCCTTAGGCCTATTACACGGATACCTCAATGAATTCCTATAACATAAGTTGACCTATAAATGTAGTTTATTCTGGTGAGGTGATGCAATGAATTTGCTGGAATGATTGTATCAATGTAAGAAAAAAAAAAGACTATTTTCATAGCTCTTAGAAAAATACATATTATCGCCCCAATACTTGAGTTCAGCAACTGTTATCATGTAAACACAAGAGGAAGATCCAGTTTATTCGCTGTCGTCATGTGACAGTGAACTTCTATGCTTTGGACAAAGAAGGTTTTCAATAGGTTTAAACATGATTGTCGTTGCGTGAGAGTCAGTAATCATTTTTCAGGGTCATTTAAACATCGGAGAACAACACGAATTTACTTGTTTCGTAACAATAAAACGAAATGTAAGTACAGCTTTGTACATAGTTCTGTGAATATGAAGAACTGAGGTCCCTTAAAATAGTGACAATATGCTAGTTCGATTTTCTTTAAATAATAGTCATCTTCATTAAACTCGTCCTCGTTATTACTGTAGACCACACAGGCATACACATAGGGCGATTGCAGAAACGGTATTTAGAATCTGTTTACAGTTAAACAAAGTTTAAATATGGCTACCGCTTTTTATGTTTTGTAATTGTAGCAGGAAAGAATGTTCCCGATGGAATCATAATCGATCTTGGCAGTATTTTTCCAGTGTGTCAATATTTGGCGAGATAATGATACTAACTTCGCTTTTTGAATGGAACCACACTGTTTTGTTAGAGTCAGAGGCATTGTAAATATTGTGTGATAATGTTCAAAATTCGACATGGAGTTCTCGAGAAAATGGAATACAGGCTCCATTCGCTAGCCATGGACCACTCTGTTCGAATTTATGTACTTAGTTATTTACTAGCTTTCCTTTACCTTATTGCCTTCAATATGTCTCCCTCTTCCTTAACCCTCTTGAGAACTTTCTCATTTTTGCCTTATCTGTACGTTTTATTTTCTCCGTCCTTCGCTATAGCCCCATTTCATTTAAAAAATCTCTTCTTTCTTTCTTTCTTTCTTTCTTTCTTTCTTTCTTTCTTTCTTTCTTTCTTTCTTTCTTTCTTTCTCACCGCCCGTGTTTCTGAACCATACAACAACACGTTGTACAATACATTCAGTAAATCATTTTCTCAGTGATAGTTCTTCCCGCTAGAAGTTCTTTCACTTTTATATATGCAATGTTTCCTTGTGTTACCGTGTTCTTTATCTCCTCTGTACAATTTCAATTCCATATTACAAAACTTCCCAAACATTAACAAAAATAACTTCCGTGGAGCCAGGAAATCATGTGAATTCTTAACCCTTGCGAAACGCAAGAGAGTAGGTGTCGTATGAGTTGCGCCGAGTAAAAGTTGCGCCGTATTAAAATCAGTAAAACTTGCGCCGTGGTCATTAATCATTCTAGGAACTAGAGGTCTTGTTTAGGAATTCCACAGGGAATGAAACAACGCTGATAGAATGAACATTTGCGACGGAAAACTGTAAATTTCAGTTATTGTTAAGATTTAAAAAGCTTCTTCATGACGCTGACGGAACGTAGGCTTCCCATCCCTGCTCCGAGGGTTAAGCCTACGATCACTTCAGATAGCGTTTATGCTGGACAAAGCTGGCGTTCAAAATATTATTTCTGATTTCTTCATATTTATATCATCATCACTGTTTGAAACAATTTCATTGTCATTTATTAGTCTTTTAAACCCAGGGGAATGCGACAGGCCTCGCCAGGGCACACAATTTCCTTTCTTTGGCAGTAGCTATGGTTCATTCTTGAGCCCTATCACTTCATAAGGGGTCCACGTCGGGGAAACGTAGGGTGAGACAGTTTCTTTCTGTTTTCACTGGTCATTCTTTATTCAACAAATTCGCTACATTTCATTTGCCATCCATTAACCTTTGTCCGCAAAAGCACGTCAGATTTCGCATTCGGCAGTATTTTCTTCCTTTAGCGGTATTTCATTCTTCATTCATTCTATTCCTGACCCTATCAGTTAGCTACAAACAGGCTGTGGATATTCTTCATAAGACTTGATTCCATGTTTCCACACTTGGTTTGTAAATTAAGTCAAACTACGTAGTTATACACATTTCACCCACTGATATAAATACGATGCAGGTTTTCTAAATGTGCAAGAAACCAACATTGATAGAGTGAATACCGAGCTCGATAGCTGCAGTCGCTTAAGTGCGGCCAGTATCCAGTATTCAGGAGATAGTAGGTTCGAACCCCACTGTCGGCGGCCCTCAAAATGGTTTTACGTGGTTTCCCATTTTCACACCAGGAAAATGCTGGGTCTGTACCTTAATTAAGGCCACGGCCGCTTCCTTCTCACGCCTAGCCCTTTCCTGTCCCATCGTCGCCGTAAGACCTATCTGTGTCGGTGCGACGTAAAACAACTAGCAAAAAAAAAAGAGTGAATAATATTTTTTAATATATTCATTTCAAAATCTCAGTACTACATATATTCACAGACATTCCTTGAACTTGGAAATAACCCCCTGCGGTGCAGCGCAGGTAGCAGATGCTTAAGACAGCTGTCAAACCACTTCTACTCCCGGCGGGGAACCTCCACGGCGCAACTTTTACTCGGCGCAACTCATACAGAACCAGAGAGTAGCCTATTTCGGTTAACCTGATACTGTGACAATGTAAACTGAAAGTGTGGAAGGCTGGCCAGATGTGACAATGCCTGATAATCGTAGAGTGCAGACGGTAAGGGAACGAGGACGTTGGTGGAAATGTGAAGGTCGCCTATGGACTTCAACTCCAAATACATGCGCCAGGCCTCGACGGAAAACACATACGATTATTATTATTATTATTATTATTATTATTATTATTATTATTATTATTATTATTATTAGGGTACGATAAATCAACTTTGGTTACTTTTCTTTGCATTTAACTTTCTTCGTTTACAAACATCCTTCATTTTCTGAGAAAGTTGTTCCTTTTCCTTTTGAGTCCATTTTCTTCCAGTTGTTAATTTCTTTCTCTCCTGAAATCCTGCCTTTCGTGTTATTTCTCTGATACGTGTTCTGTTTTTCATATCCTTTTCAGTTTCAATGAACCACGTTGGCTTAGATTTGTAACTTTAATAAGCTGAAAATTTGTTTAGTTAGTCTATTGTTATCCATTCTATAAATGTGTCCAAAAAGCTGGAGTCTTCTTTTCCACATTACAGTTGTCAGTTTTTCAACTTTTAAAATAATATAGCTGTCTGATCGTAATCTAAATTCAGCATTGTTGTTTCTTATAGGTCCCAGTATTTTTCTCAAAATTCTTCTTCTAACTTTTTCTGTTATTATTATTATTATTATTATTATTATTATTATTATTATTATTATTGTTATTATTATTATTATACTATTACGACCTACATGATTAAAGGAACAGCAATTCTTACTGTAGATAACTGAGAATAAATTGAAATTAACAGTCGAGTACTTCAGTCTTTACCTGGGAATGAGGTAGTGTGCATATGTATGAGCAGTATTGGGAGTAAACACGAAGAATATCAATTTGTTTACCACGAATAATTTCTTAACAGTGTACCAGCCAGGCTGCTTCGACAGAAACTGAGAATGAAGAAAGCTGTCAGCATTGTGCCACTAAGAGGCAAATTATTGATCCTTTTACCAAGAAAACTGTTCGCATACCCAGAATCTACTTATTACTTCTGATTCCCTTTTAAATTTAAACGGAGGCAGTATCTAAACTGTTTAGCTTTTTCAAATACAAGAGTCAACTTCCTACAAAGTCTTTCTTATTTAAAAAATAACAGTCTTCAACCATGGGCAATTTTACGTAGGACTTCCACGAGTGAGATCGTTTATCTCACTTCCTTTTTGTGTCAATATGTCAGAAAATAACAAACTGAGTATTCAAAGAAACTTTTGATCGTGACTGCCATGCAATAATAAAGCAGAACTTACATAGAACGGAATATGTCTGGGAGTGAAGCTTCACATGTATTTCCCATCTTTAAAGGGAAAAAACGTGTCCATTAAAGGAATATTTATTTACTACTAGCTGATGTACCCGTACTTCGCTACGGGATTCTCGGAAAGAATGTCTTTGCGGTTTTCTTTACTACAGTTAACTTAGGCCATTACAAAAACGTCAGTAGGAATGTAGGGATTAAAAGCAATGTTATCATATAAAATACTCGCTCAAATGAAGAACCGCACATTTTCTCACTTTTAACGAACAGCACTACGGTGCCGATCTAACAGTCTTTGTCCAGTGCTGCAATGACCAGGCCGCAGGCAGCCGTGAACACTCCTCTGCCACTGTTCCGTTAAATATGCACACTGCACATTCCAATCAAGTGTCTCAGGGTAGGGATTGAATAGCTCGAATGCTATGGTGAACCAGTTTGTTACGTACCAGTAGTATCAGAAAATGTATGAACCAGAGGAATGGCATGCTTAAGAAGAAAGTTATCAAACTCCCCAGCTACTTCCCGCCAAAATTCAGGCAGGCTGTTATACTCGGTACGAGCGGGCGAGTTGGCCGTGGGGTTGGGGGCGCGCAGCTGTGAGTTTGCATCCGGGGGTTAGTGGGTTCAAAAACCACTGTCGACGGCCCTGAAGATGGTTTTCCGTGGTCTCCCATTTTCACACCAGGCAAATGCTAGGGCTGTATCGTAATTAACGCCAGGGTCGCTTCCTTTCCACTCCTAGCCCTTTCCTATCCCATCGTCGCCATAATACCTATCTGTGTTGGTGCGACGTAAAGCAAATTTAAAAAAATACTCGATATACAGCAGCATTCCCATCTATCGGGCATGACTGGCAACAGAAGACACAACAAACAATGGTCAATATCATGTTATTGTTGTTCAGTGTTATGAGCTTTCTGTATTGTAGGCCTTCACATTTAGTTTTCTTTCCACTCTGTAATATTAGGGAGGCTTACGAAATTATGTATAGCATAGACTGTAGTTCCTTATTCCCGACTTTACATAACGATTTTCATTAAATTCTGTTCACCCATTTTCTCGTGACTTGACGCTGATATGGACTTAGCAAGAAAAATCCAAATGCATGAATATGTATAAGACATAAATGATCGGAAATTTAATACTATACAACTTTAGTAATGTAGTATTTGTCGATAGGACCACTAATAACACAGATATTTGAGAATTACATTTTAAGCCTTCCTCTAAACTACCATTCCACTCAGCATGAATAAAATTATTTATGTCCTAGATTATAGCGACTTATTTCCCGACTTTGCATACCGATTTTCATTAAGATAGGACCACTAATAACATAAATATTTGAGAATTACATTTTAGGCCTTCCCCTAAACTACCATTTCTCTCAGCGTGAATAAGATTATTTATGGCCTAGACTGTAGCAAGTTATTTCTGAACCCTACATACTGATTTTCATTAAATTCTCTTCAGGCGTTTTCTCGTGATACTTGTAACATACAGACAGACAGACAGACAGACAGACAGACAGACAGACAGACAGACAGACAGACAGACAGACAGACAGACAGACAGACAGACAGACAGACAGACAGACAGACAGACAGAAATTACGGAAAATTAAAAAGTGCATTTCCTTGCTGCTATGGACACGACCGATACAGAAATACCATCCTTCTTAAATTCTGAGCAATGTACAGACAAAACTCTTATTTTATATATATAGATTTATTTAAGGTAACTTATGGCTTTTAGTGCTGGGATTGTCCGAGGACATGTTCGGCTCTCCTGATGCAAGTCTTTCTCTTTGACGCCCATGGGATTCTGGGTGTGAGACGGTGATGATAATGAGATAGAGAGAGTGTGAAACCTGATGTCAGCATATAGCCTACTCCTTTCCAATAACATCAGGGGGTCTACTCAAGGCTTAACGTCGCCATCCGACGGACGAATTATGATCAACAGCATTATATGCCTTCATTCCATGTGAACAGTGCGGAAAAGTTTGAAATTGAATCCAGGCTTCGGCACGCACTCTAGTGATTATAAATTGTATACCATCACCTCGCCTGCTGTGCTGGCCAACATTCTGATGTTAAAAACTTTTCAACCAACTTAACTTGAACTACCTAACCATGATGTCTGCCAGGCTAATAAATCACTAATCAGGAGGCCAAGACACATGCTACCTATGAATCTTGGGCCTTTTTTCTATTGTGATTTTTCATTTTCCTCTGACAGGGTGCCGTGTATGGGAAACTGCCATGGTAGTGTGGTGGGGAATAACGTTGTGTGTGGTATACAAGCTGCATGAATGTTGACGACAGCACAACCACCCAGTCCCCAAGCCACAGGAATTAACTGTTTAAGATGAAATCTCTCGACCTGGCCAGGAATCGAAACCGGATCCTCGAGGACCGAAGCGATGGAGAGGATGAAACTCGGTGTCAGCACATAGCCTATTCCTGTCGAATAACATTGAGGGGTCTTCTCAAGGCTTAACGTCTCCATCTGATGGACAAATCACCATCAGCAACGACACTTTGATGCTGACTACGCAGCCATGCAGCCATACAGTATCTAAAGCACTCTTCTGAGTATTTTAGTTCCCCTTCCTTTACATTTTAAGACAAAATTTGAGAAATATTTCCAGATTCTCTGACAAAAATGTCATTCTAGATTTTACATGAAGTGTGGAAGATTCATGGAATGTTCAGGATAATTGCTGTGTGAGTGGGAACTTGGTTCTTTTATGTGTCATGTCAAGTCTTCCTGATGTTGGCATGCACAGCGGCTGATGAAGAAGAGCATTCAGATTCAGTATTGGAAATGCTTGTCCATTCTTTGATATTATGCAGCCATGAGGTTCTCCTCATCCCGACATTCATTTTTAAATTTTATCTTGTAAAATCTGTTTAAGTTTTAGTAATGGCAATTATTCATCATGATGTCATCAAATGCAAAAAATACATATGCTCTAGTAATCAAGTAAGTTGCAGAAGGGTATCACAGTCATGCTTTATTGTGATCACAATAAGAAATTTGGCCTTTTTTTTATAAAGATGTAAATGGTCTCATGAAAAAATTAGAATAAGTTATGTATATAGACCCAATGGTTGGAGGCTGTTTATTGACTCATCCAAACTGAGCTCAAAATATATTTTGTTATATAATAAAAGATAATAATAATAAAATAATAATAATTTAAAAAATCTCTTTTGATAAACGCTAAGCTGAAACACTATAATTCCATAGTTAAACCAGAGGCAACATATGCTAATGAAACTTTATTCAAATTAAATGCAAAATCTACAACAGACAAATTACAGAAAACTGATAGAAGAATTCTTAGAACAATTATTAATAAAAAACACCAAGTTGATGGACAGTGGAGATTGTTGCCTAACAATATTGTCTATCATGAATGTGAATCAATAATATTTATAATGCATGAAAGAAGACTTTCCTTTTTCTGTCACATATCAAGATTACCAGACACCAGGATATTGAAACAACTATTTGATTACTTTTTGAAAAATAAAATCAATAATAATTGGTTCAAAGAAGTTCAGGATAATTTGGAAGAATTGGGTATAACTCGGCAACAAATCAAAGACAGAAAAGAGAAGAGGATTTTGAAGAACAAAAGCATAAGTCACAAACTAAAAACAGTTGAATGGAAACAATATACTATATCGGACACACAAAGGGCTTCCAGGTCGGAGAGGATGAGAAAGTTCTGGGAGAAGAAAAAGAAGAAATTAACTCAAATGTATTGATTTAAGTGCTCCAATGTGGGCATAAAATATGTAAATAAATAATAATGGCAATAAGAAACCATCAATTCCTGAAGCTCATGCTACTGGACTGAAGGAGACATAGCAATCTATGGAGATCCTCCTGCAAGTGATATACCAGTACTAAACAACATTTCAGTGGCACGTTCACGTTTGCAGAGATTTAAAGGATCAATTCTACTTGGTCTGCAGTTAGGCTACACCAGAAACACATGCTTCTTGTGAATGTGAGATAGCCATGATGACAGTAATCATTTTAAAATTCAACATTGGATTCAAGGATTGAAACAACTGTGAGGATAAACAATAATTAGGAAGCGCAAGGTGCTTGTTAATGCAAAGAAGATATTTCTTCCACCCCTTCACATTAAACTTGATCTCATGGAAAACTGTGTTCAGGCTCTGAATCTTGATGGTGAAGGCTTTTAGTATCTGAAGGAGAAGTCTGGCAGAGTGAAAAGTGATGTAAAATTGAAGGCAGGAATTTTCACAGTTGATGTGTGACACTACATTCAGACCAAAACTGCGTGCTCTTGACCTCAAAGCATATGACATATTTGTACTAGTGTCAACTAGGTTTTTAGGAAATTACTGAGCTGATAAGTATGCTGAGGTAGTACATGACATTCATAGGTTGTTAGTAGAGTATCTAGAAGAAAGCTGGACCAGACTTTCGATAGAAGAATTCTGGACCAGCGGCAGCCACTGCGCATGCCCCGTGCGCTTCACTCCCTGAAGGGGCCTCTCACTTGCCAAGGCACGTGCGGGGGGCGCCTCTCGCTGTCAAGGCTACACACAAGTGTGGAATGTCGCTCCTTGCGGTAGCTTACTACTGCTATGCTTAGGGTGGGTGGGCGTGATAGGTGACATCACTTGTTTTGGTGCGTAATTGAGTATCTTTTTACTGAAAGGTATTGTAAGAGCAAAACAAGTTCACTATTAACCTCACTCTTCTAGTAGAGATTAAAAAAAAAAAAGATTCTCTATTGAGTGTAATAAAAGTGCTTAGCTCAATTATCAAAAAAAAATATTCTACCCTACTTGGCTATGTGATTACCTCTTGAAATGTTTATGTTGGTGACAGGAAAGACATTTTGACAAAAATCATCATGTTAGATATGGTACTAAATTTATATATATTTTTTTTTTGCAGAGTTCTTTTTACTTGTTAGGGTGCATGTAGGAAATGTTAACTACACTTACCCAGAGGTCTTTATGTAAGAGGTAAATATTTCTTGAAAGGCAAGGTTCTGTGAGTAGATTTGCTTCTAAAAGTTACTTGGTGGAGTTCCTCTCACTGCTCAAGGTGAGACAGCTACATGTTAAATAATTGCAGCAACTGGATTTGCTTGACAAGGTTACTTGCTGCCCAAAAGGTGAACAGGATATGAGATTTTTTTTGTAAAAAAGAATCGCTCCTCTCCTCCAGCTTTGGTCTGTTGAAGGTTAGCGAGTAACAACTCTAGCCAACTGGTTAAAAGTGCTTAGTTTAATTAAATAATAAAAATATTTTTCATGACTACTTACCTTTAATTATTTTTTCAACAGGATGCACATCTAGCTGTAATTCTTGACGATAGATACACGCATTGTTTACTAACCTTACATCAATAAATGTCATCTATGAAATATCATTGTACTAGGTAAAAAACAAATTTAAAAAAAAAACTCGGATAAAGTCTGAAATCAGAGGTTGATTAAGACATTCCGTTGTTACGAACGCGATAGTATGAATTTTTACATACGGAATAAAACAAAAACATCTCGCCATTTTTGTTGGATACGTTGGCAACTGTTTATACTCATCGAGGTCAAACAGCCCATACATGAGAGTGTCATGTCTGTGATTTCTTATTATCTTTGTCCAAGATGGCTAACACAAAAAAAATGCATTATGATCTCCGAACGAATAAATTAGTTATGGCTAACACATGATGTGTCATCTCATCAAAAATTATATCGAATATATATGTTTAGCAGGGAAGATGAAATAATAAATCGTCTAATGAATCAGTTAGGGGCGCGTGAATTCACCGCAAAGAACAGCAGCAAAGAACTTCAGTGACCAAAGACATCAAACACAACAGTGTTTTAACAAAAGAACGTGCTGCCACGTAGCCGAAATATTGGTTGAAAAACTGTAAAGCATGGTTTCTTTTAAAATAAAATATTAAGGAATATTTCTTAATCAACCTCTGAATTGAGACAGTGTGTGAGTGAAAGCTATAATTTGTCACACCTACACAGGTTGTTGATTTGAGGATAGAAAAAATAAAATCTGGTAAAGGATTCAAGGTTATAGCATTTGGTTGGTGTAAAAAAAATACGTGTATGCATATATAGGTTAGGATGAATTATTCAAGCAACTCGAATAATAAGTGGAACATCACAGTGTTTTATTTACCTGTTAGTTCAAAATACATGATTAAATTCTTTCTTACATGCTTCACAGTCTTTAATCATTGGATTCGCTCCGTCAAAACCATCAACCTCGTCTTGTCCTCTGTAGCAATAATGTCTCACACAAGGGCTGCAGACTGCTATTTCCAGTTTTGCTTTTACATAGTAGGGTAGTTTCTCCCATGCTTCATCTAAATCTTTAGCGGCATATGTTGAGAGAAACCCAGATGGTAAATAGCGAATTAGATGTTGTGGCATTCGAAGTAAACTGCCATGTGTATAGTATGATGTAATAGCCTCACTTACTAGTGAGAAATATATTGTACGTAAAGGATCAGGTTTAATACTTGGTGTACAAAGTTCACATTTACACTGGATGTTACGGTTTCTCTTCTCACCAAACTCATTCTTTACTTGTCGCTCCATGACTGATGACACGCACACACTGTTGACAACAAAGACATTACCTTAATATTTATTCACACACTTTTTTAAATAGTGTGCTACAGTTTACGTTACGTCACACTGACATGGCGTATACTCCAGTTAGCTTTAAAGTACACTTCTCTTAGCAGTTGCCTAGTGTGAAAATAGCGAACTAGAGAGAATAATTTTATGATTGCCAACGAGGAGGATCGAACTTGTACTCTTCTAGATGTGAGCGAATTCACTTGCTTTATATATAAATTTTAATGCTAGGTGTAAAATAATCTCACATTATATTTACCAGACGCGACTTTATTGTGTGTAAAATTATTATTTTGTAGACATATGTTTGAAGCAGAACATTCCTTTGTAGTGTATATCTATCCCGGATGTTTTCTGCAAGCAGCTTTCGCATAAACCGGTTAACGCCTTACTTCTTTCGCGGTCATTGCTGGTCATGGTCGTGCTTTGACCACGGTTTCATCAAGGCTACAAAAAAAAGGATGCTTGAACTTAAATCCGGGTCGCGGCTTACTAGCAGATGTTGTATCCAGGCAGGTTTTTTTGAAACTAGTTGTTGTTTCAAATTACATATCGCCGTTAGAACAGGTATATATACTGCGAATCGGTTGCTGTAGGTACGTTAAAGTTTAGAAAAATGACTGCTGTACAACGTAGCCTTGTAGAAAAGCTAGTGGCGCTCAGGGATGTAATCAGACTACAAGAAGAATGTGAATTAAATAATATTGTGGAAGTAGAGGGTGGCTTTGAACGCGCCGTTGTGAATAGAATGAGGGAGTTCACTGACGAAGAGTTTCAGCTCTTTATTAGTGTGTACTCCGACATTATATCACGGCGCAATAGCCCTTATTTCCACCTATTTTTAATTCATAAATTTAATTACTTTCTCTGCTGCGCGATATTAGCTGAGCTACGCGCTATGATAGAAGAAAGTAATGAAGATGTTATTGGTGAGTTTCAACTTTTGTTTAATTTTAAGAAATTCGTTTACTGTAGGATTGCGAAAGATTTTAATTTTACATTATCTTTTTCTTTAATATAGTATATGAACAACAACAAGTAGAAGAGCCTGTAAGACCAGAAGAATTAAATTTCTTTAAACCGATATAGGTGAGTGTAAAAAATTTTTTTTTTTTGCTTTCATTTTTTTTCTGCTCTTAGGAAGATAAACTAATTAAAGAGATTTATTTTATGTCACACTAACACAGATACGTAAAGGAGTAGGAAAAAGGATGGAGTTTAATTTGTTATTAAAAAAATTATAAGAGTTAAATTTTGTTAAATTTTGTTTATTATAATTTATTACGACACATGTTACACAAATGTTTCGAATTAATTATGCAGAGTTGAGGTGGAAATATCTTCTTGCTTGAGGTAATGTCCAACGTTGTCATCAACAAAACAAACAGCACAGTTTCTTGAGCAAGGGAAGTCTGCAACAATAGAGAGAGGACACTATAAGATGGTAAATCTATCAGACATTAGAGTAAAAAATTAAAAATATATTATACTAGCGTACTTACTATTGATTTTTTTTTAGAATACATATTCCTTCGGAATCCATGAATTATGCGTGGCGTCGAATCCTAGCCACGATACGAAAACTTTGTCGTTCTTTCTTTTTAAAATTTTATCAATGAGGTATATTTTAGGATGTTTTGTCTTCTGCAGTTCTTGTTCATAGAACGCACCAAATATTGGTTTATTTTGATAGTCGTGAAGCAAGTAAGTTCTCGGTGATGTTTCTTTTACTTTTCTTACAGTAAATAATTCATTACTCCAATTAGGAGTATAGCCCTTTGTAAAATATCGCTTAATTTTACTTATTCGTACTGTGTCACCTACTTTAAATTTTGGTGGATAAGGTGACTTCTTTTTCTTCATTTCCCGTAATTTGTACACAGTAGCAAGTTGTTGTAGATTGTTTGTGACGTCTATAGGTTTCATACCAATCGTACGATGTTTTCGATTATTATATTCATCTAATAGTTTTGGTAGCATGCGAAGCCAGTGGTATGATCCGCACGCCGAGAATTTCCTCCACATCCACTGCTTCAGTGTTCGATTGAAGCGTTCAACTACGCTTGCCTTCAAGCTGCTCCCTGTCGAATAGTGCTTAATTTTTCTTATTGTAATCCACTGTTGAAAAATCTTATTATAAAATTCTTTTCCCCTGTCAGTTTGCAGATGTTTTGGATAGCGTTTACATTTTGAATAGATGCGTTCCATATTCTCCACTACTTCGTTTCCTGTTTTTGTTTTAAGTGGAACTGCCCAGGCATACTTTGAATAAACATCAATAACAGTTAACATGTATTTATATCCACTATTAACTTTCGAAAACAGAGACATATCAACAAGATCCGCTTGATGTAAATCATCTCTCCCCCGGCTAATAACGCTCCGTCTTTCAAAATTCTTTCGCACTGGAGCGTGGAGTTCTTTCGCTATTTCTTCTCTGATATTGTTCATAAAGTATAGGTAAAAGAATTCGTTCTGTGTCGTCTATTCGTTTCTTGAATCGCAGTCGATCTATAGCCAGTTGTTGCCAGTTGCTTCTTCTGTCTTCACATCCAATTTCATAGATTACTGAAATATCCTTTGAGAATCTAACCGCTTTAAATATATTTGCGAACGGAAGTTCGTCCCACCGCGCAGTGTTCATTTATTCGATGTACCTCGACTTTCGAAGTTCTTCTTCGATTGACAAGATTTCGTTTTCGTGTGACGAATGACCAGCACTTCTAGATGCTATTAACTTTTTCAGTCTCTCTACTAGACTGTTTGGATCATTCCAGTGAACTAATTCGATCTTCTTTCTTTGTTCATTTTTCCACTTGGCTACTTTTGATCCTCTTCCTGTACGTTTGTATTTGTGTACACTTACAAATTTTGGTGTGCTCCTTCCTTTTTTCACTTTAGCATCTTCTACTAATGGCTTGATAATTTTTTGAAATTTGAGCGATTTCGTGCCTCTCATTGGCTTGCCTGCGTCATACTGTTTCCTGTGCACGTTAGTGTAATTTAATATATGACTGTAAGCTGACAGATCCTTATCATCATACAACTGTGCGTCCGGATCTTTCTGAAATATTAATTCAAGGAGACCTTCAGTTAAAGGATAGTTAAAATTGTCAATTATAAGATTGTTATCGCGAAACAGTACTTTTTTACTCCCTAAATAGTGTTCTCCATGAACTACTCGAACCCCGAATATTCTATCAACTTTGTGTCTCAATTGTGGGTTAAGATAATTTTGCAGGAGAGTTGTAACCTTTCTGTCCAGAGTTTCTTCTTCTTCTTCTTCCGATTCTTCTTCTGCCTCATCACTTATATAACTATTCAATTTTCGATTTTTCTTTGCAATTAATCCATTCGAGCTAACTGTAAGCTGCTGTAGTTTATTTAATGGTGCAGTTATTGGTTTAAATGTTTCTTCTAACTTTAGTTGGTTTAAAGCCATATCTGCTTTAAGAGAGTTATATTTTTTTTTACATCTTTTCTTAATTTTGCTAGTTTGTCCTTTACACGACTTTTTTCCACTATGTTCGCCTGCATTTTTTAAACTGAAGCGTAACGTCTATTGTTTTACTCATATATAGTATATTCAAAGAGTATATGGAGCGGAAGATCGTTAGTATTCCATTGTTCTGGGTCTTTTAGGCGGAATTGAATTTCATCACCTTCCTTTACAGCAATTGGTGTACCTACTTCTAATTCGATTGGATTGTTCACGTGATTAATCATCGCATATACCAGAGAACCACGTGTACTTGTTAACGGTGTAAGTGTACCCGTATAGGGAAGCTTATACATAAGACGACAGTTTTGTAGCATATATATTGGTGACTGATTTGACGGTAGACTGTTAATTTGAAAAAGAGCTTTTCTTGGTTTTTTGTGCAGTTCCTTTTTCATCACTTCAAACTCTTCTTTTGCAGTAGCAAACGTTTCTAAATACTGTTTGTTAACAACATCTTGCTCGTGGATAGGTGAATCAACATTTGTAATTCGTTTGTTCTTCATATTTAATTCTCCGTTAGATTCTACTGGTAGAGAATTTTTCTGAAGTTTAGATATGACAAGTTTTAACTCGTCAACTTCTCTCCGCGCAGCTGCATACTGTTCTACAAAGACTTTATTTGCAACATCTTTCTCATTTAACGGATTATGTACGTTAGTAATTCGCTTATTTTCCATACTCAAAGTACCACCTACATCAACGTTTAGTTTCTGTTGATTGCTTATTTCATTCTTCAGTTTTTCGAGTTCTTCACGCGCTGCTGAATGTTTTTCTAGGTATGCTTTATTAATCGCATCCGTCGAATGAATAGGTTTACCGATGTTTGTTACTCGTTTATTTTGCATATCTATCGATCCATCGTCATTCACTTGTAGTAGTCTACCTTTTGTATGCTTTTCTAAAAATAAAAGCGAAATTGCATCTTGTTCCTCTTCAGGATCTGCCACACCCGATATTCTCTTGTTGTTCATGTTGAGGATATTGTCAGTTACAGGAAGGTGATCATCCACAATATCACGTAAAAGAGAATCAACATATTCTATGCGTGCAGAAACGTCGTTAACTCGTTTCTCTAAATTTCTCTGCACATGGTTAGTGTGCGTACGCATTGTGTCAAGCGAAACTGCTTCGTTTCCATTCATCGCTGGAGCTATTCCTTTCAGCCTTTTGTTCTTAAAATCAACTGCATCCTCTTCTAGTTCACATATGTCATGTATTTCATTTTTAAGATCTAAAATGTCACGTTGTATTTCTTCTTTATTAATACTGTCCTTAACGGTTTTTAACACATAATTTTTATTACAAGCATCCTCCATGTTTATAGGATTGCCGACGTTCTTTAAACGTTTACCATGAATACTTAAGTTTCCGTCAGATGTTGATGTTACGTAATTTGTATTAACCATCATTTTTTCATCTACATATGATTTAGTAGCAATATCATGACGTGATGATGGTCGCGTTACATACACGTTACTGGTTCTGTTGTTTGATGCCATCGTGATGTTCTTTCTCTACTCAACAATTCGAAAATGAGTTCGTTAATGTATACACTCTCGTATTTATATCACATAAAATATATCGAATCCATTTCGATATCGACCTTTGCTTATTTCGCTATCCTTATCGATAACGAGAAAGCTGAATTTCGACTGTGACCAACAACGATAACATAAATCAGTGAACTGGTTGTAACTCATATCGGTGTTCACGTGATCGTCGTAGACATGCCGAAGATTTCTTGCATCTTGTTTAAACAGAATAATGAAATTAGCGTTGTCTCTAATAAGTTGTTTGGGAATGCAGGAATAGGTCTGACATAAGTAAAAAACATCCACGATATGGTGTCGACCTCTACTAAAGTAGTCTTTCATGTGCTGCTGTTTGTCGCTTGCTACATCGTCAAAAATAAACACGGAATTTCTTTGAGCTTTTTCTGGCGGTATTACTTGCTCACGATCAGAGTAAAACTCGCATTTTATTTCTTTAATAGATTTTAAAAGCTTCTCTAGGTCAATATATTTCTTCTGCGACAATGATTTTGAGTAAACATACACATTCTCAAAACGTAACCCGTTCGGTTGCAATAACAAATTAATCATTACATTAGTCTTCTCTGCATTCGATGGTCCGCATATGAGACAGCGTATTGTGTCCGGCAACAGTTTACTATGTTTATTTTTCTTTCCTACTGAACGTTTTGTGTCGTTCAGATTTGCAACAGGTAAAGATATCGATTGTTTTATTGTCTTCACCATCACTTTCTTTTGATGATGATAATTTTCAACGATCGAGTGCACAGTGGATTTCTTTTTTCTCAAAGTTATTGTTGATTACTAAATAAACACGAACTTTTTTTTTACCTTCTGTTTTACTTATCTAGTTCCAAAATGGTTCGTGCATCACACTACACGTAGTATTAAGAAGTGCTGGAAGAGCTGTCCTGTTATAGTGATCTAATACTATGTTGCCAACTTCACAACCTCTCATATACCGACAAGAAGGCGACCATTTTCTATGTTCTGTTAACGGATCATCATCTTTATCCCACGAAAATAATTCGATTCCGCAAAAAATACATTTAACTGCATCTAGGTATCCCGTGAAGTAAAATCCAGCTTTAGCTAAACTTAAGGGGTCTATCCACGGTACACGCCATCTAGCGAAAGTCCTTATCCGATCTACCTCAGATTTTAAATTTAACGGACGAGGAATGTACGCCATGTCGCTGTAAAATGAGGAGAGCAGAAAAATATCTCTCTTATATATATATATCTTTCTACCTTTCAGAAAAAAAAATAAAAAAAAAATAAACTTACATACATTTTTAGTACTCAACAGTTGCACATCGTGTAAAAATGTAATTCGTATATAACAACACACTTGATAGCAGGAGCTCTTATTTGAGTATGCTGCGTCGAAGACGCAACGTTGTATCAGCTCCATGTAAACGAGTAGGGAAAGGAGGAATAATAGGCAAAGTTCTTAATAAAGCTATAGATAATTTACCAGTAGAATTGCACATACCAGGTTATGAATTCTGTGGACCTGGGACAAAGTTAGAAAAACGACTTAAGCGTGGTGATCAAGGAATAAATCCATTAGATAAGGCATGTAAAGAACACGATATCGCTTACGCTACATACAAAGACCAGAACAGAAGGAAAGAAGCAGATGAAATCTTAGCCTCTAAGGCTTGGTCTCGTGTAAACTCTCAGGACGCATCATTAGGAGAAAGAGCAGCTGCACTAGCAGTTACGGGTATTATGAAAGCGAAAACTAAAGTAGGTGGTGGTAGACGAAGAAGAAAATCAAAACATCGAAGAGAACGAGTAAAACCAAAAAAAAGACAACATGCTGTAAAAAAAAAGAAAGGTGGTTTTCTTCCACTCCTTCCGATATTTGCAGCCTTGTCGGGCTTGGGCGGTCTAGCAAGTGGAGCTGCGGGCATAGCATCGGCTGTAAACAAGGCGAAAGCCGCACAGGAAGAATTAAAAGAAATGAAGCGCCACAATCGAATGCTAGAAGCGATGCGTGGGAAAGGGCTTTCTACTCGAAACAAAGGAAAGGGCATTTACTTAAATCCTCCAGCATACAAAAGATAATGGAAGGTCTGCCGAATAGAGCATTAACTAACATAGATCTGTATCGTTATGCATATCGTTTAAAAATTCCCTACTTCAGAGGTGTGTTTATGCGAGATACGTTACCGAAAATTTCTCGTAAAAATGAGAGTTGTATTTTGAATTTAGATCCGATAAGTAAATCTGGTTCGCACTGGGTTGCGTTCAGTAAACGAGGTGCGTATGTCTACTACTTCGATAGTTTTGGTAATTTACGTCCCCCTAAAGAGGTATTAGAATATTTAAGAAACTGTTACATTCGATATAATTTTCATTCTTATCAAACTTTTAATTCATCAATTTGTGGTCATCTGTGTTTACTATTTTTATACTGTATAAATAAAGCAAGACCTTAGTATTTGTGTTCAGTGTGCACGATGCCGTATGAAAGACGGATTACACTCGAGGGTAGAGGCTCGAAGATTGATGTAGTATTAGAAACTCCGATTTATTTGAATAGAGCTTCTTTCTATGAAATAGGTCTTGCCGCACTATTTACATCTAATAGTATTCGAAATGTCACTAGTAAAAATAATAAGTTTGCTATATATTTGAATGGTAAAAAAATTCTTTTGAGTGGAGCAGAAGGCATTTATGAATTCGAAGATCTTGTTGCAAAAATAGAAAGTTTGCTAACTATTAAAAATGTGAAACTATTTCTGCGGGAGTACACTCCAGAACTTAGTTTTTTTATCTCGACTATTAACAACAAACCTACTATGCATTCTCCGTTTGACATTGATTTCAATGTACCGAACAGTGTTGGCACTAGCTTAGGTTATCTGTTAAATGTATATGAGAAATATGCTAACCATGAATCACAGCTGAATGAAATAGGTAACGTAATCGTTAATAGCACAAATAACCAGATTGGTATTAAAATGAAGGGAGACAAAACAACTGTACTCACATTACCGGAAGGTAGTTACACTTTTTCGGAAATAGGAGCTCTAGTTCAAGAAGCAATAATTAACAACTTTCCTATTCTCGAAGAGGAGAATGACCCTCTAGATGGAGATAGTAAACTTATTACTATTACTTACGAAAAGACCTATCTTCGCTGTAAAATGTCCTCCAACCTAGACGTAGACTTTGATGTTTCCGATTCAATTGCTGATTTGTTAGGATTTTCACGCCGAAAATATGATGCTAATAAATTACATATTTCAGGAGAGATTATTAAAATTAATAACGTGAACTCGATTCGTGTATGTTGTAATCTCGTGTTAGGTTCCGGTTCCTACCTCAACGGTAAACAAACACATTCGTTATACAATTTTAAACTGCTTGTTCCAGCAGGCTATCCTATCGTAGTTCAACCGTCAACTATAAGCTTCTTACCGGTAAACACTAGTGTTATTCAACATATATCCGTTGTACTCGAAGATCAGTTCGAAAACCCAATCGACTTACAAAATGAGGATGTAACAGTAGAGTTAATTATTCGTCCAGTAAAAATACAGTAATCATATATAACATAAAGCGTACACTTATGTACTATCATTCGAGTAAGGAACAGTTGAACAACAACATCATGGTAGTAATTTACAACAACCAGTCAAAAAACCGAGGATTAAAAGAGGAAGCAGCTAGAGTAGTAAAATATAGAGTAAAGCTAAAAAAACAATCTCATCGTGTACGCGACAAGAAAAAATTAACCACAAACAATAAAGACTTTTTACAATCGCTAGGCTACCGACTACTATAAGTTCTATTTCTCCTACAGAAACTACTTTACTCTCTTTTCGTGTGCGTAATCAAGGTAACATCACTCTCTTTTTGTGCGAAATCACTTTACAATGCTACCGACTGCCCCCCCAGGATAAAGCATATAAATTCTAATTCTCTACGAAAAACTACTTTAGTCTCTTTTTGTGTACAATCACGCTAACATCAAGGAGAAATATGTTCAACGTAACGGACAAAGTTATATTTGACAACAGAGTTGCTAGGCGGGAAGTAAGGAGCTATCATCCATATGCTGGCACGAAATATGAAAACAACGATGAAATTCGAGTTCCTGTACACAACCAAGAACATATATTTTTACCCTCTGAAGCTGATGTTCACATCGAAGGTGAAATAGTTAGATCAAGCGCAGATAATACACCTTCAGCTACAGCCGTTCCCGATCAAAACTTTGCAGCAAATCTCTTCGATGAAATGCGTATTGAATTGAATGGGAAAGAGATTGAAAGAACACGACGTGTAGGCACAACTAGTGCTATAAAAACTTTCGCCTCTTATTCTAAAAATGAAATGTTAGCGCTGCAAAATGCTGGCTATTTTCCATCAATTTATACACCACCAAACGAAGCTAATATTGTCCACGCGACTACAAAGCTGTTCCATGCAATTATCCCACTGAGTCTTCTTTGCGGATTATTTGAAGACTACAGGAAACCATTCATAAACTGTAAACTTGAATTTATCTTTATTCGTTCTAGAGATGACAAATGTGCACTGTTTTCAGCCAACGCGGAAGATACAGCTAAAGTCAAAGTACGAAAAATGTATATAAAGCTACCAACTCTAATACTGTCCGACGAGGAAGAAGTTAAACGCATAAAGTTAATCCAAAAAAATCCTTCTATTCCTGTAGCATTTCGATCGTGGAGTTATCACGAGTTACCTACTATTCCAAATTCAACGAAAATTAATTGGACTGTTATGACTACGTCACAAATAGAAAAACCGAGAGTTTTTATGCTTGCTTTCCAAACCGATCGTAAGAAAATTAATGTTTCTTCTTCTCTGTTCGATCACTGTAATATTCGATCCGTTGGCGTATTCTTAAATTCAAACTTTTATCCCTATGAAAAGGCTGTAGCTAATTTTAACAATGGCGACTACAGTGAATTGTATGATATGTTCATCAAGTTTCGTAATGCGTACTATCAGCTTGATGATAATCGTTCCGAACCGAACATATCACGAAGTGAATTTCACTCGCATTGTCCTATTGTTGTTGTTAATTGCATGGAACAGGTTGAATCGATAAAATCTTCCTCTGTAGATGTTCGCGTTGAAATTGAAACAAACGAACCTATTCCAGCCAACACTACTCTGCATTGCATTATTATTCATGATCGCATAATAAATTATAAACCACTAACGAATGAAGTATTTTTCTTCCAATAATATTGCGCGAGTTTTTCTTCCTTTTTTTCTTTCTAATAGTGTATATAAACGAGAGAGTGAAGATTCTCTGCTTCAGTTCTTCGATATCAAGCACACCATGAGTGCAAAACCCAGAGGAGTGATAGTTGACATTCAGAGGTTACCTACTGGAGGTTACGAGATAGCCTGTTGTAATATAGATTCGTCTACAAATGTGTTATCTACTGCTCTATTAGGTATGAGTGTACCTAATTTAGATTTCACGCTTACGTCGTTTTTCAATCTTCTCAGTGAACAACAATACCAATATCTGGTTGTGTGCAACTGTGTTAATGAGTTACGTCTATTAGCACTGCAAGAGTATCCTCGTACATGCATAATTGACTTGAACACTATAGAAGGTGTACCTGATTTAAGAACAATGCGTAACGAGTGTTTCCCTGTTGACTGTCCGCGCCATTTACCACATGTTGCAAGACATTCAGGCAGCTGTGCTATGTTCAACGTTCACGCAGTTCATAGTTGGCTAAAATCGACAGATGGTGTGATGAGAATAGTGTGTTCAGTGATAAACAAATTTAAGAAAGAAGGTGTGAGCAGATTCAATAAATTTGAGTGGGCTTTCTTCCCTGAAAACATATTATCTATTTACGAACAACATCAGTTAAGTGCGCTCTGGCAGTATCTACCAGATCATCTGAAGGCGAACTTACACCAGGCTTGTCAGGATTCAGGAGCTAACAACAACGACATCGTCCGAGCTTGATATCAGCTACTAATACATCAATTATTAAGGTGAAAAAAAAATATAGATATAATACCATCCTTTTTTCCTTGGTTGTTTTTTTTTCGGTTTTATTCTGCTTCTAACTAATTTATTTATTTTTTCTCCTCTGCAGGTGTCTCCTCATAGTGGGATCAACAACAACAACAACGACGTCTGAGCTTGATATTAGTTACTATTTCATCAATTATTAAGTTAAAGAAAAAAAATAGTTTCCTTTTTTTTTCTTGCTTGCTTTTTCTGTTTTATGCTGCTATCAACTAATTTTTCTTTCTTTTTTTTCCCTCTGCAGGACTCTCCTCTGGTGGCGGTAGAAGATTCAGTCTCTGCAGATCTCTCCTCGTGGTTGCAGTTACAAATTCAATCAGAAGTTTATATTTTGAAAAACCTCTGTAGTTTCCTATTCAATAAACTTGATTGTAAAAAAGAAATATGTTCTCTTTTTTTTCATTCTCCTACTCCTACTTTAGTTAAGAGTACAAGGAATAAAAGGAGAGGCTGCGCAGGATAGTTTGAAAGAAAATCAACTTTTTGATCATCTAGTGTAGAGTTTTTATTTTTTTCGAAAAAGAAAAAAGATTAAATAAAGGTTTACAATGCACTTTAATATATAAATGATAGAAAATTAACTTACAGTACAATAGTATACAATGTACTTAAACAGCGAGTGTAATTCTATAAGATTCCTTTTTTTTCATAATTAAATAAATATAATAGTATGCAATGTACTTTAAAAGTATAAATACAGTACAATACATTGAATAAAAGAAACAGCGAGTGAAATGTTTATCTAGTTTGAAATTCTATAAGCTTACATTTTTTTTCATTAATTACAGAATGAAACAAAAGTTTCTCTAAAATAAAAAATGATTAAAGTAATCATAGGAGCTTCTCCTCTTATTACTTAATATTCACCTTCAGAGAAAATTACATTATTTTACATACAGAGGGGTAAACTGATGACAAAGTGGAGGAGGTGTTCACAAAAAAAGCAAACCTACTTTGCAAGATAGCTATACATTAGTTATACTTCTTTTCTCTGCAAGACTGTAATGTCCAAATGGTAATGTATTAATTTTGTTATCTGTGATGTACCTTTTGTCATCATTAGCTGTGAGTGCTAGTTTGTATTGACGAACCGTGAACACAGAATGAGAATTGGAAGTAATGCACACTTGTAGTTTGGTCACTTGTTCACCTTCATACAGACAACGTCTATACTGATCAATTGTAAGGTGATCGACAACATTTTTTTTGACACCCTTAGCTTTACATGTAGGTTTCTCTTTTTCACACAACTTAATAGCATACATCTTTGGTCTCAAACCTACAAATTCTTCAACAATACTTCCACCGTTTTCATCCTTCATCAAACCTATTTCACCTGAATTTTTTCTTTCAATTTGGAAAGGATTATTTTCATCATAATTTCCTGTATCAAACAAAACTGAATTTTCCTTCATAAACTCATAGATATCAAATGAAAAATTGTATATTAAACTGTCGGTGTCAGTGTAGAGTAGTTGTGAGTTTGATTCTGTGTTTCTCAAAATAACGTTGTAGTGAAAATCGTTCATTTTCATTTTTGACAAATCTAAAATTGTAGCACCGAGGTAAACCGGTTGATTGTGATGAATTTGAAGTTTCTTCATTTCGATAACCATACACTGTTCGTCTACTATAATACGACGTTTGAAGTTTGCTCTTGAGATCAACGTACCAGCACCATAACGTCCCTTCCACTGTGTGACCCATCTGACGTCGCGCAGCTTCCTTACGTTCATTAATGAACGACCAAAAATTGCGTTATTCATTAATTTATAGAAACTTTTCTCGAACTCATTTTTTGCTAACTTTCGTTTCTCTGTGTTCAAATCAATGTAGCATTTTAACCATGCGCTCTGATTAAACTGAATCGCTCTGTAAATGTGAGCTACTTTCATACCTAATTCTACACACTGTTTTAATAGCCTATAATGAAGAACATACCGTTCCTTGTTGTAAAGAGTGCTCATTAGTTTCGTAGATTTTTCAGGACACAATGGATAATCGGCATGTTTATCATGAAGTTCTAGCGGGTAGATTAAATCAACTTCTACCATAAACCCAACATCTGCTTCATCTCCTACATTCATAATGTCTAAATTCTCAACGTTTTCGACCCATTGAAAGCCGCCCGTTGGAAGAAACTGTTGCATAGCGAATCCATACAAATTGTTCACGTCAAAGTACATTATGTATGATTCCGGTTTGGACTCATCGTATGTTAACATGTACTTGTTATTTGCTACTGCATGCCGCGTAACGCATTGCACATTACCACCGCGTATGGAGCGTTCGAAAAACTGCAGCATGTCGATATCCTGAAGTAATTCTAGCTGGACAGCTGTTATTTTCTTCATAGCACTCCATGCCATAGACGGTACCGTGTAGAAATGAGCGGCATCAATACCATATGTCTCTTTTCCACTCAATCTAAAGTTTTCAAATACATCGGCCAAGAGTAAAGTATCGATTTTCAAGTAAAGATCAGAATATTCACCCAACGATTTACAGTTAAACTTATTCCAAATAAGCTGAGCAAACGCGTAGTTTTCTTCCGAAACAGTTTCACCCTTTAAAGAGCTAAAGAATGAACTCCTTGACGGTAAACTAGTGTCGTCTAACACCTCCATACTAGTAACATATTCGTATGGAAATATCCCTTTCCGAGAAGCGAGTTTAAACTGTAAATCATCGGTGAAATACCGTCTCGTTACAAGCTTTGACTCGTCACTAAGTAATAGCGACATTTTGTCCAGCGAAAAAGGAATAAAGTTGTAAGTGTCTATAAACCTTAGTTCAACACACTGTCTTTGGTTATAACGTATAAAGTTTGAAAATCCTTTGTATCGTTCCATGTTCACTGCTAATAGTTTAATGTTCGTTCTGTGATTTGTCACAACATCCCCTCCCTTCCTATGCAGTTCTCTAATTATGAAATGACCATCATAGGCTGTCAAATTATGGAATGCTACCGGCAAGATAGAAATTTTACGATACTGTAAGTTACACAATTGATGTGCTGATCCCCTGTAAACACCCGTTAAATGACAATGATCGCGAACTTTAATTTCATTATCTGCAATTTCCTTCTCACATATGTGACATAATGTAGACGAAAGAAATTCATTTTCTTGCTCAACAGTTAATGCTAACATTGGTTTCGTATCAAAATAATAGGGCGCAAGCGTGTCCACCAAGTTATACATCTCATCTACGAACCATTTTACACAATCACTACCTCGATAGAGTTTGAAAGAGCACAAATCTCTGTCAAAACTACAGTGTAAATAATATGCTACGCTGTATGGCACATGTTCGTGAATTGGAGTTGAATGTGAGGTGTCATCACTTGGAAAACAAGTAGACACAGGTTTCAGTATGCATTCTGTGTCAGCATACACAATAAAAGGCACTGGCTCTTTAACCTTATACTCGGTAAAGTACACTAGCCGTTCGCTATCCGAAGGCATTATACTTTTGCCCACCGGAAATTGTATACAGTTATTAGTATGCAAAGCTAATTTTTCCTTATTAGAAAAGTAAGACAAACACCGTCTGCAAATATAAATTCTATTATGGTTCTTCGTAAGAGATGAGCGCACAAGACGTGGAAGATTCTTAATCAAACAAAAGTGATACTTCTCACTGTCGCCAATCTGAAGCATTAGAAGATCTACGATCTTTTCACACGTTTTATGTGAAATGTACAAAGGTACAAGAGTAAACTCTTTTTTGTCATCATTCCGTCCTATGCACACCCAGTTGTTCTCGTCATACTGCGCTCCGAATACATTCACGGAGATTTCGTTTTGATCTTCAAATTTTCTCATGTATCTCATTTCCATCGGGATTGGTATGTCTTTTAAATTTAAAATTGCATTATAATGTGGATAAGAAGAAATGCGATCTACATGATGTTTAGCTGGAACTAAGCCAGCAACTACACTCCACGCAAAGCAAGCATCTCGTGTGTTCCGCAGATTAATAACTGCTTTCTTGTTTCGAATTGCTGTAGGCAACGTTAGACTAGTTGGCGACTTGCCCACGTGAAAACCTACATTTTTATTAATGTTTATCCGCAATTCGCGAATTCGTAGCAGAGACCATCCCGAATCACGAGCCTCGAACTCTGATAATTTTTTCAGAATCGGTCTCGTTACATGTTCGTTGTACCATTCTCTTAAATTAGTACCATCAGTAATTTCAGCGTTCCTTGAATGAAAATAATTGTTATCGATTTTATCGTGAAGGACATGTGTGCAGAGAACGGTATTTACTTTTAATGCTTGTGTCTTGAGTGCTTCCTTCACGTATTTATTAAACCACACGTAAGATTTATCTAGGAACTCTTCGGGGAGTAAGAAATCATTGTTAACATTTACCACCGCTAGTGTGTACACTCTGCGCCGAAAAGCTTCCTCGATTTGTTTACACTGGAAAGCAGACAAATCTTCTATCTGAAAAGTTAGTCCATTAACAGCGCGAGCGTGAAAATAAATTTCTAACATCTGATTACGCATTTCCTCTAGCTCGTTAAGATTTTCAATCAGCTTGAACTGAGCTTCTTCTCGCTCGTCGCTAGGTTCGAACCGATATGAAATTAGTATTGATCCATTTACCTCCCTCATAAACGCGCGAATGCGTTCAAACGCTCTATCAAAATGAGTTTGCATTCTACCCGCATCTTCATCTGTCTGTAAATTAATGTCTAGTTTCCTACGTTTGCTGCTCGAAGGATACTCCATGACTACAAAAAAAAAAAAATTACGATTTGGTGCTAAATTTTTCAGCAATCTCAAGACAAGTCCAGCAGTTGCTGTAGCAACGACTTATCAAGAATGTACAATCCGTCATTACACAGTATAACCATCGAGCTAGGTCACTACCTTCTGCATCGCGTGAACAGTGTACAGCTTCGCTAGGAAACTCCTCCTGAAGCTTCCCTAGCAATGTATTACGGTAATAGGAAATGTTATTTGAATTTTGTGACGAAAAGGAAAATTCAATTTTATAAATTTCTTCGAATGTATTATAGCCAAGAAATAGTAGAAAATGTTCATTACTTGAAAGTTCACTCAAAAGAAATCGCACTACAGCAGCTGTCACTTCCTGCTGGCTTTCGTAAGCTTTACTCAGGTTCGTCACATATACTGTATAACTGAAAAGAGAACCCCCTCTGTTCCATAGTTCAATACAATTAGCACTCACTTCTTGTTCTTGTTGTGCGCTCAGTTGTCCCGCTTCATCTTCAACAGGCTGTGAAGTAGCGACCACATCCTCCTCTCGATGTACTTGAAGACGACGACTCTGTATGCTTGGATATGCTTGATGTTCAGTTCCTGGTTTAATCTCAACTTTCTTCCACTTCATCATATTACCACCTCGGACCTGAAAAGACAACACCACATACTATTTTCAATTAACAATACAATTATGCGAATACGGCGGAAAAAAAAAATTTACATTAAGAACGAAAATACTCTCTGCATACTTACTTAGTTAAAATAGATGTCGTAACTGATGACATTCTACTGTAGGAAGCACACTTGATGGTAGCCCCTCTCCATGCCTCTGTACATCATTTTCAAGTTGTTTTTTAAAGAATTTATTTCTTCTATTTCTTCTGCTGTAAGTTTTGAGAATTGCGCCGGCAGGAAAACACTCACAGTCTCCTCATCTTCCCCTTCTATATCAACGATTATTTTCCTCCCAAATCTTGTTTCTACCGCTCTCAGCGCTTTAACCTTAAATGGATGGTTAAGTTGCAACTCACTTAACTTTCTATTATGAAATTGTGGTGCCTTGGCAATTTTGTTTAATTTCATTAACATATCCATTTTGTTGAAACTGCTATATCTTTTTTAAAATTAACAAACTAAATAAACTTACACTTACTGAAGAGGAAAGAAAAGTAGTAGTAGTAGAGAACTCTTCCCACTAGATGATAGTTTTCATGTTGTGCTCTGCTCCTTAAATACTCCCTGCCACCACCTTCACTCCTCACCAGTAGGCTGGACTTGTCACTAGTTCACCTTCACTCAAAATTACAACCTACAAAAAACATCCTGTTCGTGACAGAGATAACCTTCAACAAGTTAGAAAGCGGATCTTGCCTAGTAACAGCTGCACTGTAGCACTCCTTAGTGTTTCCCCCTCACCCCTCTAGTAAGAGAGGAGTGAGGGATCATTTTTTTTTTTTTTACATAAACTAACATCCTGTTCAGCTTTCACCAGCAAGTGACCTATTAAAGCAAATCCAGTTGCCACATAGTTACTGTACCTTGCCCACAAGAGTAACCTTTCAAGAAAATTAATTACCTCTTACATAAAGACCTCTGAGTGTGTTGTCCTCATTCTACATGTGGTTGACCCCCTTAGCCAGTGAAAGCTACTCCAGCAAAATCCAGTCACAGCACCTTGCCCCCCACACCTTTCAAGAATTAATTACCTCTCACATTAAGACCTTGCAGTATGTGTAGTTAACATTCCACACACGCCTTGCCAAGTGAGAGGCCCCTTCAGGGAGTGAAGCGCACGGGGCATGCGCAGTGGCTGCCGCTGGTCCAGAATTCTTCTATCGAAAGTCTGGTCCAGCTTTCTTCTAGATACTCTACTGTTGTTGCATGTTTTTAAAAATTCACTTTATTCATTCACAACTTGGTAACTTTATCCATCAAATCTCGGTGCTGTAAGTGATGAGCATGGTGAGAGTTTGCATCAGGACATATCAACGATGGAATCCAGGTACCACGGTCAATACAGTCCGATCATGATGGGTGATTTATGCTGCTTCCTACAGTGATCAACCATATGCGAATATAAGTGGAAAAGAAAATGTTTCAAGCACTTTTACCAGAGTTTTTAGTGTTTACTACATATTGTAAGAGTATATCTATATACCATAAAGAAAATTGTAATGACCGTCTGTCTGTACATTGATTATTTTGGCAAAATTTTTGTTCTGTTATCCGTTTCAGGTGTAATAATGATCATCTACATATTTTTTAGCTTTGATGTCTGCCTGAGTTCTTATAACTTGAAAACAACTGGATATATTTCTACCAAACTTGATATTTGGGATCCACCTGTCCTTTGGTAGGTTTTAGGGCCAAATTTATTTCTGAATACCTAAATTTACTAAGGGTTTATACGAAATTGAAACCGTGATTTTTCACTCCCACAAAATATACAAATCCAAATTTAAGGGAAATCTACCATCCTTAGAGGAAATCAATTCCTAAAACTTTTTCTCATGTGCATCAGTTTGATAGGAGGATTAATAAGGGAGATAAGATTAACGAACGGTTTTTCAGCACAAGTCCCAGCGGACTTAATTCAAAAGCAGGTGCGTGTAAAGTTTATTTCTCATAACTTGAAAACTACTGA
This sequence comes from Anabrus simplex, assembly GCF_040414725.1. NCBI lineage: Eukaryota > Metazoa > Arthropoda > Insecta > Orthoptera > Tettigoniidae > Anabrus > Anabrus simplex. The sequence goes on along the minus strand of NC_090271.1, from coordinate 130,895,304 downwards.
AGACATTTCAACCAAACTTCATATTTAGCATCCATTAGTCCAAAGATTGGTTTTAAGGTCCACACCATGTCAAATTCCCAGAGTGGACTGGGTGTTTATAGGGAACCAAAATAGTGATTTTACTCCCACAATATATACAAGCTCAACCTGACTGGAAATCAACCAACCTTGATGGTAATCCATTTCTAAAACTTTTTCTCATGTGGATTTTTTCAATAGGAGGATTAATAAGGGAGATATCATGAATGGTCAGTTTTGCAGGCTAAGTACAGCAGACATAGCCCAAAAGGTGTTGTACGTGTAGCAGGTTCTTGCCTATATAAATAAAATCGTAATGACCATGTATCTGTACATTGACTATTTTGGCAAAATTTTCATACAGTTATCTGTTTAAGGTGTAATAATTACCATAATTTTAGCTTTAGTTTCCTGAAATTCCTAATTTTTACCCCCTCTCCCAAACAAGATTGGGACACAATCTTCCAGACGAGCTAGAAAATTGACATTTGGCAAAATTATAGCTTTTAGCCTGTAACCAATGGAAAACTTCCAAAATCTTTATATATATTACTTTTTGCCTGAAAAATATTGAAATATGGAGGCAATTTTAATGACGGTGAAGACCATTTTGAGGTATTTCGTGGCTAAATGTTAAGTCATATCACAAAACAACCACTGTTCAATTTGAAGTGATCTACAACTTTGGTCCTATGACATTTTGTTGTATCTCTATCCCTTATACGTTAGATTTGTCTCTATTTCTCGATTGTAAGTAAATTTTGCATTTTTTACACGTATAATTCATAGTTTGAATCACTTACAGGAAAGAGAATCATCAATTCTACACTAACATTGGCCCACCCACTAGCCATATGAGAGCCAAAAGCTATGTTTGTAGCTGTCACATAATTATCCAAAAAGTAATACTCTGTGAGAAAATCTTACCCAAATTCTACACTATCAACGTTTCTAACTCAATCTGACACATGAATAGATGAGATATGAGAAAATATCAATGGACCAGCCATTTAGACTGCTAAATGTGGCATCTTATGGTACAATCTGTTTGTCGATATGACGTACCGTTTAGCAGCAGTTAATCTGTAAATGAAGGTCTACATTATTGTAAACATGCATATACTTTCATACGTCAGTCTATATATATTCACTGATGTTGATTTGTTAGCGATCCAGAAAGGGTGTGTGTGCTATTGTAATCAGTACTCCTCGCATCGACTTTGAATGGCAGTAGGAATGGGGTCCTTCTCCAGCTCCTGTGTAACTGGTATTAATAAGGAGGGCCTACCACTGTAATGAATAATTTCCTTCTCAATTTGACTGGCAGAAGGCAAGGGAGCATTCAATTTTTTTCAAAACTTCCCTACCCAATTGTATTTGATTGTAGACAAGGTTACCTGCCATTATAAACAAATTTTCCCACCTAAAATGTGACTGGCATTAGGCATATTGGACTGCTAGTTTAATGGAAACTCACCAACTTGGTGGGACTGGCAGTAAGCTGGCTGGCATTAGGAAAATAGGCCTGTCATTATAATGATAACAGCACAACTCAGTTTTGACTGGCAGTAGGGAAGGTGCCTGCCATTATAATAAAAACTCCTTAACTGTAATGTGTCTGGAAGTAGGAAAGGGGCCTGCCATTGTAACGAAAACTTCCCAAATTGATTATGACTGTGCAGTAGGCAATGGGGCCTGCCATTATAATGAAAACTTCCAATTCAGTTGCGAATGACAATAGACAAGTGAGCCTGCTGTTATCATCACAACTTCGTAACTCACACTTTACATTGGAAACAACGTATGAGCACCTCCCCATGCTGTTCCTTGGATTACGCTAAGAGACATGCAATTTAACAAATCTTATTCACTGCACATACAATTATTTGCTTCGATATCTGTGCACAATGTAGAATACCATAGCGAAGCATGGGTACATTTGCTAGTCTTCTTATAAATGTATTTAAAATATAATGTAGCAATTTGCAAAGAATATATAAAGATTTAGAATTAATGTCAAAGTCCCTTAACTCAAAAAACTAACATGCTATGATAAATCTGATTACAGGTCTGGAGTGTGCACAACAGTTTCAGTATAAAACGCTTGAAGTTTCCTCAGTAGCAGGCAATTTATTTATTTTAAATTTTTTTGAGACCAGTTTATAAAAGCAAGAACTCAGCATGCTATTTTCTGAGTGACGAAGTTCATCCATATTATAGGCCTACCTCATTTTTGATGCAGCATCTCAAGGATACTTCCTTGATTCTTACTATAAATTTCCTGGGCCTTTTCCTGGGGTTGGCACTTGATGTGAATTTGGCCCAGTATTCAACCAGATGCCTTTCTGATGGTGATCTTTTGTGAATGAAGGTATTTACTTTTGCATGTCTCTCTGATGTTTGGTACTATTGTACATTGTACATAGATGAAGGGAAGTGTATTAAGACAAGCACAAACACCCATTTCTAGAGGCAGAGGATTTAATTATATGCTGTTGAAATCCCCAATCTGACTGGGAATCAAACCCAGAGCCCTCTGACCTGAATACCAGTATGCTGACCATTGAACCAAGGCACTGGACATAGACTTAATGAAAATATTAAGTGTTATTGGACTCCACTCAACCTTGTCCAACTTTGACTGATGGATATTGAATATTTATTCTTAAGTGTCCTTGCCTCTGACAAAGCTCACCTGCCTGTGCAGAATCTGTCAGACAGTGGCAAATCTGGCTGTTTAGGATATGAAATAAGTCTTTGTTGCCATTTGATATTAGAGCAAGAGTTTTGTAATTGTTATATTCTTGATTGTTTTTTGTGAAGAGGAAGGATGACCTTAATTAAAGTAACGGCCACTTCCTTTCCACTCCCAGCCCTTCCCTGTCCCATCATCGCCATAAGACCTATCTGTGTTGGTGCGCCGTAAAGCAACTAGCAAAAAAATAATAATAAAAAATAGTGTTGCAAATGAAAGAGAAATATTGCGAGTAACATAGGTGAGCATAGGTGACCAGACTTTTTAGCATGTTTACTGTACTTATATCATACATTGCTCACCTATATCACTCACAATATTTCACTTTAATTTGCAACACTTTGAACGCCATAGCACCTTGCCTAATTCAACCACACATTTTATTGTAAATTACATATTCATAAGGTTCTTACTGATTAGAAACATGTTTTAGTATTTTGTCATATATTGTGTATGTTTAAATATGGCTGATGATGACCCCGTGTAGGGTTGAAACTAGTCCCATGTAATGTAAATAACATGGTAAATATAACTATGTATTGAATAGGCGGAGACCTGTCCTGTTTATAATTTATGTGATATATGTAATTGTCAGTAATCCTCTAGTCTGGTAAGCAAGATATAAAAATTATCTGACTTGCAGACTGTACTGTTTCATAAAATTCCATGTGCTTCCCAAGTAGTCTTTGCATTTTAACTTTCACTTCGATGGGCTGTATCTTCCTTTGTTATATTTCATAGCAGCTTGACATTTTGTGATGCACGTAGTATATTTCGCACTCCCCAACCAAATGCAAAACACATGAATATATTTTACCTAATGTCATATTGGGATCCTATTCCTTTACTACAGCCATGGCAAAAATTTGGTGGTCCACTGTAACTAGATAATGCAACATGTGTGACATCAATATAAAGGGTGGCAATCCAATGGGGAAGCGAAGCAAAGGTCTGACACAGTGCCAGATGCTTGTGATACAAGAAGTACAGTAAATATAATTTTGTATAGTACAGGGCTAAAAATGTATAGGTTTAATACAAATAAAAGGATATTCATCATCCAAGAAAGAAAAGATAAAACATAGGACACATCAGCAATTTCCCAAGCCACAATATACCGGTAACCAGTATGATTCCTTCTGCAGCATGTCTTTTGTATTGCTAGCAGCCAGGGATACAACCCAGCCATATGGGGGGGGGGGACAATCCAGACCACCTTGATGCCAGTATCAAGCCCAGAAGAAAGGGGAGATGAATACCTGGTTCCTGATTACCAGTGGGGATGCTGATGTCGAGTTGGTGTCACAGATAAATAGTGGAAAATGCTCTAGTTAGTAGGCTTACCTACTTTTGCACTCAGCAAATCCTAGCTCCATAAGGAGAAGGATGAGGGAAAATTTCTGACACCCTAAAATGGGAATATCTTGACTAAGGTATGGTAACCCGGGCAGAAGAGTCCCTGGTCCTCCAAGTTGGGGGTTAGTCAAGGGGCTAACAATTCATCACTGTAAAAAAATCTCCATTTTGAAACTTTAATGAGAAAAAGCTGGACTGACTAATGAAGACAGACATGGCAAGGATAAGGATACTGATAATGGGCAGATGAAGGGAAATAGGGCAGAAGGACACACACATTAGAATATGGAATGTATGATCCCTATATTGCACAGAAGTATTAATGATGCTACTATATCAGATTGTAAATTTGAAACCAAGCATAATAACTGTCTTGGAAATACATTGGAGTCATAGAAGAACAAAAAGCTGATGAAAATATTTACTGCTGATCTGAATGCTCAAGTGGGAACCAAACAAATATGTAGAACAATAGTTGGCCTTACAGTGAAATATCATCAGTAATGACTAAGCTGAAGATACTTTCAAAAATACCTATTCATTTGTGTAACTGCTAAACGTGCAGAGTAAAGTTTAAAATCTCTTTTAGATCACATTATGATGAATAAAAGACATTTGTCAGCGTCTGTAAGTGTCTGTTTTTACCATTAGCACCTATCATATGGTAAATGCATACTTAAGTGCCTAAAACTTTACTTTTTATTTTTTTAAATTCTATTTTTTGCTTCAATATACCTTATTGCTTGGCAGGGAGTATGACTCGATCACATCCTTTGTGGATGAGAGTACATTTTGTATTTAGAAATATCTTGACTCAATTGAGACTTAAACTTACACCAGAACACCTTGAAAAATACATAGTAGTCAAATGTAATGTAAATGGAGAGTAAATTGTTTCAGTAATTTCATTATAGTTCCATTCTGTCTTCACAAATTTGAGATCAGTAATAAACTGGTACTTCCCAATAAACTTATCTCCTGGCCTTTCCCGAATTATCTGGGGTCAACACTAATATGGTTAATCCAATTGAATGGCTGGATGCTCTTCCTGACACCAAACCTATGTGGAAAGATGTATTCACCTTTACGTGTTTCTGTGCTGGTTTTTAGCATATGTAGATGTGTATTAAGATGATTTCAAACACTCGGCCTCCAATCTATAGGAATTAACCAAATGTGGCTAAAATCCCCAGTTTGGCCAGGAATCAAACCAGGGACCCTCTGAACCCAAGGCCACTAATGCTGACCATTCAGTCAAATCAGCCAGGCTACTTCCAAATATAGTCAGACTCCCCATTTAACATTGTTTAGGAGATAATTCAAATTTTAAATAGTTTAGTTAACAAAGTCTGGCTCATTTCTGGAATCGTCAGTGTCGAGGTCTTCGGTTCAGAGGGTCCCCTTCATATACATACTACCAACCACCACAGAAACACTGAATACATTCCTCCACATAGGTTGGCATTAGAAAAGGAATGCAACCATAATACAGAGCCAAATCCACATATACATCACAGTTTGCACCTGTAATCTCACTAGGTAGCAGCAGCAGCAGCAGCAGCAGCAGCACTAGTAGTAGTAGTAGGTAGTAGTAGTAGTAGTAGTAGTAGTAGTAGTAGTAGATACAATTTTAGTTAATTTTATACAAATTTTGTTAGTGCCTATTTTAACATTTTTAATGTCCATTTGGGCTGCCTAAAATGGGTAAGTGCCTAAATGTTCTCAGATTAGTAATAACAATGCAATTTTATTAGACTTAGCCAGTTTGTGACTTCTTGAAATATGGCCATGGGATCCACCTATTCTCCCATAAAGAAATTCACAAAGGGAGATGGAGATCACCGGATTGCAGCTCTGTGAACCAAATTGACCATATACAGTACTGATAGATGGCAGACACAAGTCAGACCTCTTCAATGTGAGGAGTCTAAGAGGCCCCAACATAGATTCAAGTCAGGACAAGAATTTCCAATGCTTCAAAAGGAACTAGGGTCAACAATCAGAGATGTAATACAACTGCTCTTGAATTACTGGAAGTCAGAGAGACACGTCAGGAACTAGCAGGTGTACCCCCATCAAATCTGCTAAACTATGTGACATACAGTCAAATGTTAAAGTTTGTACCACTGAACGAGTGGCTATGTGGTTTGGGTCTTGTACGTAGTTGTCAGCTTGCATTTGGGAGATAGTGTGTTCAAATCCATTGTCAGCAGATCTGAAGATGGTTTTCTATTGTTTCCCATTTTCACACCAGGCAAATGTTGGGGCTGAATCTTAATTAAGGCCACGGCTGCTACCTTCTCAATTCCAGCCCTTTCCCGTCTTTACACTGCTGAAACCCTTCAATATGTTAGTGTGATGATAAACCATTAGCAGCCAGGCTGAGTACCTCAGGCAGTATAGTGCTGGCCTCCTGAGCCCAACTTGGCAGGTTCAATCCCGGCTCAGTCCGGTGGTATTTGTAAGTGCTCAAATACGTCAGCCTCTTGTCCGTAAATTTACTGGGACATAAAAGAACTCCTGTGCAGTAAAATTCCCCTTTCCATCTGTAACTTTTTTTTGCTGTTGTTTATTTATTTTTTTAAGTATTCATTTGCTTTATTTTATTTTGTTCTTATATCTACTATAAGGTTACATTGGTAACTGCATGGCAGTAAGATGTTTTGGTGTAAAGCAATAAGGGAGTGTTTCACCTTGCCACTTAATGCTCAGTGTCCTCTTGGCTTCTTTATTATGCAGGTGGAAAGCACAAACTTTTATTTTGGTTGGATTTTGCTTAAAATTATTTCTGCGATGGAAAGTGCCAAGTTCTTCAAAAGCAAATGACAAAGAATTTTCTACTATTGCAGCATCATTATCATGGATGAATTGCCGAGTGCCTTCTGTTCTGGACTGGTCTTTGGTACATAGGTTGTAAAGCAATGTTGCTAAGACACTGCCATTCTTCTGAAAGCACCAACTGCTATTTTTCCCAAAGCACAATGATGAGAATAGAAGAACTAGGGGTTAATTTTTGCTCACAACTGCACAAAAATTCAAAAATCATTAACTACTTTTAATAATTGGCTTTGGATGAAAAATATTAACATCCATGATACAGCACAACTTTTAATTTTTATTCATGGCATTGACAGAGTGTGTGAAATTACTGATGAGCTGGCACCTTTAAGAAACATCCATGGAACTACAAAACACAAGGATTTGTTTCTTAAATTAAGTGAAACCATTGAAGGATCTCGATTTAGGATGGGATCGATTGGCATCTATAACAACAGATGGAGCAAAGAATATAAGTGGTACAAAACTGTGATTGTTTGGAAAAATTAGAAACTAATTTACCAAAAGAAATATTGGTGTACCTCTTGAATTACACTGCATTTATTCATCAACAAATGCTATGTGGAAAAGTACTGAATCTACAGCATGTGATGAATACACAATTACCTAGCGAGTTGGCCATGTGGTTAGGGTCACATAGCTGTGAGCTTGTAATCGGGGGATGGTGGGTTCAAATTCCACCATCAGCAGCCCTGAGATGTTTTCCATGGTTTCCCATTTTCACACCAGGCAAATGCTGGAGCTGTACCATAATTAAAAAACTATAAAAAACTGGGAGAAACTCCTTAAAATCAGAATCTTAGTGGATTATAATTTCTGGTTAAAAAATATAGAATTGTTAGTGGGAGTCTGTAATGAAAGAAGATAAAAAGTATTAAAGGAAGGTTTTTTACTCCCACCAACAGCTCTATATTTTTTAATCAGGAATATTTAATCAACTAAGGTTCTAATTTTAAAGAGTTTCCCTGGTGTTATAGTTTAAAATTCAAGACTCAGTACATATTATAAGTTAATGGATTGTACATTGTATAATATCAACCACATTTTTATATTTAGAAGAACCTCTTCCCCCTTTAAAGATTAATGCCACAATGAACTATTTTATCAATATGAGCAATGACGTGTTCAGTGTTTTAACTCTCTATGGAAGAGCATTTTAACTTCATTATCACCTTTGATGTTCTCATTATTTTAAATGTGCCAATATTCATGCTCTTTTAAGCTGAAGATGTTCCAAAATGGAATGAAATATGTTCTTGTAATTTTTAGCTAGAATTTAAGCTGACTCATGTTTGTAAATGCATAAAAACTAGCTATAAAAGTAAATAAGTATTGGACAGTGGGAAAAATCCCTTGACCTTATTTAGAAAGTTAAGTCTTAAATTACAGGAATTAATTATCATTCAAGAAGTTTCTACAGGGTCTTTATTTATGCTTGGCAGGGACTTTATCGCTCGAACTTGGCCGCCGATTACAGGCCGCTACCGGCCGCTGGCACACGTGGTTTCCGGTACTTCTGCAGTTGCTGAGAGCTGATCTCTGAGATAGTAGGGTGTTCAATGAAGCTACTGCATACTGTATGTCATATTGTATAGTGTTTTTTTGTGATTGTGTATAGTTATGTAATGTATGTGAAATACTCGTTACGTGAACATGTATATCTGCACAATACTTACATTAAGTGCAGAAAATTGTGCGCTAGGACAAGACAAAAGGTCCGAGCGAAATTTCCAGGGAGACCCATTCCTATCAATCGGACAATAAAACAACTGGCCAAGAGATTCAAACCTACAGGTTCAGTAAACAATAAAAAATAGACTTAAAGGTTGTTATCTCCTTACTGAAGCATGTTTGGTACGAGGATCATAAGTAAAAATCTGTGGCCCCCTCGTAGTCTAGATTTTTAACGGCATGGGATTTTTATTGGTGGGGAATGTTAAAAAATGTAGTTAATGGGAACAACCCTCACACACTAGATGAACTTAAAGACAATATAAGAGTTGCAATTGCATCCATCAGTGCTGAAGAACTGGGTAGAGTTATCGAAAACTTCATTAGGAGATGCCGATTATTTTGGCAGCGCATGGGAAATATTTTCAGCATAAATTGTAAAAAATGATGAGTGAAATGCATGATAATGCATGATAATGATTTTTTAGCATAAACTGTAAATATGGTGAGTAAAATGCATGATAATGATTTTGCCGTACATACGCACGCGCGGTAGCTGGCAACTGAACCGTCACTGGTGGCCAAGGTCAAGTGAGAAAGTCCCTACCATAATAAAGAACCTGTAGTTCTCATCAAGCAGGCTACTCCTGTTTCATTTTCCAATAATTGTACATTTCACTTAAGGATGATGAAGACTTCCACTATTAATAACTTCTTCTTTTATGTTGCAGGGTTAAGGACCTGTGCCAATTTACAATCAATGGGAAACTTCATACAGGTAACAATAAACCATTTTTCAAAAATTTGCCTATTTTTAAAAATATTGAAGGTTTATGGAGTGGTATAATGAAATGGGGAAACTGTACTGAAAAGTCCACTGATTTCAGTGAAGATACATGGACTTGGAAGTAAAATCTTCCAGGCCATGGTCTAGAGAAACTCTTTCCATACATCTTCAGTGACATGTTGGTCTTAGATATTTTTGTGTCGTCAAGGTAACAGTTTGCTTATCGGGAAAGTGGACAACTGAGATAGCCTTGCGTCAACTAACAAGTAACTAAAATCAGTAGCACTTTGTGAGCTGAACCACAGGTAAAGTTATTTTGGAAGTGAGGTTTCTGCAACACGATATCTTTCAACCCTACCATGTTGAATTCACATTTAAAAAAAGGTCAGCCAAAAGTGGTTTCAGTGTAGCTTGAAATTATGTTTTATGCAGTATGTTAATAATCAATGTCTGCCTCAGTGGTGTAGTGGTTAGTGTGATTAGCTGTCGCCCTGGAGGCCCGGGTTCAATTCCTGGCTCTGCTGCTAAAACAGGGTCCACTCAGCCTTGGGAGGTCAACTGAGAAGAGGGGGGTTTGATTCGCTCCTCAGCCATCCTGGAAGTGGTTTTCCTTGGTTTCCCACTTCTCCTCCAGGCAAATGCCAGGATGGTACCTAACTTAAGGCCACGGCAGCTTCCTTCCCTCTTCCTTGCCTATCCCTTCCAAACTTCCCATCCCCCCCACAAGGCCCCTGTTCAGCATAGCAGGTGACGCTGCCTGGGTGAGGTACTGGTCATCCTCCCCAGTTTTATCCCCCGACCCAGAGTCTGAAGCTCCAGGACACTGCTTTGGGGCAGTAGAGGTGGGATCCCTTGCTGAGTCTGAGGGGAAAACAGGGTAAACAGATAAAGGAGAAGAAGAAGAAGAAGAAGAAGAAGAAGAAGAAGAAGAAGAAGAAGAAGAAGAAGAAGCTATCAAAGCTATCAATTTTCTAAAGACTAATGCCTTGTCACTGAAACCACTCTCTTCTTTCATAATAATAATAATAATAATAATAATAATAATAATAATAATAATAATAATAATAATAATAATAATAATAATAATAATATTAGTAATAATTGGAGTGCATTCGAGTGAGGAGGAATGCTGAAGGTGAGATGGATAGATCGAATCACTAATGAAGAGATAATCAAATTGGTGAGAGGAGATCGATTTGGCTAAAATTGACCAGAAGAAGAGACAGGATGATAGGACATATCCTAGGATACCCAGGACTTGTACAGTTGGATTTTGAGGGAAGTGTAGGTGGTAAGAACAGTAGGGATAGACCAAGGTATAAATATGACAAGCAGATTAGAGTAGATGTAGGATGCAGCAGTTACAGAGGAATGAAAAGGTTAGCATATGATAGGGTGGTGTGGAGAGCTGCATCAAACCAGTCTATGGACTGATGACTATAATAATAATAATAATAATAATAATAATAATAATAATAATAATAATAATAATAATAATAATAATAATATATTTGTATGGCTATTGCTAGTCTGGTGGAGCCCTCGTAAGAAGGCAGACCCTCTGATGAGGGTGGACAGCAATGGTCATGTACAGTATAACTTCATGTTACTGTGGTGTTACTCTGTGTGGTGTGCAAGTTGCAGGAATGTCGGGGATAGCACAAACACCCGAACCAAGCAAATTAACCATTTAAGATTAAAATCCTCAAGTCAGCCGGAAATCAAACCTGGGCTCTCTGAGCTGCAGACTAGTATGCTGACCATTCAGCCAAGGAGAAAGTCAAGTCCAACATTACATTGGGGTCTGTAATACACTACTTACATAATTTTTCAGAATCATTCCACTTCATCATTTGGAATTTTGGACAGATGGAAGTCGGGACAGAGAAAAGATCACAGACAGTCACGAAGGAGGCAATTTCTGGATTAATGAATGAACATTTGAAATAGTCAGTGACACAAAAAACTCAAATCTATCACTGAACTTAAAGGCAGGTTTTAGAAGATGTGGAATTGTACCATTTGAACCCCATGGAGTTATCTGTAGGCTGCCAGATTCACAGCACATCGCATGGAGGCAGTATTGCGAGTGTCAAACTGTTTCAAAGAAATGCTTAAGGAAATGAGGCATGGGGAAAAAGACAACTCAGGGGTCATAAAGAAGAGAGTCAATGTTTCTGCTGGAATAGGAATTAATGTTGAAGATTATGAGCCTCAGCCACTGAACGACTTGGCAGAAACTCCTAAAACATCTAGGAAAATGAGTAGGAGGAATCTTTCTACATCCAGCAATGAAAGCAGTGAAGCCGGTTTTCATGTTTCATACATGGATTTTTCTGATGATAAGGGGAATAAAGATAATGAAGACAGCAATTCTCAACCAGATGCTGAGAATGGCACTGAAATGGCAGTATTGAAATAGACAGAGCCAAAGTTAAAAATAAGTTGTTTTGTGATTGTTAGGGTTCCTACAATTAAGGAGAACATCTTCAGACATTATTTTTTTTGCTAGCGGCTTTACGTTGCACCAACACAGATAGGTCTTATGGCGACGATGGGATAGGAAAGACCTAGGAGTTGCAAGGAAGCGGCCGTGGCCTTAATTAAGGTACAGCCCCAGCATTTGCCTGGTGTGAAAATGGGAAACCACGGAAAACCATCTTCAGGGCTGCCGATAGTGGGATTCGAACCTACTATCTCCCGGATGCAAGCTCACAGCTGCGCGCCTCTACGCGCACGGCCAACTCGCCCGGTGAGACATTATGTAGCTGAGATTCTAAATATTGGCCCTGAGCAAAAGTGTTGTGTCAAATATTTGAGAAAGGTGAACAGGAAGTTTATTTGGCTATGTGGAAGATAAAGATAGGGGCTGCCTGGCCGAGGTGGTAAAGGTGTGCTCAGTTCGCCTGGAAGAAAGTGGGTTCGAAACCCCGTCAGGAAGTCGAAAAATTTAAGAAATGAGATTTCCACATCCGGAGGTGCATATGGACCTGAGGTTCAGTCAGCCTACACCAAAAATGAGTACCAGGTTAATACCTGGGGGCAAAGGCGGCCGGGCGTAGAGCTAACTACTCTACCCCATCATGTGCCGAGGTTAACAATGGTGGAAGCTTTTACCTTCCACTCCTCCAAGGGCCTTCATGGCCTGTACGGAGGTGACTTTGCTTTGCTTTGCTTTGGAAGATAAAGATACTATAGACCAAACTCAGACTGTTCTTATTCTCTCTAATCCAGACATACTGAAATGAGGGTTCTTGTTTAAATGGAATGAAGTTGATGGGTTCAATTTGTGCTAATTTGTGTTTTTAGGGTTATTAGCTGTCTCATCTTGAACTCAGTATTGACATTTTAAATACCGTGGGTATAGTTTGTGAACAGTTTATGAATTTTGGAGTACTGTAACTATATTTTACTTTACCCATTCAATTGTCAGTTGTTTTAAATGAAAGTTATCATACTCAAAATAAAATTAATACCTTTCTTTCTAAGCTTAACTTTGTTAATTTGTAGTGGTCAGAAATTGCTTATTAAAGCTTACCACAATATAGGATAACTTTGTCATCCTAGTTACCTGCAAATACCCATCAGATTTTTTGATAATGGTGAGTACTTTCAACTAAATTCTATTTACACATTCAACCCTCACATAAAATAATAAAAAAGTGTATGTTTCTGTCAAAAGCCTGATTTGCAAGTTACAATGAAATTCTAAAGTGGTTAAAGTATCCCCAGTTTATGGTAACTATCTACTGATATTAAAGTGAAGTTATGTGGGGACATCAGATATAACTCTGCCATGTGCAGTTTTGATAGATTTGTAAACATGGACAAATTCACAAATCATGAACATAAAAGTGTTGGTGACCTTTCACTCATGTGATTTATTGCCCTCCTTATGAAAAACTGGGTGAAATCTATTGCAGTCTCTTTAAATACCATTGAAAAACCGATTTTGTAGATGGTTAAACAGCTACAAAGCGATAGGCAAGGGTAGTACCCTTTACTTGTGATGATAGTAAAACCAACAAAAAAAAGCCTGGAAATAACTTGATATTTCAAGACAGGAGAGAGAGATGAAAAACTATATTATTAAATCCATATGACATAAGTAGATAAAGCTTTGATGTATGTGATATCTGTCATGAGATCAAATGTGTGAAAAATCATTTTCATTAAATCAGGAAGGTAATATACAATGGTCACACTGCAGATTATGAATATTACTGGAATCTTTATGCCACTGAAACCAGTTCAAATGGTGGCAAGAGAGTTATGCTGTGTTTAATATCTGCTCATGTCAGTCCTAAGGTTTTTCAGAGAGTAAGTATCATGTTGGTAATTCAGCTTTTGGCGGTAGCAACCCTAAATTCTTCAAATATCCTTCATTAGCTTTCTAAGATGTGATGAAATGTGTAGATGCTACAATGGCAAAAATGCTAAAAAGATAAGGTGCCTTGTGGGGTGATATATTCTCAGATTGTGTGGATATGATATGAACTTCCAGTGTTTTGAAATTTGTGCTGCTCGAACGATCATTTGCTATTATGCACTGGGGTAAAAAAATATCCAAACACCACAAAATAAGGAATGTAGAATATAGAAATTTTGGCAATATGTTTGTCGAAGAAATGTATTTAATTGACTAAAGGTACAAGACTAGTTAATATCCGCGCGAGAATAGCCATCGCAAATGTGCCAAGCTGGTCCATTAATAACCAGTGTAATCGCCTGACTGTTGAATGTAGGCATGCAAACATGCATGCATTGTGTCGTAAAGATGCTAGGTGTCAGCTTGTGGGATGAAGTTCCATTCCTATTGCACTTGGTCGGCCAATACAGAGACAGTTAATGCTGGTTGTGGATGACGCCGGAGTTTTTGTCCAATGATGTCCCTTACGTGCTCGACTGAGGACAGATCGGGGGATCGAACAGGCCAAGACTTAATGTTGACACTCTGTAGAGCACGTTGGGTTACAACAGTGGCATGGGGGCATGCATTATCCTGTAGATAAACACCCCCAGGAATGCTGTTCATGAATGGCAGCAAAACAGATCGAATCACCAGATGGACATACACATCTGCAGTCAGGGTGCAGTGGGATAACCACAAGAGTGCTCCTGCTATCATAGGAAATTGCTCCCCAGACCAGAACTCCAGGTGTAGGTCCAGTGTGTCGACACCGCAGACAGGTGGAATGCAGGTGCTCACCTAGCCTCCTTCTAACCAACACACGGCCATCAATGGCACCAAGACAAAACCGGTTTTCATCGGAAAACACAATGGACTTCCACTCCATCCTCCAATGAGCTCTTGCTTGACACCACTGAAGTCACAGACGGCAGTGGTTTGGGGTAAGTGGAATGCATGCCGCAGGGCGTCTAGCTTGAAGCTGTCCTTCAAGTAATCTATTTTGAACAGTTCATTGTGGTGCCAACTACCGCTCAAATTGGTGCTGCAGACGCAGTCTGCTGCACCATAGCCATACGCTGATTATGGCAGCCCTCCCTCTCAGTGGTGCCACAGGGATGTCCGGACCCCAGTCTTCTTCTGAGCGTACCTTCTCGTGACCACTGTTGGCAGCATGCATGCAAAATAGAGACATTCCTGCCAAGTTGTTTCTGCAGCAGTACGGAAGGAAAATCCACCTTCACATAGCCCTATTATATGGCCTCGTTCAACTGCAGTGAGCTATTGATACTGGCCTCTTCGTCATTGTAAAGGCATTCTTTACCCACTCACAGTCACTCCGTCCAATCTCACAGGTAACTAACACTCTCGCACAGTACAGCCCGTATTTAAAGCAAACCTGATGTGCAACATCATGGGGCTGCTACGAAAGCCACACTATTACAATTTGTGTGATATTTGAATCAGTGTC